>NC_047092.1:169638040-170238040 GCF_902459505.1 Geotrypetes seraphini | reverse complement strand
ACAAGCCACAGCTTTGAGGTCTGAATCTCCCAAGCTGCTGGAATAGCATTGCTTGCGAGGTTCAGAAAGGACAAAATGCCACAAAAATGAATAAGTTTTGTACAGTCCATACACAACTTAGGCACAGTTATTTAGACCTGGTTTTCTTTAACCTAAATGGGTGGGCCGCTGTGATTCTATATATGGCGCGTACCTTTTACAGAATCGGACTAAGTGACGTTCTAATGCAGTAGGAACATCAGCCTTGAAACTGGAGGATGTATATCTCTGTGAGATCTGGCGTAGAGAACCTCATTTACATTTTTCTGCTCTGCCTCCCCTCTGCCTCCTGTAATTCCTCAGATTTCCTCTACACACAAGATGGTAGGAGCCTGTCTGTTCTGCTCATGCTTATTTTTCTTTTATTTTGGGGTTGGCACTGTGAAAGGCTCAATCTGATCTTTGGAGCACCAGAGCTGGAAGGCTTTAGCGTAGGCCACAAATGTTGATTGCTTCTTTGCTTGAAGGAAAGTAGCTATGACTACCTCAGAATAGTCCTTGCAGGCCATGCGCTCAATAGCATTGCTGTAAGACCAAAACACTCTGGGTTCTCACAGTGAAACAGTCCAGACGTGGAAATCTTCTGGTTGCCAGTTGAACTGGAACTGACTGAAGGCACAATCCCACAAATCCTAACGGCAAAGGGGGGTGGGGGGAGAAAGAATAACATGCAGCCCGCTCCCCAAAACCCAAAGGGATTCACACAGGGTGTCCTCACAGCACTCAAGGCTCTAATAAATCAGAAGGCAAGCAAGCTCCCAGGGGAACAAACCCCGAGCCTCAAAATAACACAAAGCAGGCTGGTTCATTAGGTACACTTGGAGGTTGCCGTGCAGTCCTCTCTCTTGGAGTCTGCATTCTCTCCCAGGTAGAATAGCCCCAAATATGGGGGTCCTCTGGCACCAAAGCCTCCCAGAAATGGATTAAAAAGACCCTAAATAATAAAAACCAAACAGAGAAAATGCAGAAGGAAAAAGTGAAAAGGGAGCTATACTTCACTGGTGAAGAAAGAGAAGCTGAAAGGTGTGATTGATACCCTTCTGCAAGTTTTTTGCAAGCAAGGATTGATTACCTAATGTAGGAGCTCCTGTTTATATGTAACAGAATGATGAATCAGAGTATGAATGGGCACAACCACTGACCCTCAAGCCTTGCATTAAGGAATGCTGGTGCAGAAGGACTGAGGTTGAGAATGACAGTCTCTAGTATCCAGAGCTGAGATTGTGATGTCATAAAGCCTCATTCCACCAATGCCTATGAACCAACCTCATCAGTGATGTCACAATGGGTTCATTATCCTATACTTGGCTCACATAAGAATCAGAGTATGAATGCCCACAGCCACTGACCCTCAAGGATAGAGGTTGAGATAGAAACTGAAGAATGACAAGGGATTGTTTCCCACGGTTATCCATTGGGACTGAAATGGCAATGAATTTTGTCACTGTGTCATTCTTGTTTCTTGTCTCATTGAAAGAAATAGTCTATAAGGAGCCTGATGTGGTTTGAGACAGGATGGGAGAAGATGAAACATAGAAATAGATGGCAGATAAGGGCCACGGCCCATCTAGTCTGCCCACCCCAATGACCCTCCCCTACCTTTCTCTGTGAATAGATCCCACGAGTCTATCCCATTTGGCTTTAAAATCAGGGAGGGATTATTGATATTGATGTTTATTTTTTTTATAGTTTTTATGTATGTAAAATTGTAAACCACATTGAAGGAATAGTAGTTCTTATTGCAATATATAAGAATTTTTTTAAAGTATGTGGGATTAGAGCTCTCCCAGAATTTACTACTACTCTAGTTTTCTTACCCCCTGTCTGTCTCACAGTGCCTTGAATGGATCAGTCTCCAAACATTCCATGTGTAAAGAATAATAAAAATGGAAGTATTATAATACAGTACTGTATATCTAACCATTTTCATGTCAATGTTGGGATTTAAAGTGATGGATTTTACAGTTCAACCATAGGGTATTACTGTACCAAGGCAACAGATATTGCTTATAAGCCAGCCTGGCTGGTAGATTTCATAGGACCAGGATAAAGATAGCTTTTTTAATGAATTGCATTTGATATACCACTAAAGGCCTACACGTAGAAATCTAAGTGGTTTACACAGTTAAAATAAATGGGGGTAAAGAGGGAGGGAGATAGGGAAATGGGAGGGGGGTCATCTAGTCTTAGGAGGGAAGGATTTAATGAAGAGATGGATCTTGAGTAATTTCTTAAAACGCTGTAACAATTGGCCAGTTCCTGATATGAAGGGAGAGGTTGTTCCACATCTTGTAGTATTAGATAGTTCTAAAAATGGTACTCCCTAAATGTCATCTTTTTCCTCAAGGGTAGGATACACTTGATGTTATATTGAATGGGTTCAAGGGACTATAACATAGTGTTTATGCTAAGGGTAGCTGTTTGTGGATGTCTTGTGCAGGTTTACCAAGTGGAGAATATGTGTGAGGAAGAGATGACTGAGATGACAGAGGACTGTTCCCATATAATGAGGACTCCAACCCCACCCATCTTATCTCCCCCACCTCTTCTTACTGAGAATGGGGAAGAACTTCCTACAGATACCTCACCAGGTAAGAGCAAATGGCAACAATTAGCAACAACTGCAGCACTCCCTGGATACAAAACCAGCAAAGTGTTTTTCTACTAAACATAATTTGGGTTAATTTTCAAAGAAAGTTGTAAAGTTTACCAGTAGCCAGTGAACGTATAACATTTTTAATGTTAATTTAAATTCTTGTTATACTGATTTCCCTCTCCCTAGATACGGTATTAGAAAACTGTACATCTAGTGCTGGGCTCAAAATTAGCATCTAATTACCCCCATCACTATCTGTGTAGTGGAGGAGCAGAGCAAAGGCAGTGTCTTGTTATAGACCACTATCCAAGTAAGCTTTGCTTAGTTTGAGCCTGTTGAACAGCATCTGCAAACTAAATAGATAGCTGTTACCACAGCAGCAGTTACCACAATACACATATATTGAACATTGCTATAAATGTAATTTAAATGTCATTTCTTTTTTTTTTTTTAAAACCTTGACATGGTTATCTTTATGAAGAAATTGTGGCAAATGAGGAGATCAAAATGCATGATGTAAAACTCTTCAAAAAAACAGCGTTCTCTCATTTTTCCCTTTACTTCTTCAGTTCCACTTTGGCATACTGCTACCTGCTGGAAAAGCTGTTTTTCAGAACCATTAAGGACTCCGTTTTGTCTTAAATTAAGTGGTGCATTTTAAACAATGGATATACATGATATGATTTTCTGGCTCACAAGAAATGACATTTGCCCCCGCTGTGGGTGCTGCAACATCAATAACTGTTGAAGTCTGAGTATATACATATCTTTTATTTTGAAAGAGTTTTAATAAATGTTTGAGTATATTTGAGCTGCCCTACTGCTCTTTTTTATTCTCAGAAATTTTGAGTCTACAGCTTTATATATTCAGATCAAGTTTTTAAAGAGAGTAATTTCAGTGCAGAAGGGACAGGTGTCCTGACTAATGGGTTCTTTCCAGTTACCCCCTGGGATTGTAGAAGGCATCATCTACGTTTTTCAACTCCGCCTCCTTGTGTCACTGGGCAGTGCCCATCTCCTCTGTTTTTCCATCTACAGGCGAGTTGAGGAGGTGCCTTTTTTTGTGCTCGGCATCTGTTTTATTATTTTGGTGTTTTTTAAAATCCAATTTTGATGATTCCTGGTGCTATAGAGGTTCCCAGAGATCTTGGGACAGTTCTGGGTGGAAGAAGATACAATTCCTTTAGGGCACCTGCCTAGCTGGCCTGCAATAACTTTGGGACAGCTCAGGAAGCACAGCTTGCCCTGAATTTATTTCTGGCACTTGAGCATAGGCTGATTGGCCCCACATTGGTCTAGAGGACTGTAACAGGTGCTGGCTATGTTTCCCCCCACCCCCCAAGACACGTAAGGAGCTAATGGGGTCAAGGATTCCAGACCTGTGAGATCTGTGTAAATGGTAGCCTGAAGGTGGGGGGGAGGGCGCGGAGGGTCAAATTGCAGTTTTAAAGGTATCCGGGGCTCCCTATAAGGTCCCCCCACCTCCAAAATCCTATTTTCGAAATTTTCTGATTTTGCCTTTTGCTCCTCTGGGTTGTTTTTAGGTGCCAAAATACTGCTATCACCGCCGCAATCTTGGATTTCCCTATTTTATTCTATGTCTCTAAACATCTTAATTTTGCTAGTAATTCAGATACCCTTGTATCATGCCAGCTTTGTGCTGGATGGTCGGCTAAGGAGCATCCATGCACCACTTGCCATGGGGTGGGAGTTTGTGGTTTAGCCCCCCCCTAGTCCTTCTAGGGCCTTGGAAGTCTGAGGGTGCTCGTTGGTTGGGTCAAAAATCCCTTCTGGAGCCCTTGAATTGTGAATTGGCGGCTTTGGTGAAATGCAAGTGTACAGATGCCTCTGAGCTCGTGATGAGACAAGAAAGTCCCCTGCAGAGGTCCTCTGGAGATCCAGTGAAGGGTTATGACTCTGGTTTCATGAGTTGATGTTTGAAATTTAATAGGTCCTCTACACCATGTGGAGCTTTGCTGGTGATTGTACAGGAGGTGGTACCTTCGCAGTGCGCAGTTCCTCAGCGGAAAGCTTTACTGCTGAGAAGACTAGGAATCAGAGTCCATGCCTTTATTCCCACAGAGTGAATCCTCAGGGTTAGAGGATTCTGGGTCTCAGGTGGGCTGTAGTAACCAAGAGTCTGTGTCAGGCTTTTCAAGCTGACAGACCTGGTAGAAGTCTTTACAGTATCTTTGCTTGAATTAAATTTGGATCTCCTGCAGACTTTCAATGCTTAAATGTCTTGTATGAGCAGCTCTAAGTCCCGTTCCAGGTTTTTCATCACACTCTGAGAAACTGTGGTGCATACGGAGCACTGGGAAGCACCAGAGGGCCCTCTGAAGGTTACCAAGGCTATGACAAAATTGTACCCATTGGCTCCTGAATTCCAGAAGTTTTTTACTCTGCCTAAGGTGGATTCGCTAGCAGCACAAGTCAATAAGTGAACTGCACTTCCTACTGAGGGAGGAGTGATACTGAAGGATACTCAGGATCGTAGGGTAGGCTTGGTCCTCAAAAGACAGAATGAGGATTTGTCTCTCGGACACATCTGCCATAAGATGCTGCACCAGGCTCTGTCTAAAGAGGAGAGCATATACCCTCAGGTGTTGTTGTCGGGGGTGGACTATGTTGTTCTATATGAAATGTTTAGGATTATGAACAAAGTGTCTGCTTAATTTTCAAGAGGGCATTCTACCTTTGAAGGGGTAGTTACTAAGCTACAGTAAAATTTATGTAATTTACTGCAGAAATACTAGCTTTAGGGAAACATAGAAACATAGACTATGATGGCAGAAAAGGGCCAACGGCCCAACAAGTCTGCCCAATCATGATCCCTTCCACCCTAGAGAAACTATCCTCTATCATACTTCTGTAGCGACCCCACATGTTTGTCCCATCGTCTCTTGAAGTCGAGCGTGCTACTAGCCTCGACTACCTGACGTAGAAGACCATTCCATCTATCAGTCACCCTCTCAGTAAAGAAGTATTTCCTGGTGTCCCCATGAAATCTTCCTCCCCTAAGTTTTAGCGGATGTCCTCTTGTCACCGTGGGACCCATAAGAGTAAAGATTTCCTCCTCCTCCTCGATGCGGCCCGTTATGTACTTGAAAGTTTCTATCATGTCCCCCCTTTCTCTGCACTTCTCGAGCGAGTTTAAGCGCAGACTGCTCAGACGATCTTCATATGAAAGATCTTTAAGTCCTGAGACCATCCTTGTGGCCATTCTTTGAACTGACTCAATTCTCTTCACATCCTTTTGGTAATGTGGCCTCCAAAACTGGACGCAGTACTCCAGGTGCGGTCTCACCATGAATCTGTATAATGGCATTATAACTTCGGGCTTTCGGCTGATAAAGCTTCTGATGCAGCCAAGCATTTGTCTAGCCTTTGCTGAGGCTTTCTCTACCTGATTTTCAGCCTTTATGTCTTCACGGTTGATTACTCCCAAGTCTCTTTCTATTTCAGTTTTTGTTAAGTTCTCTCCATTTAGGGAAGATTACATTCGAACCTCAGAAGGGTACAGTAGTCTTGGAATGCTTGATTTATGTCCCTCTTTAATCGTGAGATTGCAGAAGGTATCTACTATCTTTTTTTGACTCTGCTTCTTTCCCCAGTGGGCTGTGCTGTAGCTTTTCAGTCTGTACCAAAGAAATCACCAATCACTAGGAAAAGAAATAGGAATGGATACGGACTTACGGCCCCCAAGGAACCCCCAATTAAGGAAGATAGGGATCATAGTTGGAGATTCCATCATACGAAATGTGGACAGCCACACCGCAGGAGGAAGAGAAGATAGATTGGTTACCTGCCTGCCTGGTGCAAGAGTGAAGGACGTGGCCAGCAGAATCACCAGGATCTTAGACAGCGCAGGAGGAGATGACACTGCTGTGCTTATCCATGTGGGAACAAACGATGTCAGCGGACGGAACTACAACAGGGAGGAAATGAAGGACCAACTCCGCTCACTCGGAAGGAAACTGAAGGTCAGGGAGGTGAAAGTGGCTTTCTCCGAGATCCTCCCGGTACCGAGAGCGGACGAAATGAGACAGGATGAACTGAGAGCAGTCAACGCCTGGATGAGGCGATGGTGCGAAAAAGAGGGTTTCGACTTCGTGCGCAACTGGACAACATTCTGGGGAAGAAGCAGGTACTATAGAAAGGACGGACTACACCTCACCAAACAAGGAGCGAGAGTCTTGGCTGAGAACATGAAGAAGACCATTGAGAAGGCTTTAAACTAAAGATCAGGGGAGAGCCGACAGTCGACAACCAGTCGATGGCCCGGACATCAGGAGATCCTGAGGAGGAAACTACAAGCAACTGCACAGGTAAAAGGGAAGAACACGTTGAAACTACAAGAGGCAATGAAAAAGAGCAAATGGATACAAAAAGGGATGTGAAGACTAAAAAGTCCAGGAAAGTAGCAGAAAGGGAACTCAAATGTATGTACACGAATGCCAGAAGCTTAAGAAACAAAATGGGAGAACTGGAAGCACTAGCAAGAAGAAAAAAACTGGATATCATAGGAATAACAGAAACATGGTGGAATGAAGAAATGAATGGGACACAGCACTGCAAGGATATAAACTGTACAGAAGAGATAGAATAGGGCAAAAAGGGGGAGGTATTGCCCTGTATGTCCAGGAAGAAATAGAGTATATTAGAGAAGGGTAGACGGAAGGAAAAGATAAACTAGAGTCCCTCTGGATAAAGATTCCTAGACAAAAAGAGGCAGACATAAAAATTGGCCTCTATTATCGACCCCCGGGACAGATAGAGGAAACAGATAAAGAAATGATGGAGGAAATTAACCGTGGATGTAAATCAGGAAACGTAACGATCATGGGGGACTTCAACTTTCCGGGGATAAACTGGAACTTGGGAACGTCAATCTGCGGCAAAGAGATAAAGTTCCTGGAGATGATAGGAGACTGCTTCCTTGAACAAATGGTGGGAGAACCGACAAGAGGAACCGCAATCCTGGACTTGGTCATAAATGGCATAACTGGAAGGACAACTGATGTAGAAGTTACGGCCCTGCTGGGGACAAGTGATCACAATATGATCAATTTTAACATTGGCATCGGAAAGGGGAAACCAATCAAGACTCAAGCCACAACCTTTAACTTCAAAAAAGGGAATTATGACAGCATGAGAACCATGGTTAGTAAATGGCTCAAGAAGAGGAGAGCCGAAATCCAAATGGTTGATCAAGCATGGGTCCCTACTGAAAAACACCATCACAGAAGCACAGAATCTTTACATACCGCAGATATCCAAAGGAAGGCGAAACAAGAACAAAGGAGAACCAGCTTGGCTATCTAAAGAGGTGAAGGATGCAGTGAGGGAAAAGAAGAACTCGTTTAAAAAATGGAAACGGGAAAAAACAACGGAGGCCTGGAACTGTCACAAAATCGACCAGAAAAAGTAATAAAGCGGTAAGAGACGCCAAAAAATCTATGAGAAAAAGATAGCACAAGAAGCCAAAAACTTCAAGTCCTTTTTTTAGATATATAAAAGGGAAGAAACCAGCAAAAGAGGCAGTGGGCCCTCTCGACGTCCAAGGAAGAAAAGGGTGCATTAAAGAAGACAAACAGATTGCTGACAGGCTAAATTCATTCTTTGCCTCTGTCTTCACCAATGAGGACACTACAACAATGCCAGAAGCAGGGAGGGTATTCAACGGAGACATAGAGGAAAACCTCGCCACAGTAAATGTGGATTTGGACAAGATATACTATCAGATTGACAAACTAAAATGTGACAAATACCCTGGACTGGATGGAATTCACCCGAGAGTATTAAGGAGCTTAAGGTTGAAATTGGAGAACTATTACAAACCTTAGCTAACATGTCAATTAGAACCGGGCAAATACCAGATGACTGGAAGATAGCGAATGTCATCCCAATCTTCAAAAAAGGATCAAGAGGAGAACCGGGTAACTACAGACCTGTGAGTCTTACGTCGGTTCCTGGGAAGAATCACTAATTAAAGATAGCATTGTGCAACACCTGGAAAATCAAGACCTAATGAGAGCTAGTCAACACGGCTTCAGGAAGGGGAAGTCATGTTTGACGATTTACTTAAATTTTTTGAGAAGGTGAACAAACAAATTGATAGTGGAGACCCGGTGGATATAATTTACTTGGACTTCCAGAAAGCGTTCGACAAGGTCCCGCACGCAAGGCTTATGAGGAAACTACTAAGTCATGGAATACAAGGAGACATACTCAGATGGATCGGCAAATGGTAAGAGAACACTATCAGAAATCAAAACAATTATCCAAAAGTTAAATTTAAAGAGTTCCCTATCAGAGATTATACCCCCAGTAATTTTAAAGAAATTTTTTTCTGGTTTTGGACCGTTTATTCATTCTTTAATCAAAAAAAGTTTAACTTCAGGAACAGTACCGAAAAACTGGAAAACATCAATAATAACTCCCATATTAAAGGACCATAAAGTCAGTCTTGACGATCCTACTAACTACCGCCCTATTGCCAATATCCCTTTCTTAGCAAAAATTACAGAGAAAGTGATTTTCAATCAGTTATCAGACTTTGTTAATTCCACCAATATATTGCACCCCAATCAAACGGGTTTCAGGAAACACCACAACACTGAATATTCTTTAATCGGACTTACAACTAACATCATATACAATCTCGACCATCATAATTCCGTTATTCTTTTCTCTCTTGATCTTTCAGCCGCATTTGATACCATTGATCATTCCCTTCTTTTAAACAGATTGCAATCTATAGGCGTTGGCGAATTATCACTTCAATGGTTTACTTCCTTTCTATCTGACCGAACTTCTATGGTACGTTTCAATAACACTGCTTCTAAACCTTTTTCTCTTAATTATGGAATCCCTCAGGGTTCAATTTTATCCCCTTTATTATTTAATATTTTTCTAGCTCCATTACTTAACTTAAGTCAATCCATAGGTTTTACCACCTACGCATATGCAGACGACATCCAATTAATTCATGCTTTCAACCCAGAAAATTCTAATGATATAAATCAAATTAATCAAAAATTGGAAAAAATTAAAAACTGGCTTACTCAAAATAAATTAGCTTTAAATATATCTAAGACAAGGGCATTATTTTTTCCTTTTAGACAGGACATAAAACTTTGCACCCCTTTCTCAATTGAAAACACTACAATTGAACTAGTAACATCACTTAAGATCTTAGGAGTAACAATTGATGCAAAATTGTCTTATCAGGAGCACATCAATAATACTGTTAAAAGCTGTTTTTATCGTCTACGTTTAATACGCTCAATGTCTAAATACCTAGAGTCAAAATCCTTGAATATCTTAGTTCATTCTCTCATAATTTCTAGATTAGATTACTGTAATTCATTGTTATTAAATATTACATGCAAGGAACAAAGACGACTACAAATAATACAAAACATTGCTATTAAACTAATTCATCACGGAAAGAAATATGATCATGTAACGCCTTATTTAATAGACTCACATTGGCTACCTATCAGTCAAAGAATAACTTATAAAATAGCTTTATTTGTATTTAAAACAATATCTACTAATGAACCACAGTTTATTAACCGTTTTCTAATTCCACTTACTTCAAATCGTTCTCTTTGATCTAATACACAAGAATTATTAATGGTCCCGTCTTTAAAAATAATAGGAACCAGACGCCATGATATCTTCTCAGTTAAGGCACCACTTATCTGGAATACCCTTCCTTTGTACATTAGAAACATTAAAGATCTTAATCTATTTAAAACTAATTTAAAAACATTCCTCTTCAAAGCTTCATTTAACCTCTAAAATTTTCTTCCTTTTCATGATCATTTAAAACTTCAGTATTTTAAACCCTACCCTAGTGTTTTATCCCTCCCCTACCAACGTTCTTGTTTCTTCTTTTAAGATATAAAATATTGTAACTTTTTTCCCTTATGTTTTTACCAAAGTATTCCAGTACTGTCCATAATGTCTGTATTGTCAGTTTAATACTCCCCTGTTTACTTATTTAATGTAGTAATGCTAATCTAATTTTAATGTTTTATCCCAATTATATATTTATGTAATTCGCTTAGAAATATTAAGCGAATCATCAAATTTAAATAAAACTTGAAACTTGAACTTGAACAGAATGCAGAGGATAAGCGTAAATGGGAAATTCTCAGACTGGGCGAAGGTGACTAGCGGCGTGCCCCAGGGCTCGGTTCTTGGGCCTATCTTGTTCAATATTTTTATAAATGACCTGGAAGAGGAAACAACAAGCAATATAATCAAGTTTGCAGATGACACAAAACTATGTCAGGCAGTTGGCTATCAAAGGGACTGTGAGGAACTCCAGAAGGATCTGAACCAGCTAGAGAAGTGGGCGGAAAAGTGGCAGATGAATTTTAACATAGACAAATGCAAGGTGATGCATCTGGGTAGGAAAAACAAGGAACATGAATATAGAATGTTAGGTGTAACTTTGGGCAAATGCGAACAAGAAAAGGACTTGGAAGTACTGATAGACAGGACCCTGAAGCCATCGGCTCAATGCGCGGCGGTGGCAAAGAAAGCAAACAGGATGTTGGGCATGATAAAGAAGGGCATCACGAGTAGATTGGCGGACGTCATAATGCCGCTTTATAGAGCAATGGTCAGACCACACTTGGAATATTGTGTCCAACACTGGTCTCCATACCTTAAGAAAGATATAACCCTGCTGGAGAAGGTGCAGAGGCGAGCCACGAAACTAGTCAAAGATATGGAGAATTTGAGCTACAAAGAACACCTCGGAAAACTAGGACTGTTCACCCTTGAAAAGAGGAGACTGCAAGGGGATATGATAGAGACTTTTAAAATATTAAAAGGATTTGACAAAATAGACCAAGAAACAGCATTATTCACTTTTTCAGATGTGACACGGACAAGAAGTCATAGACTGAAACTGAGGGGCAGCAGGTCCAGGACAAATGTCAGGAAGTTCTGTTTCGCACAGAGAGTGATGGATGCTTGGAATGCTGTCCCGGAGGAGGTTGTGACAGAGACTACCGTTCTGGGATTCAAGCACAAGTTGGATGCACACCTTCTTGCAAATCACATCGAGGGATACGGGAAATCAGGGTCTCCAACAGGGAGCACCTAGCTTGGCCTCCGCGTGTGCGGGTCGCCGGATTAGATGGACCTAGGGTTTGATCCGATGAAGGTGTTTCTTATGTTCTTATGTTTGAATGAGGGGCAAGGGGAATCTCTCTGATAACACGAAACTATGTTTTGCTCTGTATAAAACAAGGTGGAACAAACTAGCCACCTACCTGAGTTCAGTCTGCACCAACAGTTATGGAGATCTCCCTCTCTCCCTCTTTGTAGTTTTCAATGAACTATCTCATCACTCTTCAACCTGCATGACAGGGAAAATTCAAACACCTGGTAACCACTTACATGTCAGAGACAGTAAGCAGACTGACAGAGTAGGCCGTCAAGACTACTGTACCCTTCTACCAGAAAGATTATTATCGAGATAAGAACTTAATCTTCACGTCTGGTGCATAAGGTACAGTAGTCTTAAACATCTGGGACATAATAGAGCAGTCTCCTGAATCCAGGGCATTGAAGATGAGCCTGCTGCTAGGACTGAGGACCCAAAAGTAGCATGCAGCTGAGCCACCACATCCACCCTGTAAAACTTTGTGAAAGTATGGAGGGTGGACCACATAGCTGCCCTACAGATCTCTTTGGCCAACACCACCTGAGACTCTACCCATGAAGAAATTACACTCCTAGTAGAGTGTGCCCTCAAAGAAATTGAGGAAGGTTTCCCACCCCCAGTATATGCTGAAGAAATTGCCATGCGAATCCATCGTGAAATGGAAGCCTTAGAAAACTGGCTTCCACTGGTGACTGGTATTTGTAAAAACAAAAAGATGATCTATCAGCCAAAACTCCTATAAAGGCTCATGCAGAGCCTCACTGAGGGCTTGCAACACAATATTGAGGTTATATGTCAGAAACGGTTGATACACCAGAGGATGCAGCTGCATTGCTCTCTTCAAAAATCTGGAGATGTCCAGATACAATGACAAAGATACTTTTTCCATGCACGCTCTAAAACAAGAAAGGCCTGCTACTTGCACTTTAACAGAGTCAACTGCGAGGCCCTTTTCTAGTCCATCCTGGAAAAATGTGAGTACCATGGATAAGAGGGCCCAAAATGATTCCACATTCCAGTTAGTACACCAGTTCTGAAACATCTTCCAAGCTTTTGCATAAGTAGCGACTGTTACCATTTTCTTAGACTGAAGAGTAGCTATGACCACCTCTGAGTACCCCTTTTGCACTAAGGCTGCGCGCTCAAAAGCCATGCCATAAACCCAAAGCATTCCAGATCCTCAAGAGCAATTGGACCCTGTGAGAGAAGAGCTGGATGAAATGGCAGTTGTGAATGGGATTGGGGGGAAAGGAAGGAAGGAAAATTGTTGCAGGAGGTATGAGAGTGATGAGAGAGGGATAAATGGTCATGGGGTGGAGGAGAGGGAGTGCATGGGGAGAGAGCATGTTAATTGTGAGTGATTGTTGGGGAAGAGGGAAGGAAGGAAAATTATTGCAGAAGGGGAGAGAGAGGGAGAAATGGACATGAAGTGGAGGGGAGGGAGAAATGGTGCAAGTGGTGAGAATGGCCTTGGACCTGGGGGACGACCTGACAGTGCGTTGCCTCTTTAAGCCGATGGCTTTATTGCAAATCATTACTGAGGCGTTACAGGAATTGAACTAGAACCACCACAGACCTGTGCTGCTCCATGCTCAGTTATGAGCAGCACTAAGATTCAGACCACATGTTTTCCCTTGCATCCAGATTTTACAGTTATGCTCATGGAACAGTGAGACGCCCCGGAGGGTTCCTTGCAGATAGCCAAGACCATGGTGATGTACCCAGTGGCTCTGGATTTTCAGCAGCTATTTGTACCACCTAAGGTGGATTCATTGGTAGATCAGGTTATCAAGCATACCTTCCTGCCCAGTGAAGGGGAAGTGATTCTAAAGGATGCGCAGGACCACAGAATAGATTTGGTCTTCAAAAGGCAGGCTGCTGGTAAATGCAACAACAAACTGTTTGCAGTGAGACAGGCAAGGGTAGTGCAGACAAAAGATCTCCAAGCCAAGCCAGAAAGACAATTTGAGGAGGAAAACCCTTAGGTGAGGAATGCTTGAGGCTTAGCCATCAGAATTTGAAATAGGTAGGAATATAAGTGCTTTTGTCAGTTTGTTTAAGGAATACAGAAACTGTCAATGTTGTGGAGTAGATGCCAAAGGGCAATGTGTTTGGTATGTGGTGTGTTTTGACTAGCTGCCATAGAAAAGTACTTACCTGGTGTTTTAACAGCCTGTACTGGGAAGACAGATAGTCTAGGATAGGGTAATGTGCTGTCATGGAAATATATCCTGATTTAGACTGATGGCAAAGAGCACTGTGTGGGCTAGGCATTTTACTGACCAGGGACCAAGGTGGAGTAACTTTCTAATTAGAATAAATGTTATGAGTCAAGGCCAAGCCAAAGGGAAAATCCTGTAATGAAAATGTTTTCCCTGTGTGGAATATTTGCTGAGAGAAGTTAACCAGTGTAATAGAACATTACATTAGTGATTTTTATTCTGCCATTACCTTGCGGTTCAAGGCAGATTACATAAGAGGTTATCTGGACATTTCCAGGAAAGTTACAGTTGATAATTTGAGCCAAAAGCTGAGTTTGCTATTAGATCTACAGGCTGCAGTTTGGACAGAAAAAGTCTTGGGAATGTTGTAGTTTGAGGAAAGTTCTTTAGATTAAGTTGTGCAACTGGTTATATGTTTAAGCATGGGAAATTATTAGTAAGAAATCTATGGTGAAGGTTTCCATTTAAATTTATAAATAAAGTAGGTAAATAGGGAATCTGTGTCCTGCCTATTTCTGGTTCTAGAGTTTTTAGTGCTGTGTTCCTGTCCCAGACAGCTAATTGTGGAGGAACCTTTACCCAGAGTACCCACAAACTTTCTCAGTGCTGGGCAGTGCTGGACCTCAGGCTAGTAACAGGGGTGAGCCTATCTGCAAGCCTTGGGAACTTTTTTGGGGAGCTCTGGGGGATGAAAGTGAGATCAAGCAGGTGTGCATCAGCAAATTATTTTTACTTTAATATTGGGAGAATGGTTAGGGGCTGCTGGATGCATTTTACTTTCACAATAGATGAGAGAAATGGTAAGTTGGTGGTTGCCGAAGCTACTCTTTACTTTCAGATTTAAGGGAAGATTGAGAAGAAAGTGTTGGGACATTGTTGGGGAAGGGAAGAATTGAAGAATTAAAAATGCGCTTACATTTAGGCAGCCAAAATGTGGTTGTTCTTGCCCAAGCATGCCTCTAGGACCCCATGTTTTTGACTGGCTAAATTTAGCTGTGCTATTCCAGTAAATTTTTCAGTCACTAATCCAGCAGGATTTGGGAAAATTGACCTAAAGTGAGGATTGCGTACTTATCTATAACTTTTTGGACTGGCTAGATTGGGGCTCTGAACTTCTATTGATGTAGTCTATGTTATAATGTCTCCTTTTGTGATCAACTTGAATTATGGCCGAGAGTTAATGTCCTTCCTGCATTATCCTTTCCAAGCCAGTTTCCTTCTTTCCATTCTTCCTAAATTACCATCTGATATCAGCCATAGACAAAGGATAGCTTTGAAAAGAGGTAATCAAGTAGATCATGTCAAATGTGACCAAAAGAATATGTTCAGAGATATTATTGTAAGTTTCTGAAAATCTGAGCATTGAACAAAGAGTATGTTGAGGTCGGAGAGGCATAATAAAAACCATTTCAGTGTTTTTAGCCACATACATGTTTTTCATTTTAATTGTCTATTCTCTGTTAAGGTAAAAGAAAACACATTGATCTGCAAAAATCTACTCTTATCTGCAAGTGTTATTGGTGGTAGGGCTAAGCTGGGGGCATCAATAATACATATAGTGTCAGACGTTCAAAACTGCACGTTGTTTTGACTGAAAAAATTACCCAAGGAAAAAGCAGGCACAGATGATTCCCATGAGTACTTTCTTCTTGGAGCAGAAAAGCAAAATTATGTAGTTTTGTTTTGATCATTGGTACAAAGTACCAGCAGTGTTTGCAACAGTGTGGGACATTTTGTACTTTTTCTTCAGCTTATAGTCAACTCTAGGGCTAGATTCACTAACCCTCCGATCCGTGTGTGATTGGAGGCAGGCTGACCAATTCTCCAACCATCTGCATGCAAATGGGGGTAATCGGAGGCACAGCCACAACCGACTGCACGGATCGCTAGAGCCCTGACAGGAGTGACAGAAGAAACAGACTCCTGTCACTGCTGTCAGGGCTTCTGCCGGCTTTTTAAATTTTTTAAAAAATCGGGCAAATATTTTGTGTGTTTTACACACGCAACATATCAGCTCGATTTAAAAAAAAAAAATTAAACCCCCCCTCCCTCTCCCAACAAGTGCCCCTTCCTCCCTCCCTGAACCAAAAAAAAAAATAAATCAACACCGCTTTATGGCAGGAGGGTTCCCACTCTCTCCTGCCATCGCAAACTCGGTCGAGCCCACCCAGGCCGGCCTGGTTCGCCCCCTCTCCGTACCCCGGCTGGACCCAACCACTTCCCCTCCCCTTACCTTTAAAAACATTGGGAGCAGGAGGGGAGCCCAGTCCCTCCTGCTCCTTAGGCCTCCAGCTATTTTTGGGAGCAGAAGGAAGCGTAAAGTCCTCCTACTTCTTCTCCGTCCTGCCCAACGCAATTTCGGCCTTAGGCCCCATCCCATTGCATCATGTGATACACAGGGAGGAGCCTAAGGCTCTGATTGGCTCAGGTGCCTCGGGCTCCTCCCCTGATTGACTATTGCTTTGGCCAATCAGGAACTTCCTTAGGCTCAGCCCTAAGAAAGTCCCTGATTGGCTCAGGCACCTCAGACCCCTCCCAAGGAGGAGGAGCCCAAGGTGCCTGAGCCAATCAGAGCCTTAGGCTCCTCCCTGTGTATCACATGATGCAATGGGGCGGGACCTAAGGCCAGCATTGCGTTGGGCAGGGCAAAGGAGAAGAAGTAGGACTTTGCACTTCCTCCTGTTCCCACCGCTGGAGGCCTATGAAGCAGGAGGGACTGAGCACCCCTCCTGCTACCAACTTTTAGGTACAAGGGGGTGTCGGGTCGGGCCGGGGGTGGGTCAGTCCGGAGGTGGGCCAGGTTGGGCTGGGGATGGGCAATCGTTGACTGTCCTGCTCTCTGCCGCCCTTCCCCACAGTACAGTCCCGCTTTAAAACCACGGGCTCGCACTGCGGGGAAGGGTGGCAGAGAGCAGGTGGCAGCACAGAGCAGGAGAGTCGTAGGAGGCAGAGAGTCGGGGCAGGCAGAGAGCAGGTCTAGGCAGAGAGGAGTGGAGTTTTTTACATAAGTGACTGGTTCTCACCAGTCGCCTGTTCTTGATCGGCCAAGCCAGTTAGTGTGTCAGGAGAAAAGTTTAGTGAATCACGTCCTTCCTGCTTTGCATGCCGATTCCTCTCATTTGAATGCACAGATTGGGATGGGATCGCTACACAGGTTAGTGAATCAGGTCAGAGGGAAATCGGGTCGCAAAGGGCTCGCAAACCGATTGGTATACGATTGGTTTGCTTTGTGAATCTAGCATCTAGTGTCTGTAGTTGTTTTTGAATTGTGTTTAGCTACCAAAATATTATTTTGGTTTGGAAAGCCAGATTAAGGTAATAAAACAGAAGCACAGGAAGAAACATACTTGCCACAAACTGGACAAAATTGGAATTAGAGCCTTGAACATGGGAAAGGGAAGGGATTGGGACTTGTATACCACCTTTTTGTAGTTTTTACAATCACATTCAAAGCGGTTTACATACAGATATCTCAAGCAGGACTTCTGAATTATACTCAAGTGTTGTAATGAGCAGACATTTGCTTCTCCAACTATTTAACCCCACCTTTTTATTCTCAGAACATGTAGGAATTCCAGCAGTGGCATCATCAGTTAGTGCTTCAGTAATTAAGTCACCATCAGACCCTTCACATACCTCCATACCACCACCTCCACTTCTGCTTCCAGCTGCCACAACAAGGAGTAACAGCACTTCAATGCCTAATAGCATTCCAAGCATAGAAACCAAACTCCCACAGGCTGTTGTGAAACCACAGATTCTAACCCATATTATTGAAGGGTTCGTGATACAAGAGGGCCTGGAGCCATTCCCAGTAAGTAGAGCATTATCTTAGCTTCTATTACTGCAATGAGAGATAAAGTAAAACTTTTGTTTCAAAGATGTAGGAATAGTTTTATATCTGCACATAGACATAAAGGTATGCACATTTTTTTCCTTTACAAATACTGACATACTGTTTTTTCAGAACAAAAGTATCATATAATTCTATTTTGCAAACTCCTCCCTAGTCTCCACCTGCAAGAGCACCGCCACTTAGTTTAGTTAAACCAAAGTGCAAAGAAGCCATATGTGCAGAAATGCACCCACATATTGGGAGAGCAATCTTATAAAAACCTGCTTCTGCATTTAAAATGAAGTTACTTACCTGTAACAGGTGTTAGTCAAAGACAGAAGGCGGATATTCTCACATATGGGGTCACGTCCTCCACAGAGCCCAGTACAGACAGTCTAAAAGTGCATTTAAAAAAATGTCCTTCCTGACGCTATCTCGTGGCTCTTTCATTTCAGTAACAAAGCTAAATAGACAACTAGGGGAGGTGAAAGAATTATGAGAATAGCTGACTGCTGTCCTTGGATAGCAGCTGTTACAGGTAAGTAACTTCCCTTTATCCCAGGACAAGCAGGCAGCATATTCTCACATGTGGGACTCCCTAGCTGCCAAGATCATGCCTCTGAGAAGAGGGTAATTGACAAATACTAT
Source organism: Geotrypetes seraphini (assembly GCF_902459505.1). Lineage (NCBI taxonomy): Eukaryota > Metazoa > Chordata > Amphibia > Gymnophiona > Dermophiidae > Geotrypetes > Geotrypetes seraphini. The sequence continues at coordinate 170,219,510 of NC_047092.1, read as the reverse complement.
GAGCCTGACAAAATCAGCATGGGTGGAGGGAAGTTGGCTTCTAATTAGTGAATAAATTCTGTAGAACTGCTTGGCCAAACTGGCTATCTTGTCTGGAATGATTCTCTAAACAGTAGTAGGATATGAAAGTATGCACTGAGTACTAGGTGGCTGCTTTACAGATATCCTCAATGGGAGTGGAACATAGAAGAGCTACTGAACTCTATGTGCAGTGACAAAGCCTTCTAGCATTAGCCCAGCCTAAGCATAACAAAAGGAGATACAGTCCACCAGCCATATGAAGATGGTTCTTGGTGACCGGTGCTCCAAGTCTGTTTGGATTGAATAATAGGAAAAGCTGAGTGGAAATCCTGTGAGGTTTAGTTCGATCCAAGTAATAACCAAGAACATGTTTCCGGTTTGTGGAGTGCTGCTTCACCAGGATGCAAATGTGGTTCTGGAAAGAAGACAGGGAGAACTATAGACTGATTCAGATGAAATTCTGAGTTGACTTTCATGAGGAATTTAGGATGAGTACAAAGAATCATCTTGTCATGGTAAAATGTTGTATAAGGTAGATCTGATACAAGTGTTTGAAATTCACTGACTCTTCTTGCAGATGTAAGAGCTATGAGGAAGACTATTGTTCAGGTGAAATGTTTGAGAGATGATGTCGAGATTGGTTCAAATGGAAGCTTCATAAGAGTGGATAGTATGATGTTAAGATCCCAAGCAACAGGAGGAGGTTTAATAGGTGGCCTGGTATGCTATAGTCCTTTCATGAGTCTAGAAACCAAAGGATGCGCAGATAATGGCTTCTTTTTCCAGTGGTGTATGAAAAGTGATAATGGCACTGAGGTGAACTCTGATTGAAGTAGTTTTAAGACCAGAGTTAGAAAGGTGCAGAAGATAGTCCAAAACCGATGGAAGATGACAAGAGACTGGATCTAGCAAGTAGAGTTTACACCATACTGTGAAACGTGTCCATTTGAAACAATAGCAATGTTGTATGGAAGGTTTTCTCAATAATAGCTGACACTGGTACCAATAGAATGAAAACATCTACTTGCTGGGAGAGAGATATCATGCTGTGAGCGTCAAACATAGATTGGGACATAGGAGAGAGCATTGGAAAGATGGGTTCCTTTCTGCTGAGTTGTAGGAGAAGAGGGAATCATAGTTGATGTGGCCACCGAGGTGCTATGGTGACATGTTTCTGGTGAAATTTGAGTAGAGTCTTCCGTAGTAAAAGAATTGGCGGGAAAGCATAAAGGAATTTGTCTTGCTACTCAAACTGAGTTATGTGTGCTACAGAGGCCATATGACCAAGGAGTCATAGTATTTGACGTGCAGTAATGTGTTCATGAGAGAAGTCATCTTGGCAAAGCTGAATCAAAGTCTCTAGCCTCTGTAGAGAAAGAAAGATACAAGTTTGAGTTGTGTCCTTGAGGGCTCCAATGAACTGCAGAGTTTGAATTGGTTGTAGATGGGATTTCTTGTAGCTGATTGCAAATCCCAGGAGCTCCAAAAAACAAATAGTTGCATTTATGTCTTGTTAAGTCGGTTGGGTCATGGAAGCCTTGATCAACCAGTCATCTAGATAAGGGAACACATGAAAACATGAGCAGAGTACTGCCCTACTACTACTAAATATTTTGTGATTACTCTTGGTGCTGATGCCAGACCAAATGGGAATACTTTGTATTGAAAGTGAAGGTATTTCATGTAAGCAGGTAGAATGGGAATACAAGTATACACTTCTTTGAGAGAGCAGAACCAGTCATTCTTCTCTAATAGTGGTAAGAGGGTTCCCAGCGAGACCATGCAAAACTTCCCCTTTACCAAATATTTATTGAGTGCTCAGAGGTCTAGGATTGGTCTTTTTTTGGTATGAGAAAATATTTGGAATAGATCCCTTGGCCCCTCTTTAGTAGAGGAACTTGTTCTATGGCATTGAGCTGGAGGAGGGCTGAGAGCTCTTGGTGAAGGAGGGTCCTCTGCTGGGAATTGAAAATAGACTGTCTTAGAGGATGAGTGGGCAGCCTTTTTTGCAAATGGAGGGCATAGCTCTGACTCAAAGGACCCAATGATCTGATTTTATGAGGGATCACTGTTGATGATAATAAATGAGTCAACCTCCAATAGGTAGAGTCTGAGACAGAAGTTGAGAAACACTGACTAAACTCTCTAGGAGGAAGTAAAAAAGACTGCTGCTGTTTTGACCAAGATTGTTCAAATGTTTTCTGCTGATTCTGTTGTCTGCGTTGCCTTTGAGCTATTGTGCAGTTTGAAGCAGAAGGCTGGTGATACCTGTGCCTCAAGAAGCATGTAGGGTGCCTAGAAGCATTGGAATATCTTCATGGCATCCGAGATTGACGCGATTTAGATGAAGATAAGGTGTCATGTAGTCAGAATGTCTTAATTTTCTGCTTTACCTCCTCTATATGGTCTCTAAACCATCTCTAATACAGGGTAAGTTGGAAATAGGATCCTGAATTTTTACATCTAGATCAGAGATTCGAAGCCATGCTTGTCTATGCATAGCAATTGAAACTGTAGATGTTTGAGAGGTAATGTCAAATGCATCAAATATAGAATGGACCATGTACTTCCTCGTAAGAAGGGAGGTATTCCAGTGGTATGTCTAGGCCATACCTTGACAACTTTTGGATGAGAGATTTCATATAAAATGTTATGTGGAAATTGTAGTTTAAAATTCTATTTGACAGCATGGAGCTTTGGAACACTTTGAACTTATCCAGAGTTCTTCATTCTCTCCCAGGTGAAGTACTGGTATAAGGTCTGGAAGTATTTGCTTTTTTTAAAGCACTCTACGACCAAAGATTGATGCTGCAGCTGTGGTTTATCAAAACCAGGGCATGACTGAATTTGGTTTAGAAAATTCAGTTTTACGTGGAACCACTGGGACATTTAGTGGAGCTTCCCAGTTTTTCTATAAGGCCTCTTTCATTGGATTATGTTTGTAGTCAAGTGCATCTCTGAGTTCTGCATCAGATTTTGAGTCAGACTCCATCTTTATAAGTAATGCTTACCCCTTTTGTCTGATAAACTTTGTAAAAGACAGGCTTTCTGGTGGTGACCTTTGATTTTCATGAGATGTATCTGAAGATATATCATTGGAATCATCCACGAAGAGCTCTGAATGTCAGCGTCGAAGTGAACACCTAGTTGGATGTCAAGAAGATTGCAGTGTAGAGCGTCAAAGTGAGCGATGAGAAGATTGTCGATGTGAATGCCTCAATGGACACAGAGAGGAGCATTGGGAAAAGCATTGAGAATATGATGAGCTGGGCTCTCTCGATGATGATTCATGTTTGTATATAGATGCTCAATATCGATGAGTCCGAGATCTATGCCATGCTGGACTGCATGGATGTTGCTTGGAATGAATTAAGGCTGAGGGCATGATAGCAGGGATTTGCATATAATGCACCTGCACTGCAGTAGCCCAACTAGCTTCTTCTGCAACTACATATGAAGCTGTTCCTGCAGAAATGGTGCTGGTACTATTGTTGGTACATTAGGTACTATTGTTGGATGTCAAAGCACTGGTGTCCCTGATATTGAGGCACGCATCAAAGGTGAGACCAACTTTATAGATGGTGATCTGGCATCAGTTCGCTGACACTTAATATGCATCATTGGTGATGGTGCTTGTGAGGATGGTGATGTCTGCATGGAGGGGAAAAGATATTTATGCTTCTTAGCCTTCTTATGGGGCTCCCCTGAAGTTAACGTTGAATGAGCCTTGCTAGGTCATGATGACGCACATTCATGAGGCATGTTGCTGCCAGACTTTCCAGGCATAATTTTTGAAGTTGAACTGAAAAGTTTTTCAAACTGACATTTTCTGGCTTTAAATGACTTCTTCTGTAAACAACAGAGTGTGCAAGAAATATCATGATGATCAGGACCAAGGTACTAGATACACCAGTTATGTGGATCTCTGCCTGAAATGGCCCTGTTACAACGAGCACACCTTTTGAAGCCTTTAACAGTTTTGTTCATGGACAGAAAAACTGCCGCCGTGAGATCGAAGGACATAAAAGGTATTGGGAGGTCAGGTAGACGTTATGCCAAAAACAAGACGACCTTCCCAGTCTAAAAACAGGCTCAGAAGAGCCCATAGTCCTGAAAAGAAAATTTATTCAAAATTGTAAATGTCTTTTACCGGATGAAAAATAAAATATACGTTGAAAGTGATGGGAAGGCACAAAAAAAAAAAAAGACATCTAAAATATATGTTAAAATACATGTACACTACATAATAGACTTACTGAGAGAATTTTGAAACAACTAGCTACAGTGATATCTAATGAATCAGTGACAAAAATCTGCAGCTGGGAGCTTGATGCTTTTAAGTGCCCTTATCGAGCTAACCTGAAAAAAGAAGTAATATTTGAACTTTGATGGCAAAGCCTAACTACCAGGGAACTCATGAAAAAGAATCGCACAACAGTGATAAAACTTACAGATGGGAAAAGTAAACATTTTTCAGATGATTTTACTTGGGTGACCACTACTCAAAAAATATCCAGTCAACTCTGAAGACAAACTAAGGTCCCATGTGACAGGGGAAGGTCAGGACAGGCATTCATGTGTGGTAAGAATAGCCAAAAGTTTCTTGAAAAGCTAGTATAGTGCTTTCCATACCAGGCTCTTTTGGTGACGTCACCCATATGTGAGGATTTAGCCATCCTGCTTGTCCTCACAATGTCACATACAACTGTATAAGCTGGAAGGGATGTTAAGGCAGCTAAATGTCTGTTTATTACTAGCAGCCTCTTGAATTTAGTTAAAACAAAGACATTGAAAAATTATATGTTTTATGGATAAGGATGGAAGAAGAAATCTGTTTTACAATCATCCTATTTAGAGGTAGCATAGAAGGAAAAAAGATATGGTTCATCAACTTACGATTCAGTGACAAATACCCAGCCACCACCCTCCAATAAGACTTGACATACCTCCGAGGCCTCTTAAAGCAGCAGCAGCGGTGGATGGTCAACAGCGGCACCTTTCTGAATGGACTGCTTGTGGCCTGCCCCACCGGGGCCTTCCCTCTGTTGCGTCACTGATGATGCGGCAGAGGGAAGCCCTGTTGGGAAAGGCCACAAATAGCCTGTTCAGAGTGATGCCACTGCTGACCATCCACCACCAACACCACTGCTGCTTTAGGAGGCCTTGGAGGTATGTCAGGTCTCACAGTGGGAGAGTCAATATGGTGCTGCTGCACAGGGGGATGGGAGGGAGGGATGGAGAACTACTGCACGGGGGTTGGGAGGGATGGAAAGCTGCTATACAGGGGAATGTGTGGGAGGGGAGGAAAGCTGCTGCTCAGGGGAAAGGGAGGGGAGGAAACATGCTGCACATGGGGAGAGAGGAAGAATTGTGGTAGAGGAGAGGAAGGGAGAAAAGAGGTAGAAAGGGGTGAGAGGGAGAAATCCTGCATATGATGGAGGGGAGGGATGCATGCATGAAGAGATGGAAAAATGCTGGACATAGGGTGGAGGGCAGGGAAAGATGGTGCATGGGGAGAGAGAAAGAAATATTGCATACCATAATGGAGGGGAGGAAGGGAAAGATGCTGCATGGAGGGGAATAGAGAGGTTTGACCCAGGGCACAAGGCAGGGAGAGAGAGAAAGATGGTAGACAGTGGGAAAGAAACAAATGTTGGATATGGCAGTGGAAGGCAGGAAAAAAAAATGTTGTTTTCTATTTTGTGATTACAATGTCAGATTTGAAATGTGTATCCTGCCAGAGCTGGTGTTAGGTCCTAGTTCATGCTTGCTGTCTAACAGCGAGAGGAAAAGTCTTTTTTGTTTACACCACAGCACTGGCGTGGGGTTAGAGAGGGGAAAGGTGGGTAGGTGGAAAGGCTTCAAAATAAACCCACCGGGACGTTTGGGGGGGGGGGGGGGGAGGAAAAATACATCCGATTGAACAGAAAAATCAATTCAATAGGCAAAATTGAATTGAAAATTTTTTCACTGAATTGGGCAGCACTACTCTGAGGATCATTTCACAGCACATGTCAGAGCTATGGTTGTACTGATATCCTATAAGGTGGGCTTCCATAGAGAAGATTAATAAAGCTGCAACGTGGTCTTGTGTCCATACATTTACTTCACAATATTACCTAGAACTGGACTCCCAAAGTGAGAATAGGTTTGGCCAGACAGTCCTCCAGGATCTTATTTGGAGTGTAGAATCCAACTGCTTCCCCTCTAAGTTCTTCTTTTCAGCTCCAGGCTGCCTTCTAAAAATAACAAGAACTTAACAAGAATCAAAAGAAGAAGAAATTACAAATACTGCTTGTTGCTACCAAAAATATTTAGTGTTTGCTTGTTGTGCTACCACTTCTCTTTTTGTTGAAGGCAGCCTGTAGCTAGCATCTCATATGTGAGGATTTAGCAGTCCTGCTTCTCTTCAGAAACAATTAAGTTATTTGCTTGCAGCAGGATAGCAGGAGTTAAATGCTCACAAACCTCCTACCTCCCCAAGGAGTTGTAATTCCTTAGCTAGTATAGACTGAGGAGGAAATAGGCATACTGTGGCTAGGATACTGCTTCCCTCACAAAGCAGACATCACCTATATGTTGAGGTTTAAGTCCTACAGCTCTTGTTTTTTTTCCGTAGAAAGAAGGACTAAAATTTGACTACCCCATCACTCTCACTGGTGTTACTCTTCAGGCAGTTACTACTATCAAAATTTTAGGGGTCATATTTGATTAGAGACTGTCTTATCACGATCATAGCAGCATAGTTAAATCAACATTTTTCAGATTACAGCAAATTCGTTCAATTTCCAAATGGTTAGAACCCAAATTTCTAAACATATTAATCCATTCATTGATCATTTCTAAAATTGATTATTGTAACGTCCTAGTTAAGGGTATTGCTCAAAAAGAGATCAGGCGTTTACAGCTAATTCAAAATGCTTCTATTAAAATCATCATGAAAGCAAAGAAATTTGATCGTTTCACCACTTCTTAAAAAATCTCATTGGCTTCCAGTGTCACATGGAATAATTTACAAAATATGTTTGTTATCACTTAAGGCTCAGCTCTATAAGTCCCCAGCTTTCATCAATAGGATTCTAATTCCCTATGCTTCCACTAGAATATTTCAGTCTCATGACCAACATCTGTTAACTGTTCCTTCACTTAAAACTATTAATACACGGAGACAATATTTTTTTTGGTTGTGGCTCCCCAATTGTGGAATTCCTTGCCAATTTATTTGAGGGAAGAAAGAAATATTGATAGGTTTAAGAGCCAGTTGAAATGCTTTCTTTTTAAAGATGCTTTTGACTGCTAGACATCGTAAAATCCTGTTGAAGATTCAACTACTTTTATTTTAAAAAAAACCAAAACCTCTCCTTTTGTAGTTTTCCTTGATTCATTTGCCTTCAATTATTGTATTTCCATCCCTACACTTCGTATTGGTCCTGTTTGTCCTATAAGTCATGTATTTGGTATTTGAATTTTTGTTTCCCTGTATATCGTCATAAACTGTTTTTAGAATTGTGCATCGCCTTGAATATATGATTAGGTGATCAATCAAATTTTAAATAAACTTAAACTTTCATGCCATATCATCAGCAAATGGTACTGCACGCCAAATTCTACCAGATAGAGACATTGAAAACAGCAGGGAAAAACCTTGGGGCATGGGAATTTATTACCAGTGGTAACTCTTGATATGTTGTGTGTTTTTTAATATTGTAGAACAAACCTAGAACCACAGTAGAACAGCATGTACTTTGGCAGAGGCAAAAGGATGAATTGACAAAATACATTGTGTTCCTTCAATAAACTATATTTGTTTCTCTGACAACAAGCAGGGGAATGTAGGCACACATGCTGATGATGTCATGCTGACAAATCTAGGCTCAGACATTCACTCTGTAGGAACCACATCAACAAGCTGAAAAAGCCACAAAACTAGTATGATATAAATGAGGAAATTATTTGATTAATAATTAAGCAATACCAGTGACCCAATGTGGCCATGTTTCGGCAAATGCTTGCATCAGAAGTACAGTAATATCTATTTAAAAAATATAAATCTACAAAACCATTAAACGTAAAATGTGGCATTAATTTGAAAAAAGCCATTCTGGAATATAGGTGTGGAGGGGCATAATCAAAAGAAACGTCCAAGTCTGATTTGGACGTAGGGCACTAGTCGCCCAAAGTCGGCAGTGGCAAAATGTCCATTCTCGAAAAGTACGTCTAAAATTTTTTTTTTCCCAAAAATTGTCTATCTGTACGTCCAGGCGTTTGATCGTCCAGACCGCCACTATGTCTATCTTTATACCACATTCTCGACAAAAAAATCAACCAAGTCCCAAACACCCAAAACAAGACCTTTTGGACGTGGGAGGGGCCAGCATTGTGATGGACTGGCTACCCAGACATGGCAACAGAGCAGAGGGGTACCTTACAGGGCTATAAACTTCACAAAAAGGGTGCCACATAAACATCTCACCAGAACTCCCTTATAGGTAATGGTAAGCCCACTATACCGACCTGTCTACAACCCCATTAGCCCTTATGGCTGCAGGTGGAACCTATATGGCGGTTTGGTGGGCTCACATTTTCCACCATGAATGTAGTGGTTAGAGTGGCTTATGGGCCTGGGTTCTCCTCTCTATGGTTCACTATCCCACCCCCAGACTACTTAAGCCACTTCTATGCAGCTCTACTAGGCTTTCCTATGCCAGATGCTGATGTTCTGGAGGCGGGTATATACGGTTTTATTCTGAACATTGTGGGAGTGCGACAGGGTCAGTGAACACGGGGGGAGTTTGTGTGGGTCTTTACTTTGTCTCTGCAGTGGTTCTATGGTCAATTTGGATACCTTTTGGGCACTTATACCTGTCTAACTCGTAACGTATAAGTTTCGTCTAGACAGTCTCGTCAAACATTCGATTATCCCTGCAGGATAACTAAGTCTAGGTCAGCCCACATCCCGCCCTAACTACTCCTCCAAAAATGCCCCTTTCAGCTCTAGCTGCACAGTGGGATTCAAAGGCCTAAAATGTCCCTGGATACGTCTAAAAAGCTGTTTCGATTATCGACCTGTCTTTTAGATCATCTTTTTTTTGTAAATCTTTATTGACATTTCAAACTTTATAATGTATACAGTTGAAGAATCAGAAAAAACTGTTATGAAAATACATTATCATCACATTATTACATTGAACAATTTTTTATCCCCTTCTTATCTTAATTATAAACAATAATATTATATATTCACTATAAATATAATAATAATTTTAAAAAAATTAATTTTACTCTTCCAAATAAATATTCCACCCCCCCACCCTCCCTGGATGTGTAAAGGAATCTAACGAGGAAAAAAAATCATAATAAAGTAATAAAATTAGTCAATGGACCCCATACTTCATTAAAGGACTTGCTCGTACCTAAACGTTCTGCCATTATCTTTTCATATTTATATGTTGTACACACAGTTGCCCACCAAAAATTGAAATTAATCCTATCATGATTTTTCCAATTGTATATAATCATTTGAACTCCTATTCCTGTCAAAATCATTAAAAGGCGACTTTTATTTTTATCTAAAGTGGGTTTAACATGGAGAATTGTTCCACATATTATCGTCTCATATGTCAAGGGGATAGACGCTTCAAGAATAAGATTAATTTGTCCCCAAATTGACTTCCAAAAACTAAGTATCAATGGACAAAAATATATCAGATGAACTGCAAGGTAATGGCAGAATAGAAATCCCTAATGTAATGTAATGTAATGATCCAAAGTCCCTATATCAATATGACAATGCCAGCATCTATTAGATTTAGAATTATCTATTCTATTTAACTGAACTGGGGACCAGAAAATCCTATGTAATAAAAATAACCATGTTTGTATCATAGATGCTGACATTGTACATTTCAACCTCGAAGTCCAAATTCGTGGCCAACGAGATACAGAAATATACTGTTTTATCTCGAAACTCCAAATGTCTCTAAGACTATTTTTTGGCTTCTTAGTTAAAAATCCAGAAATCAATTTGTACCACTGGGCAGCCTGATGTCCTACTAAATCTGTTTGGTAGCAAAGGATCTGCAAGCTGAAATAAGTTTTTTAAATTTTTCCATTCAGGGAACCCACTCTGAATAGCCTGCTTCAACTACAACCATCTATATTGTTGAGACTTTGAAAATGCCAAATGAATGCTGCAGTTGTGAAAACTCAAGCAGTTTACCATTAGATATAACGTCATCTAATGTCCTAATATTTGCCTGCATCCAATTCTTCCAAGCGATCCCAGCACCGCCTATTTGAATCTTGGAGTTTAACCATAAGGACTGTAAAGTAGAATTCATTATTAGAACCTCTGTTAATTTATCAATAAATTTAATTGTTTTCATCTAAGTGCTGACTTGGGCAGGTTTTTAAATGTATTTAAGTTTCGATTATGAGCCCCAGAGCAAATAGCTCTGAATATAAATACCAAACAAAACATGCACAGATAAAGGACTCAGATATTAAAAAGACACTAACTGCAAAACATATGAAAAATTACCATAATCAACTTTTTTTTTTTTAAATTGAAAAGTACCTACAACCAGAACCATTTCAACAGCAACTTCATTCAGTCATCAGTATTGCCGTATATTACATCTGTCACATAACATGGCTTAAAGCTTTTTACCAAAACAAATGGAACTTTTAATATAAAACTTAATAAATCATTTTATCCAACATACTAATCCGTACAAGGTTCGATAATCTGTAGCAGGGAGGAAAGGCCTCAGACTATATGTCCGTATCACATACCAGACTCACAACCATTCTGCCAATGTGGACAAAAAGTTTCAATCACTGGCCTTCCTCCTACCACCTCCTGTGCAAAATCACGCTTATATTATATAAATACTACAAAATATGAAAAACCACTTATCTCAGTGGCATCAGACGAATCATCCTAAAAACTAATTCTGATTCTTTCTGATTCTGATGAGCTCGTTTCGCAATATCTTCTTCAGAGAATCAGAACAGACATCAAAGTACAGAATCAACTTGTTCTCATCCAGATTTCATGGGAACATAGGCTCTGGGGGCTTCAGAAACATTCAGACCTCCCATTGAGTGTTTCAGGCTTTGGAATGTTTAGACATATATAATCGTATGCAAGGTTTGGATTTGGCTCTACAAATAAATGACCCTCAGCTCCCATGGCATACCTGTGGACTAACCGTGGCACAACAGCATGCCACAACACACAGTTTGAAAAATGCTGATTTAGCTGGAGTGGAAGCGGCTCCTCACTGGTTCCGACCTGGTGCCTTTTTAAAATGAAAATTACCATAGTCTGCAATAAATTATAATATTAACATAAATTCTTAGTGCAACGAAGATGAGTATCGCATTCTGATATGAGGCTGATGTAATGTCATTCACCCTGAGGTTCTGTTAATTCGATGTGCCAGAGCGCTAAAATTGCTTACCAAGAACAACCTTGAAGAGAGCAGACATTCTTGTGAGGATAAAGAGACCTTCAGAGATTACATGTATCTGGAGCGAATCCCAGAAAAACATGGATTGGAGCCAAATCCAAACCTTGCATACGATTATATATGCCTAAACATTCCAAAGCCTGAAACACTCATCGGGAGGTCTGAATGTTTCTGAAGCCCCCAGAGCCTATGTTCCCCTGAAATCTGGATGAGAACAAGTTGATTCTGTACTTTGATGTCTGTTCTGATTCTCTGAAGAAGATATTGCGAAACAAACTCATCAGAATCTGAACTAGTTTTTAAGGATGATTTGTCTGACGCCACTGAGATAAGTGGTTTTTCATATTTTGTAGTATTTATATAATATAAGCGTGATTTTGCACATTACATAGTGTGATTTTGCATAAGAGGTGGTAGGAGGAAGGCCAGTGACTGAAACATTTTGTCCGCATTGGCTGAATGGCCATGAGGCTGGTATGTGAAATGGACATATAGTCTGAGGCCTTTCCCCCCTGCCACAGATTATCTAACCTTGTATGGATTAGTAAATTGGATAAAATGATGATTTATTAAAACTTTTTACCAACATTTATTTTTCATTTTCGCTTGCATCCCTCTTCTTTCATGCCTCAGTTCTCCCTCTTCAGTCCATTAATTATGCATATCAATCCTATTACATCTCCCAGGGGAATTAAGAACTACTCAACTTCTTTTTAGTTTCACATTTCAAGTTTAATAAGTCTTGATATTTTATTTATTTATTTGGATTTATTAACTGCCTTTATGAATCTCTACATAAGGCGGGGCCTTTCTAGATGATTTACAATAGTGCATTCATCATTTGAAAAATATAAAAGGAACTACATGAATTGACAGGAGAGAATAGAGGTAGTTTAGATTAGTTATGCAGGTCCAGTCAACCAGCAAGTTAAGGACTAAGGAGCCAATCTTCATCAAATCTTAATAGTCTACAATCCCGCTGTGTGTTCTGTGCAGCATTGCCACCCAAACTGGCTCCCAATTTTCTGAAACTTGTCCATTTACTTGCCTGGTTTCATCCTATGAGCATTTTCTCTAATACCATCAATCTAAACAGTATTTTCCTCTGTAGTGTTATATTGTATGGTTCTCAGGTCCTCCAGTGCAATAAAATGCATTTTGGGGCTAACAAAAACATAAAGGTTCAGATTTACTATTATTTTAATTTGCATTTGATGCTTACTAGATTAAGACAGAATTGCCAATGCGTTGATTATATCACTATGTTGTTATTAAGATGGTTTGGCATGCATTGCTATGCATCCTATGTTTATGATTTTTGTTTCTATAAACTTCAATAAAGATTACTTGAACTTAAAAAAAAAATGCTGTCCACAAGGGTAATAAATAAACGTTTGATAATCATTCCACCTGTATCAATTCTTCAACTGGTCTGATAAATGCATGTATCCCAGGAGATCAGCACTCGTCGGCATGTATTAGCTCTAGAATTACCACAGTTATCCAAGTAACAAATGAAGCGATCAAAGGAACCATAACTAATTTAATGAGCCATTCACAGTTTCACTGTCTGGCTGTGTGTACTTACATGTGCATGGCTTAATCTTTGAGACAAGCATATGCCACTGGCAGAATCAACCAGGCATGATACCTGGTTGATCCTAACAAAAACATAGAACAAGAGGGTCTTCTCGCCTTTAGTTGTATCATCTTCTAAAACAGTAAAGTTTGCAAGTACAAGTAGCTATAATTGCATTGGCAGCCTCAATTGTTAAAGTTGATTTACATGTTGAGTAATTGCTGCCCAGAATAGGTACAGAATGTACAACTCCATAAAAAAAAAAATCTAAAGTAGCTGCTGTCTCTCCACAATTTACACACATATTGTCTGCAGTAATACCCATCGTAACCATGTTCCTGGGGCGATATAGGCTCTAAAAACAATTTTGGAACCTTGTCCCTGTAACCCCTCATTCCAAACAACTTAATCAACATACCATATGCAGAATCAAATAAGAAAACATAGCCTGTAGTATGCAAATGATAATCTGGAAAATAATAAATGTCTTAATGTCAGAGGTCTGATTGGTATCTTTTATAGGAAGAATTGCATACATGAAGAAATAGAGAATGGCATGTGAAGTTAATATTTACATAAAAAGTATTGATTAAAAAAATAAAAAAAATCTCCATGAAGACACTCCTGTTGCTCTCTCTCAGGTGACCTCAATCAGAGAGTGAATGAACTCAGCTGCTCACATTATGTTCAAGCATTGAAATTGCCCTGACATGGATTTCTTTGCAATTCAGCACAGCATGATGTGTCTGCAGTTCTGTTGAAGGAGCTTGGCTACAAAAAGGTTAAGTTCATGATGTGTTCTTAAATATCTTGGAACGAGATCTTCTTTATGCCTTTTCACCGATTCCCCTCCTCTCCAGGTGTCATTCAGAAACTCATGCAGGGTTCTGCTCACATGATTCTTTTAGCACCACATTAAGCATGCCAGATGTGGTTGCCATGGCTCATTTCACTAGCAAATCAACTTGTTTGATCCTACAGGGGAGGCTTTCTCTAGGACCTCAGCTTTAAGTCTCTGTTACAGCATGGATACTGAAAGACAAGTGATTTCCCAGTTATATGTATCATGTGACATCCAACATATTCTCGTTGCCTTCAGAAGCTCCTCTACTGTGAGATCCTTTCATTTCAAATGAACCATTTTGCATGACAGGATGAAAATGACCATTAACCATTAAGCAGTTGCCTGGGACCTGAACACTCTTTCACCAGCTTCTGAAAGCTTCTTTGAGACCATTGGGATAAACATCCCTAAATTTCCTCTTCAGCCCAGAGAGCCAATGAACTCCAGCTCTCATGTACCAACTATCCTTACACCCAGTTCTACCCAAACTAGTAACACAGTAACATAGTAAATAAAGACCTGAATGGTCTATCCAGTCTGCCCATTAGTCACACTCGTTATACTATATATTCATTACTGTATTACCAATTGTGTCATGTCCTGACCTATATTGTGAATGTACTCTTGTAACCCGTTCTGGACTCCTTTTATAGGACAGGCTAAATAAAGGAATACATAAATAAACTGTCTTTTCTTTAATATTTCTGGGCAATAGACCATAGAAGTCCGACTGGTACTGTTTAGGTTCCCAGTGCTGGAGTTGCCATTGAAGCCCACTCCAGCCTATTCTAACCATCCTGTCACTGGAGCTTCTATCAAAGCCCTCCCCAGTTCATCCTAAACCAAATCACTATATATGGGACACAGACCATGCAGGATTACCCAGTACCAGCCTTTGTTTTATGCCATTAATTTTCTAATTAGAGATCCTCTGTTTTTATCTCACGCTTTTATAATTTCCGTCACCATTTTCATCATAACCACTTCCTCGGGAGGGCATTTCAGGCATCTACCATCCTTTCCGCAACAAAGAATTTCCTAACATTACTCCTACTCGTAAGTCTGCCACCCCGCTACCTCAATTCATGCCTTCTAATTTTACCATTTTCCTTTCTCTGGAAAAGATTTGTTTCTATAGTAATACCTTTCAAGTATTTAAACATATGTATCATATCTCCCCTATCCCTTCTCTCCTCTAGAGTATACATATTCAGGTCTTCCAGTCTCTTGTACATTTTTTGGTGCAAGCCCCATACCATTTTTGTCGCTTTTCTTTGGACTGCTTTAAGTCTTTTTACATCCTTAGCCAGATATGGGCTTCAAAACTGAACACAGTACTCCAGATGGGGCCTCACTAACGCCCTGTACAGGGGCATCAACATCTCCTTTCTTTTGCTGGTTATGCTTCTTTCTATACAGCCCAGCATTCTTCTGACTAAAGCTACCAACCTGTCACACTGTTTCCTTGCCTTCAGATCCTCAGACACTATCACCACAAGGTTCCTCTCCCCATTTGTGCATATCAGCCTCTCATCTCTCAGCACATATGGTTCCTTCAGATTTCTACTCCCCAAATGTATCACTCTACTTCTTCACATTGAATTTTAGTTGCTAAACATTATAGACCATTCTTCTAATTTTTGCAGATCGTTTTTCATGATTTCCATGCCCTCAGGGGTGTCCACTCTGTTACAAATCTTGGTATCATCCTCAAAAAGGCAAACTTTACCTTCTAACCCTTCATCAATGTCGCTCACAAATATATATATGCCCCCACCTGAAATTCCTCCTGAGTCATATCAGAATTTCATCTCAACCATTCCATCATTCTGCTTGTTTTCTTCCAAAAACCTCATTCACACTAAGATGAAGTCCTTCACTCCCTTGATTGTGGATAGCCAGTACTGTACTACCTTCAAGGCACCCAAAACCATATAAAACGCTTGAAGTTATTTATTTATTTTGCTCCCAACAAACCTGGTACACATGACATGAAGTGTGTACTTTCCAACAGGTGCAAATTGCTTTACCTTTTGTCATCCAAACTATATTGAGGTGCAGCAAAAGCAACTTCCATTGCTAATCTTTGTTTGACTTTTATGATTGAAATCTGAAAAACCCTGACATGGTCTTCAGTTCATATTTTCAAACACTGCTGTCTGGATTTCTTTGAACAATTAGTACTTCAGAATTTTTTTTGCCTAGTTCATTTCAGCAATAACCATCCAGGACTATTTGCTCTGGATTGTCTTAAAAGGCAATTCTACATATAGGCAACTTTCATTTCTGTAGCCATAAGTATGCCAGAATTCCTTGCTTTTTAATAGAGTAAGAGGAGTTGCTTATCTGTACTCAGGATTCTCTCCATAGATAAGGAATAGAACCACACTTTCTTTCCTGCTTTATCCTCTCATTTGAAGATCTGGTAGTTTTAATATTGACTGAGGCACAAGATGAAGCCATGGCAGTATAGGAGCCCCTGCTTATGACTATTGGAGCATCAGAGTAATGTCCAAGGGCCCACAGCAATAGGGGGTCCACTTTCTCCAAGCCTCTATTCATTGTAATCAGTTTTGTTAGGTGATTGGGATCCCATGACCCTTATTGCTTGGGGGCCCAGATCACTGTCAGAAGTAGCATAGTAAGGTGGGGGGCAGTGGGCAGAGCAGCCCAGGCACTGTCTTGTTAGCACCTTTCTGCCCCCTCACGCCATGCTCATGCACTCTCTTACCTGCCCTCCTTACCTCTTTAAACCTTTGCCAGCACAAACAACTTCTCTGGCCTGCTGCTCATGCCAGCCTGGCTCCCCTCTGAAATTATTTCTGGGTCGCAGGGCCAAGAAGTGACATCAGAGGGAAAGCCAATACCACCACAAGCAGCAGGCTGGAGAAACTGCTTGTGCTGATGAAGATTTAAAGAGGTTCAGCGGGAGGGCATGGTGGATGCAGGGGAGGCGGAGAGGAGGGCATGGAGGAGTACCATCACCCTGGGTGCTCCCCCACCCTTGTTACACCACTGATTGTCAGTCTGTGCCTGTGATAAACTTCCAGGCTTTTCAGGGCTCCAGGAGCGTGAGTATCTGAGCCTGATCCATCAGGATGATGTCACCAGTCAGTGAACTCCCATTATAGGTAAGCAACACCTTATTTTTCCTTGGTCTTTTATTTATAACAGGTAAACCGCTCCTCTCTTCTCATTGAGCAACCTGTAAACAGAAGACCCCATCCAGAAGATCAGATGACAAGTATCAGTTGCATTCCATCAGAGCTACAAAGCACTGCCAAACATCCAGAAAACTCCACAGACACTGATATGGATGATATCACTGCTGATGGTTGGTAACTTTCTTACAGTAGTTTATTCCTTCTGGCTCTGCTGCTTTTGCCCTCTTCCTCTGCACCCTTGGTCTTCATTGACAGCCAGCAATAAAAGTGAGATTTTACCAGTACACTTCTTTTTCAGGCCTGTGTGAGGCCAACTTTTAACTATTAGGAAGACTAGGCAGCCACTGTCCAAGCAAAACAGAGGTCCTGACAGCAACAGAAACTCAACCATTGGGAGATGGGCGATTTTGAAATAGATAGGTAGGTAGCCTTATCTATAACTATTTATGTATATCTTATAGACCATCTTCTCTGATCAAAATAAAATATAACAATAAAAACATGGGGGAAATTCTATAAATTGGCACAGTATTAGGTATCACAATGGTGCATGGCGAGTGCCAATTCTGTAATGGCATCTGGACATGCCTAAGCCTTTATAGAGTGCTAGCATAAAACCACACCAGTTTTCTGAGATGGTTTTCAATACAGACATATTTATACCAGACACATTGGTACTTGACTGGATCTGATTATTGAATGTGCTATACCATCTTTTTCTTTTGCACATTGCAAGTTTTATTTATTTCCAAGTTTATTTACATAGAAACATGACGGCAGATAAAGGCCATGTGGCCCATCTAGTCTGCCCATACACAGTAACCATTATCTCTTTCTCTCTCCGAGAGATCCCACGTGTCTATCCCAGGCTCTCTTGAATTCAGACACAGTCTCTGTTTCCACCACCTCTTCCGGGAGACTGTTCCATGCATCTACCACCCTTTCAATAAAAAAGTATTTCTTCAGATTACTCTGGAGCCTATCACCTCTTAACTTCATCCTATGCCCTCTCATTGCAGTTTCCTTTCAAATGAGACTCCACTCATGCACATTTATATTACGTAGGTATTTAAATGTCTCTATCATATCTCCCCTCTCCTGCCTTTCCTCCAAATCTATTAACATAGTAGATAATGACAGATAAAGACCCGAATGGTCCATCCAGTCTGCCCTTCCTGATTCAATTTCAATTTTTTATTCTTAGCTATTTCTGGGCAAGAATCCAAAGCTCTACCCAGTACTGTGCTTGGCTTCCAACTGCCGAAATCTCTGTCGAAACTCACTCCATCCCATCTACGCCCTCCCAGCCATTGAAGCCCTCCCCAGCCCATCCTTCCCCCAACTGGCCATATACAGACACAGACCGTGCAAGTCTGCCCAGTACTGGCCTTAGTTCAATATTTACTATTATTTTCTGATTCTAAATCCTCTGTGTTCATCCCACGCTTCTTTGAACTCCGTCACCGTTTTCCTCTCCACCACCTCTCTCAGGAGCGCATTCCAGGCATTCATCACCCTCTCCGTAAAGTGGAATTTTCTAACATTGCTTTTGAATCTACCACCCCTCAACCTCAAATTATGTCCTCTGGTTTTACCATTTTCCTTTCTTTGGAAAAAATTTTTGTTCTATGTTAATAACCTTCAAGTATTTGAACATCTGAATCATATCTCCCCTGTCCCTCCTTTCCTCTAGGGCAGTGATCTCAAACTCGCGGCCCGGGGGCCACATGCAGCCCACCAGGTACTATTTTGAGGCCCTCGGTATGTTTTTCATAATCACAAAAGTAAAAGAAAACAGTTTCTTGATCATATGTCTCTTTAGCTATAAATTACAATATTATTATTAAGATTTAGCCAAAAGGAAAGATTTATAAACTATAAAGAGTTTTACCCCATGCAAAATTGTCATTTCTTTAATAAGACATTAACTATTTTTTCTGAGGCCCTCCAAGTACCTACAAATCCAAAATGTGGCACTGCAAAGGGTTTGAGTTTGAGACCACTGCTCTAGGGTATACATATTCAGGGCTTCCAGTCTCTCCTCATACTTCTTCTGGCACAAGCCTCCTATCATTTTCATCGCCCTCCTCTGGACCGCCTCAAGTCTTCTTACGTCCTTCGCCAGATACGGTCTCCAAAACTGAACACAATACTCCAAGTGGGGCCTCACCAATGACCTGTACAGGGGCATCAACACCTTCTTCCTTCTACTGGCTATGCCTCTCTTTATACAGCCCAGCATCCTTCTGGCAGCAGCCACCGCCTTGTCACAGTTTTTTCATCTTTAAATCTTCGGCCACTATCACCCCAAGGTCCCTCTCCCCATCCGTGCATATCAGCTTCTCACCTCCCAGCATATACGGTTTCTTCCGATTATTAATCCCCAAATGCATTACTCTGCATTGAATTTTAGTTGCCAGGCATTAGACCATTCCTCTAACTTTTGCAGATCCTCTCTCATATTTTCCACTCCCTCTTCGGTGTCTACTTTGTTACAAATCTTGGTATCATACGCAAAGAGGCAAACTTTTCCTTCTAACCCTTCAGCAATATCACTCACAAACATATTGAACAGGATCGGCCCCAGCACCGAACCCTGAGGGACTCCACTACTCACCTTTCCTTCCTCTGAGCGACTTCCATTAACCACCACTCTACTTCCATTAACCACCACTCTCTGACATGTGACAGCCAGTTTCTAACCAGTTCACCACTTTGGGTCCTAACTTCAGCCCTTCAAGTTTGTTTCAAGAGCCTCCTATGAGGAACCGTATCAAAGGCTTTGCTGAAATCTAAGTAAATTACATCTAGCATTTGTTCTCGATCCAGCTCTCCAGTCACCCAATCAAAAAATTCAATCAGGTTCGTTTGGCACAATTTACCTTTTGTAAAGCCATGTTGCCTCAGATCCTGTAACCCATTAGATTCAAGGAAGTACGCTATCCTTTCTTTCAGCAACACTTCCATTATTTTTCCAACAACTGAAGTGAAGCTCACTGGCCTGTAGTTTCCCGCTTCATCCCTGTGACCACTTTTGAGAATAGGGACCACATCCGCTCCTCCAATCCCCAGGAACCACTCCCGTCTCCAGAGATTTGTTGAACAAGTCTTTAATAGGACCCGCCAGGACCTCTCTGAGCTCTCTCAGTATCCTGGGATGGATACCATCCGGTCCCATCGCTTTGTCCACCTTCAGTTTTTCAAGTTGCTCATAAACACTCTCCTCCGTGAATGGAGCAGAATCTACTCCATTTTCTCATATTACTTTGCCAGACAATCTCGGTACTTCTCCAGGATTTTCTTCCGTGTACACAGAACAGAAGTATTTATTTAGCATGTTTGCTTTTTCCTCATCACTCTCCACATATCAGTTCCCAGCATCTTTTAATTTAGCAATTCCATTTTTCATCTGCCTCCTTTCACTAATATGTCTAAAAAAATTTTTGTTTCCCTTTTTTACATTTTTAGCCATTTGTTCTTCCGCCTGCGCTTTCGCCAGACATATCTCTCTTGGCTTCTTTCAGTTTCACTCTGTAGTCCTTTCTACACTCTTCTTGGGGGTTTTTATATTTCACAAACGCCAACTCTTTTGCCTTTATTTTCTCCGCCACTAGTTTGGAGAACCATATCGGTTTCCTTTTTCTCTTGTTTTTATTTATTTTCTTCATATAAAGGTCCGTAGCCATTTTTGTCACTCCTTTCAGCTTAGACTACTGTCTTTCCACTTCTCTTATGTCCTCCCATCCTAACAGCTCTCCCATTTCAATAAAGTCCATACGTTTGAAATCTAGGACTTTAAGTATCGTGCGGCCGCTCTCCACTTTAGCCGTTATATCCAACCAAACCGTTTGATGATCGCTACTTCCCAGGTGAGCACCCACTCAAACATTAGAGATACTCTCTCCATTTGTGAGGACCAGATCCAATATTGCTTTTTCCCTCGTGGGTTCCATCACCATTTGTCTGAACAGAGCCTCTTGAAAGGCATCTACAATCTCCCTACTTCTTTCCAATTCCGCAGACGGAACATTTCAGTCTGCATCCAGCAGGTTGAAATCTCCCAACAGCAGCACCTCCTCTTTCCTTCCAAACTTTTGGATATCCACAATCAGACCCTTATTAATTTGTTGCGATTGAGTCGGAGGTCTGTAGACTACACCCACGTAGATAGAAGTACCATCTTCTCTTTTCAGAGCGATCCATATCGCTTCTTCCTCTCCCCAGATCCCTTGCATTTCAGTCGCTTGGATATCAATCTTTACATAGAGAGCTACTCCTCCACCTTTATGACCATCTCTGTCCTTCCTAAAAAGATTATATCCCGGTATGTTTACATCCCATGCATGGGATTCACTGACCAACGTCTCTGTGATAGCGACAATATCCAGATCTGCCTCTAACATCAGGGCTTGCAGATCATGAACTTTGTTGCTTAGACTGCATGCATTTCTGGTAATTGCTTTCCAGCTATTTTTTAGTGGCAATCTCCTTTTTCGTATAGATTTTTGTTTCGTTTCATTTTCCGTTGCAATGCTAAGAAGTGAATTGTTGATATTGTTTACATTGCAATCTTTTATTATCATCACATCTTTTCTTTTGCCGGGGGTGGTCTCTATAATTGTCCTTCATACATACACCACCCCCACCTTCTAGTTTAAATGCTTAGAAACATTGTCTAAATTTCTCTACAAGGTTTCTTTTTCCTGCTTTAGTAATATGTAGCCCATCACTGCAATATAGCTTCTTTTCCTTCCACGTATTTCCCCATCCTCCTATGTACCTAAAACCTTCTTGATGATACCAGACCTTGAGCCATCTATTAAAGTTCTATGCGTTTTTTACTCTTTGCTCTCCCTTTCCATATGCAGGCAGTATTTCAGAGAAATCTATAGTCTTTCAAGCCCTCACCAAGCTCCTGAAAAGCTTTCTGCACTGCAAGTGTGGAGTTGTTGGCCTGGTCATTTGTTCTCAGATGGATAACAACATCAGTGTTAAAATCCTTAGTTTCTTCCTTAATTATAGTCAGTATTTGCCTAGAACTCCTGGTAGCTGAGGATCCTGGAAGACATTTCACTATTTCACTCGTCTTGTGTTCCAAGGTTAATGCCTCTGATGATGGAATCCCCCAACAGCAATAGTTTTCTGTTATTGGCTTTTTTATTTGTGCTTAGGGTGCGCTTGTTCTCTTGAGTTACCTTCATTGGTTCCAGTCCCACCTCCCTTCTGTTTTCCTGAGTATCGCAGTGCACTAGTGGAGCGAAGGAATTCTGTAGAGGTAATATAAGTGAAGGTGGATGTTTCTGTGTTACATGTCGCAGTCTTCCTGAGCCTACTGTGACCCATTTATTCCTGGGCTGTTTTATTCTTTGAGGTAGAGGTGGTAAGTTGGTATGATTTTGTGGAGTGATGGAAGCTGCTTTAATTGTATTCAATTCCTGTTTAAGTTTGCAGAGCTCCTCCTTAATACTAGCAAGTTGAAGACAGATGGGCCAAGCCTTAAGCCTCCAAATAGTGTGTCTTGGAATTAAAGCACAACACTGATTGCATAGAATAAAGGTCATCTTGATTGGTTGTGAAGTGACTTGATTTGAGTAGTCTAATTGAGTATACAGATTGAGATCTTTATGTCTGTCCCCATACACCTTATCACAAAGACCACACACCATTTTAGTTGCCTTCCTCTGGACCGACTCCATCCTTTTTATATCTTTTTGAAGGTGCGGCCTCCAGAATTGTACGCAATATTCTAAATGAGTTCTAGAGTCTTATACAGAGGCATCAATACCTCCTTTTTCCTACTGGCTATACCTCTCCCTATACAACCTAGCATCCTTCTAGCTTTCGCTGTCACCTTTTAAGCCTATTTGGCCCCCTTAAGATCATCAGATACAATCACACCCAAATACTGCTCTTCCATAGTGCACATAAGTTCTTCACCCCCTAAACTGTACCGTTCCCTCAGGTTTTTGCAGCCCAAATGCATGACCTTACATTTCCTAGCATTAAATTTTAGCAGCTAAATTTCAGACCATTCTTCAAGCTTCGCTAGGTTTTTCTTCATATTATTCACACCATCCTGCGTGTCTACTCTAGAGCAAATTTTGGTATCATCCGCAAAGAGGCAAATCTTACCCAACAACCCTTCAGCAATATCATTTATAAAAATGTTAAAAAGATTAGGCCCAAGAACAGAACCTTGAGGCACACCACTGGTAACATCCCTTTCCTCAGAGCGATCTCCATTGATCACTACTCTATATTGCCTTCCACTCAACCAGTTCTTGACCCAGACCGTCACTTTGGGACCCATCCCAAGGGCACTCAGTTTATTTATTAGACATCTGTGTGGAACATTGTCAAAGGCTTTGCTAAAATCTAAATACACCACATCTACCATACTCCCTCTATCTAATTCTCTGGTCATACAGTCAAAGAAATTGATCAAATTTATCTGACAAGACCTACCTCTAGTGAATCCATGTTGTCTCTGGTCCTGTAATCCACAGGATTCCAGAAACTTCATCATTCTCTGTTTTAAAAGCATTTCCATTCATTTGCTTACCACAGAAGTCAGACTTACTGGCCTGCAATTCTCTACTTCTTCCTTACTTCCACTTTTGTGGAGAGGGACTTCATCCACCCTTCTCCAGTCCTCTGGTACCACTCCTGACTCTAGAGACTCATTGAAAAGGTCAGTAAGTAGAGCAACCAGAACTTCCCTAAGTTCCTTCACCACCCTTGGATGTACACCATCCAGCCCCATCACTGTCTACTTTTATTTTAGCTAGCTCCTCACGAACACAACCCTCTCGGCCCCATCACTGTCTACTTTTATTTTAGCTAGCTCCTCACGAACACAACCCTCTGAAAATCAATCGTCTACCACTCCTCCATCCCTATTCACATTTGTCTTCTGTTGTCCCGCTCCTGGTGCTTCTGAGCTCATAGTGAGTTACAATTCAGATACTGTAGTTCTTTCCCTGTCCAAGGGGCTTGCCGTCTAAGTTGTATCTGAAACAGTGAAGGATGATGTGATTTATCTAAAGTCATGATAGTGGAAGACGTGGCATTTGAACCCTGGCTTCCCTAGTTCTCAGCCTGCTCCTCTAACCTCTAGGTTTTAGGCACATAAGGATGTAGTGAGGGCTATCAAATTTAAGTTGCAGTTTTGTGCTTTTATTGTATTTGTAGCTATATATTAAATTAATAGTTTCTCTTAATGCACATGGTGTTATGAATGGATAGTGTGACTGTAGAATAGAATAAATGAGTAGCACTTTTTTCACTTTTCCTTAAGAAAGCAAAATTACAGGGCTGCAGATGATGGGAGCCGAAAAGAAACAAAGAAAATAGTAGAATTAAGCCTATGAGGTTAAACTAGCCTGCAACCATTTTAGTGTATTGCTTAAGTCAGTGTCTCTCAAACTTTTTTAGCTCCGGCACACTAAACGGAGCAAATGTTTTGCGCGGCACACTAAAAGGAGCAAATGTTTTACGCGACACATTATAACTGAAATTATAAAATTGCAAAACCAACAAAAAATTAAATTTGAGAGTTATTTATTTAAAGTTCTTTAAGCTAGGTATGGGTAATTGTAACAACGGTGAAACTAAAGTAAATAGAATAGATTTACTAATCAATTGTGATCGATGTGCTTGTTTTTGAATGCAAATTAATTTGAAACACGGTTCAATAGTCGACAAGCAAACACGCATTTCATTATCCACTTTCTGCAGTCGTTCTCTTTTTTTTTCAATTTAATTCTGTCATAGCTGAAAATCCAAGTTCGCAAAGATAAGAAAATCCAAACGGTAACAAAGCTTTGATTGCTTTGTTGCTTAAGTTAGGATAACTACTGCATAAAAAATAAAAATACTTGCTATTAGTTTTCAAGGACCAGTCACATCAAAGAATGATGCTTGTCTGGGCAGTTGTATCCTTACACACGCAGATGCTCATAACATTGAAGGGAATTTTTTAAAATAAAGTAAAATTCTGGAATCTCTCGTAGCACACCACTGTGCCATGGCACACAGTTTGAGAGACACTGGCTAAGGTGAGGTGAGTTTGCAAGTTAGTAGGATTAAAGGCATTGTTTTTCATGAGATGTGTTTTCTTTCCAGTTCCACTCAAACACCCTCCAGCTACCAGCATTTGGCATGATGTCTAATACCCAAAAGATAAAACTGCTAACTTCCTAACACATAGTATATTCTGTGAAATTATTATTCAGAAAGCCCTTGACATTAAATATTTGTAATTTTATTCAGAAATATGTTTTTTTAGTATTGACCAAATGTGAATTTACAGAAATCTACACTTCTCTATGAATGCAAGAGCAAATTAATTGGATTCTACCGAGTGAAATTCAGTTCAGTGAAAATCATGGAACCATGATGCTCAAGAATGAGTTCCTAGAATTTGGATGAACCAGGGATGAAATCAAATACCAACTAATTGAGTAAATTAGCATGACACATTTGGGAGCAGGCCATGCATCACTGTTAGCTTTGATAGCATATTGCAAGGAAGATATTGTAGGCTCTAGTCCCAGTGGATTTCAAGGTGGGTGTATTTGCTCAAATGTCAAAAATGTGAGAGCACGTAATTATATATTTAAAAATGAAATCAAAATGCTGTTTGTTTAAAGTTCATTCTATCAAGCAGAATGATTGTTACTGCTTTTCAACATTAGTGAGGCATATCCTGAGAAACCTGTTTAGGATAATTGTATTGGTATAATCTTCCTTGCTGTGGTCTAATACCCCACTGATCTTTATTGAATGTTGCATTCTCCAATTTAGTATTTATAGTTTCCAATTGGTGTCAATCTGTCATTCTGCTGCTCTTTGAATGCTAGTCAAACTGGATTGTTATTGGTTATTTTAAATCAATTGCACCACTATTTCAAAAAAAGCTAATTTGGTGCTTTTGTGCAGCCACTCTTGCCTGATCTGTGATGTTGGCTGATCCATGGAACAGCCTCCCAGCGAGAGTGGTTAAGGCAAAAATATCAGCAGACCACAAGAGATTCTTGGTTGCAGAGAAATGAAAGTTAGAGCCAGAATTCAAGTGCAGCAGTGTTAAAATAGGAAGAGAAAATGAGCAGACATCTTGCAGTCTTTATCTGCTTTACAGTCTATGTTTGAATGTCACCACTGTTATTTAACATTGGAAAACATTGATAGCAATGTAGAACAAGACTTCTTGTAACTTTCCAAGGGTAGAGGAGTCACCAGTAGAAAAATGATCTTCACAAAAAGGTAGATGGGTCTGGAATGGCCTTCTAGAGGAAGTGGTAGTCAAAAACAGTAAGCCTGAGCTGAGCTTAAAGGATCCCCAGTTGTGAAGGAAAAAGATAGGTCAGCATGAAGGCTAGTTGGGTCTTAGTCCTTATCTACTATCATATGCTGTGTTTCTGGTGCAAAGGGTACAGGAGTCTTGATGTGGCTTATGTAACCCTACCTGCGAGCTTTTGTAGAAGGAGTTATATTTTCTTCGGCTCCACCTCCTGATCTGGGCTGCACTCCAGCTCCTCCCCAGTTGTTCCTTCTACATGTGAGTTGCAAGGTAGTTTTCTGATCTGCCATGAAATCATTTTTATTATTTTCAGGTATTTTATCCGGATTGTGAGGCTTTTGGTTCTCCTAGGACAGCTCTGACAGGGTCTGTAGCTACTAGGGCAGCCCTAAGGAAAACCTGCCTAGCCAGCCTGCACTAACAATTTGGAGGCTTGGGGACTGTTCCCCTCGTGGCAGAGCTCATTCATGGTTATCCAGAGCTTGAGCAGACTGTGTGGCCCATGTGCCATTCCTGAGGGCTTTACTGGGTGCCAGCTACATTTCCCTCCTCCCATTGACACACATGGAGCTAGGGGGTTTGAGGTCTGTCACATTTATCGGTTTGACTGACACCCTGAAGATACAAGCTTTTGCAGCCACTTACACATTTGTCTGAGGCAGAAGTCTTCTCTGTATGTAAGCTGGAGTCTTTGTATCAGAAGTAACTGTGAGTACAGGCTATTGTAGCCTATGGAAGACATCAAGGGTGGTTATAAATTGCATTTTTGAGGATTGCTCAGGCTTCCTGTAGGGTCCTCAGCCTCTAACAACGCTTCCCTGAATTTTTTGAACTGTAATTTTGCACTTCTGGGCCGTTTTTGATGCTAGAATGCTGTTGTAGCAGCCATTGGAGGTGGGGGCAAAAATCGCTCTAAGGTCTGTCTTAATATAAGTGCTCCTGCTACCAGTGTGAATTAAAGCATTCAAGGTAGCCAATGTGCAATGATGCTAACAAGATCTTGGCATTCAGCTGAACAGATAGGCCTAGTCCAGCGGTCTCAAACATGCGGCCTGCAGGCCACATGCAGCTCTCCAGGTGCTATTTTGCAGCCTGCGGTCTGGACGCGATCAAAACAGCA
This sequence comes from Geotrypetes seraphini, assembly GCF_902459505.1. Lineage (NCBI taxonomy): Eukaryota > Metazoa > Chordata > Amphibia > Gymnophiona > Dermophiidae > Geotrypetes > Geotrypetes seraphini. Next base: position 170,192,007 of record NC_047092.1, on the reverse strand, counting down.
TTTCTCTTCCCCCTTCCCTTCCTTTTGGAGCAGCAGCGTGTCTGGCTGGCTCAGTCAATCCACTCCTGCATTGGAAGCCTCTCTGACGTCACAACATCAGAGAGGCTTCAGATGCAGGCACGGATCTCGTGAGGAGCCGCCACCTGCGGCTTTGAACGGAACGATCAACTGAGCCGGCCAGACACGCTGCTGCTCCACAAGGAAGAGAATGGAAGGGGAGGGGAAAGAGAAATGCTTCTGCTGCATAGTAAAGGGGGACCCTAGGGAAATGCTGTTGCTGTACAGGGAAAGGGAGAGGGAGGGAAAGGGGAAGAGAAATGCTTCTGCTGCACAGGAAAGGGGGAAGGGAAATGCTGCTTCTGTTGCACCCAATTGAGGGAAGGAAGACAAGGGAGAGGAGAGGAACAAGAGAAGCCAAGTTCATGGGAGGGAGGGAAGGAAAGGAGATATCAGACCATGGAGGGGGAGGGAGAGATGCCAGGGCATGGGGGAAGGGAAGGAGACAGATGCCAGACCAGGGGAAAGGAAGGAAAGAGGGAAGGAGAGAAAGGAAGGAAAGAGATGCCAGACCATGGAAATAGGACAGAAGAAGAGAGAGAGATAGGAAGGGAAGGTAAGACATGGAAACGTAGATTTTGAAAAGAAAGCAGAAAAATTGAACATTAAGTTAATGCCAAAGATGGATGCAAGGCAGAGAGTGAAGATGGAGAGAAAAACAGTCAAAGGACAAGAAGGCCCTGGAAACATAGTTGAAAGCACAGAAAAATAAAGTCACCAGACAACAAAGGTAGGGAAAATTATTTTATTTTCAATATAGTGATTGAAATGTGTCAGTTTTGAGAAAGAAAATATATTAAACTTTAAATGTGAGGGCTGCAGAAAAAATAGAGTACTTGGAGGGCGCAGAAAAAATAGTTAATGTCTTATTAAAGAAATGACAATTTTGCATAAGGTAAAACTCTTTATAGTTTATATATCTTTCCTTTTAACTGTTAAAGGAAAGTTTTATAAACTATAAAGAGTTTTACCTCATGCAAAATTGTCATTTCTTTAATAAGGCATTAACTATTTTTTTCTGCGGCCCTCCAAGTACCTACAAATCCAAAATGGGCCCCACAAAGGGGTTTGAGTTTGAGACCACTGGCCTAGTCTGTGCAAGTTATGTTTGTGATTTTCTAGTTGTTTCATTTCTCTTGCAGCATTTTAAGAGAATATTCCATTTTGTCCACCTTTTACTGTGTGGTCATTAGTGAATCATCCATGTCTCTCAGTTCCTCCTCCATCTCATTCATAGTTGTTGTGAACTGGGCCACCTTAATAAAATATCCAGGTCCAGAGCTGCAAGGGTAACTTTTGTATTACCTCTCTCATCCTCAAAATAATGAGGGTGTAAAGATGGATACAAGACTGCTTACTCTGTCATCTATGTTGCATTCTTTTGGCCAGCACCTTCTTGCTCTCAAGTATGGTTCTTTTGGCTAGTGGTTTAAGTTAGTATCTTTTTCATCTTACAGGATTAATCTGACCACAGTGTCAATAACAATCCACTCAACCCTCCATAGCTATAGATTTAGACATATGTTCTCCAACATCAGGGCAGTTTAACAATCAGTGACCTGTAGGAGCTCAGCAGACATCCTGTTTCTAAAGCACATCACAAGATCCCCCACACCTGACTATTGTGAGCTCTACCCAGTGTTATTTTCTGTGGTGTATCACCTTCTTCCAGATTGTTTCTTTAGTCTAATAATTTGCACATTCTTGATCTGCTATCCCTTGACACCATCTTAAACTTTTTGTAATTTTTCTTGCTGTCATGTTTCAGTGTTTTCCCTTCTGCATTTTTAAATTTATTGTAATATGACATTTGTTTACACAGAATCACAAAATGATGGCTGATAGACCATATGGCTCATCCATATCAACAATTAATATCTTACCATCACTTCTTCTCCCTTAGAAATCCCAGTTTATTAAATGGAAAGGAGGGCAGTTTTCAAACTGTCCACATTGCTATGAAGTCCGTGCCTAGCTTCATTTTGAAATCGGTTCAGGAAAAAGTATCTGTACACTTACTCTTGATTTTTCCAAATGAAATGACATACAGTTTTGAAAAAAGAAACATTTGCACATTGTAGAAATCCCCACACTAGCTCTTACTTCCCTCATCCAAAGGCCTCCACTGAATGAGGATAAAAATGAATATTGTGTATGTACAATTCAGCCATATACAGAGTGGGCAATTTTCAGACACCTGATTTATGCAGATTAAACTCTTTACCAGTGGACATGGCTATGAAAATCACCATATGTGTATATTTTAACCTGTTCAAGCCCAAAGTACACCTATGCTAATAAAAATATGGCATACTAGCTTCTACAAAACAGCAGTATGGGTAAGGACTTTGATGACCAGAAGTACTGAAAGCACCATCAGAGACTGGAAAGACAAAGAAAGTGGCTCAGGATGGAAAGGAAAGAGCAGGAACTGCAGAGTGTAATGTATGTAGCACAAAAATAAAGCCCAGTTGTCTGCTGTCTGTTAATCCCTAGGCTGCAGGGCTCAGAGCTCTTGTTTGCTTCACAGCCACAGCTGATGTCTCTTTCTGCTATTAAGTATTTACAAGAGAACCCATGTCTTGGTTTGGACCTGAGCATTAGGCATTGATAACTTTTTCATGGTATACTTATCAGGCTTAAAAGGCACATTGCTGTGAGATCTGTTATGTTTTATCATTTAGGATTAATGCTATGTAAAATGTAACATTGTGCTAGAGAAAATCCAAGATGAGTAGAGACACACAAGGTCCAGTGAATGGATGGCGACCCCCAAAAGGGAAACAGAGAAGTATGAGTGCAAAGTAGAGAATGAATGGTAATAGTTGCATTAGGGAACCAGGTGCTAGAATTTCAGCAGAAGGCACTGCACAAACAGTATATTTTGAGAAAGATAGTGAATGAGCTGCAGTAAGGGCTATTCTTTAGGGGGGGAGGGGGTAGCCTAAGAATAATGAACTGTAATGGGACCTGCAAATTGGTGGTTTTTGTTCCATCCACAAATTGACAAAAATTAATTTTATAAAGGCGGCTTTATTTGAAGAGAGCTTTTCCTATGCTGTACTTATGAGAAAAATCCCCTTATCTTTTTGTCTTAATCCTTCTTAATCTGATTGTATGTACTCCATTCAGTCTACTAGTAGAAACATCACTATAAGAAGCTCAAAGATCAAACTTTGCCAGACATTACTGCCAGTTTGTACAGAGGAATTTTGTAGGTGTAAAGGGAAACAAATACTTGGAAGATGTTGCAGGTAGTAATATAAGTGTTCAGTGAGCCAGTAAAAGGAGTTACATAGAAGAAATTTCCATGATCCATTGAGAATCTATCATAAATGATTAGATATTCATTACATTAAGTGATTTCTATTCCGCCGTTACCTTACTGAAGGGTTTATCCCTTTGTCTCTTCTCTATAGGACAGGGATGTCAAACTCAATCACATAAAGGGCTGAAATCTAAAACATAGGCTAAGTCACGGGCCAAATTTTTTATTGATACTTAGGGGTCTTTTTATTAAAGTACACTAACTGATTTAGTACACACTAAATGCGCACCTTAGTACAAGCACCCCTTAGTCTTAGTAGAAGTATAGGGTTACAACCTCTCCAACCCCACACCGTCTCTGTGATGGGCCAAAATTAAAAACTTAGATAAAGTCATGGACCAATGACTATTAACATGTGAAATCAAGCATGCCTTTTCCATTCGAATGTATGGCACACTGTATATGCCCTTGAGAAATAATTCAGGCTGGCTGAAATTTTGGGGCCTGACAAGCTTGAAGGACCTCTTGATTCATAGTTAACATTATTTAGCAGTGTTCTATATATGTAGCCATATGTGGTCAGTAGAAGCATTCATGCAATCAGCATTAAGGAGAGAAGTTCTTAATGGGGGATGCTATTGAGTTGGGTTATTATAGCACACTGTCTTGTTGATAACTCCCCCCCAAGTGTTTCCACACAACTGAAGAGCTCAGTTCCCAAACCTGTTAGATATGAGAAGCTTTTAGTGTCAAGAATTCTAGCCAACATAGGAGAAGGCTTTCACTAAATATCATATACCTTACGCATAAATACTTTTGGTGCAAATTTCATTCATGGTGTGGCTATCTGTGAAGGCAGTCTGTTTACAGTATGACCTCATTTTTGAAAAAAAATCTACTTAGTAGGTTTTGGAACTCAGCTCTTCGATAGCTTTTCTTTTAAAATTTTCAGACAGGGTGCAGGCAGCCAGGAAGACAAGGCAGACCTGAACGGCGACAGAAGCCAGGAGGGTGCAGGTGACCACAATCTGCGACGGCGAAGGCACAACATCGCAAAGACTTGAGGTGTGTGAATCTATAGCTGATGCCTTCAGGCGGGCCAATTTGCAATTAAGCTGGCCCACTGCAAGGCATCAGCTGTAGGTTCAAACGCCAGAAGTCTCACGGCAAAGTAGTAAAGATCTTTTTTCTACCTGCCACAAAGACCTCTAACTGGACCACCAGGTATCATGGTGAGGGTGGGGATTGTGGGTTAGGAGGAAGATTAAAGGGTCGGGGCCTTCAGATCCATAGGCACATGTGGCTCATGAGTCACAGGTTGCCGACCCCTGGTATATCCGAAGCCTAGTCTCTTTTCATATCTTTAATTTCTGACAGAAGTGATAACATGCCAATCTTGTATTACCAAAAGGAATTATAACCAAAACCAGCATTTTGGGTTTAATATTTTTATTTTGTAATTTATTTATTTTTTTAGAAGGTTTAGAAGAAATGGAACCTGAGCTGCTGAAGTGCGAGTTTTGTGGCAAGATGGGATATTCTAACACATTCCTGAGGTCTAAGCGATTCTGCACCATGTCCTGTGCCAAAAGGTATTCTGCATAATCTTGTATGCTCACAGATGCTCACAGAAGCCTAAGATTCAGGAACAGTGTTTCACTACAATGATACTGAGGTATACTAATTGAGTGATGTGGCAATTTACTGCCTACATAATTACCAGTGTTTGGAGCACCAGGCATGGATGTCAAATAAGATTATTAGATAATTGTTGTTTGTTAGGAAAGTCATAACACCTGATTGTGTTCCTACTAAGCAATTATTGCTGCCATAGACATTTAATACTAAAATCAACATGTGCTGTTATTCTCTTTGGACTTCATCAGGTATTAATCCTAAAGCACTTTTAACAAAGAATAGTAGAATTGCGGCTTTGGAATTATCTAAGCCAGCAAAGACACTCTCCTCTTATTTTCATTTACTGCTGACTTTGCACTTGAAGCTTTCCTTCTGAAAATCTGGTGAAAGCTGAACTCAACTTATCAGATCAGGGTTTACACTGCATTCAAATTAAATTTAGATCAACGATATTGAGCCACATAGGAAATGTCTTGAACCAGTGGGTTATTCACCTCTAGTTGCAAGTTGTGTAGATGTAGAAGGCATCATCTACATTTTTTCTCTCTCAGCTTCGCCTCTTGCCTTACTGGGCTGTGCTTAGCTCCTCAGTTCATACCAAAGCAGTTGGCCATCAGTGTAAGAGGAAAAATAAGGAGGCGTGGGGCATGTTGAACTCCCCAATCAACCACTTCTGTTCTGCTCTGCTTTGCAATCATTAAAATGCAACAAATCAATGCAAATTGGAACATAAACTAAACATGGTGGAAACAACAAGCCACCTACCTGAGTGCAACAAGCACTAACACTTATATAGCTCTCAAACACTCTCATTTGCCTCTTCGCAGTAGAGAAGTATTTTAGCACTCTTTGGACTTGTCCAACAGAAGAAAACCAACCTTCTGGAAACACACACATGTCTGAGACAGGAAGCAGGCTAAATGAAATCTGACAAGGTAGACCTTCAAGACTCATGCCTTTCTACTAAGAAGATTATTGAAGTAAGAACCTAATATTCCCATCTAGTGAAAAGGGCATACAAGTCTTGAACCACTGGGACGTACTAAAGCAGTCCCCTGAGTCTAGGGCAGGGCATGGCCTATGAGCCTGCTGCTACCACTAAGGACCCAAAGGCAGTGTCTGTTCATGCTGTCAATGTGCAGTGGCAGCCAAAAAAGCAAAAAGGTTGCTAGGAATTAAGAGAGGGATGATTAAAACGCCTAAGAATGTTATAATGCCCCTGTTTTGCTCCATGGTGCAACTGCATCTGGAGTATTGCATTCCATTCTGGTCTCCTTATCTCAAGAAAGATATAGCGGCACTAGGAAAGGTTCAAAGAAGAGCAACCAAGATGATAAACGGGATGGAACTCCTCTCGTATGAGGAAGGACTAAAAAGGTTAGGGATCTTCAGCTTGGAAAAGAGATGGCTGAGGGGAGATATGATTGAAGTCTACAAAATCCTGAGTGAAGTAGAACGGGTACAAGTGGATTGATTTTTCACTCGATGAAGTTACAGGGAAATATTTTTTTCACTCAGAGAATAGTTAATCTCTGGAACACATTGCCAGAGGTTGTGGGAAGAGCGGATAACATAACTGGTTTTAAGAAAGGTTTGGACAATTTCATAGGAACATAAGAATTGCCACTGCTAGGTCAGACCAGCGGTCCATCGTGCCCAGCAGTCTGCTCACGCAGCGGCCCTCTGGTCAAAGGCCAGCGCCCTAAGACTAGCCCTACCTGCGTACGTTCTGGTTCAGTAGGAACTTGTCTAACTTTGTCTTGAATCCCTGGAGGGTATTTTCCTCTATGACAGCCTCCGGAAGAGCGTTCCAGTTTTCTACCACTCTCTGGGTGAAGAAGAACTTTACATTCGTACGGAATCTATCCCCTTTCAATTTTAGAGAGTGCCTTCTCGTTCTCCTTACCTTGAACAACCTGTCCTTATCCACTAAGTCTATTCCCTTCAGTACCTTGAATGTTTCAATCATGTCCCCTCTCAATCTCCTCTGTTCGAGGGAGAAGGGGCCGAGTTTCTCTAATCTTTCGCTGTATGGAAACTCCTCCAGCCCCTTAACCATCTTAGTCGCTTTTTTCTGGACCCTTTCGAGCAGTACCGTGTCCTTCTTCATGTACGGCAACCAGTGCTGGACGCAGTACGCCAGGTGAGGGCGCACCATGGCCCGGTACAGCAGCATGATAACCTTCTCAGATCTGTTCATGATCCCCTTCTTTATCATTCCTAGCATTCTGTTCGCCCTTTTCGCTGCCACCGCAGATTGCGCGGACGGCTTCATCGACTTGTTAATCAGAACTCCCAAGTCTCTTTCCTGGGAGGTCTCTCCAAGTACCGCCCCGGACATTCTGTATTCGTGCATAAGATTTTTGTTACTGACATGCATCACTTTACACTTATCCACGTTGAATCTCATCTGCCATGTCGATGCCCATTCCTCGAGGAAAAGTCCATAGTCTGTTATTAAGAAAGACATGGGGGGGAACCACTGCTTGCCCTGGATAGGTAGCATGGAATGTTGCTACTCCTTGGGTTTTGGTTAGGTATTAGGGACCTGGATTGGCCACCATGAGAATGGGCTATTGGGCTTGATGGACCATTGGTCTGACCCAGTAAGGCTGTTCTTATGTTGGATTGAAGAAACACACAGAGTCCAGGAAGGAGCAAAGCAGAGCAATAGAAGGAGTGGAATGGGACAATGGACTCTCCAATGATCAAGCAAAGCAAGCAGGATGATATACTGTTTATAATATTCAATTTAGATATACAAAACCCAACACAGTACTGTGTTTCAATGCACTTAGTACATCTGTATCAGGGGTACTACAAGATTAAAACAAAAATAGTTAATCACATTATATATTAAAAACACAAATAAAAATAGAAAATAAAAACTCATGGAGAGCAACACTTTAAAGCCAAGGTATAAAGTCAAAAAGAGATAATAAATGATAAAATGGCCAATCTGTGATACAATTGCTGATGTTAAATAAAGGAATAACCCAGAAAGCATTGTGACTCTAAAAGGAAAGGAAATGGCAACATTATAAGAGCACAAACTTAAAAAATTGAGGTGGCTAAACAAACGCACAGGAAGTGTCTGCCATGAGATTAATCATTAAATGAAACATTGGTTTGCAACAAACATACAGCATAAAAGATACATTGTAAAAAACATGTTTTTATTTGTAGTTTTTTATATGTGATTAACTATTTTTATTTTAATCTTGTAGTACCCCTGATGCAGATGTACTAAGTGCGCTGAAACACAGTACTGTCAGGTTTTGTACATCTGAATTGGATATTAATAAACAGTGTATCATCCTGCTGGCTTTGCTTGATCATTGGAGAGTCCATTGGCCATCCCACTCCTTCTGTTGTTGTTCTTATGTTGGGTTGACCAAGTTGCTACCCTAGAAATCTCTTTGTGCAGAACTGCCTGGGACTCTGCACATGAAGATGCCACACTTCTGGTAAAGTATGCTTTTAAAGAAATCAATGGACTCTTACCACACCCAATGTATGCAGAAGAAATGGCCATGAGAATCCATCTTGAACTGGAAGCCTTCAAAGCCAGCCTTCCCAGATGGCTAGGATTCATTAGAACAAAGAGATTATCTGAAAGATGAAAATTATTCATCACCTTGAGGTATCAGAGAACTCTCCTCGCATCCAACAATGCCAAAACTTTGTCTTTATTCTTTGAACCTATGGTATGTGGAAGGCCAAAATCATCTTTGGTAGAAAGGAAAGTACTGTGCACAGAGACACTCCAGGCTCTGTAAATCTGAGGAAAGGCTCTCTGCACAACAGAGCCTGCAGCTCTGAGACTCGTCTCGCCGAGGTGATAGCTTCTAGAAAAACTGCCTTTACAGTAAGAATCAGTGATATTTCTGGTAGAGGCTCATACAGGGCTTTATTGAGGGCATGCAAAACAATGTTAAGATTCCCCGTTGGAAACGGATGTTGCACGGGGGGATGCAGCCGAGGTCTGCCACTTGCACTTTGAGGGAACCTACCACCAGGCCCATCTCAAGACCATCCTGAAGAAAAGCCAGGATCACTGACATTGGAGCCATGAAGGGCTATACATTCTGTTTAGTACACTATGTTGAAACATTTTCCAAACCTTGGCATAGAGATATCATAGGGGGTATGAACTAAACATGAGTGGGGTTGGGTGAGGCAAGATGCTTCAGGCCAGGGATTTGGGAAACTGATAACACCATTCAACAATAAAAGCACTTTTGTACAGGCTCATATTTTCCATCTGGTTTTAAAAGAGGTCAATAGTTCATGTCAGTAATGAGAAATGTTGACTCAGAGGTACCACTTGTGGTTTATTTGATGCATACAATGGAAATTCACTGAAACTTACTGATTAGATCATTAAAGAGAAAGCAGCTTTGGTTGTAACATTTTGATTTTTACATTAGATTCCTAATGGAATGCTAGAGATGGAAGACCAGCCTTGCCTTGTGGGGCTATTAGAAGGTTTTCTCTTTTAAATACAGCTTTTTCAGTTTTTGTTTTAATTTAGGAAGAAAAATATAAAACTGGATTTGAACAGGTCTTATCCCTGTACTCAGCCTCATTAGCCAACATTAGAAGAAAAAATATATAAATCTAGTTCTAGGGGAAAAATCCTCAACTCCAAATGGATAATATTTTGTAGGCAAGAACCAACCCAGTTTAGGTCTTCTACTCTCCGAGTCAGACAATATGAAAAGCTGTGGATTGTAGGGTTTCAGGAATCCTGGTATATCTAAAACTTTCTCTGTGGTGGGACTATAGAAAATTGGGAGGTCATATAAAATGAGGGAAAAGATCCCAGGGTAGTTAGGAATGAAAGATCACGACACAAGATCCCCCCCCACCACCACCCCCAGCCCTGATTCCAGCTGAACAGGAAACTCAAAAGAACAGAAGGAAACTGCCAGGTCCAAAAAAAGAATTGGTAATATCGATAACCCTGAAATACAGCTAATGTTGACTTTTCAGTACATTTGCCACATATGGGGGCAGAATTTCTATCATATTTAATTTTTTTCACATTTCTTTTATAATTATGTAGGAAACAAATGGCATTTTAAAATGCAAATACCTCATTAAATATAAATAAAACATAACATAAAATGAATCTTTTATATCACAAGGAAATGAAGTTACCTATATCTAGCAGAACACAGATTAGAGAGGTCACCAACGGAGTCACTGTGTGGACGCTGCCTAGTGTTCTTATTTCTCTAGAGGCTATTGACAAGTCTGACTGCACATGCATGCATGTACGCCTTCCCATCTGCCTGACTCATGTGGAGGGATGTGGTAATCTATGTTCTGCTGTCCTCAGAGAACACTTCTACAGGTGAATAACTTCATTTTTTCCGAGGACAAGCAGGACATCCGTTTACCACAGATGGGAATTCCTAGCTATGAAGCTCACCAAAACAACAAACCAGTGCTCAATAGGGACTTGCAACAGGTAACGCCAACCAGAAGCCACTCAAAACAACAACATAGATGTAGCCTGAACAGAACAAAATAGGCCTAAGAGGATGGAGTTGGTTTCTAGACTTCAAACAAATTCTATTTGACTGTGACAAAACCAGCTGTTGTGTCAGGACTGCCAGTTCAATTAGACACTCCTATGGAATTTGTTTGGAGTCTAGGCAAACAAGGCAAATAGTGAGATGTTAATGTATGGACAGAAGACCTCATCACAGCTCTGCTTATCTCCTCAGTGGAGGCTGATTTAAGTGGGTTACTGATACAGCCATGGCTCTGGAAAGTTCTCTTCGGTGATACAGAGAAGGCACAAGGCTGATCCACCTTGGATACCCAGTATCCTTTCACTGGCCCTGACTCTTTTCTCCTCTAGTCTAATGCTGTGACAGTCCTTGGTCAGAAATCACCCACTGTGGCACCTCATCTAGCTAGATATCACTACTGAATGATGGCTGAAACTCCTTCCCTTTCAATGGACTGCAAATGCCTCTACCGCAGCATCCCCAGTCCTAGGTGTGTTGGGGTTCTGCATAGTCTGACCCTTTCTTTCCTATGTTTTGAAAGCACCTGATTTTTCATTGAGCTGCTATTAACCTTGAACAGTACTGGGGTAACTATATAACTGAGCACATTTATGTACATGTCCTTGTCCCAAGAGCATGTGATAAGTGCCTATTCTGTAAGAGAACCTGTGTGCCTAAATTCTGTCTCAGAATTCAGTATAAACCGATATCAATATTTCAGTACCTGCAGTTACATTTCATTGCAAATACCTGCTCTGTAAATTATGTGGATATTTGCACAAGAGCTTTTAGATGCTCTGCTCCCACTTACAGACATATATGCACACTTACACAGACAAATACACATACGTGCTCCCACTTAGACATATATACATACATGTCAGTATTCTAAACATTTACATATGTAACGCTTGAGTAAATATGTGCCTGGGTTATAGAATTGCCCTTTATTTGCAGAACAAAATGTCAGAATAAGTTGATTGCATTTAATTTTAGTTTATCTCAAGAATTTGTTTAGTAATATTTGTTTTGATACGTTCAGCAACATTTGAAAAATAGTCTGATTTTGAAGATAAATATTTAACTAGAATATTTTATTTCAGGTACAATGCCAATTGCAGTAAGAGACTTGGAATCTCTAAATCAGATAAAACCAGTCGATGGAACAGGAAGCAAGAAGGACAGACTCTTGGCCGTCGTGGACGTCGACCTAGCGGGTCTGAAGGGGCTGTGAGAGAACACTTTCTTAGACAGGTCTCTAGAGAGGTTACAGATGTGCATTGTGCCTTCGTAAGTTATAAAGGGAGTAGAATACTTTGCATTATGTTTTCCAGCTTCCGATTACCTATCCATCTACAGATGACACCTTAGAAACTTCGCATGAGGATCCTGTGCCAGCTGCCATGACAACACGCTTGCGACAACAAAATGAAAGAGAACGTGAACGAGAACGCAGGGAGCAAAGAAACAAGAAGACATCTGAAAGCACTGATCTGCTACCAAATGCACAAACCAACCCTGTGTTGTGGACAGTGGATGAAGTTTGGGCCTTCATCCATTCATTGCCTGGTATGTATTCTTGTAAAAAAAAAAACCAAATCAGAGAGGTTAAGGCAGTGGTCTCAAACTCAAATCCTTTGCAGGGCCACATTTTGGATTTGTAGGTACTTGAAGGGCCGCAGAAAAATTAGTTAATGTCTTATTAAAGAAATGACAATTTTGCATGAGGTAAGACTCTTTATCCCAGGACAAGCAGGCATGATATTCTCACACGTGGGTGACGTCATCTACGGAGCCCCGGCGCGGACAGCTTTTCAAGCAAACTTGATTGAAGATTCAAGTTTGCTGTGCTGCACCACGCATGTGTGCCTTCCTGCTCCACTAGAGGGCGCATCCCCTCCTCATGTGGGTGACGTCATCTACGGAGCCCCGGCGCGGAAGAAAACGGTATGATTTTGTAGAGTGATGAAAGCTGCTTTAATTGTATTCAATTCCTGTTTAAGTTTGCAGAGCTCCTCCTTACAAACTTAAACAGGAATTGAATACAATTAAAGTAGCTTTAATCACTCCACAAAATCATACCAAATTAACCCCTCTACACTCCACTGTTCTTAATTTGTTGTATAGTCCCTATATTTAAACTGCTGCAAAGTCTCGTATGTCCAAGTATTTAAATCTAGAAACATAGAAAAAAGCAGCAGAAAAGGGCTATAACCCACCAAGTCTGCCCATTCCAAGTATCCCCTCCCCTGAATTTACTCCCTTAAAGATCCCACGTGAGTAATCTGTATATACGTCCAATTACACTCCATTGTGAATGTTTACTTGTAAACCATTCTGAGCTACTGAGAGGACGGGATAAAAATCTAAATAAATAAATTTCCAGGGAAAGTAGACGTTCCCTTAGATGTAATTGAGTTTGAATTCGTTGATGATTCAGTCGGGCTCCCCATTTAATAAAAATGCCCCGCAAAACTGATTTTAAAGCATCCCATAGGATCCCATCCGAGACATCCCCCTTATTATACTCTAGGTATTCATCTATAGTGTAAAGTATTTCCTTTTCTACTTCTGGGATATTAAGCAAGGAATCATTAAGCTTTCATTTACAAGTTCTTTCCCCAGAGATCATCTCAATACAGTCCACCCACACAGGAGCATGATCAGATATCTGAATACTTCCTATCTCAGCTTGTTTAACCTTCCCCCATTGATTCCTATGGATCCAAATTCCATCTATCCTAGTATAGGTTTAATGTACATAAGAGTAGTGAGTATAATCTCGCTGGGATCCATGCATGAGACGCCAACAGTCTATCAGACCTAAGGCATGTATAAATGTCCGAAAAATCCTAGAATGATCCTTAATTGAATCTCTACCACTTTTAGAGTGGTCTAGGCGTCCATTGGTTAACAAATTAAAATCTCCCCCTAAGATTATCAATCCCTGAAGGAATGGTAATAATTCACGCTGCAAAAACTTGTAGAACTCAATTTGGGCTGTGTTAGGACCATATACATTTACTATTGTTATTCTTTGTCCCTGGAGATTCCCTCTCAGAGCTAAACATCTCCCCAATGAATCATGATATACCTGGTCTATAACTAAACCCAGGCCTTTTTTCACCAAGATTGCAATCCCTCCCTTTTTTTTATTAACTGGATCTTGCCCTTGGTGTGTCCAAACTTGTTCAAATAATGGATTCTCCATAAATCTCACATCTCTGGGTCTTAAGTGAGTCTCCTGTAATAAACAAATATCCCATCTCATTTTCTTCAATTCTCTAAAAACCATACTCCTTTTCCCTGGACTGTTCATCCCATTAATATTCCAAGATCCATTCCTGAGCGCTCCCATCTGTGTCAATCCAGACCAAAGCCTGACCAACTATTGAGAAAGGTTGAAGTCTCTCCCAAAGGGCTATCTCCATATGCCTCCCAGTCTCAACCACTCGTTAAAACAATATCATCTCAGTATCCATTACTCTAAATTTCATTCACATATTAATCCTCGCTATCTTTTAACACCTCATCTCTAATATAACTCATACATCTTTCTTCCAAGCATTCATAAATTCTCCTTTTTCTTTCTCTTCTCCTTTTTTTCTCCCTTTTTTTTTCCTCCCTTTAATTTAACAGTGTCTGTGTTTCAGTGTCTCTAATAATGTAACTCATTTCTCCAAAGGTGGTAGTTTCTTAGTTGATCGAGTAACCATACTTGAGGTCTCTGCTTGTCTCACTGTTTTCTTGAATGTCGCTACAGTTGGATTATTGGGTAAATTATTACAGCCCAACTCTTTCAGGGTAGTCCAGGCGTCCTCTACTGTGTCCACTCTACGTGACTTTCCATTAATAGTCAGCCACATTCCAAAAGAGAACAACCAGTGATATCTATGGCCCTCTGAACGCAAAACTTGTGTCACCTCCTGAAAGGCCCTTCTTTTCTGTAAGGTTATAGGAGCCAGATCTTGAAAGACACCAACTCTAATTCCATTTCATATAAAATGTGGATGTTTTCGAGCAGCTTGAAGTATTTTTTCTTTAAATAATCTCCAAAGCATACAATCATATCTTTTGGGATGCCTGTTCTGTTCATACCTAGGCTGCGATGTGCTCTTAAGATAATAATATTAGTTCTATCCACAATCTCTTCATGTCCCAATAATTGGCTACAAAAATCTTTCACCACTTCCGTGCAGTTTCTATATTGATCAGATTCAGGTATTCCTTTAAAACGCAGATTATTTCTCCTGGATCTATTATCTAGGTCTTCGATTTGTGTTTGTGCAAGTCTGTGATCTCCTTTGTTTGCTGAGACATTGTCATGTTAATGTCCTTTATTTCTCCTTCCAGCTGTTGTACATGTTGTTCAGAAGCCTCAAACTGGCTTCTCAATTCGCTCATTTCTGCTCAGATTTCAGTGAGAGCTATTTTAATATCTTCTCGTACCCCTTTTATCTCTGACTTTAAGTCCTGAAATCCAGCTTCCAGGATCTTTTTCAAGGCTATGGCATTATTTTCTGGACTGGCCACTGCTGGTGATAGCTGAAGCTGTTCTGGAGACGCTGCTGGAGATATTTTCACTGTCCTTTTACCACTCGATGGATCATTAAAGCGAAATTTATCCAATTTATGGCGGCTCACCATATATTCCACCTGCTACTGCACTTATATTCAATGATTCCAATTTACTCAGACAATGGTTTAATCACAATTATTTTCAAGACTCTTTTAGTAGAATACCATCGCTTTTCATGAATTAAAACTCAAAGTCCATATTTTCCTGCAGGTTATTAACTGTCTATAATAGAGATAAAATACTTCTCCATTTAACTGAGATGGGTCTGCAATTAAAGAGTTATTGCTTGATTAGTGTAAACTGCCCTTTATGGCTTCTCATTTCCCAACTTTTTGCAAACTATTGGTGGGCATTTTAGCGTTAAAACTTTCATAGAGAGTATTTACCACAGTGATGTATAATGAGCAATCTGATATCAGTAATCACCTTCCCACTAGGCAGCAGCGGCCGACCATGTTCCACACCATTCACCGACCCGATCCTAGCCGGGCGAGGGCGACCAGGCAACTATTAGTCAGCCCCGCAGCTTCAGGTCTGGCATACACTGCTGCAGCTCATCCTCGGGTTCTGCTCCCCAGTCTACACTCTCTCCCGGCTCCAATTTCCCCTGAAGGAGAGGGGGAGCGGCATCGAGACGCCGCAGACCGCGGCCACTTTCACTTTCTGCTGTCCTGCCTTAGCGAGTTCCTTGAGCCGCCAATCATTCACCGTGCAGTCCCGCCGCCAGTGTTCGCACTGCCGGGGCAATATTGCTCTCTGGGAAGCAGCGCGACCACACTATCTCCGAGCCCCGCCGGAGCTCAGAATTCACACTGTCATTCGGGTGGATGACGTCACTTCCTCTCAATACATTGGAGACAGGCATAAGAAGGAAATGGAATGAGAGAAGAGGGAAAAAAAATGGATAGCAGACACTGGAAAGAGAATTAGTTGAAGATAGAGAAAAATCAGAAAGAGAAACTGGAACCAAGATGATGGAAAAACAAAACAGCCAGACAACAAGGTAGAAAAAATTGTTTTATTTTGAATTTATTAACTGGAATACGTTAGCTTTGGGATATGTACATCATAATTATTTTTGTATTCATATACATTGTATTATTTTTGTAGTCGTATACAGCTGATTTGGGGGAAGGACTGGAGCCCAAAATTAGTGGATGGGCACCAAAGTTTTTCCCTGCCTGAGTGCAATTTATAAATACTTGAGCTAGTGAGGATTTCCAAGCCCTGCCAACTGAAGACAACTTCCTCCGGTCTGGCAACTCAAGATCTCCAAGCTTTGCAGCCAATGGCAATATCCTCAAGCTGCCCCTGCTTTCATGCATGCATGAAAGCCAAAGAGGGGGGCAGAGAGTTGGGAAGGCAGCAGCTCTGCAATATTGCTGCTAGCTGCAGAACTTGGGAAGTTGGAAGGGGAGGAGGTGGCTGTCAGTTGGTGAGGCTTGGGGATCCCTACTAGCTACAGCAGGGGAGATATTCATTTTTAGGGAGCCTAAGCTCAAAGTGGGAGGCCCAAAAAAGCAGTAATATTTACCCTGATTAAACGATCCTCCACGTGCTATGCTGACAGCTGATTCAGCATCCCCGCTCTGATGAGGCTCACCTCTGAAGAGGCTCACCGTAGCTGTAATAGAAGTGAATGGGAGAACCAGGAGCACGCATCCCTGTTCATCAGAATGGGGATATAGAAGCCTGTGGCTGCTCTCACTGTCAGCGGTGTACGTGGAGGATTACTCAGTCAGAGTAAGTATTGCTGCTTTTTTGGGTTCCTCTCCACAGTGTCCCTTTAATGAAGGTTTATTATTAGAAATGTACATCTTCTATATTAGTGATTGCAAATTTGGGACCTGCTCAACCTTTTTTGGCTCCTCAGCTAGTATTAGTGTTTGTGCGGCGCAGAAAAATTTTTTTCTGCCAATGCGGCCCAGGGAAGCCAAAAGGTTGGACACCCCTGCTCCAAGGCTAGCTAATGCTTTAATTCCATTTCAGGATGTCAAGACATTGCTGAGGAATTCAGAGCACAGGAAATTGATGGACAAGCTCTCTTCCTGCTGAAGGAAGACCATCTCATGAGTGCAATGAACATCAAGCTGGGACCTGCACTGAAAATTTGTGCCCGCATTAAGTCCTTGAAGGAGACCTGATGAGAGTGTGATCCCTAGATTGGTACCATGTGTCTGTGGTGAAGATATAAACTAACACAGATCTGAATGCTAAGTGCTGCTTTATCGCTGTACTTAATCCCAAATTATTTGTTTTGCAGTTATAGTATACTTCAAACCATTAAATAATGTGATTAGGTAAGTTTTATTCTACAAAATCAGAATGGAATTAGAAACAAAACTGAGGAAACACTTATAATAGTGTAAGGTTGGATAAGATATAGAAAAGAGTATGAGATAAGTTGTATGAAAGTAATGAGTTATGACTGCATTTGATGGTAGTTGTTAGAATGGCAGTGTTTTCCTGTGTAGAGGGATTTTTTTTAGAATGTGGTACAACAGCCGATTCCACAGTGTCTGTGGAAGCATGGATTTTGGTAAAATGCTATGCATTTAATAGTGAAATTCATTAAATAGCACTGGAAAGGGAAAATTATTTAAAAGCTTCTGTTCTTTCTGTCATCTGAAACTTATTTGCTGATAGGACATGTAAAGAATGGAAACTGCTGCTTGGAAGTGTAAGCACTCTTGCCTTCCCCCTTTCCCTATAAGAGAGCTATAGGACATACTAAAGCTCCTATGCATAGGCAAGGGCATTATGCTATTATTGTTTAGCTAACTTGCTGCTAAGCTAACCTACCCAGCTCTAATAAGCAGAGCACTTGGAAGGGGTATTTGAGTGATCTCACTCAGTGGCTAATTCTAAAGGAAAAATCTGTTACTGGTTTTCTGTCTTGCTTAATATATTCTTACACAGTAGGCATGTTGCAGGTGACTGCAGGACAGTCAATCTAAACAAACATATAGGGGCAGTGTTAGGATGGGGCAAACAGGGTAGCTGCCTCGGGCCCCTGCAGTTCCAGGGGGCTTCCGTAGGCCAGCATCTCTTCCCATTCTTCCGCAGCAATTGATGGCATGGCAGAAATTCTAATATGCTGCCTCTGACATCCTTGGAGCTTTTTTCTGCTGCGTTCTACCCAGGCAGAAACAGAAAGTTGTGTTGGGGGGGAGGGGAGGGAGAGAGGGGCAGAACACAGCAGAAAAGCAGCTCCAAGAATTGCTGTAATTCCAGAAACTCCCAAGGAAATGTTAAGGTGAAGGGAAGCAGATGTCGAACCAGGTGGGAAAAGAGATGCCACCTGATGGGGGCTCCATAAAGCTGTTTTGAGGTAGATGGGGGAGGGAGTTCAGAGAGAAGGAAATGAGCCCATAAACAGAAGAGAGGGAGAGAGAGAGATGGTAGCTAATGAGATGGATGGAGGGAAGAGAAAGGGAAAAATGCTGGATGGGAAGGAAGCCATGAAGAAAGAGATATGTTGAATCCAGGGAGGAAGAGATGAAATTATGCTAGATGAGAGGGCAGTTGTGAAGACAGAATAGAAAGGGAAAATTATTAGACGGTGGGGGGAGGGGGTGGAAGGAAGGGAGAGATTTCTGAATAATGTGAGGAAGGGAAGAAAGGGAAAGAGATTGGAGGGGGGAGAGATAAGAGGACATAGGCAGCATTATTGGACGATGAAAACAGGAAAAGGGATATGTCAGGCCATGAGGATGGGGTGGGGTTGAGGGGGAGAGGCCAAGGGGTGAGGGAGGCAAGAAGATGAATGAGAGTAAGATAGAAATCTGGTAATTAGGAATAGATGGAAAGGGAATAGGTGGCTTGGGAATGAGTGAGATGGGAAATGTGAGAACTAGGACATAAGAGGAGATGGAAAGTTGATAACTGAAAATTAAAAAGGAAGATGAAAGAGGGTTAAACTTGCATGGAAAGAAGCAGAAAAGTAAAGGAGGAGAAAGCTAGAAGGGAGAGACCTATATTTTATAAACCAGTATATGGTGAGGGAATGAAAAAAATGGGAGTGAGGAGAAAAAAACAAATGAATAGCAGACAATGGAAAGAGAATTGAAAGACAGAATTGAAAGAGAGAAACTGGGAAAAATATGCTGGAAAAATAAGTGTCCAGATAAAGCAAGAAAAATATTTTATTTTGAACTTGCTAACTAGAATATGTTAGCTTTGGGATATGTGCATTGCAGATGTTTATGCATTATGTTCAGTGGCATAGCCATGATTTAAGGGGGGGAGGGCTTAAACTCAAAATGGATGGACACCAAATTTTCTTCCCCCCTCCCTCCCGAATGCAAAGTACCTGAGTTAGTGGGGATCCCTAAGCCCTACCATCTGAAGATCTCCTCCTTTGGGCCAGCAGAGAGCTCCCCCATGCTGCAGCTTCTAATATTAACCCACCTACACATATTCAGTTTTCATGCATGTGTGAGAACTGAACATGGGCTAGGGGATAAGGAACATCAATAGCTCAGAAATACTGCTGCCAAGCTTGGGGAGCTCTAGTTGCTGTACTGGAGGAGGTGTCTTTATCTGGGGGGGGATCCCCACCAGCCAAAGCAAGGGAACTGGTTAATTTGGGGAAGCCTGAGCCCATGTGGGGGAAGCCCCCTATCTCCTCCCCATGGTTCTGACACTGTGTTCAGTATTGCAGCATTTGCCGAGTTTAACTTCTTGGACTCCCAGTTTAGTCTTGGTCTTCATATTTCTTTTTCTAAATTTGTGATCCATGATTTTGTATTTGGTGAATGTCTATGTGTTGTGTGTGAAGAAGTAATTTAAAATTATTTTATGTATGGTAATAAATGACAAATGGGGAGATTTGGAAGGCAGGCAGGAGAGAGGATCAGGGACTTCAGCATGTCTATTATCAGCCCTGTACATATATATATTATGAAAATGAAATATTAAAATTAAGCCCTATATTTACATACTCTGGGGTATAAAATGGATATTAGAAATCCATACATACCAAGAGGTTTTAGAAAGAAGTGGAAGAAGCCAAAGCATTTCTTGCCACATACGCTCATAATTTTGTATTATTTTGATATTGTTTTCCTTACCTATGAAATGCATTGAAAGTGAACATAGGAGTGGGGAAAGCATGTAAAGCTACTGTGAATTGAACTGAATGGAACGGCTGGCTTAGGAAGCTAGTACTAATTTTAGTGTAAATGAATGACGATATGATGGCTGGATTCCAAATTTTGCACTTCTCTTTAGCAGAAATCTTTTTCTTTGATATGTTAGTAAAACATTTGAAGATGTCTTAGATATTTATCCTTTGGCTTTGTGTAGAATAGAGGTTAATTATTTTTATATAAGACATACTTTTAAAAAAATCTTTTAAGAGACTTTTTCAGAATGTATTATGATTTCATATCCAAGTAAAAAAAATTGAATCAATATGACAAAAGATATATCTAAGATTTGGGATGGGCCCTTATGTTGCAGCTTATCTTCCTGAGCTGCAGTAGTCCAGAGTTTTAGTTTCTGCTCTTAGACATAAATGGTAGTACACTTCTCCCTCCATATTCACAGGGGTTGGGGCACAGCTGGCCCGCAAATACCAAAAAATCACAAATAACTTTTTGTTTTCATATTCACAAGTTTTGGGGATATAACCCTCGTGAATAGTGAATTTGCAAATAAACCTTCCCTTCATATTCACAAGCATAAATTGATTTAAAAGAAACAAGTTCTTCCATTGTACTGTACACTTTAGCAGTACAATTCAAGTACTGTATTATAGAACTGACCATGTACAAACATACTGTAATCCCATTAAATCATGGCTCACACAGTACTGTAATTCTTAATAATGTAAAACATAATACTGTAACATACCAATCACTTATTCAGGCGGTTTCTTCATCCTTGTTGTCCTGTATATGTTCTGCAAGTAGTGCAAGAGGAGGAGGAGAAAGAAACATAGAAACATGATGGCAGATAAAGGTCAAATGGCCCATCTAGTCGGCCCATCCACAGTAACCATTATCACTTTCTCTGAGATATCCCGCGCCTTCTTGAATTCAGACAGTCTGTCTCCACCACTTCTTCCGGGAGACTGTTCCATGCATCTACCACCTTTCTGTAAAAAAGTATTTCTTTAGATTACTATGGAGCCTATCACCTCTTAACTTCATCCCATGCCCTCTCATTCCAGTGTTTCCTTTCAATTGAAAGACTCGACTTAAATGTCTATCATATCTCCCCTCTCCTGCCTTTTCTCTAAAGTATATATATTGAAATCTTTCATGGGTGATGATGCGGAGTATCTGAAAGAAATCTCAGTGAATCTGGAAGATGTACTAAGTCAAATTGACAAGCTAAAAAATGATAAATCGCCTGGACCGGATGGTATACATCCCAGGGTACTAAAAGAATTCAAACATGTTAGTGATCTGTAACCTGTCGCTAAAATCGTCTGTAGTACCTGAAGAATGGAGGGTGCCCAACATAATGCCGATTTTTAAAAAGGGCTCCAGGGCAGATCTGGAAAATTACATATCAGTAAGCCCCACTTCAGTGCCGGGCAAAATGGTGGAAACAATTATAAAAAATAAAATTGTGCAATACGTAAACAAACATGATTTAATGAGAGTCAGCATGGGTTCGGCCAATGTGACTAAACATGTGGATAAAAGTGAGCCAGTTGATGTAGTTTTATCTAGATTTTCAGAAAGCTTTTGATAAAGTTCCTCATGAAAGGTTCTGAGAAAATTAGAGAGTTATGGGATAGGCGGCAAAGTTCAGTTGTGGATTAGAAATTGGTTATCGGATAGAAAACAGAGGGTAGGGTTAAATGGTCATTTTTCTCAATGGAGGAGATTAAACAGTAAAGTGCTGTTAAGGGTCTGTACTGGGACCGGAGCTATTTAACTTATTTATAAATGAACTGGAAATTGAAATGAGTGAGGTGATTAAATTTGCAAATGACACTAAAATTCTTTTTAAGTAACCACATACAAATGCTTTCCTTAATGCAATGTCAGAAATGCAAAAAAAAAAAAAAAAAAAGTCCTTTTGACAGGTACAATAGAAAATGTATTTATTTAAAGGATTTATATTCCACGATAGCTAATAAATAGAATGTAAACCTTCTGGGTAAAAGAAAATACTGTACCCAAGTGGAATTCATCTGGAGCCAAATACAAAGAAATTAATTAGAAAATCTACCGTGAAAAGTTAAATAATCAGCAGGAAAATTTTCAGAAAAACTTTTAACATTAGTACATCTATAGGAATTATATTTATAACTATAAAGAAATGTACAGTATACCTTGAAGACTGTTGTAAATAGTAAGATTATTCATATCAGTCCATGCTCCAGTTTATTTATTAAAAGGAGTGAACAGAATGTTAAAATGTTCCTGTGTAGAGGTATAATAGAGAGAAGCATCGACCTTGCCTGATAAATCATATCCAAAATAGAGATATCCAGCTTAGCCTCCTTCATCCAGAGGTGGGGACAAAGGTTATCACTTCTTCACTGCTATTTAGAATATACTATATATCTTCTTTTTAGGTTGAAGTTGTACATTTCATTCAGTTGGTATAAAGCAGGGGTGTCCAACCTGCGGCCCAGTGAAGTATTTTGTGCGGCCCTGGTCGAGGGCGATGCAGTGTTTTCCTCTGCTGCCCCCAGGTGTTTACCATCTTGCCGGCTCCCTCCTCTATCTTGCTGCAGTGTTTGCGCGGCCCCAGAAACATTTTTTTCAGCCAACGCGGCCCAGGGAAGCCAAAAGGTTGGACACCCCTGGTATAAAGGCTTATATGCATCCTTGCACCTCTACTTGAACTTGGGGAGAAAGTAATTGTATAAAGTTATATTCTAGTCATTTTGGGTTGTTTTTATAATCACAATTTTGCAATGACTAGTCATTTAAGGCTCTAAAAGTATTAAGGTATTTGTACCATTTATTTAAGCAATAAGCTATTGCTAAGTGCCTCACTTACTTCCCCAGAAACATACCTGTAGACACCACCTTTGCAACCGAGACTCTCTACCTGGAGGTACTGAGGCACATTATTGAAGGATGATGCCTTTTGCCATCATTAAAAAGCCAGTTAGAAAAAGTTGTTGAGTTGGGGGAGGGAAACAAGAGATAAAAAAAGGTGATCTTACCCCCCCAAAGTTTTTCAGACTCCAATTACACACACGAATGCTATGTATAGAAATTAAATTGTGTCTGCAAATATGCAGCTACATTATAGTATGTAGATGGTATCTTTCAATAGGAACACATCTTTTTTTTGTAATTCTTTATTCATTTTTAAAAACTTACATCAAGTGTACAATTAATAAAACATTTAAGATTAAATACATCACTTGAATTTTCTTAATATATTCAGATACATATGATTATTTCCTTCCCACCCATTCCATTCATATTTAATCAAAAATATATAAATATAAACTCTTATTTATATGTTAAAACCTTCCGTATAATCTAGACAACCCACCTTCCCCCCTCTCCCCCATTTGCAAATATACTTCCAATAGAAACGGCATCTATTCATTACAGTAGGCTGTCAATGCCCCCCAGATCTTTATAAATTTATTATAATTACCTTTTTGTAAAGCAATTATGCTTTCCATTTTATAAATGTGACATAATGGTATGTCGATGAGAACAAGGAGCCAGATTTCATCAAGTAATAATAAACTTTTATTGATAACCAGTTTTATAGCCCATTACATTAACGGGTGCTAGAATATATGTGTGCGTCTGTCTATTTCTTTCTCTCTGTCTCCTTAGCCGCTTTCTGTATTTCTGTCTTTCTTTCTTTTGGCTGTCCACCACCACCCCTTGCGTGCTCCCCCTGTCCATTCTCCCTTCTTTTTACCTCCCCTGTGTACACCACCACCCCTTCACTGCTCCCCTTATCCAGCAGCATCCCTTCTCCCTTTGTTTTACCTCCCCCCTGTCCATCAGCACCTCTTCCTGCTCCCTCTGTCCAGAAGTAGGCCTCCCTTCATTTCCCCCCACCTGTCCATCAGCACCTCTTCCTGCTCCCCCTGTCCAGCAGTAGGCCTCCCTTTATTTTTTTCCCCCCTGTCCACGGGAGATAGTACAGGCCCGGTCTTTGCCATTCTCCCCGGAGTTTGTTCTTTAGTCGGATAGAGAGTCCTTGCGGCCCCCCCCCCCCTTCACTTCCCGCGGGCCCGACTACGAACCTGGCGATTCAAGCAGTGTGGAGCAGTCTTCACATGCTGCTTCGGGTCCTTCTACTGCCCTGATTTACTCTGGCACATCCCTGATGACATCATCAGAGACGCGGCAGAGCAAATCAGGGCAGTAGAAAGGCCCGAAGCAACGTGTGAAAACTGCTGCAAACGGTGCTTGAATCGCCAGGTTCGTAGTTGCGTCCGCGGGAAGGGAAGGTAAGGGGGGGTGGCAAAGGACTCTGACTCCTCTGGTCTGTCGTGGAGGGCGGCCCGGCTCAATTTCTCGGTTCATCCCGGAGAAAATATAGTAAGGCAGGGCAAGGAGCAGGGCAGACCGAAGAACAGCACAGAACAGAACCCTAAGCACGCATGCGCACTCCTGCCTGCGGGAGACTACAGCGCACGGAAAACAGAACACACGGCGCAAGTGCGCATGCGCGCTTAGCGTTTTATTATTATAGATGACAGGAGTTGCCATTCAACATATAACAAGTAATTGGAAAAATTATAGTAGATTAAATTATACCTTTTGGTGGAATTCATTATGTCACATTTATGATAGGAACACATCTTAAAAGAGGTTTAGGTGGTGGAAAAAAAACCTGTTTAGAGATAGCATTTATGGCTGCAATTGAAAAAGTATTTGTGTATTTTTACACTGGTGATGGTTTTATTGTTAGGCAGGAACTATCATCTTGCTTTATGGTATCTACCAGTTGTATTTTTCTATTTTCCCACTTTTATTTATATATGCCAAGTTAGAAGTGGTTTAAAGGAGGAATATTGCTAGCTGAAATTTCTGCAAAGAAGCTTCTATGTGTACTGCAGTAGACATTGATGAGATGCGAATACAGCTGGTACCAAACAAAAGAGTAATAGGATGGTAAAACAAAGGTCTCTACACTGGGGTTGCTTAGGAGAAATGGAAGTATCTGTGCTAGAAAGGGAAAATGAAAAGCTTGACTAGTTCTTAGAAACATAGAAAAATGACAGCAGAAAAGGGCCATAGTCCATCAAGTCTGCCCACTCTATTGACCCTCCCCTTAACCCTCTGAGAGATCACACTCTGATGACCATCCCCTTAACTCTACCCTCTTAGAGATCCGACATGGGCATCCCATTTATTCTTAAAATCTGGCACACTGCTGGCCTCGATCACCTGCACTGGGAGCTCATTCCAATGGTTAACCACTCTTTCGGTAAAGAAGTACTTCCTGGTGTCGCCATGAAATTTTCCGCCCCTGATTTTCAGCGGATGTCCTCTTGTGGCCGAGGGCCCTTTAAGAAAGAAAATATCATCTTCAACCTCGAGACGACCAGTGATATACTTAAATGTCTCAATCATGTCTCCCCTCTCCCTGTGTTCTTCGAGAGAGTATAGCCGCAATTTGTTCAGCCTTTCCTCGTACGAGAGATCCTTGAGCCCTGAAACCATCCTGGTGGCCATACGCTGAACCGACTCAACTCTCAGCACATCTTTACGGTAATGTGGCCTCCAGAATTGTACACAGTACTCCAGATGAGGTCTCACCATGGTTCTGTACAATGGCATTAGGACCTCGGGCTTCCGACTAACAAAACTTCTATGGATACAACCCAGCATTTGTCTAGCCTTGGATGAAGCCTTCTCCACTTGATTGGCAGTTTTCATGTCTTCACTAATGATCACCCCTAAATCTCGTTCTGCTACAGTTCTAGCCAAGGATTATTGTTGCCAAGGTGCATGACCTTGCATTTTTTAGCGCTGAAGCTCAACTGCCAGGTCAAAGACCTGCGTCATACTGTCTGACACATTGCTATTACTTACAATGTTACATAGTTTGGCGTCATCGGCGAACAATGTTATTTTACCTTAAAGCCCCTGGGTCAGGTCTCCTATGAATATATTGAAAAGGATCGGGCCCAAGACCGAGCCCTGCGGCACTCCACTGGTCACCTCCGATGTTTTAGAGAGGGTACCGTTAACCACCACTCTCTGAAGTCTACCAGCTTGACCTTCGAAGCCCACACCAGCGCCCAGGTCAAAAAATGCTTCTGTTCCCTCTGGAAACTTTGCACCATCAAACACCACTTCGACCACCTCTCCTTCCGCTTACTGGTCCAATCACTAATCCTAAGCATATTGGACTACTGCAATATCATATAATATGCCTATAAAAACACCATCAAACGTCTTAGAATAGTACAAAATGCCGCTGTCCGCCTCATCTTCGGCCTCAAAAAATATGACCACGTCAGCCCCTATTACACCAAACTCCACTGGCTGCCGGTGGAGGCAAGAATCATCTTTAAATTCACCTGCCTCTGCTTCAAAACCTTAGCAGGCTCCTCACCAATTTACCTATCTGAGTACCTTGAAATTGCAGGCCCCTCCCGCACTCGAAATACCTACCTGTTTTATTTTCCCTCCCCGAAGGGCTGCCTCTACAAAAAATTCCTCAACCGATCCCTAGCATTCCAAGCGGGCAAATGGAACAAATGCCTCTCCACTCTCATCTCCAATTCCCCCCCCCCCTATCAAACTTTCAGGAAGCTAACCAAAACCTACCTATTTGACAAATTCCTTTGAATGTTCCGATCCCCTCCCTCCTCCACCTCTGACCTCAACTCTCCCCCAGACTCTTTACTGCCGTAGGTTACACTTCTATTTGTAACACTGCTGTATGTAACTCATAGCAAACATAACTACTCCGAATATATTACCTACCTGCAAAAATTAATTCTCTGTCAATGTACCGTCTAAAATGTAAATGTAACTTGATTGAAAAATGCATTGTCTAAAATGTTAATGTAACATTAACGAAATTGTAACTTCGCTGTAATTGTACAGTCTCTTCTTCTGTTAACCGCATAGAACTTCCATGGTAATGCGGTATACAAGAATAAAGTTATTATTATTATTACTACCACTTAGCCAATCATTGACCCATGCGGTCAGTGTTTCACCTAATCCCATCGATTTCATCTTGCTCAATAACCTGCAGTGGGGGACGCTATCAAAAGCTTTACTGAAGTCCAGGTACACGACGTCTAGGGACTCTCCTAAATCCAGCTTCCTTGTTACCCGTCAAAGAAGCTGATGAGATTGGATTGGCAGGACCTACCCTTGGTGAATCCATGTTGGTGGGGATCGCGTAGATTCTCCTCGTCCAGGATCGTGTCTAATTTGCGTTTGATTAGTGTTTCCATGAGTTTACTCACTATCGATGTGAGACTCACTGGTCTGTAATTCGCAGCCTCTGCCCTGCACACTTTTTGTGCAGAGGAACGACTGTTTTCCAGTCCAAGGGGACTCTTCCCGTACTCAGTGAGAGATTGAAGAGTACGGATAACGGTTCCGCTATCCGTACTCTTGTCTTTTATATATTTATATAGGCCTCAGGATAGGAGAATTCTATGCAAAATAAACTTTGCAGAATTTCAAAAATTTTGTACAGAATCTCAGAGAGAGCGTGAACTCGCAGGCCTTGAGCATGCGCAGATGCTCAAGGCCCAGCAAAGAACAGGAGGCAGATCTTCGGGCACCAGCACCAACGCACAGGACATGCCGGTGCCAGTGGCCAGATGGAAGTAAGAAGCCTGTTCAGGTGGGTCTGGGGGATTTCAGATAGCGGGGGGGGGGGGGTGCCGGATCGGGGGGGGGGGGTGCCGGATCACGCGGGGGGGGGGGGGGGGGTGGGAACGTATCAAGCGAGTTTCCTTTAGTTCCTATGGGGAAGCTCGCTTTGATATACGAGTATTTTGGTTTACGAGCATGCTTATCGAACGAATTATGCTCGTAAACCAAGGTACCACTGTATATAATTACCCCTGATAGAATTCTGTGCAAAATTGTTGAAATTCTGCAAAGTTTATTTTGCATAGAATTCTATCCTGAGGCCTGAAATTCTTTTCTGCCTTTTCCTTTCTCTGGATCCAACTCTTCAATTCCCTCTCTTAATCCAACTGCAGTTCTGTCTCCCTCTAAATCCTACCCCTCTCTCACTTGCACTCGGAATCTCCTCCTTGGCCCCCATAGTCTGGCATCACTCTCTCCACCGGCTAAGAGTATCTTCCTCCCTTCCTTTTCTCCCTCTCTCCCATAGGTCTAACATCAATGTCCCCTCCTCTACCCCGCCCCTTTCAGTCCAGAATCCATGTCCTATTCTCTCCCCACCTCCCACTTGCAGTCCAGCATCCATGTCCGCTCTTCTCCCCCACCCACCATGGGCCTAGCATGCATATTCCCTCCTCTCCCTTCCCCCCCCCCCAAATTGTGGTTTAGCATCCACATTCCTTCCACCTCTCCAACACGGGTCTGGCCTGTCTCCCTCCAACACACTCCCCCCCAAAGATAATACATATGTGCGTGCCTCCCAAGGAAGCAGCACTAACAGCGTCTGGCTGAGGTAGTGGTGTGAATGGACTGCTTGTGACCAGTCCCGCCAGGACTTTCTACCGTGCCATCCATCTACAGGAAGTAGAGAGAGACACACACACATGTGGAGGGCCGAGAGCGCGATTGCAAGAGAGAGAGCATGCACAAGCAAAAGAGAGACACATGTGGAGGGCCACAGCGAGGGTGAGAGAGAGACACACATGTGGAGGGCCACAGGAGGGGGGGAGAGAGAGAGACATGTGGAGGGCCTGGGGGGGAGGGAGAGAGAGGTTGAATTGAATAGGGTGCCAAATTGCTTGCATACAACTTTGCTACCGTACTGAGGAAAAAAAATCTTTTCCAGTTTTAAAAAAATATTGATATTGTATCAGTTTTCACATATCTAGACAAAGATTACTTAAAATTATTATTGTAAATGACCACTATTTTTCAATAGGAATTTGTGCTCCTGGAAAGAATATCAACTGTGTTTTCTAGGCATATTTTAACTTGGTATGATGGGGCAAGCAGCCTGACCATGGCAGAAGCTATCTTCTGATATTTCCAGTGTTGTTGATACATTAAAAAGGTACTTGAGTTACAAAATATATTAATTTGTTTCTGAGTTATTGCTTTTTCCAACATAGCAATCTGATGATCATTGATTATGCTCTCATGTTGATAAGAGCTCTGGCGCTTCCCTTTTAATATAAGAACAAATAATGAGCTCTTAACAATTCAGTGTGAAATTTATTTCATACAGAATATAAACTTCCTTTTGGGTTCATACTGATGCTTCAATCCAAAAGCCTTTTCAAAGAGAAGCAAAAATAGTGCTGGTGTTTAGCTGAAGTATGACAAAATGCAAGCATTCCCAAAAGGCTCTAACCATTTAAAAGCACATGGTAATTGGTGTTGGTTGTTCAAACAGAACTAGTGTGTACTTGATGTTTTTTAAAAGCACTTTCATATTATTAGCATGTGGAATGGATACACTTTAGATTCTTATGTCCTAATTAGAGAATTGAAATAAGTTTACTGTAAACCGTCAGTGGATTTGCAAATTATTAAAAATCTAAGCACCTTACATAATGCTGCTTAACTGTGCCTGTACCTTTGTCTACACATCTTCATATTGAACATTACTGTGTGGTGACTTTGCCTCCTGGCTCTAAGACGATAACCATTTGGCAGATGTGATCATGTTTATACTTGTTTCTATTACAATAGTACCTTGTAGATTTGTGAATTCAATGCTGCAAAAAATAAAAAGCCTCTTCCATTTGGCTCCTCTGTGCTCTTTGTTTGAATTGGTTACATTTGATTGACCAACTTTTGAATTTAACAGCAATTTGAGTACAGCATATCTTAAAAAAACAACAACAAAAAACACCCAGCCCCGATAAATAGAAAACAAGACACACAAAACAGTAGAAGGCATTTTAGAAAGGAAGTCCATTTGGATGTCTCAACCTCTGTTAGCACTTTAGAATAGGATCTGTCACAATGCATTTTGGAAATTCAAAGGAGCTATATTGATAGGTGAAGAGAGGCTGGTATGCATGGACCATGAGAGACTGCAGGAATGTCCAAGGATCTCAAGGTGGTAGGAAAAATCCAGAAGGATGCTAAGTTTAATAGAGAGGAGCATAACTAACTGAAAGATAGTGGAGATGATGCCCCTGTACAAGCTGCTGGCACCGAGTTCAGTTTTAGAGGTTGTATCTCACTAGATGAGGACTAGAGAATAACATGGGGAAAAAATCTTCTCCGTCCCCACGGGAACTCATTTTCCCATCCGTCCCCATGAGCTCTTTTCTTGTCCCTACCCCATTTCTGCAAGCTCAAGCCTCATCTGCACAAGTTTCAAATACTTTAAAATCATAAGTGTTCGAGGCTTGTGTGGTTAAGGAAGAGCTTACAGGAATGGGGCAGGGGCAGGGATAACAACAAAACTCATAGGACAGGAAGGGGAAATTGAGTTCCTGCGGGGACAAGGACAAATTTGTTCTCGTGTCATTCGCTAATGAAGACTTCAAGCAGTTAGGGAAATCTATACCAGAAGATTTAGAAGGGGACTTGAATACATGAGTATGTATATCCCAGGGCAGATATAAAGAGATTAGGGGAAGATTCTCAAAACTTTAACGTAAGTCGCTAAACTTGTTTCAGCTGGGTTAGCGTTCATGAATTTTAGTAGTGGATCATCAAAATGGCTTACTGTGGTCTTTTCTGAGCTTCCTAGCAGTCTCCGACTCTGCCATGCAAATATATAACGAGGTCATTAATATTTGAACAAGCACTCCAGGTGATTCTCGATTATCGCTGATTGATTCCCTAACCTCACTGTCCTACATCTGTGAGCAAAATTTTCCGTCAGGTCTGAGCTATCCTAGCCTTATATTTTGGTCCACTGGGAAACAGAAAAAGTAGTATTTAATCAGATTTCATTGACAAGACGCACAATTCTTCATCCAAACCAAACCGGTTTTAGCCAGAAAAGCCACACTAATGGAAGCTGTAGAAAAAACCTGCACCAGCAAAGGGACAGAGACCGGGCAGAACTGCCAGTCTGCTTTCTGGTATCACTGAAAGTAAACATAAGGACATGCTGGCTTCCAGAGGAAGGGCAGATCCCATCTGCAGCAATGGATTCAACGTGGTAGAAGCAGGCACAGCCTCTTTCAACCAGAAAAGCCTGACACATTATCTGACACTTGCAGGCGGGAAATAGGCACCAGCGGAGAAAGCTGCTCTGCGTGCCGCAGTATTGGTGCTCCCCCGAAGCTGCGATTGCATTTCCATGCAGTGCAGTTTGCACCCATTTGAGGGGGACCGGACGCACCAAAAGCATCTCCGGCAGAAGTGGAGGCAAAGGGGGACTCTCTGAAGGGGAAAACGCAGAATCTGAGCATGTCTCGCTCCCCACGCGGGCTGCGACATATGTGAATTGCGGCCGCGAATCCGCCATCCATCCACCATAATCGAGGCATGAATCCATGCCATCCTGTCCTGATGTGGCCCTCTGAAGTTTGGAGCAAAAACGAAGCTTCTAAGGATGCCGATTTTGCCATAACGGCCCAGGAAAATCAAAGGAAATCCGGAAAAATGGCAATTTTTAGATTTTACTGGTGGGGGGGGGGGGGGGCTAGGGCATTCAGAGAAACCACCCAAAAACCCCTTTCCAGGACCCCCCAAATCACCAAACTTGTGAGTACACAAACATACACAGAGACATGTGCTGCAATAAAAATCAATGGCAGCCAGCTAACAGAGCAAACAGAGATCATACCTCAGGAGCTGATAAAAACTGGATTTCAGATCTTCTGACCCCCCTCACCTTCCTAGTCACCCCAGACAGGGACTCTTAGGACATCACGGAACCGCAGCAGCCTGCGCTCTATCCTATCGTGGACAAACCCAGGGTGAGGTGGCTCCCGATCCCGGAGACCCAATCTGACCTGCAGGCTGTCTGAGGGGTTTACTGCAGGTCTGCTAATAGTGCCCCCACCAGAAGAAGACAATGTAAATACCAAAGTCTGCGATCTTTCGCCAAAGGATGTCCTCCGAAGGGTGAATCCACAGTGCAAAGACAAACCCTGCGCCAAAAGACAAATTAAAAGAACTAGCAATGTAAAATGAAGCACAAGCAGAAAATACAAACCAGCAGTCAGAGCTGCAGGAACAGACTAGAATTCTGAGGCACGTGACAGGATGTATATACCTAGGGAGGGGCTAAAAGTTTGTTTTGGAATACCTGCAGCTCAGAGCTAGAGGACATACACGAACCCGCTGGTGAAGATTCCAGACTTTATTGTACAAGAACGTGCTTTTAACAGATGAGGCATGAAATGATAGAATTTTCTTCCATTGAAAATGATTTTTATAGCACTATTTTGGACTATTTGTAAATGCCTAATTTCTTTCTTGGAATTCTTTTATAGCAGTTACTTACCGTATCCAGAGACAGCAGGCAGCTATTCTCAACATGTGGGTGACATCATCCAAGGAGCCTCGATGTGGACAGCTTCGCATGCCGATTTGCTTGCAGAACTTAGAAAATTTGCGACTGCTGCACCACTCATGCATAAGTGCCTTCCCGCCCACGCAAGGGTGCACATCTCCTCAGTTTAGCTAGCTAGCAGAGAAGCCAACTCGGGGAGGTGAGTGGGTTGTGAGAATAGCTGCCTGCTGTCCCTGGATAACACCTGTTATGGTAAGTAACTGTGCTTTATCCCAGGACAAGCAGGCAGCCTAGTCTCAACATGTGGGTGACCTCCAAGCTAACTAGAATGGGATGGTGGGAGTGTTAGCAATTCAGGAGAATAAATTTTGTAACACTGTCTGGCCAAAATGGCCATCCCGTCTGGAAAAAGCATCCAGACAATAATGAGAGGTGAAGGTATGAACCGAGGACCAAGTGGCAGCTTCACAGATTTCCTCAATAGGAGTAGATGTGAGGAAAGCTACTGATGCTCCCATGGCACTGACTTTGTGGGCTGTGACTCGACTCTGTAGATGCAGTCCAGCCTAAGCATAGGAGAAAGACATGCAAGCCATTAACCAGTTGGAGATGATGCGCTTGGAAATCAGACATCCCAAATTGTTTGGATCGAAGGAGACAAAAAGTTGAGCAGATTTATGTGGTTGAGTGCGTTGCAAGTAGAAAGCCAAAGCATGCTTACAGTCCACAGTATGAAGAGCTGTTTCTCTAGGATGAGAATGAGGCTTTGGAAAAAACACTGGATTGATTGAGATGAAATTCTGAAACCACTTTAGGTAAGAATTTAGGATGAGTATGGAGGACCACATTGTCATGATGGAATACTGTGAAAGATGGGTCTGCAACTAAAACTTGTAGCTCGCTGACCCTGCAAACAGACGTGAAAACAACGAGAAAAATCACTTTCCAAGTGAGTTATTTAAAATGAGCCGTATCCATTGGTTCAAAAGGAGGCTTCATCATTTGAGCAAGAACAACATTGAGATCCCAAACCACTGGAGGAGTTTGAGAGGTGGTTTGACATTGAAAAATCCTTTCATAAATCTGGAAATCACAGGATGAGCAGAAAGGGGTTTCCCTTCGATAGGCTGATGAAAAGCAGCAATTGCACTGAGGTGGACTCAAATGGATGTGGATTTGAGGCCTGATTGTGATAAGTAGAACAGGTAATCCAAAACTGAACACAAGTAGGAAGATTGAGGCTCCTTGTGATGTATGGTGCACCAAGTAGAAAATCTAATCCATTTCTGTTTGTAGCATTGTCTAGTGGTAGGCTTCCTAGAAGCCTCTAAAATGTCCTGTACAGATTGAAAAAACTGTAGAGTAGCAGTTAGGTTGAGAGGTACGAAGCTGGCAGGTGTAGAGACTGCAGGTTGGGATGAAACAGAGACCCCTGACTTGTAAGCAGAGAGGTAAATACTGTCAGAAGTAGAGGCTCCCTGGTGCTGAGTTGAAGTAGAAGGAAGTACCAGGGTTGTCTGGGCCACCAAGGAGCTATCAGAATCATGGTGGCATGTTCCTGTTTGTTTGACAAGTCTTGAGAATTAAAGGAAATGGAGGGAATTCATAGAGAAAATGATTTGTTCATTCCAGAAGGATAGCATCTGCCTCAAGGCGATGAGGAGAGTATATCCTGTAGCAGAACTGAGGCAGTTTGTTGTTGTGGGGAGATGCAGAGATCTATCTGAGGAGTACCCCACTGAGAAAAAATGTGATGAAGAGGCGAGGAATTGTGTGTCCATTCATGAGGTTGCAGAAGACGACTCAATTTGTCCTTGAATGTAGACTGCTTTCAGGAAGGTGTTGTGATGGATTGCTCAGTTCCACACCTTTTGAGCTTCCTGACAAAGAGGAAGAGATCATGTTCCTCCCTGCTTATTGATGTAGTACATGGTTGTCCGAATGAGGACTACCTGGTCGTGAAAAAGATGCTGAAAAGCTTTGAGAGCATTGAAGATTGCTCCGAGTTCCAAAAGATTAATGTCCGTTGACGATCCGTGCTGGACCAATGGCCTTGAGTACGTAGACCGTCGATTTGAGCCCCCCAAGCGTAGGTCGAGGAATCTGTCATGAGGACCTTCTGATGAGGGGGCGTTTGAAACAGTAAAACTCTGGAGAGATTGGAAGAGAGCATCCACCAGTGGATGCTCTCAACGAAGGAGTTACTGTAATATGTTGAGAAAGTGGATCGCAAGTCTGCGCCTACTGAGATGCCAGGGTCCATTGAGGAATTCTAAGGTGAAGTCTGGCAAAAGGAGTCACATAAACTGTCTAGGCCATGTGACCTAGGAGAACCATGTGTCTTGCTGAAATTGTAGCCAGAGACAAATGAGAGCATCCCGACGTTGTTGAGGAAGGAATGCTCTGAGTCGGACAGTGTCCAGGACAGCTCCGATGAACTGTAAAGTCTGAGAGGGCTGGAGCTGGGATTTGGGAAAGTTATTTTCGAACCCCAAACTTTGTAGGAACCACGTAGTCCGTAGGGTCGCTACACTAACCCTTTGAGATGTTGAATCTTTGATGAGCCAGACGTCCAGGTACAGGAACACCTGGAGCCCATGGTTCCGCAGAGCTGCTGCTACAACTAGGCACTTGGTGAACACTCTTTGAGATGAAGCCAGGCCGAAAGGCAGCACTCTGTACTGAAAATGCAGATTTCCCACTCAAAATCTGAGGAACTGTTGAGAGGCTGGATGAATGAGAATGCGAGTGTTAGCCTCTTTGAGATCTAGAGAACATAACCAATCGTTCTGATCTAGAAGGGGGTATAATGTTGCTAGAAATAGCATTCAAAATTATCTGACAAGAAATTTGTTGAGGGCTCTGAGATCCAAAATGGGTCGCAAATCGCCCGTCTTCTTCGGAACTAGGAAATAACGGGAGTAAAACCCCCTGCTCTGCTATTCCAGCGGGACCTCCTCGATGGCACGGAGACGAAGCAGAGCTTGAGCTTCCTGAAGAAGAAGGGCGGTCTTGGATGGATTGGAAGGATACTCTCTTGGAGGCAGATCTGGAGGAATCTGGATGAAATAAAGAGTGAGAAAGAGGTATGTTTGGCAAGGATATTGCCCAACTGATGATCCAAAATGGTCTGGATCAGAGCCTCCAAACATGACTCCGAGACTGGAGGATCTGGTACTTTTGGTGCCACAACAGTCTCCGAGGAAGAACAACTCTTTGACTTGGAGACATGCTTCTTAGGCAACTTGGTAACCACTGCTGGCACCTGACCTGAGGGAGGCAGCGAGGCAAGCATCTCGTCAGGAGAACCCTTAGCAGATTTACTCGAGGAAGAGGTCCTGAACGAGGCAGGCTTGATCAAAGACGAGGTCGAGGCAGAAGGCGGAACCTTGGTGAAAAGCTTGACCGGATGCGAGGTCGAGACCGGGGCAAGCGGATCCATACCGCCAAAGAGTTTCTCCACCTGAACTCGACAATGCTTGCGGGCTCAAGGCTGAAGGGTAGCACAGCGATTACACGACTCCGGACGATGGTCAGGTCCCAAACATTGAATACACCACCTATGTGGGTCAGTGAGGGAGATTGCGTGCGCACTGGCAACGGCTACACTTCTTGAAGCCTGTGACCGGTCTGGACATAGATGGAAAGATGGCCTCAGCAAAATCGAAACCCACCGGCGGAGGCCGCAAAGCAGGCCCTGCTGTGACAAAACAAATATAATTAAAGTCTTTTATTTCTTTTTTATTTTTAAGAAATGAAAATCGCACAAAAAAGTGACCCTGAAAAATAACAAAACACGAGCCGCAGTGAGAGAAGGCATGAAATTTAGAACTGAGTTTAGTGCAGAGCGTAGAAAACAAGACTTCTCAGCTCTGCAGAAAACTGAGAACTGAGGAGATGCGCGCCCTTGCGTGGGTGGGAAGGCACTCACGCATGCGCAGTGTGGCAGTCGCAAACTTTTTAAGTTCTGCAAGCAAATCAACTTGCGAAGCTGTCCGCATTGGGGCTCCGCAGATGACGTCACCCACATGTTGAGAATAGCTTCCTGCTTGTTTTGGGATAAATAAGGCATTACTATAGTCCAGACAAGAGATAACTAATGAATGGATAAGAGTGTTTAATGAAGAATGGTCAAGCAACTTGGCAAGAGAGCATATCATACAAAGACTATAGAAACATTTCCTAACAGAGCTAATATGATCTTGAAAATATAATTTCCCATCGAAAGTGACTAGTCTTTCATTTATCATCACAAGTAATTCAACACATTTTTCAGTACATTAAAATTTTCTTGTAGTTTAATGCTAACATATCCTGCTTCACATTAACAAAACAAAATCTATGGTTTTCCCTATTAAGGATGGCTTAACTTTACCCTCACCTATTGAATTTAAGTCCATCTCAATTCAGTCTGTCCTTACCATTAAGCTACTGGGGGGTAATAATTTAGCAATTGCAGCAACTATATAGTATATGTACTTAGTGACTGGGGCTTGCAGTCTCTTTAATGGTGGCGAATATTATGTGTTAAAGTAAACTACGTAGCCGCTAAGAAATGTCAGCGCTGCACACTGGAAGCTGAATAGCGACCTTCAAAAATACAAAACCATTGGTTCTTCACAGTATGGCAACTTTGTAATTGCATGAGATAAAAACAGAGAATAAAATTTGAACCGAATTTTACCACTCTTTTAAACACTGTTTAAAAAACTGTAGAACCGCAAAAGGCCATCAAAGCTGCATATATAAAGCTCAATAGCAACTTCTCTCTCTTTGTATTTTCTCTCATTTTTTCTTTTTCCCTTTTACATTTTAAAGTAGACACTTAGGACTATAGTTATTTTATTATTATTTTTTTTTTATAAAATTCTCTGACAAGAGAGAACTACAGCAACATATAATATTGAATCGAAGCTCAGGTATGTTCTAAATCAATTCAAATGTCCCAGATGTGACAATCTACACCATGTTCTATTAAAATATAATTGTTATCAATACATTACTTTTAACACAATTGACCTTAGATAGAAGCTCTTAAGAACACAGTGTAACATCACACTAGATGTCAAACATGATTTTCTGTATCCTGATTTTATTCATGTTTTAATTAGATCTTGTTTTAAGCACAGTTACTTACCGTAACAGTTGTTATCCAGGGACAGCAGGCAGATATTCTCACACATGGGTGACGTCACCGATGGAGCCCCGCAGCGGACAGCCTCGAAAGCAAACTTGCTTGAAGATCTCGAGCTTTCGAGTGCTGCACCGTGCATGCGCGCGTGCCTTCCCGCCCAACTAGGGGAGGCGCATCTCCTGTGAGGATCCTCAGTTCAGATACCAAGCCAAGAAGCCAACCAGGGGAGGTGGGAGGATTGTGAGAATATCTGCCTGCTGTCCCTGGATAACAACTGTTACGGTAAGTAACTGTGCTTTATCCCAGGACAAGTAGGCAGCATATTCTCACACATGGGTGACCTCCAAGCTAATTATAAAGGGATGGAGGGAGTTGGCAAGTTAAGAAAAAAGATTTTGCAAAACAGATTGGCCAAAATGGCCATCCCTCCTGGATAAAGTATCCAGACAGTAATGAGAAGTGAAAGTATGAACCGAGGACCAAGTGGCAGCCTTGCAGATTTCCTCAATAGGAGTTGATCTGAGGAATGCTACAGACGCCGCCATAGCTCGAACTTTGTGGCCCGTCACTCAACCCTGCAGAGGAAGACCAGCCTGAGCATAACAGAAAGAGATACAAGCAGCTAACCAGTTGGAGATGGTACGCTTCAAGATAGGGCGTCCCAACCTATTCAGATCAAAAGAAATGAATAGTTGAGGAGATGTCGTGTGAGACTGAGTGCGTTGAAGATAGAAAGCTAAGGTACGTTTCAATCTAAAGTATGCAGAGCTGCTTCTCCAGGATGAGAATGTAGCTTAGGAAAAAAGATTGGAGGACAATAGATTGGTTGATGTGAAATTCTGAAACCACTTTAGGTAAAAATTTAGGATGGGTACGCAGGACCACCTTATCATGGTGAAAAACAGTGAAAGGTGGGTCCGAAACCAAAGCTTGCATTTCACTAACACGTCGAGCAGAAGTGATGGCAATCAAGAATACCACTTTCCAAGAGAGATACTTGAGAAGAGCCTTGTCTAGAGGTTCAAAAGGAGGTTTCATCAGTTGAGCTAAAACAACATTAAGATCCCAAACCACAGGAGGTAGTTTAAGAGGTGGATGAAGATTAAAAAGCCCCTTCATAAAGCGAGAAACCATGGGATGCGCAGAGAGAGGTTTCCCATCCAGAGGCTGATGAAAAGCAGCAATAGCACTGAGATGGACTCTAATAGATGTAGATTGAAGGCCTGATTGGGACAAGTGGAGCAAATAGTACAATACAGACGCTAGAGAGGAAGATTTCGGAAGAAGCTGACGAGTAGAACACCAAGAAGAAAATCTCGTCCACTTCTGGCTATAACATTGACGAGTGGACGGCTTCCTGGAAGCAAGAAAAACATCCTGGACAGACCGAGAAAATTGAGAAGAGTCTGTTAAGAAGAAAGGTACCAAGCTGTCAGGTGAAGAGACTGCAGATTGGGATGAAGCAAGGACCCTTGACTCTGAGTGAGCAGAGAAGGAAAAACTGGTAGAAGCAGAGGCTCCCTGGCACTGATTTGAAGAAGAAGGGAGAATCACGCTTGTCTCGGCCAGCGAGGAGCTATCAGAATCATGGTAGCATGTTCCGATTTGAGCTTGACAAGAGTCTTGAGAATCAGAGGAAATGGAGGGAAAGCATAAAGAAATTGATTCCTTCAGTCCAGAAGGAAAGCATCCGCTTCGAGACGATGAGGCGAGAAGATGCGGGAGCAAAAGAGAGGGAGTTTGAAGTTGCTGGGCGACGCAAACAAGTCTATCCGAGGGATCCCCACCGAGCAAACACCTGACGAAGTGTGGGGGAATTGAGTGTCCATTCGTGAGGCTGCAGCAGATGACTCAATTTGTCTGCCAGACAGTTTTATTGACCCTGTATATAGACCGCTCTGAGAAAGATGTTGTGAGAAATTGCCCATTGCCATAGACGGATAGCTTCCTGACAAAGGGAGTGAGAACCCGTCCCACCCCGCTTGTTGACGTAATACATGGCTACCTGATTGTCTGTCCGAACAAGTACCACTTGGTCGTGAAGAAGATGAAGAAACGCTTTTAGGGCAAGGAAAATCGCTATGAGTTCCAACAGATTGATATGACAACGCCGGTCTGCGTAGGTCCACAACCCTTGCGTACGGAGACCATCTACGTGGGCCCCCCATGCGTAGGTGGACGAATCTGTCGTGAGGACTTTCTGATGAGGAAGAATGTGAAAACGCAAACCTCTGGAAAGATTGGAAGAGAGCATCCACCAACGGAGAGACTTCTTTAACAAAGGAGTCACTATTATATGGCGTGAAAGCGGCTCCAGTGCTTGCTGCCATTGCGACGCCAGAGTCCACTGAGGGATGCGAAGATGAAGTCTGGCCAGGGGGTCACATGAACCGTGGATGCCATGTGACCGAACAGCACCATCATCTGACGGGCAGAAAGGGTCGAAAGAGAAGACACTTGCCGGCAGAGTCGAAAGAGGGTCTGTTGACGATTTAGTGGAAAGAACGCCCTCATGCTGACAGAATCCAGAGTCGCGCCAATAAACTGAAGAGACTGGGCTGGAACTAACAGATTTTGGAAAATTGACATGAAACCCTAGACTTTGAAGAAAAGAAATAGTCTGATGGGTCGCTGCAATAACCCCCTGGAGAGAAGGGGCTTTGATAAGCCAATCGTCGAGGTAAGGAAACACCTGAAGCCCTCGAGAGCGTAGGGCCGCGGCCACCACTACCAGACATTTGGTGAACACTCTGGGGGAGACTGCTAGGCCGAAGGGTAGAACTCTATATTGGAGATTAAGATTCCCCACCTTGAATCTGAGATATTTGCGAAAAGTTGGATGAACAGGGATATGAGTATAAGCCTCTTTGAGATTCAGTGAGCACATCCAATCCCCCTGATCCATGAGGAAGTACAATGTCGGGAGCGAGAGCATGCGAAACTTCTTTTTGACAAGAAATTTATTGAGGGCTCGAAGATCCAGAATGGGTCACAAATCCCCCGTCTTTTTGGGTACCAGGAAGTACCTGGAGTAAAACCCTAGATTGTGTTGGGAAGGAGGAATCTCCTCCACCGCTCGAAGACGAAGAAGTGCCCGAGCTTCTTGAAGAAGAAGGGGGAGTTGCGAGGAACTGGAATGACACTCTCTTGGTGGATGATCTGGGGGTACCTGAAGCAGGCGCAGAGAGTATCCCTTGCGGATCTTGTCAGCACCCAGAGGTCCGATGTAATACTTTCCCAACGTGATGAAAAAAGGGAAAGGCGACCTCCAATGGGCAGAAGAGAACTTTGCAGGGAGGATGGAATGCTCAGGACCGGAACGTCAAAAAGACGGAGCCGGTTTGGTGGCAGCAGGCGCCTGAGGTTTCCTAGGGCATTGCTGCTGCTGAGGACGTCGAGGAGGAGGCCTAGAAAATGCAGGAGTCGTTTTCATGGGATATCGACGAGGTGGAGGCTTATATGCCCGGGCAGTAGACGGATTGGGTTTAGACCTGAGCAGGGAAGCAAAAGAGCGCTCATGCTCAGAGAGTCTCTTGGTGGCAGCTTCAATGGAGTCGAACAACTCATTCCCCTGACAGAGTAAGTTGGCAAGACGGTCCTGCAAATTTGGGTCCATGTCGACTATGCGGAGCCAGGCAAGGCGGCGCATGGCAACTGTAAAAGCCGACACCCGGGAAGAAAACTCAAAAGCATCATAAGATGCCTGCAACATAAAAAGCCTCAACTGAGAAAGAGTCTGAAGGATCTGTTTAAATTCAGACAGACGGTGTTTAGACAAGTCTGGAAAAAAGGATGTTAACAGCTTCAAAAAATGGTTGAAGTATGATGTAAAAACATAATTGTAATTCAAAATTCTGTTCACCATCATAGAATTTTGGTACAATCGATGCCCAAACTTGTCCATAGTGCGACCTTCACGACCAGGAGGGACAGTTGCAGAAATTTTAGATGGATGAGCTTTCTTGAGGGAGGACTCCACCACTAAGGATTGGTGAGAGAGTTGTGACTTCTCGAAGCCTTTACAGGGAACAGTGCGATAACGTGACTCCAGCTTTGATGGAATAGCCGTGACCGAATAAGGTGTCTCCATATTGCGGATGAGGTCTGTTTAAGCACCGGTGTCATGGGCAACCGCAAGGTCTCCTTGGGAGGATGAGCGAGCTCAATGTCAGCCAAGTATTCTGGTTTATGTTTGGAATCTGAATGCAAGTCCAAATGAAGAGCTTGACCCATATCAAAGACAAACTTGGCAAAAGAGGAAGACTTGGAAGAAGAAGGTTCCTCAGGGGAGACAGACCTGGAACGAGGAGCCACGGAATAAGAGGGTGAAGCCTCACGTAAGTACTGAGACAGCGGTTCCGACTCCACTCTCACTGAAGAAGCCCCACTCCCAGTTTGTGGTGGAGTGAAGGAATGCTTCCTCTTCAGACCCCTCGAAGGGGATGTCCTCGGAGTTTGAGGGGTAGAATGCCTCGAAACCGGAGGAGAGAGATTCCGATGCAAAGATCTCGAGGGAGGAGTACTCGACCTCGAATGCCTCGAAGATAAAGAAGAAGCGGCGACCTTCGACTCAGAACGAGAAAGTTTCTTCGAGGAAGTTTCCACATGCCTCAAGCTTTTCGAAGCGAGGTGTTTTGACGGCCTCGAGCGATGCTTCGGACAAGGCAAAGAGGATCTCGAGGTGATATCTGGCGAGGAGTCTGAAGAAGAAAATCTCTTGCGAGACCTGCCCCGTGGATGCTGGATCAGGGTCTCAGGCTGCTGCTCAGGCTGGTCCACCCGAGGCAAAGTCGAGGACGGGACTAACTGAGCCACAATGGAAGAAATTTGAGTAGTCAAAATAGACTTGAGCATATCTTCAAACATTGGCACCGAGACCAAAGGATTTGGCGTCAAAGGTGCTCCCGTGCGCTCCAAGGAGGGCGACCTCGATTTAGAGTATTCCCGAGACTTGGAGGCATGTTTTGCCGAAGGCCTCGAAGACAGAGGCACACCCGGAGTCCCGGGTAGCATGGAAAGAGACTCTGGAGGCTTCTTGGGCATGGTACCTGAAAAGGAAGCAGGAGACTTACCCCCAGACGCAGGCTTCGAGGACGGGATCAAGGAGGCCTTCGAGGCCGAGGACCCTGAGGTCTTCGAGGCCGAGGGCGAGGCCTTACCGCCCGAGGTCGCCCCCGATGTCGAGGCCTTAGGTCCCAAAGAGGTCGAGACAGTTGAGGTTGAATAGATGAATGAATCTGTCGCAGCGGCGGCGAAAAGCACGAGGCTGAAGGATCAGACAGCGATCACAATCTTCTGGACGATGAGTGTGACCCAAATAGACCATACACCGACTATGAGGGTTGGTGATAGAAATCGTCCTGCCGTACTGGTAGCAACGTTTAAACCCGGTCACAGGCCGGGACATAGAAAAAATAAAGTCCGTCGAAAAGAAGGGAAGAGGGCCTAGGCCCAAGCCCGCGAACTCGGAAAACAAAAAAGAAAAACTTTTTTTTTTTTTTTTTTTACTTTTAAAAACAAGAAAATAAACAAGGGAATAAACCCTGAGCACAGCGACCGAACAATAGCAGCCGCGGTGAAGATAAGGCAAATTGCTGCTGAGCCAGAAGCACAAGTCTTCTGAGCTCCGCAGAAAACAATGAACTGAGGATCCTCACAGGAGAAGCGCCCCCTAGTTGGGCGAGAAGACACGCGCACATGCGCGGTGCAACACTCGAAAGCTCGAGATCTTCAAGCAAGTTTGCTTTCGAGGCTGTCCGCTGCGGGGCTCCGTCGGTGACGTCACCCATGTGTGAGAATATGCTGCCTGCTTGTCCTGGGATAAATTATATTATCTTATATGCAACACATTGCAATATTCTATTCCAAACAAATTTACATGTGTGTTATATGGCTTTCATTACTATATTTGTAAAAGAAAAAGATTCATATCCATTCATATAAGTATCCATTCATGCGAGTATTCATGCGAGATTCATATCCATTCATGCGTGTTTTTGTATGTCTGTTATGATCAGGCTTAGATCCAGTTGTTATTTGATTATTAATTATACGAGTGTGTTACTCTGTTTCTTGTTTTTCAATGATTTTGTATGTCATGGTTTTATATGGTTCTTATGTTTCTATATTTTAAATCACTATATGCCTTTTAAATAAGAATGGCGAAGATGGTAAAGGGAATGGAACTCCTCTCATATGAGGAAAAACTGAAATGGGTAGGACTCTTCAGCTTGGAAAAGAGATGGTTGAGGGGAGATATGATTGAAGTCTACAAAATCCTGAGTGGAGTAGAACAGGTACAAGTGGATCAATTTTTCACTCCGTCAAAAATTACTAAGACTAGGGGACATTCGAAGTTACAGGGAAATACTTTTAAAACTAAATAATAGGAATTTTTTTTTCACTCAGAAAATTACATTACATTACATTACATTACATTAGGGATTTCTATTCCGCCATTACCTTGCGGTTAGTTAATAGTTAATAGTTAAATAGTTAAGTTTTGGAACCCGTTGCCAGAGGATGTGGTAAGATTGGATAGCGTAGGTAGTTTTAAGAAAAGTTTGGATAAGTCCATAGTCTGTTATTGAGAAAGACATGGGGAAAGCCACTGCTTGCCCTGTAGCAGTAGCATGGAATGTTGCTACTCCTTGGATTTTGGCCAGGTACTAGTGACATGGATTGGCCACCGTGAGAACAGGCTACTGGGCTTGATGGACCATTGGTCTGACCCAGTAAGTCTATTCTTATGTTCTTATGGTTTATGTAGTGCTGCACAAACCTCGGGCCTGTTATCCAGTTAACCTGTTAAGTCTACTGAATATAATTCCCATCATTGGATAAAACTGGTTAAAATTATCCAAATAATCTTCTGAATAACTGACAATAACACCGACTGCCATGCTACATATTTTTCCCCTTACGCTATAGGGACTTCTTTGGAGGGTGCACTATGTTAGTTTGT
This sequence comes from Geotrypetes seraphini, assembly GCF_902459505.1. Lineage (NCBI taxonomy): Eukaryota > Metazoa > Chordata > Amphibia > Gymnophiona > Dermophiidae > Geotrypetes > Geotrypetes seraphini. The sequence continues at coordinate 170,147,343 of NC_047092.1, read as the reverse complement.
AGTAGCAGAAAAACGCTGGCAACACCTTATAAAACTGGCCCTCAAACATTCATCACTCAATAAATTGGCTAGTCTACTTTGTGAGAAGAAAGTCCTACTAGCATCTTTATTTGTAGTTTGAATAAGTGACAAAGTATCAGCCACTGCATCGTGATACAAGACACTAAGCTCTTTCACATTTACACCAGAGGTGGTAATAAAATGGAAAATAAGTATTTTAAGAAACAGAAAATACCACATACACCGTATTTTTTGCTCCATAAGATGCACTTTTCCCCCCCCCAAAATTGGTGGAAATAAGGATACATCTTATGGAGCGAATACCCAACCCCCCACCCCTGGTTACCTTATTTTAATTCTGGTGCCTTCCTTTGCTGGATGCGGCTGCCTTTCTAGCAGCAGAGGGGAACGCAAGGCTGCCTGCCTGGTTGGCTGACGTGGCTGCCTTCTCTTCCCTTCTCTAGCTGCAGAGCGACACACAAGGCTGCCTGCCTGGTCCCGCGCCGCTTCCATTCTCCACCCTGTCTCCCCCTGCCAGGCTCTGCACCCAGCCCCCTCCCTGTATCCTGTCTCCACTCTCTCCTGATGTCCTGCAGGCCTCCACCAGGCCTGCTGTATGACCTGGTGGACTGGAACAGAAGGCTTCCCTCCTATCCCGGCCAACTCTGCCATTTTTTTTTACCTACCTCCTGCATCCCCCCACATATCTTTTTGAATCCCTGGTGGTCCAGCGGTGTATCGGGCAGGAACTTGGGGCAGCCATTCAGTGAGCAGCTCAGAGCCGGACAAGAGCAAGGAAAGCTTGCTCCTGCCTGCCTGGTACACCGCTGGCCCACCAGGGATTCAAAAAGGTACATGGGGGGGACGTGGGAGGGAGGTACAAAAAAAATTGGCAGAGTTGGCCAGGACAGGAGACCGAAGGGACTCCTCCTATTCCGGCCACCCCTGGACCACCAGGTCTCATGATGAGCCCAACAGAGGCCTGCAACAGGTTCAGGAGGGGGTGGGGGGCACCTGAATATAAACAAAGACCTCCATTTTTGGCCCCAAAATCTCAGTTTATATTTGAGTATAAAAGGTAAGTAGTTTAAGAAACAGTACAATCTTTTCTTTTCTATAGAGTCCAAGTCAATCATTCCCAAATCTGTCCTAGTGACCCCACCAGTAAATCAGGTTTTCAGAATATCCGAAGGAATAGTTACAAGATGGAGGCAGTGTATGCAACTAATTGTTATGCAATTCTCTCCCTTACATAGCCACTGTGGATATCCTGAACACCTGATTGCCTGGAGTTACCCCAGGATAGGTTTGAGAACCCCTGGTCTAAGTAATCAAGATAAATGGTTTCTCGGCCTGAGCTGGATTTTCAGCTGCTTTGGCAAGTTCGCTGTTGAGTGGACTAAAACAAAACTTCCAGCTAACAAAAGGGTCTGCCAAAAACAGCTTCTCACTGAGCTGGACCTCAGACCTCTTGAACCAGCATACAGTACCAATAAGAAAGCTATTGAGGAAGTAAAGCCAAGGAACATTCATATCCATGTAACCAGGTATCTGAGCACCCAGAAAGAGTAAAATCACCTGAAGGACAGCAAAGGGAACCCAAGTTCCAAGGAAGCAGATTACAAAAGTGGTTAGAAGCCGTTTCCTACCTAAGCCTTGCTGAGTGCCTCTAGGTACAAAAGAAAACAGTAAAACAGTTTCATTGAAATAATACATCATTTTGACAGACTGCAGCAGACTTACAACTTCAAACCAACAAACTACAAGAATGGAGCAGGTAACAGATAGAATCCCAACAGCCAGCCAGAAGCTCTGGCTGCTGACATAGAAAGGGCAGAGGTAGGAAATAAAGGAAGCATTTCTTTCTAAAACAGAATAGTCTAGTGAGCCAGTGAGAATATAATAGAAAGCTGCAATCCAGATTAGCAGGATGACACCACTGTACACCAGTTTCTCACATACACCTGCATACTTGACTTTGGAAGACTGTGCTATTATCAGAAAGTAATCTAGACCTGCCACTAGGAAAACAGGGTAATGCAGGATACCATAGGTAAAAGAGATTATCTGTGTAAGAAGACAAATATGGTATTTAATAAACTTAACTTCCCCTAGTGCAAAATCATGGAAGCAGGATATAAAGAATATAGCCATTAAAAGAGAGAAGTCAACAAGTGCAAGAGAAACACTGAAATACCCCAGAAAACTTGGATTCATGCTTCTTCTCCTTGCTCCAAATACAAAGAGATTCAGTAACAATTTGCCAAGCATAATCAAGAATATTATGCAGTTCGGCTCCAGCAGCAGTCCATCTAGGCTTGGGAAAAGGGTTCCATTGTATATCACAGCAAGGGATGCCATGATTATGTCCACACAAGTCACATCTGGTTAACAGCCAGGAAACCAGGAGTGGTCTATGAAAAAAATGTTCTTTTGCCTGAAAAGTTAGAATTTGAGAGAGAACACATTAAATTGGATTTTCTTGCAGTTAGAAATATGCTAGTTCCCTATTTCTTTGCTCATTATTCCCAATTAATCATCATGAATGTGGTTACTTAAACATTGAAACAATCTTCGTAGCAAGTGCTACCTTTGCTCATCTGCAGCTAAATGGCACAGGGACAAATTTTGTCTCTTTCCCATCCCTGTCGAATCTGTCCTCAAACCCTTGATTTTATATTTAAATCTTTTTCTTTTTAAATTAAAGTATAAGAAGGGACAATATTCTTTATAACTGTTTATAAATCAAATAGAGCCTTCTATTATGATCTGGTTTTGTTACATCCTTCCCAAAGATTCAGTTGCCTATGTTTTTACATCATCTGGAAAGGTAATTTAATTGGCTTTCAGATATAGGTGTAGAAGAGAACCTAAACTGTATAGTGGATGAACAGGAAAATAAATGTCTATTAAATGTTAGAAATGATCCTTGATGCCAGCCAGCAATGATGGATGAATCTGTTGTAGTAACAGTAAGATGCTTGATGGCACATGATGGAAAGATTTTGCAGATGGCAGACAAGACACAAATGATGTTCATTTAACAGTAGCTCATTGAAATCCAAAAGCTGCTTCTGCAGTTTTTTTAATCATTAAATTCAGCTGCTAATTATCTAAGATGTGTTAAGTTGTACATATTTATACTAGTCTCAAGTTTTGAAGGAATGACACGGGGAGAAAGTTTTGGCCCTGTATCATTCTCTACTGCTACAACTGTGCAATGCTATGTGAGAAACCAGCATATTCTGCAAAACAGCTTCATAAAAGCTCTAGCAGTGAAACTCTGATGCTTTCTATTCTAAAAGTAGTATAATTATTATTTAGATATCTATTTTGTTTTTCTGAAGAGAAAGGGAGAGCTGCGACTTAAGTAGGAGCTGGTCAGAAAAAAACTGACAGGAGGAGAGGTGGGGGCTTGAGGCTCCTGCACATGCTCAGTAAGCTTAAAAACTTACTATAGCTACGGAGAGCATCAACACTTTAGGCTCAGTCAGAGACTTCACCATCAAGTGGGGCTGCATATCCCCTGCCTGTCTCCGCAGAAAGGAGTTTTAGAGGTGAGAGACCTTAGTTCTGGTTGCAGAAACATTTAAATATCTATTTTGGAGACACTCCCCCCCTAATTTTTCACATAGGCTATAATATCCTTACTCATTGTGTTATGCGCCTGCCTGCTTCAGTTCAGAAATGCAGCTGGGGCAAATGGAGAAGACCTCTGCCTCACAAGTTCACTGGCCGAACTTGGTCTTCGGGTTGCCAGTCAGACCGAGGTCTGACAGCCTCAACCACCAGAAAACCTAGTGCCACTAAAAGGGTGAAGACCAAGCAGCAGGCCCACTATTAATCCCAGCCAAGCCAAGAAGAAGCCAAACAGCCTGCATTCAAATTGATAAATCAGGGATGCGAGCAGCTACACATGGGACGGCCCCTGAGCTAAAAAAAATAAGAGCTCAAACAACACAAAAGCAGGCTGGCTAGCTAGGTGTCCCCGATGGTTGATCCCGATAGCAGCAGACTTCCGTAGCATGAGTCTGTGTCTTCTTCCATGCAGAGATCCCAACAAATGGAAACCTCAGGGTACCAAGCCTCTGATCGAACACTTAGAAAAAAATACCCCCCAAATAATAAAACTGCAGAGCAGAACAGAAACTCTTCTGAGCAACTTGCTTGCAGAAAAAACTGAGGGGGCAGGAGCAGCTCCCTGAGAAGAAGGCGGAGTTCAAAAGATGATTGACAGCATTCTGCAAGCAACAGGTTCAGATGCATAACCCTAATATTCAGAACCACAAGAGACATTGCACTAGAACTATTATTGTAGGAAAGGGTCTGCTTTTAGTAACCTCTCCAAATAACTGCCATCTTAATTAAATACATATCAGTTCAGTAAATATTTTGCTACAAACACATTTAACACACAGAGCCCTTATAGAACAAACTTGATGGTGTGCCATGTGGGGGGAAGAGGCAGAGCAAGTCAAGTGTGCCATGAGGAAGGGAACAGAAAGCACAGTTACTTACTGTAACAGTTGTTATCCAGGGACAGCAGGCAGATATTCCCACACATGGGTGACGTCACCGACGGAGCCCCGCAGCGGACAGCCTCGAAAGCAAACTTGCTTGAAGATCTTGATCTTTCGAGTGCTGCACCGCGCATGCGCGCGTGCCTTCCCGCCCGAACTAGGGGGTGCATGACCTGTGAGGATCCTCAGTTCAGATACCAAGCCAAGAAGCCAACCAGGGGAGGTGGGTGGGTTGTGGGAATATCTGCCTGCTGTCCCTGGATAACAATTGTTACGGTAAGTAACTGTGCTTTATCCCAGGACAAGCAGGCAGCATATTCCCACACATGGGTGACCTCCAAGCTAAGTAAAAAGGGATGGAGGGAAGTTGGCAATTTAAGAAAAAAGATTTTGCAAAACAGATTGGCCAAAATGGCCATCCCTCCTGGATAAAGTATCCAGACAGTAATGAGAAGTGAATGTATGAACCGAGGACCAAGTGGCAGCTTTGCAGATTTCCTCAATGGGAGTTGATCTGAGGAATGCTACAGATGCCACCATAGCTCGAACTTTGTGGCCCGTCACTCGACCTTGCAAAGGGAGACCAGCCTGAGCATAGCAGAAAGAAATGCAAGCAGCCATCCAGTTGGAGATGGTACGCCTTGAGATAGGATGACCCAACCTATTCGGATCAAAAGAGATGAAGAGTTGAGGAGATGTTCTGTGAGGTTGAGTGCATTGAAGGTAAAACGCCAATGCATGTTTGCAGTCCAAAGTATGAAGTGCCGCCTCACCAGGGTGAGAAAGCGGCTTAGGAAAAAAGACCGGTAGAACAATAGATTGATTGATATGAAAATCCAACACTACTTTAGGTAAGAATTTCAGATGTGTACGAAGAACCACCTTGTCATGGTGAAAAACCGTGAAAGGGGGATCCGAAACTAAAGCTTGCAGCTCACTAACTCTACGAGCAGAAGTGAGGGCAATCAAGAACACAGCTTTCCAAGTGAGATATTTCAGATGAGCCCGGTCAATAGGTTCAAAAGGAGGTTTCATCAGTTGAGCCAGAACAACATTTAGATCCCATACAACAGGAGGCGGTTTAAGAGGTGGATGGAGATTAAAAAGCCCCTTCATAAAGCGAGAAACCAGAGGATACGCAGAGAGAGGTTTCCCATCCAGAGGCTGATGAAAAGCAGCAATAGCACTGAGATGAACTCGAATAGATGTAGATTGAAGGCCCGATTGGGACAAGTTAAGTAAATAGTCTAACACTGATGCCAAGGAGGACGATCGAGGAAGAAGCTGACGAGTGTTACACCCAGAAGTAAATCTAGTCCACTTCTGGCCATAACATTGACGAGTGGACGGCTTCCTGGAAGCCAGAAAGACATCTTGAACAGACTGGGAGAATTGGGAAGAGTCTGTTACGTAGAGAGGAACCAAGCTGTCAAGTGCAGAGATTGTAGATTGGGATGAAATAAGGATCCTTGACTCTGAGTGAATAGAGAAAGAAAGACTGGCAGAAGAAGAGGCTCCCTGATGCTGAGTTGAAGTAGAAGGGAGTACCACGGTTGTCGGGGCCACCGAGGAGCTATCAGAATCATGGTGGCATGGTCCGACTTCAGCTTGACAAGAGTCTTGAGAATTAGAGGAAATGGAGGGAAGGCATAAAGAAACTGATCCTTCCAGACCAGAAGAAAAGCATCCGCCTCGAGCCGATGAGGCGAGAAAATGCGGGAACAAAACAGAGGGAGCTTGAAGTTGCTGGGCGAAGCAAACAGGTCTATCCGATGGGTCTCCCACCGAACAAACACCTGATGAAGTGTGGGGGAATTGAACGTCCATTCGTGAGGTTGCAGCAGACGACTCAATTTGTCCGCCAGACAGTTCTGTTGACCCTGAATGTAGACAGCTCTGAGAAAGATGTTGTAATAAATCGCCCAGTGCCACAACCGAAGAGCTTCTTGACATAGGGAGTGAGATCCCGTTCCTCCCTGTTTGTTGACATAATACATAGCCACCTGATTGTCTGTCCGAACCAGAACTACCTGGTCGTGAAGAAGGTGAAGAAAAGCTTTGATAGCAAGGAAAATCGCACTGAGTTCCAACAGATTGATATGACACCGACGATCTGCGGACGTCCACAACCCTTGAGTATGGAGACCATCTACGTGGGCTCCCCACGCGTAGGTGGAAGAATCTGTCGTGAGCACTTTCTGATGAGGAAGAATGTGGAACTGCAAACTTCTGGAAAGATTGGAAGAGAGCATCCACCAGCGGAGAGACTTCTTTAACAAAGGAGTCACCACAATATGGCGAGAAGGTGGGTCCAGTGCTTGTTGCCATTGAGACGCTAGGGTCCACTGAGGAATACGAAGATGAAGTCTGGCAAGGGAGGGGTCACATGAACAGTAGACGCCATGTGACCGAGCAGGACCATCATGTGACGAGCAGAGAGTGTCGAAAGGGAAGACACCTGGCAGCAGAGTCGAAAAAGAGTTTCTTGACGATTCAATGGAAGGAAAGCTCTCATGCGGATAGAATCCAGAGTGGCGCCAATAAATTGGATGGACTGAGTTGGAACCAACTGAGATTTGGGAAAGTTGATATGGAATCCCAGACTTTGAAGAAAAGAAATAGTCTGAAGGGTCGCTGTCATAACCCCTTGAAGAGAAGGTGCTTTGATGAGCCAATCGTCGAGGTAAGGAAACACCTGAAGCCCTCGAGCGCGCAGGGCTGCAGCCACCATGACCAGACATTTGGTAAATACCCTGGGGGAGGCTGCCAAACCGAAGGGAAGGACCCTGTATTGAAGGTGAAGGTTCCCCACCTTGAACCTGAGATATTTGCGAAAATTGGGATGAACAGGGATATGAGTGTAAGCCTCTTTGAGATCCAGTGAGCACATCCAATCCCCCTGATCCATGAAGGAGTACAAGGTCGGAAGAGAGAGCATCAGAAACTTCTCTTTGACTAGAAATTTGTTTAGGGCTCGAAGGTCCAGAATCGGTCGCAAATCCCCCATCTTCTTGGGGACTAGGAAGTATCTGGAGTAGAATCCCAGGTTGTATTGGGAAGGAGGAATCTCCTCCACTGCTTGATGGCGAAGAAGCACCCGAGCCTCTTGAAGAAGAGGGAGTTGCGAGGAACTGGAAAGACACTCTCTTGGAGGGTGATCTGGGGGCACCTGAAGCAGGCGCAGAGAGTATCCCTCGCGGATGATGGACAGAACCCAAAGGTCCAATGTAATGGTTTCCCAGACAGAAGAAAAAAGGGAAATACGACCTCCTATGGGCAGGGAAGAGTTCGGATGCAAGGAGATTGGAATTCTCAGAACTGGACCGTCAAAAAGACGGAGCCGGTTTTGAAGGAGCAGGCGTCTGAGGTTTCTGAGGGCGTTGTTGTTGAGGACGCCGAGGAGGAGGACGAGAGAAAGCCAGTGTGGTTTTCATAGGGTAGCGACGAGCAGGTGGTTTATAAGCTCGAGTCGCAGAAGGTTTCAGCTTGGACCTAAGAAGAGAAGCAAAAGAGCGCTCATGTTCGGAGAGCCTCATTGTGGCTGCCTCAATAGAATCGTCAAATAGTTCATTCCCTTGGCAAGGTAAATTGGCCAGACGATCCTGCAAGTTAGGGTCCATATCGACGATTCTAAGCCAGGCTAGACGGTGCATGGCCACCGCAAAAGCTGAGACCCTGGAAGAAAGCTCAAACGCATCATAACATGCCTGCAACATGAAAAGTCGGAACTGGGAAAGGGTCTGAATAATTTGTTTAAACTCCAGCAGATGTGTTTTGGACAAGTCAGGATAAAAAGATGGCAACATTTTCAAAAAACGATTGAAGTAAGATGTAAATACATAGTTGTAATTCAAAATTCTATTAGCATCATAGAATTTTGGTACAGTCTACATCCAAACTTGTCCATAGTGCGACCCTCACGACCAGGAGGAACCGTTGCAGACATCTTAGAAGGATGAGCCTTCTTTAGCGAAGACTCAACCACCAAAGACTGGTGGGAAAGTTGAGATTTATCGAAGCCCTTACAGGGGACAGTTTGATATCGGGACTCCAGTTTCGATGGGATAGCTGTAACGGAGTAAGGAGTTTCCATGTTTCTCAGGAAAGTCTGCTTCAGTACCGGAGTCATGGGCAGCCTCAAAGTTTCCTTGGGAGGATGTGAGAGCTCCATATCTGCCAAGTATTCCGGGGTATATTTCGAATCGAAGTGCAAGTCCATAGTAAGAGCCTGCCCCATGTCGAAGACAAACTTGGCAAATGAAGAGGACTTCGAAGTCGAGGCTTCCTCGGGAGAGGCCGAACAGGAGCGAGGGGCCACTGAATAAGATGTAGAAGCCTTGCGGGAGTACTGAGACACCGGCTCCGACTCCAAATGCAGTGTCACTGACGAAGCTCCACTCCCAGTCTGAGGTGGAGTGACAGAATGCTTCCTTTTGAGACTCCTCGATGGCGAGGTTCTTGGGGTCCGAGGCGTCGAGTGTTTGGAAACAGGAGACAAGTCTCAAGGCAAAGGCTTTGAGGGAGGAGTCCTCGACCTCGTATGCCTCGAGGTTACAGAAGAGGAGGCAACCCTGCCATGAGAGCGAGGCGTGTGTTTCGAGGACAGCTCAGAAGGCCTCGAACCCTTAGATGAAGGAAACTGCGATGGTCTCGATCGATGCTTTAGACAAGGCAAAGATGTTCTCGAAGCAGGATCAGGCGAGGAGTCCGAAGAGGAAACCCTCATGCGAGACCTGCCCCGAGAGGACTGCAGTAGAAGCGCAGACTGCTGCTCAGGCTGGACTCCCGAAGACAAAGTCGAGGACGGAACCAACTGAGCTACAATAGAGGATGACACCGATAAGGCCTTCGAGGCCGAGGACCCGGAGGTCTTCAAGGCCGAGGCCGGTACTGGAGGCGAAGTCGAGGCTTTGGCATTCGAGGGCGCCCCTGAAGTCGAGGGCTTTAATGGCGTCTCGACCGGGGCCGAGGTCTTCTCCGGCTCCATCCATGGAAAAAGTTCGAAGAATTTGTCACAGAGGCGTTGAAAAGCACGAGGTTGAAGAGTGAGACAGCGGTCACAATCTTCTGGTCGATGACCAGCCCCCAAACAGATCATACACCGACTATGAGGGTTGGTGATAGAGATCGTCCTGCCACACTGATAACACCGCTTAAACCCGGTCAAAGGCTGGGACATAGAAAATATAAAGTCCGTCCCGAGGAGAAGGGAGAGAGGCCTAGGCCCCAAGCCCCCAAACTCGGCAACTCAAAAAAGAAAAGAAAATTCCAATTTGTGGTTTTTTGTTGTTTTTTTTAAGAAATTAAAAGAAAAGTCAAAGCGCAACACAGCGACCGTGAAATAAGTTCCAGCTGCGGTGAAGAGAAGGCACAACGCTGCAGAGCCAGAGGAACAAGTCTTCTCAGCTCCGCAGAAAACGTTGAACTGAGGATCCTCACAGGTCATGCGCCCCCTAGTTCGGGCGGGAAGGCACACGAACATGTGTGGTGCAGCACTCGAAAGATCGAGATCTTCAAGCAAGTTTGCTTTAGAGGCTGTTCACTGCGGGGCTCCGTCGGTGACATCACCCATGTGTGGGAATATGCTGCCTGCTTGTCCTGGGATAAAGAAGGTGATGTAGGTGTTTGTTGGGGGGGGGGGGCAGGGAGAAAGGTAGGAGGAATATGTGAAAGGGGAGAAATATGGAGAGGTTAGGGTATATGTATATGTCTGTGGCGGAGGGGCAGACCCTGAAGAGAGAAAATTAGGGATCTTGTTGGGAATAAAAGGGCTAGAGAATAGGAGGGGCAAGTAAGATTAAGGACTGAGGAGACAGGACTGCAGTTGAAGCAAGGGAGCTGAAGGAGCCTTAAGGGAGAAAGTTATGGGTAGGGAATTTCAGACCTGTGAAGGATTCAGGCTATAAGATGGGGGAATTCTGTGCAAAAAATTACAAATAAACTACGTATGAGTTAAAGTGTATGCAGCTTCCACCAGGAGTAAACTCTGCTGCTTTGTTGCACCTTTACTCCGATTCATAGCTTATAAATGTCTACTAGCTCTGTCAGCCTGATTTAATTTAACAGTACTAACTGAGGAGGCGAATGGAATTCATGCAGGATTAAAATGTAATTATTACAAAGGGATTTTGAAATCACAGTCTCATCTTTCCTGGTAAACAGAGGAAGGCAAGACTGAACTTTTTCACAGAGTGTGTAGTTGTGCTTGAGATGAAAACTACAAAATTCAAAATTTAAATTTTAAAGCTCAGATTGTGGACTTACTGTTTTCTTGTTAACACACTGAACATGAGAATCTGAAAGAGAAAAAGGGAGAATCCTATAAAACCATGATGCTTCAGCAAATACTCAATGTAGTCTGACTAGAATATTTTGCAGTTGTAATATATATGATTTTTAAGAACCAAAAATACAAAGTTATTTCAGTAAAATCAGTAGCTCAGTTTCTGTGTTTTTGCATAACACAGTGACACTGCAGTTGGAGACCTACAGAACAGGGGAACAGGGTAAAAACAGTGTGTTCATTTTTCATAGTGCAGTGGATGCCAGACAAAATACTAGCAAAGCCAAACAGCACATTGCTAAGACCTGCGTTCTTTCATGAACTTGGGACAAATTCAGAGTATGATCTGAGAACTTCACACTTTCTGATTTCATAGTCAAACCACTAGTCTGAACTCACTCAGCCTTTAGTACCCTACCTCTGACTTTTATAATCTCAGGCCCAGATTCTCAAAACTAACTTTGTTGCTAAATTGTTTTCCAGCAGTTTAGCCTGTATGCAGTTTAGCGGTGAATTATCAAAAGGAATTATCTCCGTCTTTAACAAGGTTTCTAGCAGTCTCCGACACTGACATTGAAATGAGCCCTCTGGTGGATTCTTAAAAAATGCTGAGCCATGGGGGGCGTGGCTTGGGAGCGTTCGTGTATGGACGTTTGATTGAACAGCTCTACCTCCCCAGGCACTATTTTGTTATTATTTGAAAGATTTTGAAGTCAAATCTTTCGGATTTCAACGATTTCTACAAATAATATGGCTACTTCCAAACAAATCAACTTGGAAACAGCATTTTCTGGTGGTAAAACTAAGAGATGTAAACACGATCCACCAACACCGTCCAGGATTCCTTTGCCTGAGGATACTCATGATAAGATAGATATGAAAGAAGAACTATTATATAGTAACATAGTAGATGACAGCAGATAAAGACCGAATGGTCCATCCAGGTGCCTAGCCTGGGCCAATCAGGCCTTAGGATTGGTGGGGATGGGCGGACCCGCTATGCCTAAGGCCTGATTGGTCCAGGCTTCTAGAGCCTGAGCCAATCAGGCCTTAGACTTAGCGGGGATGGGCCGGGAAGGGGTGGGCCCGTCTCATTTCGATGAGGCGGGCCTGTCGGCTGGACGGCAGCAAGACCTGTCCAGCCGACCAACATTTAAAGGTTGGGGGGAGGGAGGTTAGTTGGGGGGGGAGGTCGTTAGCATAGGGGGTCCGGAGGGGGTCCGGCTTTCCGGCAGGAGGAGTTGGGCACCCTCCTGCCGGCGATTGGACAGGCGACCACTATACTTATCCCTTGCCGCGATAAGTGTAGCGGCCGCGTCTACTCATTAACCTGATTCTCTAACACGCGTCTGTAACATGGATGCCAGTTACAGAATCGGGGTTAGTGTAGGCCCGATTCTGTATAGAACACCTCTCCCGGGCGTCCTATACAGAATCAGGGCCTGAATGTCTGCAACATGATCAGATGGTACTGGAAAAAAATAGTTGTGGAAGACAATAATGCGGAGATTAACTGTTCTCTTCCGTGATTGTAAAGGATGATTGTACTGGTGGATTTCTGCTACCTGGCTGTTCATTGTATGAGTTTGGATCAGAAATGCGAATTGGGCTGTGCCATTGGAAACAGCTTAATTGACACGACTAAATGAACTTCTGGAACATATCAATGTTACTCATAGGAAAATATCAAAAAGAAGTTGAAGGAAAACGGAAGTTACTTAGCTTTGAGACCCACTGAATTTAAGCGTGACTGTCAAAAGGTTCATTATTTTATTCACTTATATGCTCGATTAGCTTTATAAACAGGTGGAATTTAATATCTTTGAAAGCTACTTGATCGACATCTTCTATATGTTTACTGAGAGAAATGACGCGGTTGCTTTTGGAACTTAGAAAGAAGTTTGAAAATTTGAAAGAAGTCTCTGCGTTTTATATGGGAATGATCTATATAAATTCTGGATGTCTCCCTTTTCTTTCTTTGACTTGTTTGACATTTCAGTCGCTGAATTAAAATTTAGCAATTTCAACAGACTCCTAAAGATCTACCAGTCATATAACTAAATAGAAAATGTTAAAACTGATCGTAAATAATCCACATTACAGGAGATGATTTCAATATATACAAATGTATTCATATGTATTAACTCTGCTTTTACCCATAATATCTTTTATGAAAGGGGCAATGCTGAATTGTTTTTTTTTATTAATGATTTTACTCTTTTCATTTTTAATTTGGGAAGTATTTTCAAATTTTACCAATGATGAAATGACATAAACTTGTGTTATGCTTTCTAAAATTACTTTTCTTATGAAGATTTACTAATATACTTTAAATCTATATTCAGTGTTATAGTTTTGAATGTCTTTTAATGAGACTATTAACTAATACAGAAATTATTATTATATCTGTGAAATTGTATAATGTCATTATCAATTATTAATTGTTAATTGTTTTATGGTTAATCATATAATTAACTAATTCATTATTTTTATGAGTGATAAAGATTTAACTCGTATTTAATTATATTATAATTAAGGGAATTAATACTCCTTTCTTTATTTTGATGAGGTTTATATAAATAGGTTGAATCTCTCTTTATTTTTAAATTTGATTCATATTGAAATGTTAAAATTGATAATTCAATCTTAATGTTAAAGGCTGTACAGTAAGGCATAAGAAGAAATGAAAAGTATAGAAATTTAAATTTGAAAGATGGATTAATTAAAACAAGGCAAGTTGAAAAACTTATTAATAATATACAATAGATTTGAATTAAAATGGGGTGTTTTGACAGGAAGGTTTTCTTAATTTACAAATAGGTCTGTTTTTATTTATGATTCTATATCTTATAGATATAATTTTATAAATTAATCTTAAAGTTTATCAAATACTAAATGAGTTACTTATTTTATTCATCTTAATCGAAACAGCTTAATTATAGTTACTATTTAATAGATTCAATGAATTATTTTGTGCTTAGGTTTGACTATTGCTGTATACTTTTTAAATTCATGATCTTATGAATATTTATGAAGTGTTGCCTGGGAAGAGCTGTTGATTGCTAGTCTTAATGAGTGCTTTCAAGTATTCATTTTATCTAAATGGGTGGGGGAGGGAAAGGGGGGAGATTTGGGATGGGAGGGCTCTGGATATGCATGAGTTATAACATTAGATTTAATAAAATATATAATTTAGTTTTCAATCCTAATAGATATTTGTTAATTACTTTCAAGAATGTCTTTTAAAGTATTCACATTAAACGTCAATGGGCTTAACCACCCTATAAAAAGAAAAAAACACTTAATTTTCTCAAAAAACAAAATGCAGATATTTATTATATACAAAAGACCCATCTGTCTGATTTGGAATCTAAAAAACTAGAAGGAGATTGGGTCAAACATTGTTTTTATGCTCCTGCTATAGGAAAGAAAGCAGGACTGGCTATATTAGTGAATAAGAAATGTAATGCGACTTAATTTGGTTGCGGCTGATCCTATGGGTAGATGGGCACATGTGAATACAAGTTTAGGTAAAGATACTCTGATGTTATTTAATGTTTATGGCCCTAATTCAAATCAAATTGAATTTTTCAAAACACTCCAACATCTGATTTTACCTCTGGGTACGGCTAATTTAATAGTAACGGGGGATTTTAATGCTGTTATGGATCCTCTATTAGACAAAAAACCAAGTAGAGTGATGAAGTCTTTAGGATTAGATAATTTGGTTCAAACATGTGGTTTAAAAGATATCTGAAATATTTTACATTTTGATGCTCGAGAATTTTCTTTTTTTGTTCACATGTTCATAAGTCATACTCTAGAATTGATTATATTTTTGTTTCAGATACTATGGTGCAACAGGACAGAAAAACTACCATATATCCAATCATTTTATCAGATCATGGTGGAGTATGGATAGAATTTGAAATGATGGGAAAAGCAATGTTACTTACCGTAACAGTTGTTATCCAGGGACAGCAGGCAGCTATTCTCACTAGTGGGTGATGTCATCCGACAGAGCCCCGATACGGACGTCTCACAAGCATGTCTTGCTTGAAGAAACTCAGAAGTTTCGAGATGCCCGCACCGCGCATGCGCCAGTGCCTTCCCGCCCGATGGTCTGGGCGTGTCTCCTTAGTTCAGGTAGCTAGCAGAGAAGCCAACCCAGGGGAGGTGGGTGGGACGTGAGAATAGCTGCCTGCTGTCCCTGGATAACAACTGTTACGGTAAGTAACATTGCTTTATCCCAGGACAAGCAGGCAGGTATTCTCACTAGTGGGTGACCTCCAAGCTAACCTCAATGGGATGGTGGGAGAGTTGGCAACTTAGGAGAATAAATTTTGTAACACAGTTTGGCCAAACTGCCCATCCCTTCTGGAGAATGTATCCAGACAATAATGAGAGGTGAATGTATGAACCGAGGACCAAGTGGCAGCCTTACAAATCTCCTCAATCGGTGTCGATCTGAGGAAGGCTACAGAGGCTGCCATCGCTCTGACCTTATGGGCTGTGACCTTACAGGGAAGGGGTAGTCCAGCCTGAGCATAGCAGAAAGAGATACAAGCAGCCATCCAGTTGGAGATGGTACGCTTTGATACAGGCCGTCCCAACTTGTTTGGATCAAAGGAGACGAAAAGTTGAGGAGCAGTTCTGTGTGGTTTGGTGCGATCCAAGTAGAAAGCCAAAGCACGTTTACAGTCCAGAGTGTGAAGAGCTGATTCTCCAGGATGAGAATGAGGCTTTGGAAAAAACACTGGAAGTACAATGGATTGGTTGAGATGAAATTCAGAGACCACTTTAGGCAGGAATTTCGGATGAGTGCGGAGGACCACCTTGTCATGATGGAATACTGTGAAAGGTGGATCCGCTACCAAGGCCTGAAGCTCACTGACTCTGCGAGCAGATGTGAGGGCCACCAGAAAAACCACTTTCCAAGTGAGAAATTTCAGAGGAGCCGTTTTCAGAGGCTCAAAAGGAGGTTTCATAAGCCGAGAAAGGACAACATTGAGGTCCCAAACCACTGGAGGCAGTTTGAGAGGAGGATTGACATGGAAAAGTCCTTTCATAAATCTGGAAACCACAGGATGAGCAGAGAGAGGTTTCCCCTGTAGAGGCTGATGGAAAGTCGCAATCGCACTCCTGTGGACTCGTATAGATGTCGACTTGAGACCAGACTGAGACAGGTGCAGAAGATAGTCCAACACAGAAGATAGAGAGGCTCGCTGAGGCTCCTTAGAGTTGGAAACACACCAGGAAGAAAATCTAGTCCATTTTTGGGAGTAGCATTGACGAGTAGCCGGCTTCCTGGAAGCCTCCAAGACATCCCTCACCGCCTGGGAAAAATGGTGAGGAGTTACGTTGAGAGGAACCAAGCTGTCAGGTGGAGAGACTGCAGGTTGGGATGAAGTAGAAATCCCTGATGCTGAGTAAGTAGTGAAGGAAATACTGGAAGGAGAAATGGCTCCCTGCTGCTGAGTTGAAGTAGAAGGGAGAACCAAGGCTGTCGGGGCCACCGAGGAGCTATCAGGATCATGGTGGCATGGTCGGACCTCAGCTTGACCAGAATCTTTTGAATGAGAGGAAATGGAGGAAAAGCATACAGAAAGCGATTCCCCCAATCCAGCAGAAAAGCATCGGCCTCGAGGCGATGAGGAGCGTAGATCCTGGAGCAGAATTGAGGCAGCTTGAAGTTGTGGGGAACCGCAAAGAGGTCTATCTGAGGCGTTCCCCACTGAGCAAATATCTGATGAAGGGATGTGGAATGGAGTGTCCATTCGTGAGGCTGGAGCAGACGACTCAGGTTGTCCGCCAAGACATTGTCCTTCCCCTGAATGTAGACAGCTTTGAGGAAGGCGTTGTGGCGAACCGCCCAATCCCAGACTCTGAGAGCTTCCTGGCAGAGGGAGGCCGAGCCCGTGCCCCCCTGCTTGTTGACATAATACATGGCGACCTGATTGTCTGTGCGAATGAGGACCACCATGTCGTGAAGCAGATGTTGAAAAGCTTGAAGAGCATTGAAGATGGCTCTGAGCTCCAGAAGATTGATTTGATGGAGTCGATCCGCACTGGTCCAGAATCCCTGAGTGCGAAGACCATCCAGGTGTGCTCCCCAGGCATAGGTCGAGGAATCGGTTGTGAGAACCTTCTGGTGGGGAGGAGAGTGAAACAGCAAACCTCTGGATAGATTCGAAGAGGTCATCCACCAAAGCAGAGACTGCCGAAGAGCAGGAGTGACGATGATGTGTCGAGTCAACGGATCCGACACCTGAGTCCACTGAGATGCCAGGGTCCACTGAGGAATCCTAAGATGGAGTCTGGCAAACGGCGTCACATGAACTGTAGAGGCCATGTGGCCCAGGAGGACCATCATGTGTCTCGCTGAGATGGACTGGCGAGAAGACACAGACTAGCAGAGATGAAGAAGAGCGTCCATGCGCTGAGGAGGAAGGAATGCTCTGAGGCGAATGGTATCCAGGACCGCCCCGATGAAGGGGAGCGACTTTGTAGGTTGAAGATGAGATTTGGGAAAGTTGATCTCGAACCCCAAACTCTGCAGGAACAGAATCGTGGACCGGGTCGCCGAGATGGCCCCCGAGGCCGAAGGAGCCTTGATGAGCCAGTCGTCGAGGTAGGGAAACACCTGAAGACCCTGGTTCCGGAGTGCAGTGGCCACCACTACCAGGCACTTCGTGAAGACTCTGGGAGACTAAGACAGACCGAATGGAAGCACTCGATACTGCAGATGCAGATGTCCCACCCGAAATCTGAGGAATTTGCGAGAGGCCGGATGAATGGGAATGTGAGTGTAGGCCTCCTTGAGATCCAGAGAGCATAACCAGTCGTTCTGCTCGAGGAGGGGGTAGAGGGAAGCAAGGGTCAGCATGCGAAACCTCTCTTTGACCAAAAACTTGTTGAGGACCCGAAGGTCCAGAATGGGTCGCAGGTCGCCCGTCTTCTTCGGAACAAGGAAGTACCGGGAGTAAAACCCCCGGTTGAGTTGGTCCACAGGGACCGGCTCGACGGCCCTGAGCCGGAGCAAAGCCTGGGCTTCCTGAAGAAGAAGGGTGGTCTGTGTCAAGTTGGAAGGATACTCTCTTGGAGGGTGGTCCGGAGGGACCCGATGGAACTGAAGAGAATATCCTTCCCTGACGATAGTAAGGACCCAAAGGTCGGTGGTTATGGCCTCCCAGCGATGATAAAAATGATGGAGGCGCCCTCCGATGGGAAAAACAGGGGGAGGCAGAACGAAACTGGTTATGCCCTCGACGAGACAGTCAAAAAGGCTGAGGAGCCTTAGGGACAGCAGACGGCTGAGACTTTTGCTGAGCCTTCTGAGGAGGCTGTCGCTTCGCAGGTTGCCTCGCAGGAGGAGTTTGCCTCGGCTGATAGCGCCACTGATAGATCAGTGGCGGTCGAGAGGGTCGAGACTGCTGAGGCTTAGGCTTCGGTCTAAGAATGGACTGGAAGGACCTTTCATGATCAGACAATTTCTTCGTGACTGTCTCGATGGATTCATCAAAAAGATCCGCTCCAGCACACGGGACGTTCGCCAGTCGGTCCTGAAGATTCGGGTCCATGTCAATGGTCCGTAACCAGGCCAGACGGCGCATGGCCACAGAGCAGGCCGCTGCTTGGGCCGAGAGCTCGAAAGCATCATAGGCAAATTGCATCAACTGAAGACGAAGCTGGGACAACGAAGCAACCACCTCCTCAAACTCAAACCGAGCCTGCGACTCGATGTAGGGCGTGAATTTCCGAAGCACAGGCAGAAAAAATTCCAAGTAGGTGGCAAAGTGGAAATTATAATTCAGGACTCGGGACACCATCATAGAATTCTGATAGCTGCGTCTTCTAAACTTATCCATGGTCCTGCCTTCGCGGCCCGGAGGCACCGAAGCATACACCTGGCCAGGATGAGACCGCTTGAGCGAGAATTCGACCAGGAGGGACTGATGAGAAAGCTGAGGTCCCTCGAAGCCCTTATGATGCACCATGCGGTACCGAGCATCCAATTTCCCAGGGACCGCCGGAATCGAGTAAGGGGACTCAAAGCACCTCATGAAGGTCTGATCGAGGAACTTGTGCAGAGGCAGGCGTAAGGACTCGGCCGGAGGATGAGGGAGGTGCATGGTATCGAGGTACTCCTTGGAGTATCGAGACCCAGCATCGAGAGTTATGTCCATGTCATCCGCCATCTGTTTGAGAAACGAGGAAAAGGACAGCTGGTCCGCCAGCGCTGGTCTTCGAGAAGGACTAGAAGAAGTCGAGGCTTCGGGCTCCACAGAAGTCTGTGAGCAACAGGACGAGTAAAACACCTCGGGGTCCTCGAACTCCGGGCCCGGAGGAGACCCCGCCGAAGCAGAATACCCCATCCGAGGCAATTTCTTCTGAGGCGAGACAGTCGAGTGTCGAGAGGAATGCCTCGAAGAGTGTCTGGATCGATGCCCCTCACGATGCCTGGAAGGGGATCGAGCCCTCCTGTGAGCGTACTGGTCCCCAGAAGCCTCCAAGGAGCAGATAGGACTCGAGGCCGTCGATCACAGAGGCGGAAGAGTAGGGGCCTCCCCAGAAGCCGCCCAGGCTTGATAGGGGGTTCGGAAGAACTCGTCCTTCTTCCTGCTATGCCCAGGACTGGGAGGCCTCGAAGGTGGATGCCACACAGTGTCATGGGGTGGGGTAATAGGCTCTAAGGGAGGCAAGTCGCTAAGGGAAGCTCTCCTCGAGGAAATAGGTTCCAAGGGAGGCATATCACTTAGGGAGGCCTTTCTCGAAGGAATTTGTTCCAAGGGAGTCATGGCACTACCCGAGGGCCGCCTCAAGGAACCGGATAATGCCCGCCGCTCCTCCTCGCCAAGCAACGAGGTCGATTGGTGCGGTGGAGGAGGAGGGGGCGGTCCGCCCCTCAGGACTGGAACTGGGAGGTCACCCTGGATCGAGGCAATCAGCCGGGGACCCATGGTGGTCATGAGTTCCACAAACTGAGCCTCCAGGATGGACTTCAGCGAAGCCGATATGGAGGGATCCGCACCAAAAGGGAGCCCTTCCGCACGGTCTCCGCGCTCTTTCGGTGCCGCGTGCTTTTGCTTGCCAACCTTCGGCACTTTAAGCACCACCGGTGGAACCATAGGGGTCGATACCTGTTCCGAGGAGACGGAGGAAGGCACCGGCACCGATGTCGAGGCCGAAACCGGCGTGAACGAGGCCGGTTTCAGAAGGCCCGAAGCAGCCAGGGAGGCAGAGGGCTTCGCCGAAGGAGCTGAAGCACCAGTCGATGTCGAAGCTGAAGGATCCAATGAAGCTTCCATCTTGAACATGGACTCCCACAGCAGGCAGCAGCGCTTAAACGCTCGCGCCGTCAGAGTGGAGCAAGGCCGGCACGATTTCGGAAAGTGGTCCGGGCCCAGACACTGTAAGCAGCGTCGATGAGGGTCCGTGAGCGAAATCGCGCGCTGGCACTTGCTGCACTTTTTAAAACTGGTTATCGGCCGGGACATAGGCCGGAAAAGTACCGCTGCAAGGTCGAAGGCGCGGGGCCCCAGCCACGCGGCCGACCCGGTATCGGAAGTAAAAAAAATTTTTTTTTTTTAAAAAGAAATCAAAGAAAGAAATAAAGGTACGGGAGAGTCCAAAAGAACCCAACCCGCGGCAAGAAGGCAAAAAAACAATTTCAATGGGCGCAGAATTGAAGTGAACTTCTCAGCTCCGCGGAAGAAAAAGAACTGAGGAGACACGCCCGGACCATCGGGCGGGAAGGCACTGGCGCATGCGCGGTGCGGGCATCTCGAAACTTCTGAGTTTCTTCAAGCAAGACATGCTTGTGAGACGTCCGTATCGGGGCTCTGTCGGATGACATCACCCACTAGTGAGAATACCTGCCTGCTTGTCCTGGGATAAAGATTGTAATAGACCTGTTTGGAGGTTCAATAATACATTGCTTGGGGACACAAAATTTATTGAAGAATTTCAGATAAAAATGGATGAATATTTTCAAATTAATTCTACAGACGAAATCTCATTGGAAATTTTGTGGGATGCTTTTAAAGCCACCATGAGAGGTTATATAATTTCATATTCAGCTTATGTTAACAATAAATCAAAAAAGGAATTTTCAGAATTAGAGAGGAAAATTAAAGAATTAGAATCAAAATTGTAATATGGGAAGATACACTCCAGGACCTTTTAAAAGCTAAATATAAGTATAATGAGATCTCTTCTAAATGGGCTAGGAAAAAATTGTTCAATCAATAGGCTTTGTATTATGGAAACTCGAATAAGGCGGGAAGATTACTAGCTAATTATTTAAAAGCAAAAAAAAAAAAAAAAAAAAGGAAAGTAAAAATTGTGGCTATTACAGATGAAAATGGGGTTACTCAATCTAAAATTGATAATATATTAAAACAGTTCATGAATTATTATAAGGCTTTGTATTCTTTGAGCATTATTCAAACAAAGAACTTGATGGTTTAAAATTTTTGAATTCAATAGAAGGACCTAAAATTGTTGCACCAATCTTGCTGAAGGAGAATCAGACAGCATTGAGGTCCCTCAGAGTTGGATCCGCTCCAGGAGGTGATGGATACACTGTGGAGTTTTATAAATCATTCCAAAATACATTATTGCCTTATTTATTAAATATTTATCAGTTTCAACTGAATAAAGGCAGCATTTCAGGTATTATGGCAGAAGCTTTGACTATAGTTTTGCCTAAGCCAAATAAAGATCCTTTGTTGGTTTCAAACTACAGGACAATTTCCTTGATGGAAAACCTTTGGCTAAGATATTGGCTTCTCGTTTGGCTAAAGCTCTCCCTCATATTATAGGAATGCACCAAACAGGGTTCATCGCTCAGACATTCTTCGCATAATACTAGACTAGCTCTCCACATTCTGACTTTAACAAAAACTATGGAAGAACTGGCCTTCTCTATATCTTTGTATGCAGAGAAGGCATTTGATCGTGTGGAATGGACCTTTATTGGCTATTCAACAAACTAAGGAGATTCAAGGTGTTCCATATGCAGGCTGAGAATACAAAGTTTCTGCATATGCAGATAACATTTTGCTTCATTTGAGGAATCCTGAATACACGATTCCACATTTACTGGATCTGATTGAAAGATTTGGAAAATTTTCAGGATATAAAATAAATTGGAGTAAATCAGAAATTCTTCCACTGTTTGATCAGTTCCCTTTTCTTTGGAAAGAGGGTTTAAAATATCTAGGTATATGGATTTATGAGACTCGAAGAGACAATTAAGGTAAATGAAAAATCTTTATTGCTGAAGGTCAGTGAATTGGGTGAGCAATGGAACCCATTACACTTGTCTTGGTGGGGGAGAATCCAAACATTTAAAATGATGATCCTGCATGTGGTTTGTTACCAAATGGGTATGTTGCCAATTTATTTTCAGGGGTCATTTTATAAGAAATTAAACAGTATCCTTATTAAGTTTGTTTGGATGGGCAAAACTGCTAGAATTGCTTTAGTATCCTTGCAAAAGCCAATTGTTGAGGGAGGGGTAAATTTTCCAAATTTTTATAGGTATCATCAGGCCTATATTCTACGTCAGAGTATGTATTGGATCCTACCTGATCTCATGGAACATTATCCTGAATGGCAAATTTTGGAATGGAAAATTATATCCCCAATGCGTCTGTCACATGTATTAAATATTAAACTACCCAGTTATGCTACAAAAAATATAATAATTTTGGATACTTAGAAGACCTTGAGATATGTTAATAAGATTACTGAAATTCCTATAGAACAGTCTTTGTGTCAATCCCTATGGCTGAACTCCAAGATACAAATAGGCGGCTCTAAAATTGTCTAGAAGGAATGGATGCAGGCAGGCATAAGAACATTAGAAGATGTTATTTTAAATGGAAAATTGCTCGACATTTCACAGTTGCAACAATCTTTTGGTATCTCAAAATCTCAATTTTATAAATGGTTGCAACTGAAGCAGGCTATTCAAAAAGGGTTCCCCGATTGGCATAATTTTAAAAATTAATATACCTTGCAATTCCTCTGCTTTCAAGCAGATATGCTTGGACATCAAGCCGTCAGGTGGTATAAATTAATATCTGAACTTATACATAATAAATCCAAAAATGCTCTTAGAGACATTTGGTACTGTAATTCAAATGGTAGCACAGACTTAACCATCATTAGAATACCCTTATGAGCTGAAAGCTTATCACTAGTTTTAATGATCCTCAGCAGCACCACTTGGAGCTCAATACAATTTCATTGCTCCAAGCTTTACGTGTCTACTTGTCATCGGGTCCTATTATAATATTTGATATTCAATAATATTCTTTACTCTTGCATATTTTAGAAATTTTTCATTTTAGTTTTAACTTAAATAGTGTTTAAAAAGCTGTTACTTAGCTTTTTCATGTGGTCTCTGGCAAAGGGATTGTCATATCGACATGTTTCGCTGTAAATAGCTTTATCAAGGATAACCCCTACGGAAACAGCAAAAGATTACATTAATATATATACCTCACTATTGCTCTCCAAGTAACCTAATCCATTAACAAGTCACCAAGACAGCATAACATATCTCACCCAAATAGTAAACCGCCAGCACATAAGACCACTATGTCCTCAGAGATGGCGGCGGCGTCTTCTGCTGAAATTAAATAGAGCCGAACCCGGGATCACTGTACTCACGTAATACGTGGCAACAGCGTCACGGGACCGCCTGCCGGTTTTAAGATGGTAATACTATTTTAATTCTATTTTAATTCTAACAGGAGCTCCCCACCCAGAGCAACAGATTAGATCAAAGAACCCCACTCTAATTCTCCATTCAAACCATAAGGTATTACAGTATTTAAGTAGTAAATCCACCGTTGTTCCTTATAGTTCAACATTTCTTCACTATTACCTCCCTCCCTTCCCACCTCAAGACTCTCTATTACTCGCCATTGAGCCTGATCAATATTATGTTGAGTACTTAAGAAATGTTCCACCATAGGGGCTTGAATATTTTTAGTTTTAAGATGTGATTTATGCTCATTCAATCTAATATGTATAGGACGTGAAGTCCGGCCCACATATACCAGACTGCACGGACAAACAATTATATAAACCACGTTAGCAGACTGACAGTTTGTATTGGAAAAGGACTTTATAATTTTACCTGTTTGGGGATCCGTCCAAGTGGGTCCCTTAATAGTAGTGGAACACCATCTCTCCCGCTGTCAACCAACAACCCCACCCCTTGCAGCGGGAGAGATTGAACACCTCTCCTGCTGTTGTGTTTTGGGGGTTTTTTTGGGGAGAGGGATTTCTTGATGTTTTTTCTGTACATGTGCCCATTGCTATCATCAGCAAAGGGCACGTGCAAATTTAGCGAATCTTCGCTGCTGTCCGCCGGCCATATTTGCATATGCGATTTTTTTTTTGTCTCGCTTTTTTAGATTCGATATCAAAACGGCTATGTTAGCAGAATGTCACTTTTTAACTCAGGTGTTTTTGAGAATTCTGGTCTCAGTCGTTTGCCTTTTTGCTTCACAGCTTACTTCTTGTCAAAGGGTTGATATCAGTTAGTTAATTGCCGCTGGATGTGTTTAAGGCCAGCGGAGTTATGCCTTGCATATGCTGTTCCAGCTTCTGAAATAAGTTTCATGTTAATAAAACTTTTGCTATACTTTTCACTGTTTAGATTGCTTTGCTGTCATCCTGTCCCTTACCTGGTTTTTATATTGTTATTGATACTGCTTCCATTTTATAAAGGTGTTATATTAATATTTTTCTCTTGCTTTATTCAGCTTATTGACAGAATCTCTACACTATGTTAAATTTACCTACATTTTTGGCTTGTTTTGTTTTTGTTCATGACCTTTATGCTTCTCTTCTTGTGAAAGCCTGTCATGTGGTTAAATATTGAAGTTGGAAATTTACAATACAGCAGAATTTTTTATTGGGCTTTTTAAATATTTATCCTTATACTATAAAGCAAGCAATAATTGTATTTTGCTATTTAGGTAAATTTTATCTTGAAAACGGTCCTAATGGTTTTTTAAAAACATTTATCCTTATACTATAATGCGAGCAATGATTGTATGTTATGTTTATCTTGAAAATGGTCCTAAGGATTTTCATGAAATGGGGTAAATCTAAGGTTTTCAGGTGCAAGAAAGTGATTTAACTAGGTCTGGAGTTCATCAAATTCATTTGGGGGGAGGATCCAAAATGGGGGACAGATCTGTTAGATGAGCGGCTAATCTCAGGAGTGCTCACTATAATTTTCTATAACATTTCCAAAAAACATTTACCTGCAAAATGCCGAAACGGAGGGGCTGGAGCCTCACGGCATCCTGGCCCATCCAATGTCGGTAACATAGAGGAGCTCCTGCGTCGAATGCAGGATATCACCGGGGCGTTGGCACATCTGCTGGAGACGCTCCGGGGCAAGATAGAGCTGCCTACCATGGGCCTCGAGACCACCTTGAGTCCAGATGCCAGGGTACCTCCCCCCCTCCTCACCAGACTACCAGCTCCCTGTGGACAGAGGAGCCACCAGAAGGCGGTGTGTGTTTCTCCCCCGAGATTATTGAAATCATGGAAGGGAGCTTGGAGTTGGACTCCCTGTGTGTACAGGGGAGTCCTGTGGAGACTGAGAAGTTGCCAACTTCGGACAAACCGTGAGCAGCAGAGCCACACTCAGGAGGAGATGCCGGTTGGTGAAAATTATGTTATTAAAAAAATTACTTCTTTACCATAAAAACCTCGAGAGGTAACTCTTGAGGCCATTTGGGACCTCGCTGCAGATCTTTCTAAATCAATTAAGCCCCAGCTAGTTCAGCTGGCGCATAAAGTAAATACTCAAGAAATGGATATTAAAAGTCTTAAAGGTGAATTGCAAGAATTAAAAAATTCAACGTTAAATTCCTTTCAAGAGACAAAAGTTACTAAACAAACTATTAGATACCTTGGTGAGAGATAATATTAATCTGAGAAGAAAGTTGGAGTCCTTAGAAAGTTTCTCTCGAAATAATAATCTCAGATTGATTAATTTTCCTAGAGTCGAGGCAGTAACTCCCAGAGACATGTTGAAATGTTACATGATGGAAGTCTTAGAAATCTCTGAGGAACTATTACTGCCTTTCACTCAAGTATATTATCTACCTATTAAAAGGGAAGAACAAGCAAAAGGAAAGTGATCAACAGCAGCTTAATATCTCAACAATGTTGGAACTTTCAGATAGGGAAATGGCAACACCAGCAACACTTCTGCTTACAGTAGCCTTGGCACCAGACAAAAATTGGTTAATAAAGACTTTTTTTTTCAATAAAATAAACAAAAAAAATTTCTTGGGTATAAAATTATAATGTTTCCAGATCTGGCATGAGACACGCCAAATCGTTGAATTTCTGATCTTAAAGCCAGGTGTTATTGCTCTTGGGGCAACTTTTTTTCTTCGTCACCCGTTTAATGTGTGATACAGTATCAAATGAAAAAATGTGTTTTCTTTGACCCTAGCCAGCTGACGACCTTCCTGTCAGTGGCCCCCCTAAAAGGAGGGGAGATACGAGTTCTCTTTGAAGTATACGATATCCTCTCTCAGCTAACTGTATTATTTGTCTTTCTTTATAATTTAGTGTTTTTCTTATTAATAATAATGCTCGCTGATTCCACTTCTTGGATCCCTTTTTGAGGACTTGAGTTGAAGTTAAGCTAACAATTTCTATCAATTGTAGATTATGTTTTTAACTTGCATTGTATTTTATTTCTAGCTTAACTTAACCTTTCTGTACATGTGGATACTTGATTATATATTGAGAAATTTGATAAATAAATTTTAAAAAATTCATTTGGAGGATTTTTTTCCAATGTACCTGCCTCCCCCTGCAACCCATTGGTCAGACATTCCAAACAAAGCTTAGAAGCTTCACAGGCAATAGGCTGAAGGGAAAAGGAGGACTGAAGGTTGGTAAGGCACTGTCTCTGTAGCTACTGATTCTGTCTCCCCCCTGTAGCCCATTGGTCAGACATTCCTAAAGAAGCTTAGCCAGCCAATTCACTACAGGGAAAACCAGTACTGAAGGTTGATGTCTCATAACTTATTGGCCCTGTTTGTTTTCTCTGCAGCTTATATTGGCTGGCTAAGGAAGAAGAGCTGCAGTCTAGATAAGGGGTTGCGTGGGGAAGAGAGGCAGAGGTAAGAGATATGGAAGGTTTAAAAGGCAGAACATAGCTAAAGTTAATCTAAGCTGGGGGAGGCGTGGAAAGTGATACAAACATAACTGCAGCCCATTGGTCAGACCTTCATAAGGAACCTTAGTCAGCCAATAGGCAGCAAGGAAAAACAGGTCTTGAAAGTTGGTAAGGCACAAGCTCTACTACTACTACTACTACTACTAATAATAATAATAATCATCTCTTATAAAGTGCTGAACGGCGTACACAGCACTGTACATTTTTATATTTATAGGGCCTTTGCATAATGAAAGCAGTGCTCTGAGTCTAAACCACCAAGCCAGAATTGCTTTCCTTCAGGTGGCTGTGATATGATACCTGAGGAGATCATACCTTAGCAGATCCTTAAGGTATCATATCACGTGAGGAAGAACCTGAATGGAAGCTGCTGTGGCTCAATGAGTTAAAAACCCTGTTCCCATCCTCCAAAGGTCATGGGTTTGAATCCCAAGAATGGTCAGCTCTCCACTTTAATTGTGGCATTCTACGTTCCAGGTGCACCTTGATGATCTCATAATGAGGTCACCATTGTCAGGGCAGGATTAATTCATCGAGGGCCCCTAGGCACACAAGTACACTGGGCCCCCTGCCCCGCCCCACCCCACCCCACCATGCGCCCAGGCGGAAACAGGAAGCTGCATCAGAGAGAAGCTTTGGGCAAGCAGCACCGCTTGCACAATTACAGTTCCCATTGCCTTTCTTACCCACGTTGCTTGCTTGTCTTACTTTCTGTCAATGGGGGGGGGGCCCACATTGCCGATAGATGCTGGAGGGGGTCCATCGCCGTTTGGAAAAAACAATGTTGATGCCCTCCTTCATCGGGCCCCCCTGACCATTTTGGGCCCTAGGCACATGCCTACTTGGCCTATTGGTTAATCCTGCCATGACCATTGTGCAGCTGGAAACTCCATTTGCAATGAACTAGAAGCCACGCTGAGATCTTTCTCTCTTTTTTCAGTTAACCTTTAGGAAATGAAGTTATCTATGCAATATATACAGGGCCATGGTGAGACCTCATCTGGAGTACTGTGTGCAATTCTGGAGGCCACATTACAGTAAAGATGTGCGCAGAATTGAATCGGTTCAGCGGACGGCCACCAGGATGATCTCGGGGCTCAAGGGTCTCTCGTATGAAGAGAGACTGAACAAATTGCAGCTCTACACTCTCGAGGAACGTAGGGAGAGGGGAGACATGATCGAAACATTTAAGTACCTCATGGGACGTGTCGAAGTGGAAGATGATATTTTCTTTCTCAAGGGACCCTCGGCCACAAGAGGGTACCCGCTCAAACTCAGGGGTGGAAAATTTCATGGCGACACCAGAAAGTATTTCTTCACAGAGAGAGTGGTTGATCATTGGAACAAGCTTGGTGATCGAGGCAGACAGTGTGCCAGACTTTAAGAATAAATGGGATACCCATGTGGGATCCCTACGAGGGTCAAGATAAGAAAATTGGGTCATTAGGGCATAGATAGGGGGGTGGGTAAGCAGAGTGGGCAGACTTGATGGGCTGTAGCCCTTTTCTGCCGTCATCTTCTATGTTTCTATATATATATTTTTTTTCATGAGCCTTGCTTGCTTAATACACGTTTCTCAAGAATTAGCTCATTGCAACACTCTTAAGTCGGGGAAAAAAAGGGTAGCATTTTAGCAAGAAATATAAAGCTATCTTGATCAGACACTCCTAAGGAAGCTTAGCCAAGTCATCTTTCCCAACATTCTGCATCTCAAATTCATGCCTCCCATGGGGGTTTACCTCCTCTGGTTGGCTCCCTCCTCCCATCGCAGTTCTCTTTGTAAAGCCGTGGCTCACAGCTGACCCGGCAGCCTGTCCCTTCGTGCCTCCCACAGGTGTTTGCTGCTTCTGGCCAGCTCTCTCCTCCTAGTGGCATTTCTCTTCGTGAAACCGCAGCCACTGGTTCCTGCACACGGCTTGCAACTGACCTGGAAGCCTTCCCGCCAACATACAGGAACCAGAGGCTGCCGTTTCATGACAAGAAGTGCCACTAGGAGGAGAGAGCCAGCCAGAGGAGGCAAACACCTGTGGGAGGCATGAAGGGACAGGCTGCTAGGTCAGCCGTGGCTTTGCAAAAAGAACTACGATGGGAGGAGGGGGGCCGACCAGAGGAGGTAAGCACCTGTGGGAGGCATGACTTTGGGATGCAAAATGTTGGGAGATGAGGGGCGTGTTGGGCCATGGGAGGGGTGTGTTTGGATAGGAAGGGAGGAAGAAGAGGTACATTGGTACAGGAAGAGAGAGGGAGAGTCGCATTGGGCCACAGAAGGAAAGGAGGGAGCACAAACTTTGGACAAAGAATGGAAGGAAGGAGCATGAACTTGGGTCA
Organism: Geotrypetes seraphini; assembly: GCF_902459505.1. Lineage (NCBI taxonomy): Eukaryota > Metazoa > Chordata > Amphibia > Gymnophiona > Dermophiidae > Geotrypetes > Geotrypetes seraphini. The sequence continues at coordinate 170,117,978 of NC_047092.1, read as the reverse complement.
TAGTATGGAACAATGGAGGAAGTGAAGGAAAGAGATACTGAGATGTGGAGGGAATAGAAAGGGAGAATTGCTGGGCATGGGTGTCTAAGCGAGAAGGAAAGAGACAGCGTAGAATAGATGGAGAAATTAAGAAAGAGGCGAATTGTTGGGCATAAGGAGAGAGATTGGACATGGTGGTGGGAGATGCATGGGGAAGAGAGAGATGAGAGAGAACAGCAGGGCAGATGAAAAACAAAAGTAAGTGTAAATCTCTTCTCTTTTCTTTCCATTTAAACTACAGTACATTTCAATTCGAGGACTGTTTCGTGTGCTTTATGTGGCCAGACCGGTTTCTTTTTTTCTCGTTAAAACCTGGGCCAAGCGTTTACTGGAGTCGGCAGCAAACTTTAGCAGTTTGGACCCTCCGAACAGCTTCTTGGGATCTTGACCTCTACATTTTTTCTCCAAAAATATGGGGGGGGGGGGGGGGGAGCTCCTCGAAAAAATATTCCCCCGAGTTCCAATACAAGTTCCCCCGCGACCATTCATAAACCTTCCAGCCGCTCCCATTTGGTAGCGCTATAGAATTAATCGTTGCGAGCACACCGTTGCCCAACTGCGGGGACTAACCTGCACAGGTAGGTCGGTTGAACGCGGCCAAAGTTTCCAGGACGGTCAACGGCACCCCGTGTCTTCTGCGGGCTCTAGCGGGAGGGAGGGAGGGGGGTGGGTCCGAGCTCCCCAGCGACAGCACCAGGTCCGGATGAGGATGTCTGAACCTTGGCCGCACTAACCAGTCTCTCCTCCGGAGGTGGAGAAAACCCGGAAAAGGCTCAGGACACGGGCGTAGTTGTACCACGGGCGGGAAGTAGGAAAAGAAAAACGAAAATACCTAACACGCCGTTGACCACAGAGCGCGCATGCGCACTCCGCCGGCAACGGCCACTGACACAGACACCTGTTGGCTGTAAGCGACGAGTCCTAGGATGATCGATCGGAGCCTGTTTGTCGCGCGCGCCTTTACTGCCGGGTGACGGGTGAAGCTGGCAGTTGACGCTGCGTCAGTCCCTCACGGGGACGTTGTGTGCTGGGAGAGCTGTTCGAGCCACCTGTACTCGTCTACTTCCCGCCTTTTCCTCGGGACGCGGAGGCTCGTGCTGGCGCCACGCCCTGCCCGAGCGGCTGTCGAGGATCCGGGATATCCGCGGTTTACCTCTCCACAGCCCCCTCTACTACTGCTCTGCTGACGATTATCCTTCTCCAGAATTAGTGCTAACAACCAGGGCAGGTGTTGGATATGCTGGGGCCTAGACTAGAGCAATCAAAGGGGGCCTTCCAATTTTTTCCCCTTTATTCCAGGGGTGTCAAAGTCCCACCTCCAGGGCCGCAATCCAGTCGGGTTTTCAGGATTCCCCCAATGAATATGCATGAGACCTATTACCATACAATGAATGCAATGCATGCAAATAGATCTAATGCATATTCATTGAGGAAATCCTGAAGACCCGACTGGATTGCGGCCCTGGAGGAGGGACTTTGACACCCCTGCCTTATTCCCTATTAGGTCTGATTTGTCCTGTTTAATGAATTACTGTGCATTTAAATTTTAGATGTTTGGTTGTTGGTTTTTTTTAAGGGGGGGTTTATGTTGTGCTGTTTTAGCTATTATGTATGTGCACATTTGTAAACAGCCTAGGAATTAGATCAGGGCTGCCCAAGTCCGGTCCTCGAGATCTACTGGCAGGCCAGGTTTTCAGGATATCCACAATGAATATGCATGAGAGAGATTTGCCTGCACTGCCTTCTTGGTATGCAAATCTCTCTCATTGTGGATATCCTGAAAACCTGGCCTGCCAGTAGATCTCGAGGACCGGTCTTGGGCAGCCCTGAATTAGATGGTATAGAAACTTTTTAAAAATAAATACCCTCCCTTGATTTCCCAACCTATTAAGTGCCCTTCTATTCAGTAGCTCTCCCTCCCTATCTCTCCCCATTGTTTCCCAGCTGCCCTCCCATCTAGCATCTCTCCCTCCCCACCCCTGGGTCCACCATCTTTCTCTTGCCCTTCCCAACTGCCCTCTCATCCAGCATCCATCCAACCATCCTTCCCTCTGTCCCTCCCCTTCACTCCAGGCCTACAAAATGCCCCCACCCTGTGCAGCATCTCTTCCTCAAATTTAAAATTCAGCTGCTCCAAGGGGCCCAGGGCAGCTATCCTGTTGTCCCCCCCCCCCCCCAACAGCAGCCCTGCTAGCAACTTAGAAGCCAGAGAGCACCATGGATGAATGACATGTGTTACAGCTGTCATCATAGGTGAACTGTAAGCTGCATGCGAATTAGCTGCAGCCTGTACCCGATGTGTGCCAGGAGGCTTGCGGGGGCTGAGGAGGGGATGGAGGAGTGTGCAAAGAGATAGGGGCAAAGCTGCTTGGGGAATCAGAGAGAAAAGAGCTGGGGAGGAGAGATTGAAACTGTAAAGGGAGGGAAGGATGTCTTGGAGGATGGACGAGAGAGCAAGTGTGTGTGCCCTCTACTTAATTTCTGTCCTGCACCCTAGCATGTCTAACACACCAGCCCTGATAGAGGGTAGGGTTAAATGGCCATTTTTCTCAATGGAGGAGGGTAAATAGTGGAGTGCTAAAATGATCTGCATTAGATCTGGAAATTGGAACAAGTGAGGTGATTAAATTTGCAGATAACACTAAACTGTTCAAAGTTATTAAAACACATGCAGACTGTGAAAAACTGCAGGCAGATCTTAGGAAATGGCAGATCAAATTTATTATGGACAAATACAAAGTGATGCACATTGTAAAGTATAACCCAAATCATAGCTAGCAGATTCTAGGGTCCTCCTTGGGGGTTAGCACCCAAGAAAGAGATCTGGGTGTCATTGTAAACAATATGATGGAAACCTTCCAACCAATGTACAGCAGCAGCCAAAAAAGTAAACAGGATGCTAGGAATTCTTAAAAAAAGGGATGGTTAACAAGACTGTTATAGTGCCTCTGTATCGCTCCATGGTGCAACCTCACCTTGAATATTGCGTTGGATTCTGGTCGCTTTATCTCAAGCCAGATATAGCGGAACTAGAAAAGGTTCAAAGAAGAGTGACCAACATGATAAAGGGGATGGAACTTCTCTCGTATGAGGAAAGACTAAAAAGGTTAGGGCTCTTCAGCCTGGAAAAGAGACAGCTCAGGGGAGATATTATTGAAGTTACAAAATCCTGAGTGCTGTAGAACGGGTACAAGTGGATCGGTTTTTTTACTCCAAAAATTATAAAGAATAGGGGACACTCAAAGTTACAGGGAAAAACTTTTAAAATCAACAGAAGGAAATATTTTTTCACTCATAGAATACTTAAACTCTGGAATGCATTGCCAGAGATAAGCGCAGTTAACATAGCTGGTTTTAAGAAAGATTTGGACAATTTTAGTCTGTTATTGAGACAGACATGGAGGAAGCCACTGCTTGCCCTGGATCAGTAGCATGAATGTTGCTAGGTTTTGGGGGTTTTGGCAGGTATTAGTGACCTAGATTGGCCACCATGAGGATAAGCTACTGGTTTAACCCAGTAAGGTTATTCCTATGTTCTTATATTACCACAGTACAAGGAATTATAATAGTCTAGGTATAGGAACAAGCAGTGGCGTACCAAGGGAGGGGCGGTCCGCCCCGGGTGCTAGCCCTGAGGAGGTGCTCCCGGCCTTGCCGTTCAGTCCTCCCCCCCACCCCCGAAGGACCGCTCGCCCCACTGACCTTCCTGCACCACCTGTGAAGCAGCCCGCAGCAGGATCGCGACGTCAGCGATCCCTGAGCTGCTTGGGCGCTGCTTCCTGCGCCGCGGTCCCGCCCCTCCTCTGACGTCAGGAGGGGTGGGACCGCGGCGCAGGAAGCAGCGCCTAAGCGGCGCAGGGATCGCTGACTTCGCGATCCTGCTGCGGCTGCTTCATAGGTGGTGCAGGAAGGTCAGTGGGGCGAGCGGTCCTTCGGGGGTGGTGGGAGGGGGGGACTGAACGGCAAGGCCGGGAGCATAGGTAGTGCTGCTTCATAGGTGGTGTGGGGAGGCCAGGGGGGCGAGCGGTCCTTCGGGGTGGGGCGGGCGGGCGGGCAGGCAGGCAGGCTTTCAAGGGGGAGGGGGGTGACAGGCAGGCAGGCAGGCCTTCAAGGGGGGGGGACAGGCAGGCCTTCAAGGGGGGGGGGACAGGCCTTCAGGGGGGGGGCAGACCTTCAAGGGGGAGGGATAGGCCTTCAAGGGGGGGCAGGCAGGCCTTCAAGGGGGGGACAGGTCTACAAAGGGGTGGGACAGGCCTACAAGGGGGTGGGACAGGCCTTCGGTGGGGGTGCAGGACTTCGGGGGGGGGGTGCAGACCTTCAAGGGGGGGACAGGAAGGCAGGCCTTCAGGGGTGGGACAGGCCTACAAGGGGGGGACAGGCCTACAAGGGGGTGGGACAGGCCTTCAAGGGGGGTGCAGGCCTTCGGGGGGGTGCAGACCTTCAAGGGGGTGCAGGCCTTCAAGGGGGGGACAGGCCTTCGGGGGGTGCAGGCCTTTGAGGGGGGTGCAGTACTTCAAGAGGGTGCAGGCCTTCAAGGGGGGGACAGGCAGGCAGGCCTACAAGGGAGGGACAGGCCTACAAGGGGGAGACAAGCCTACAAGGGGGTGGGACAGGCCTTCAAGGGGGGGACAGGCCTTCAGTGGGGTGCAGGCCTTGGGGGGGGTGCAGACCTTCAAGGGGGGGACAGGCCTTCAAGGGGGGACAGGCAGGCAGGCCTTCAAGGGGGGGGATAGGCCTACAAGGGGGGGACAGGCCTATAAGGGGGGTGCAGGCCTTCAAGGGGGGACAGGCCTTTGGGGGGACCCTGGTTTAGAAGTACACAGAGAGAAGGGGGTGTTCAAAGAGACGTGCATATGCCAAACTTTGGGGGGGGAGGAAGAAATAATGGGTCTGAAAATAGAGGAGAGGGAGAGAGATGATGGACCATGGGATTTAGGGAGGGAAGGAACAGAAAGGGAGAGAAATTGGACACAAGGGATGGTGTGGAGGAGGGATAGAGATACTGAATAGGAGGGTAATTGGGAAAAGAAAGGGAGAGATGGTGGACTCTGGGGTGGTGGGGAAGGAGGGAGAGATGCTGGATGAAAGGGTAGTTAAGAAAAGGTGGATCTGTGGAGGGAGATGAAAAAAAGGAAAGATACCAGACTTCCTGGGGAGGGAAGGGAAATGGAAAGGGAGGACAGAGTTGGCAGATGGATGGTTAGCATGCAGAAAGAAGAAAGAAGGAGACCCTGGCAAGCAAGTTATCAGAAGAAAACCAGAGCCTTGGACCAACAAGATTTGAAATATAACCAGACAACAAAAGGTAGAAAAATTAATTTTATTTTCTGTTTTGTGATTATGTCAGATTTGAAATGTGTATCCTGCCAGAGCTGGTGTTGGACTGCAAATGTGAGCTAGGATTTAACAGAGAGAGGAAAAGCAATGTTACTTACCGTAACAGTTGTTATCCAGGGACAGCAGGCAGCTATTCTCACTAGTGGGTGATGTCATCAGACAGAGCCCCGGTACGGACGTCTCACAAGCACGTGTTGCTTGTAGAAACTTAAAGTTTCTAGATGCCCGCACCGCGCATGCGCCGGTGCCTTCCTACCCGGAGATCCGGGCGTGTCTCCTCAGTTCAGGTAGCTAGCCTGAGAAGCCAACCCAGGGGAGGTGGGTGGGACGTGAGAATAGCTGCCTGCTGTCCCTGGATAACAACTGTTACGGTAAGTAACATTGCTTTATCCCAGGACAAGCAGGCAGGTATTCTCACTAGTGGGTGACCTCCAAGCTAACCTCAGTGGGATGGAGGGGGAGTTGGCGACTTAAGAGAATAAATTTTTCAATACTGTTTGGCCAAACTGTCCATCCCGTCTGGAGAGGGTATCCAGACAATAATGTGAGGTGAATGTGTGAACCGAGGACCAGGTGGCAGCCTTGCAAATTTCCTCGATTGGTGTTGATCTGAGGAATGCTACTGAGGCTGCCATTGCTCTGACCTTATGGGCTGTGACCTTACAAGGAAGTGATAATCCAGCCTGGGCATAGCAGGAAGAGATACAAGCCGCCATCCAATTGGAGATGGTGCGCTTTGATACGGGTCTTCCCAACTTGTTAGGGTCGAAGGAGACAAAAAGTTGAGGAGTGGTTCTGTGTGGCTTGGTGCGATCCAGGTAGAAAGCCAAGGCACGTTTGCAGTCTAGAGTGTGAAGGGCCGATTCTCCGTGGTGAGAATGAGGCTTAGGGAAGAATACTGGAAGTACAATGGATTGGTTGAGATGAAATTCGGAGACCACCTTAGGCAGGAATTTCGGGTGAGTGCGGAGGACCACCTTGTCATGGTGGAATACTGTGAAAGGTGGGTCCGCCATCAACGCCTGGAGTTCGCTGACTCTGCGAGCGGACGTAAGGGCTACAAGGAAAAGCACTTTCCAGGTGAGATACTTCAGAGGGGCCCTGTTGAGTGGTTCAAACGGGGGCTTCATGAGGTGGGAAAGGACTACATTGAGGTCCCAAACTACTGGGGGTGGTTTGAGAGGAGGGTTAACATGGAAGAGTCCTTTCATAAATCTGGCGACCACCGGATGGGCCGAGAGGGGTTTCCCTTGTAGGGGCTGGTGGAACGCCGCAATAGCGCTCAGGTGGACTCGTATGGAAGTGGACTTGAGCCCAGATTGAGATAGGTGTAGGAGATAGTCCAGCACGGAGGATAAGGAAGCTCGCTGAGGTTCCGTTGACTTAGAAACACACCATGAGGAGAATCTGGTCCATTTTTGGGAGTAGCATTGTCGAGTGGCGGGCTTCCTGGAAGCTTCCAAGACCTCCCTCACTTCTTGTGAGAATTGGTGAGGGGTTACGTTGAGAGGAACCAAGCTGTCAGGTGGAGAGCCTGCAGGTTGGGATGAAGTAGTGATCCTTGATGTTGAGTAAGCAGTGAAGGAAACACTGGAAGTGGTACTGGTTCCCTGCTGCTGAGTTGAAGTAGGAGGGAGAACCAAGGTTGTCTGGGCCACCGAGGAGCTATTAGAATCATGGTGGCCCGTTCGAGTTTCAGCTTGACCAGAGTCTTCTGGATCAGCGGGAATGGTGGGAACGCATATAGGAATAGTTTCCCCCAGTTCAGTAGAAAAGCATCTGCCTCGAGGCGATGAGGAGTGTAGATCCTGGAGCAAAACTGAGGCAGTTTGGCGTTGTGGGGAGCCGCAAAGAGGTCTATCTGGGGCGTCCCCCATTGCGTGAAAATTTGGTGAAGGGGGCTGGAATGGAGAGTCCATTCGTGCGGTTGTAGCAGACGGCTTAGTTTGTCTGCTAAGACGTTGTTCTCCCCCTGGATGTATACTGCTCTGAGTAGGGTGTTGTGGCGCACCGCCCAGTCCCAGACTCGTAGAGCTTCCTGGCAAAGGAGGGCCGAGCCCGTGCCTCCTTGCTTGTTGATATAATACATGGCGGCCTGATTGTCTGTGCGAATGAGGATTACCATGTCGTGGAGTAGGTGTTGGAAAGCTTGGAGCGCATTGAAGATGGCTCTGAGTTCCAGTAGATTGATTTGGTGTAGTCTTTCCGCACTGGTCCAGAATCCTTGGGTGCGGAGACCATCCAGGTGGGCCCCCCATGCGTAGTTCGACGAATCGGTTGTGAGAACTTTCTGATGGGGGGGAGAGTGCATCAGCAAACCTCTGGATAGATTCGAAGAGGTCATCCACCAAAGTAGAGACTGCCGAAGAGCAGGTGTGACTAAGATGCGTTTGGATAGTGGATCGGACGATTGATTCCACTGTGATGCCAGGGTCCACTGGGGGATCCTGAGGTGGAGTCTGGCCAAGGGTGTCACATGTACTGTGGAGGCCATATGGCCCAGGAGCACCATCAGTTGTCTCGCCGGTAGGGTTTGGCGAGTAGACACCGATTGGCTGAGATGAAGAAGAGACTCCATGCGTTGCCGAGGCAGGAATGCTCGGAGTCGGGTGGTGTCCAGGACCGCTCCGATGAAGGGGAGGGACTGGGTGGGTTGTAGATGAGACTTGGAGAAGTTGATCTCGAAGCCCAAATTCTGGAGGAAGTAGGTTGTAGCCAAGGCCGCCGAAGTGACCTCTGGGGCTGACGGGGCCTTGATGAGCCAGTCGTCGAGGTATGGGAATACCTGTAGACCCCTGTCCCGGAGTGCCGCGGCCACTACCACCAGGCACTTTGTGAAGACTCTGGGGGACGAAGATAGGCCGAATGGTAGCACTCGATACTGTAGGTGCAGATTTCCCACCCGAAATCTGAGGAACTTTCGGGAGGCCGGGTGAATGGGGATGTGAGTGTAGGCCTCCTTGAGATCCAGGGAGCATAACCAGTCGTTCTGCTCGAGGAGGGGGTATAGAGAAGCCAAGGTCAACATGCGAAACTTCTCTTTGACCAGGGACTTGTTGAGGGCTCGAAGGTCTAAAATGGGTCGCAGGTCGCCCGTTTTCTTCGGGACGAGGAAGTACCGGGAGTAAAACCCTCGGTTCAATTGGTCTGACGGGACCGGCTCGACAGCCCGAAGCTGAAGTAAGGTTTGGACTTCCTGAAGAAGCAGGGCGGTCTGCGTCGAGCTTGAAGGATACTCTCTTGGAGGATGGTCCGGGGGGACCCGGTGGAATTGAAGAGAGTATCCTTCTCTTATGATGGTGAGGACCCATAGGTCCGTGGTTATGGCCTCCCATCGATGGTAAAAAAGATGGAGGCGGCCCCCTATGGGAGAGGCCGAGGTTATGCTCCCGGGGGGGGCGTCAAAAGGGCTGGGGAGCCTTAGGTACCGCCGGTGGCTGAGGTTTTTGCTGAGACTTCTGGGGAGGTTGTCTCTTCGCAGGCTGTCTCGCAGCAGGCGTTTGTCTGGGCATGTAACGCCGCTGGTAAATCAGGGGTGGCCTGGAAGGTCGAGACTGTTGAGGTTTGGGTTTGGGCCGCAGGATGGATTGAAAGGATTTTTCATGATCCGACAGCTTCTTGGTAACAGTTTCGATAGACTCATCGAACAGGTCAGCTCCAGCACACGGTACGTTGGCGAGTCTGTCCTGTAGGTTGGGATCCATATCGATAGTACGGAGCCATGCCAGGCGACGCATAGCTACCGCGCTTGCGGCGGCGCGTGCCGAGAGTTCGAATGCATCGAAGGAGGATTGCATCAGCTGGAGGCGTAATTGGGAGAGGGAGGCTACCACTTCCTCGAACTCGAATCGAGCTTGGTTGTCTATGAACGGAGTGAACTTGCGGAGCACCGGCAAGAAGAACTCCAGATAGGAAGAGAAAAAGAAGTTGTAGTTTAGCACCCGTGACGCCATCATGGAGTTTTGGTAGAATTTTCTACCAAATTTGTCCATCGTTCTCCCCTCTCGGCCCGGCGGTACAGAGGCGTAGACCTGGGAGGGATGAGAGCGTTTAAGGGAGGACTCGACCAGTAGGGATTGGTGGGAGAGTTGAGGGCCCTCGAACCCTTTATGGTGCACGATGCGGTATCGAGCATCGAGTTTGCTGGGGATCGCCGGTATGGAATACGGCGTTTCGAAGCACTGCATGAAGGTCTGGTCCAGTAATTTATGCAAGGGGAGCCGAAGCGACTCCGTTGGAGGGTTAGGTAAATGCATGGTGTCCAGATACTCTTTGGAGTATCGGGAGCCCGTGTCAAGGGTCACATCCAGGTCCTCCGCCATTTGTCGGAGGAATGATGAGAAGGACAATTGTTCCGCCAGCGTCGGTCTGTGGGACGGGCTGGAGGAGGAGGAGGCCTCCAGGTCCGTGGACATCGGGGAGTGACAAGGAGAATCGGGCGCCAGTGTCTCCTCGTACTCCGGGCCCCTCGGGGGGGACACCTCTGATGAGGAGTATCCCCTACGTTGCAGTTTTTTCTGCGGTGACACCTCCGAATGGCGTGAGGAGTGCCAGGATGAGTGTCTCGATCGGTGCCCGTCTCGGTGGCGGGACGGGGATCGGGATCGTCTGTGCATCGCATGGTCTCCCGAGGCCCCCAAGTGGATAGGGCTGGAAGCGGTGGATCGCAACTGGGTTTGCGATGCGGGTTCTTGCGATGCTACCCAAGTCTGGTAAGGAGTACGGAAGAACTCTTCCTGACTATGCCCAGGGCTTCGAGTATCGATCGGAGGTCTGGTCCCATGTTGGCGCGGAGGCGTAATGGGTTCTAATGGCGGCATATCGGTAATCGAGGTTTGCCGCGTGGGCATCGCCGCCCTCCCCCGTTCGTCCTCGTCGGTTGTCGAGGTCGAACGGTGTGGGGGAGGGGGAGGGGGCGGACCGCCCCTTTGGACCGGTACCGGGAGGTCACCCTGTATGGCAGCGATGAGCCCGGGTCCGATGGTCTGCATGAGCTCAACGAATTGAGCTTCCAGCGCGGACCGTAGCGAAGCCGATAAGGAGGGATCCGCACCGAAAGGGGGTCCTCCTGCACGGACATCGCGCTCCTTCGAGGCCGAGTGCTTCTGCTTAGTAGCTTTCGGCACTTTGATGACCATTGGTGGCACTGTGGAAGGAAGAGGTACCTGAACAGAGGAGACCGGGGCAGGCACCGACGTCGAGCTCGTGGATGGTGTCGGGGTGAGCGATGCCGGTTTCACCACACTCGATGCAGGAGTGGTCGATGCCGGTTTCGCCCGAACCGGGGAGGTATCAGATGAAGTGGAGGCTGAGGGATCCTTAGCTGCGTCCATCCTGAACATCGATTCCCACAATAGGCAACGCCGCTTGAAAGAGCGTGCCGTAAGGGTAGAGCAAGGCCCGCACGATTTCGGGATGTGGTCGGGGCCCAAACACTGCAAACAGCGCCGGTGAGGGTCCGTGAGTGAAATCGCGCGTTGGCACTTGCTGCACTTTTTAAACCCGGTGATTGGCCGGGACATAGGCCGGAAAATCTCCGCCGCTAGGTCGAAGCCAGTGGGCCTGAGCCACGTGGCCGGCCCGTTCGACCTGCCGGAGGAAATAATCTTCTTTTTTTTTTTTTTTTTTGAAAAAGAAAAGTACTGTTAACTGTAATTAAAAGAAAACGAAAACGCGGACAAGGAAGGCAAATTTAACTGAATTCAGCTAGCGCATGAAGAAGTTGAACTTCTCAGCTCCGCGGAAAAGAAAGAACTGAGGAGACACGCCCGGATCTCCGGGTAGGAAGGCACCGGCGCATGCGCGGTGCGGGCATCTAGAAACTTTAAGTTTCTACAAGCAACACGTGCTTGTGAGACGTCCGTACCGGGGCTCTGTCTGATGACATCACCCACTAGTGAGAATACCTGCCTGCTTGTCCTGGGATAAAGTCCTTTTTGTTTCTTTATTTTATTTACACCACAGCGCCAGTGTGGTTAGGAGAAGCCAAAGGGGGTGAAAAAGCTATAAAACCCACCAGGAGTTTTGAAAAAAATCACCCAACTGGGCAGGAAAATCGAATTGAAAAACCAATTCAGTAGGCTGAATCGAATCGAAATTTTTTTTCCTGAATCTGGCAGCATTAGTTTGCGCTACTGTCTTAGACTTTAGGACCTGGGATTGGGGAGAGATGGCATCCTCAGTACTTTATAATGCAAGTGAAATGAGGATTTGGTCAAACTTTTGAAGGGTCTGCAGAAAAAAAATATTGTATAGGCCGGGGACATGAGACAGCAGGAAATGGGAACTTTTCTTCCTTCTATTTTTGTGAATGGAAAGGCTGAGGATGTCAGAGAGTTCAGTTAAAATATGTGCTTTATAAGAAAATATAATAATGTGTTTTATAAAGTTTATAGCATAGCTGGCCTACCCAGTGAGGTGTTCCTAGTGGTGGTGGTGGCAGCAGCGTGTCAATGTGTTGAGAGGAAGAGGTGGTCTGGGAAATTCTGCTGAGCAAACTCCGGGCCCATTTCCACCCCCCAGTTAGTCCATTCCACTCAACTGGTTCACACACTGAGTGGATCTTTGGGTGTTGTTTTGGGATCTCTTCCAGTGGTTTATCAGTATCTCCTTCTGGTCCAAGGAAGGAAACTTTGTTATCCTTAGCATTGACCTACAGAATATGTTTGTAACAGCGCTGCTTGTGTGGCATTAGGCTATGTAGTGATCGAAAGAAAAAAACAGACCTTTGCACATTTTTGCACTATATGGTGGGTGTATGAGGAGATTCACATTTCTTGCACAGCTAAGTCCATGTGAAGTTACCTTGTGCTGTATTTGATATCTAGCAAGGTCTCTGTTTGAAAGGAAAGATCTAAACGTAAAAATGAAGTGGCCAGAAGTTATGGTAAAAGCAGATAGTGTAGCTGGTTTTAAGAAAAATTTGGACAAATTCCTGGAGGAAAAGTCCATAATCTGTTATTAAGACATGGGGGAAGTGTCTGCTTGCCCTGGATCGGTAGCATGGAATGTTGCTACTCTTTGGGTTTTGACCAGGTATTAGTGTCCTGGATTGGCTACCATGAAAATGGGCTACTGGGCATGATAGACCATTGGTCTGACCCAGTTAGGCTATTCTTATGTTATGTTCTCATCTGTAGGGGCCTTTGTTTTCACTTCTTATTTTAATGTATTTTTTTTCTGGGAACTTATCAGTGTTTTTTATAATGGGAACAAAAATGGAAGAGAATTAATGTGTGTGGGATGAGTGGGTAACTAATTTCTTCAGCTAAATAATTCAATCCACTTCAAACAGACATAGGAGAACTCACGCACCATTCACACACCCTCCAACCAAAAACGTCAAAAGAAAAAAAACTGTTCGACAACCTCCTAGCCATTCGAGCTCCAACACTCGACCCCCAACTCTACAACCAATTGACATCGACCACAGACTGCAAAACCTTCAAAAAGAAATAAAAACCCTTCTATTCAAAAAACACATAAAACCGAACTAACACAATCAGAACTGTCCCAAGCATCACCTGCAACTACTCCATATGTACTTCTGATGTCATGACAATTCAGACATAATTTATGTTATGTTATGTTTGGAATATAAGAAAATTTTCACTGCCTGTTTCTATTCTGACCATTTATTCCGTTTCATGGTCATTACAAAAAATATTTTTTTACATGGGGGGGGTGTCAAAAAATGATGGGCCCCGGGTGCCACATACCCTAGGTACGCCACTGGGAACAAGACAGCCTGTGCAACAATTCTAAAATTAACCTGGCTTAAAAGGGATTGTATTGTTCATAGTTGCCTTAATCTGAAGAATTTTTTGACCATTGAGTTGATCTCTATCTTTGAAGTTTTTTTTCAATTTTGAGGATCTCATTAGTGGCTACTGCCAGATCTGTGCATGGTAGCGAGGTATAGTCCCAAACCAAAGCACTTTGGTCTTCTGTTTATTAAGGTTCGCAAAGTCTCTATGGTCTTCGCTAGGTGTTCTAGGGTGGCTTCAAAAGAGTCTGTCAAAACATCATCCACAAAAAAAAAGGAAAAATTAGGTTCTTACCTGCTAATCTTCTTTCTTTCTTTTAGTCCCTCCAAACCAGCACAGAACGGATGGGTTTACGCTCCTCTGCCAGCAGGTGGAGATTGACACATTGACTTTTAGCTACAGTACAAGTGGGCTGTGCAGTCCTATCTACAATCAGTCTGACGAATAGCCAAGCAGAAACTAACTAGGTTGAATAATAACATACCAACTCCACCCTCACATGAAGAAGACAAAGGAAAATGCCCGAATCAGACTGGAACACACTCTTGGATACAGATTAGAACAAGAACCTTTCAGCAACGTCCCACAGTTCACCAGCCAAACCAAGTGCCGCTGCTCTTACTATATTCCCCAACAACCAAGACAACAAAAACCCACAGAAAAAAACATAACTCTTCATGAGAAAACATCAAACAAAATGAGAGGGTGGGGTCTGTTGCGGTCTGGAGGGACTAAGAGAAAGAAAATTAGCAGGTAAGAACCTAATTTCTCCTTCTTTGATCATCCCTCCAGATCGGCACAGAACGGATGGGATGTACCAAAGCAGTACCCATCATGGATGTGACCCCTGAAGGGCCTCAATAAGAACATTCTCACCGAACACTGCATCCCAACGCGCTTAAATGTCCACACAGTAGTGGCGAACAAAGGAATGTAAAGAAAACCAAACTGCAGCTTTATAGATATCCACCAGAGGCACAAGCGAACTTTCAGCCAAAGAGGCTACCTGATCCGAGTGGAATGAGCTTTGAGAAAATCCGGAACAGGTTTCTTTTGAAGAAGATACGCTGAAGCATTAGCCTCCTTGATCTAATGCACAATGGTAGCCTTGGAAGCACCGTCCCCCTTATGAGGATCAACGAGAAGAACAAAAAGACGATCTGACTGACGAACTCCTGGGTCCGCTGAGCATAAGCACGAAGGACCCTATGGACATCCAGTTTGTGCAATTGTCTCTGCTCCAAAGAGCCCTCATAACTATCCAAGGCTGGGAGAACCACAGACTGGTTGACATGAAAAGGCAAAACCACCTTTGGAAGAAAGGAGGGAACCAGCCGCAGCATTACCCGCTCCTTAGAAAACTCCAGACATGGCTGCCTACAAGAGAAGGATCCCTTTTTCTTGGGTACTATGCTGGTGCGAATCTCCTAAGGAGGAGGCAGGACCACGCCAGAGGGAACATGCAGCTGAGGCTTCGGCAGGCTGCTTGGATCGCTACAGCCGACCAGCGATCCTCTGCAGGCTGCATGAACCTACAGATGATGCGGCGCTTGTACCGGCGGGCCAGCTTTAGGGGAAATTTTAAATTGTCTGGCGGGTCAAATTTTAGCACCTTTTAAACCCGGATGGTGCTCAGAATCCACGGATGGAATGGAAAAAGCTCAGCGTGGGGAGCAAAACCCTAAAGCATTTTTCACAGAATCTATCATTGCACCACCGATTTTGGTAGAAAGGTGATTAAAATTGTTTCTTAAAAACCGGTGTAATATTATTATATGTCCATAAAGTGAATAAATATCCAATGCATAAAGACTTCAAAAATAGTGAACTTAATCAGACTTAGCTTAAATGTCCATACAGCGATGGTCCGGCAAAACCCAAAGAGTAACAACATTTCATGCTACCGATCCAGGGCAAGCATAGGCTTCCCCATCTTAATAATAACACACATTGATGAATTTGCCCCTAAATGAGCCACAGTATTTTGGACTAGTTGAAGCTTTTAAAGACCAGTTTTAGCTACACCCGCATAAGGAATTGCAGTAGTTCAACCTCCTGCAGATAAAGAAATGATTTAACCAAGTTACCTCTGGTCAGAAATGGCTTCAATTGATAATCAGTCTTAACTGGGGAAAAAAATCAATTTTACCACTAGACTATTTGTCAAATTTTAATGATAATTTTGCAATTAAAAAATTTACCCCGTGATCCCCTACCACTATCTGTTCTTTAAGTGGTAAGGGCCCCTGTGTTAATCCCACATTAATCAATTAGTGCATGACATTGCTTTACATGCTAACTCATCACCCCCCTTCAAAGAAAAAAATATTTTCTTAGTGTGTGCATGCAAATTGGCAAATTTACAACAGGAAGCCTTTTTAGTGTGCAGAAGCACTTACTGCAGTTTTATAAAAGGACCTCGTCATGTGAGGCATACACTAGTGGTTGCCCAAAATGGCCTCTGAATCTTAGCTTCCAGAGAAGATAGGATATATGAGCACAAATGGTATAATTGGGTATAATCTTTGATCTCTTCTTTCCAAATATAGTTTGACATCACTATTTACCCAGGAGGTTTGCATAGTGAGATGTGACAATGCAAAAACTGCTAGAGAAAAAGAAAAATTATGATTCGTCATAATCACTGTTTTCTCTCTGGGCACCTAAAAAAACTTTAAAAGTCCTTTCTGTACATAAAAGAGTGCTCTATCCATAGAAAAAAAAAAGGTACTTATAACACTGCACATCTGATATGCATGTAAAACACACACAGACTGTTGTGCTTTTTTCGTGAATGAACTACAGACGTAACAAAAACTATCTGGATGATTAGTACAATGTCTTGGCATGATAAAGACTGATATTAATCACCTTCTGTAGCATAAAAAAACAAAGACAACTGTTGTTAACCCTCCTTATACGTTTATCCTATAAACGCATGATATATCACCCAATTAACGTTTCTAATTATATATGAGCCTCCTCCTTGTATGAAGGAGACTTATGGTTGACCAGAAAGTTTTCCACTAACCACTTAAATGCCTCCCAAGCTTCAAGCTCAGCTGCTGAGAATGATTGCTTATAATCTTTATCCTGTGGGCCTATAAATATCCCTTCCTTCAGTTTTGCAGTGCTGATTTTTGGAAATTTCTTAAGATATTGAAAATCTGGCAAGTTTGCTTTACCCATGGCCTTTACCAGGTTCTTCATCAACCCCAGCTTGATATGAAGAGGTGGAAGAAATATTTTATGAGGAACCACCAATAGCATAAATTTCACACTGATTGTCCCTGGGTTAATGGTATCCCTCAGTTGCCAGACACACTTGACGTAATGTTCAGATATATATCTGCTATCCCACAAGCACAGGAAACAGCAGTACTTAGTGAATCCTCCTTGCATTCCCATTAGTATGCCAGTGACCTTCAGATTACCACAGATGTGTTTTATAACTGATTGCTTTTAGTAAATTCTTCATATTCTCATAAGACTTTAGATGAGCAAAATGGGCAATTGGAATACTTGGTTTGGAATTTCCGTTGTGCAGTAACACTGCCTTCAAGCTTCTCTGTGAATCAATGAAGAGACACCATTCATCTGGACAATGCACTTCTGACAAACTGTTGAAGAGCCCATTGATGTCATGACAAAAGCACAATGAGCCATTTATAGTAAAGAATGTTATGATTCCTTTTTCTGTAAGTTGTTATGTTAGCATCTTTTGCAAGCAAATGCTTAGCTTAAGCTTTTAAGCAAGTTCTGCTTTTTCTTTTGAAAGATTTAGATCAGAAATAAGATCATTGAGCTTAGCTTGTGTAAAGGTCTCTGGTTCTGAATCTTCATCATTCACATAATCAGGATCAGAAAAGCTGCTGCATCACCATCACATTCCTCATCATGTTCCACAGAAGCAAGTCCATCTTGTGGAGGTACAGGGCCAGGCAGTGAGTCATTATGAAGAACAGGCCTAATAGCAGAATCCAGAGTAGGATATATAATTTTGTGCTTAGTTTTAGCTGAGAATCCACTTGTGTTCAAAAGGCAAAAGTAGCAATCTTTAATATGGTCTTGCGGTTCCCTCCATATCATTGGGATTGCAAATGACATTGCTGCCTTTCGTTGATTGAGCCAGTCATAAAGTCATTTGGAACAACTGGTACAGATTATATGTGAAGCCCAAGACTTATCCTGGTGCAGCCTAACTAGAACTTTCTAAGTTCTTAGAGTGCAATCACTCTAAAATTGTCCATACCGGGGCTCCGTCGGTGCCGTCACCCATCACTCAAGAATATGCTGCCTGCTTGTCCTGGGATAAAGCCAAAGTACAATTTGTATATCTTCTTCAGATCTACGGTAATTGGGTAATGTTGTGCTTTTGTCGTGAATGAACCACAGACGTAACAGAAACTATCTGGATTATTAGTACAATGTCTTGGCATGATAAAGACTGATATTAATCACCTTCTGTAGCATAAAAAAACAGATAACTGTTGTTAACCCTCCTTATACGTTTATCCTATAAACGTATGATATATCACCCAATTAATGTTTCTAATTATATACGAGTCTCATTACAAAAATGTGACGTGCTAGTGAAATAACCTAGAAAATTTAGGAATGCCAACAAGCAGGGATCAGTAAATACCCTAGAGTAATTGTCAAAAACAGAAATATGTGCATGGTACCTGCATGGGAAAAAGCATGTAGTGCTGCCCGATTCAGGAAAAAAATATTCGATTCGATTCAGCCTATTGAATCGATTTTTTGATTCAATTCGATTTTCCTGCCCAGTTGGGTGTTGTTTTTTTTTTTTACAAACATCCTTGTGGGTTTATTTTATAAATCAACCACAACAAGGAAACTTCTAGAAATGTCCAAATAAACATGTGCAACAAAAATGTTTTAATCTTTTTTATGAATTAATTAAAACATTTTTGTTGCACATGCTATTTGCTAAGACCAATGATGAAAACACCATCCCAGTAAGGGCACAAATAGAAATATAAAGTAGTACCTTGAGTGTTTGAGGTCTAGCAGAAAAATCCATTTAAAATAGTTTTGTCATCATCTGGGGTTTATTTTATAGCCTCTTCACCCCCTTTGCCCTCTCCTTCCCACACTGGTCCTGTGGTGTAAACAAAATAAACAAACAAAAAATACTTTTCCTCTCTCTGTTAAATCCTAGCTCACGTTCACAGTCTAACACCAGCTCTGGAAGGATACACATTTCAAATCTGACATATAATCACAAAACAGAAAATAAAATTATTTTTCCTACCTTTTGTTGTCTGGTCATTTTTCAAATCATGTTGGTCACATGTTGGTCTCGTTGTCTTCTGATCAGGCTCTTCTTTCTCCGTGCTAACCATCCATCTTCCATCTCTTTCCTCCCCTTCTGTTTCCCTTTCCTCCCCCGGACGTCTGGCATCTTTCCTTTTGTTCATCTCCATCCCCCCCTCCCCCCCCCGCAGCTGCAGCAATGGACTCCACCATCCATAGATCCACCATCTCTCCTTTTCTCAACTACCCTTTCATCCAGCATTTCTCTTCTGTGTCCCTGTCCCTATTCTCTCCAGTACTGTCCCCCTTGTGCCCGTTCTTATGCTCCCTCCATGCCCAACATCTTATCTCTCCCCATATCCAGCTTCTTCTTTCTCTCTTCCTTAACTCCTGTATCCCCTTCCCCAAGTACAGGCTTTCTCCTACTATCTATCCTGCACCCTGCCCACCTACTTTGGAGCAGTATCTGTTCCTCTTGTACCCTTCCCCTTGTGGTCTTGCATTTATCTCTCCCTATCTCCATTAGTCCAGCACCTCCCCCTCTTTTTGGTTTGGTCTCTCTTCCCTTCACCCCAGGTCTGGCATCTCCCCTCCCCCTTACTCCTTCCTCCTCCTCCCTCTGCATAGGCCTGCCTCATGCCGCGAAGGCACTCTTCATCCTCCTCCCTCTGTACAGGCCTGCCTCCACGCTGCAAAGGCCTGCTTCCCCCCTTGAAGGCCTGCTCCCCCCAGCTTCCCCGCTTTTCCCTAAGCTAATACAGCAGCCTTCAGGATTGCTGGTGCTATAGCCGTCATCCTCAGTGGCACATTTCCTCTGCCGTGATCCTGACCCTGTCAGATGAGGGGCGGGACTGTAGTAGAAAGAATGTGCCGCTGAGAATGATGGGCAGCTGCATGGATCGCTATAGCACCAACGAACCTGCAGGCTGCCGTATTAGCTTAAGCCAGTATGAGGAAGCTGGGGAAACATTCAGGCCTTTCCGACTGACCCTCCCCCCTCAAGTAGGAGCAGCAGTGGATGGCCAGCAAGAGGCAACACTGCCGCTCCTGCTTTAGGAAGGCACAGGGGGGGGGAGGGTTGGCCTTCGAATCGGGAGGTCAATTTTTCTTAAAATTGAATCGATTCGATTTACCCGATTCAAATCGGTGAATCGATTCGAATCATGAATCGGGCAGCACTAGTCTTAACTATTACTCCTCTGTGAAAAAATATAAAGGAGAGATTCTATGAACATTTCCTCAAAATCTAGCCCAAGGTAACGAGAGTATCTAGATCAGGGGTGCCCAAAAGATCGATCGCGGAGCCCATCCTGGGCTGCGCGATAAAATTTGCGTTGCCCATCCTGGGCTGCGCGATAAGACTACCGTTGACTTTGTGTTCTCCCTGTTCTCCGGCGCCACAACAGGCCAGCAGCAACTTTAGAAGCGCCAGGCAAGCCAGCCTCCCCCCTCCCCAATTGCTGCCTGGCTGGCCCGGAACTTCCTCTCCGATATCAGAATTGACATCGGGGGTAAGGCTGCTGGCCTGTTGCAGCATCAGGAAACAGGGAGAACTCGACGACAGCTGTGGTTTGTGGGCCTGTCCCAGATGTCGGCGGTGGCTTAGAGGCCTGTTTCCAGATGACAGGGGGGTAGGGAGACAGAAAGAATGGAAGGGGGTAGGGAGACAAAGAATGAAAGGGGGGGGGGCATGGAGACAGAAAAAAAGAAAGGGGCAGGGAGCCAGAAAGAAAGACAGCAGAGAGAAAGGAAGTAAGAAAGGGGGGCAGGGAGACAGAAAGGGGATGGGGCAGGGAGAGAGGAAGGAATAGGGGGAGGGAATGGAGTGTGTTAGGGGGCAGGGAGAGAGGAATGAATAGGGGGAGGGAATGGAGTGTGTTAGGGGGCAGGTAGAGAGGAAGAGAAAGTTGGACTCATGGAAGGACAGAGATGTTGGTTGGGGAATGGAATGAGGAGACGAAGCATGCAGGAGGGAAAAAATATTGCATGCAGAGTCAGAAGAAAGTGTAACCAGAAGACTCATGAAATCACCAGACAACAAAGGTAGAAAAAATGATTTTATTTTAAATTTAGTGATCAAAATGTGACCATTTTGAGCATTTATATCTGCTGTCTATATTTTGCACTATGGCCCCCTTTTATTAAACCGCAGTAGCGGATTTTAGCACAGGGAGCCTATGAGTGTCGAGAGCAACGCGGGCATTCAGCGCAGCTCCCTGCACTAAATACTGCTATCGCGGTTTAGTAAAAAGGGAGGGGGTATATTTGTCTATTTTTGTATAGTTGTTACTGAGGTGACATTGCAGATTTTAAAGTCATCTGCCTTGACCTCTTTGAAACCCCCCCCCCCCCCCCGAATATAAATGATAATTAACATTTTCTGTGTGTAATGTGCATTGTGTTTTTTAAAAATTTTATTGTTGGTAGATCATTTTGACTTGGTCATTTTAAAAGTAGCTCGCAAGCCAAAAAAGTGTGGGCACCCCTGGTCTAGATGGAGCAGCTGAGTCATGGGTTGGGTTCAGGCGCAACAACCTCTAGCTCCAGCATGGAAAGAACTAGCCCTTGAGCCTGTACTTCTACTGTTTGTCTGTAATGAAGCTTTGTTACTCAGTTATTACCATTGTGTTTTGCCTATCCTACCGCATATTATTAGTGATCTTAGAAGTGTCATTTTAGCTCATCTATTGCCTCAAGTGTTCACTTATTGTAAAGTTGATGAAGGATTTAGCAGTATAAAGACTTCCGTGACTGTTCCGTGAGGGAATCCCAGAGGCTAAATTGTGTTGTTATACCTGCTGCTGCCACTGCCCCCACCGAAGTCACAGCTAGCAAATGAGCAGACAGAAAATAATTAACTGAGGCAAGCTGTTCCTACTTGAAAGGAGCCATTTCTCCCTAAACTATTGTCCACTATTGCTTGCTTCATAGGGGGCACTCAAGGTTTCCCTCCTTAAGTTTGGAAAG
Organism: Geotrypetes seraphini; assembly: GCF_902459505.1. Classification (NCBI taxonomy): domain Eukaryota; kingdom Metazoa; phylum Chordata; class Amphibia; order Gymnophiona; family Dermophiidae; genus Geotrypetes; species Geotrypetes seraphini. The sequence goes on along the minus strand of NC_047092.1, from coordinate 170,096,589 downwards.
AGAAGCTGAGGCACACAGAGCTCCTAATGCCAGAACCTCACAATTCAGGGAAGACAGGAATGGGTGAGGGGAAGAGGGTGGAAGGATCCTGTCACCTGGGTGTAGTAGATTACTGGGCCACACCAACACTTTGCCTTCCCTAAAACTTTCTGTTGACCAAAAATTAAGATTTTTATTTTAATAGAAAATTCACAGCTCCTTACGTGCACTAAGGTTCCACCAAATTTGGGCTGCAGAGGATACACCTACCTTCTCCCGGAGATTGAGAAATAATGGATAGTTATGCGTTGCACAGACTACTTTTAAGACAGTAGTTTTGTCTCCATCTGCTGCTAAATGTGTGTAATCTCCTCAAAAATATCCTATAAAAGTTTAGGGTTGGAGGAAAAACCAAGGCCATCACTACCATATTGTGTTGCAAAAAATATTTTAATATAATAAATGTTTAATATTCCACTGTATATAAAGAAATTTCAATGAAATTCACCCACAGAGTGATAAGTATAGAATTAAAACATTTTAAAGCCTAAATCAGTAGTTAGGGAGCAAGATATTTCAGTCTAACAATAACTTACTTTTGATTTAAAGGGAGCAATTTTCATCAACATAACACAAGAAAATCATTTTCTAAATTTAGGTAAGACTGTGCTGCAAGCTAATTCTCGCCTGCATTAAAATCAGGGACAAAATTGAATTATGGTGCTGTGTGGCAGTGGTAATACAACTAGGAAGGAATAATACTACTGAAAAATGAGAAAAAACTACTTTATTGGCCTTTGGTTTGTTTGGACATAATTTATGTTTATGAACTATTTTACTTAAAATCCATGAATCTCCTGAAAAATCAGATGACTTATCTTGCTAGTACATCCAGAATATGTGCTTGTTATGGAATCATTTCAACTATAATTCACTTGTGATTGAGGACATCTTTTTCTGCACTTGTCTCATCCATGATGCTTCTATCTATATTTTCTTTTAATAATCATAATCACATAGGGGCTCATAATCGAAAGAGAAAAACGTCCAAAAACCGGCCTAAGTTGGCACTTGGACGAACATTTCTCAAAAACGTCCAAGTGCCGATAATAAAACCGGGTTTTGGACGTATTTCTAAACGACCTAGGCCTTCATAGTGCCACTCAATGTCCAAAGCTAAACAGGGCGGGAGTTGGGCAGGATGTGGGCCAGCTTAGACTTAGTCGTACAGCATGTATAACCGAAAGTTTAACAACAGAGCCTAGATGGAACTTGGACGTAGTGACTTAGAATCACAAAAACTCACCTAAACTCACCAGATAAGCACTTCAAACACATAACACAGACCCCCACACACTACCCCAGTGATCACCACCACCCCCCTCACCCCCATAAAAATAATATTCACAACTTTAAATTTCAGCTCCAGACCATCATCACCTGGCCACCTGGCATAGGAAAGCCTAATCGTTCAGCCAAGAGGCAGCTTAAGTCATATTGTGGGTGGGTTAGGGACCCATAGAGAAGAGGACCCATGCCCATAAGCCCCTATAATCACTGCATTGATACTTAAACATGTGCACTGCCCTATACACCCCCCAAAACCCTTTTTACTGGCATATAAGTGGCTCCTGCAGCCATAAAGGCTATTGGGGTGGTAGATAAGTGGGTCTAGGGGATTCTGGAGGTGGTTTGGGGGGCTCACCATCACCTATAAGGGAGCTGTAGTGAGAAGCCATGACACCCTTTTTGTGAAGTTCACAGCAGTGCCCTGTAAGGTACCCCACTATTTAGGTGCCATGTCTGGGTGTTCAGTCCATCACTTTTCAGACCCCTCCCACGTCCAACAGGGCTTGTTCTAGGCATTTTGGACTTGGACTAAAAGTTGGACGGAAATGTGGTATAAAGATGGACGATTAGATCGGCAGGACGTATAATTAGATGATTTTCAAAAGTAAATAAAAGTTGGACATCTCTTTCGAAAATGTGTCTTAGGCTCTTTTTAACTTTGGACGACCTGCGAGATGGACGTAAACGGACCAAGATGTCCCTTTCGATTATGCCCCTCATAGTACCTATGTCTATTAGTGTTTTTTTGTTTGTTTTGAAGAAATTGCAGGCATAGAATCTACTTCTATTCTTTTCAACAACAGAGCCAATGGTCTTTCCTAGTGGCACACAGACAAGAATAACAAATGGATTCATGCTTCTTACCCTTGTGAAATTATATACTAATAGGTACATACATTTTAAATTACCCAGTAAAACACAATTCTGTTTCTTAGAAAATGAAGGTTTTATCATGTTCTAGATAGTTATTAAATCATAGTACACTAAAGCAATGTTATCATAACCATGTTAAAAGACCAGTCAGCAGATTTTTATTTTTTTATCTAAAGGCACAAAAACAACTTATGAAATAATGATCTAGTTTTTATTTTCCAAACATGTGCATCTTCAGATGAAACAACAAAAAATATTAGACTCTCTTGATCTGAACCTTTCTCCTAGAATGTTATTTTGTGGTGTGCAATTGTTTTAAAAGTTCTCAGGAAACAAAAATTCAGTAGTTTCTTCCTATTTTTTGTTACTTCACACAAGGAAAAAATGAGTGTGTGTGTTAACATGGAGCAGTGTTTACAACGAATGTACTTTCATAAACAAAAATCCCATGAAAATAATATAGCTCCCCCCCCCACACACACACATTTACTAAGCAATGGCAGAGATTTCTACTGTGGCCTGGACGTTAAATGCTCCGACCCTCAGGAATTCTATGAGCATTTAGTGCTCCAGGCTAGATGATGACACGGTGAGAGAATTAATTCCCATTCCCACGGGAAACTATCTCCATGTCATTCTTTAAGGAGAGGGAAGAATCAGAGTATGAATGGGCCCAGCCACTGGCCCTCAAGCCTTGCATTGAAGAATGCTGGTGTAGAAGAACTGAGGTTGAGATAGACACTAAAGAATGACATGGGATTGTTTAGGTACATTTTAGAACCATTCCATCTGTTAGTATGTATTTATGTATCAACTCTTACTGGATGTTTTGATAACTAAGAGGTCTACACAAAATATGAATAAGTGGGGGGCTGTATATGGGGGAGTTAACAAGAAAAATGTTTATCAGATATTATGAGCTCCTTTTACTAAGGTGTGCTAGCGTTTTTAGCCCACGCTACATTGCCCCGTGTGCTAATCTCGCCAAGAACTAACGCCAGCTCAATGGTGGCACTAGCGTCTAGCATGCAGGGCAATGCAGTGCGCGCTGAACGTGTGCTAAAACCGCTAGCGCAGCTTAGCAGAAGGAGCCCTATGAGTCCATGTGATTTAACACTTTAAAATTTCATATGCTCAATATATTGTTAAATTGGTTATACTGATGTTATATTAAAATAAAAAACAGGTTTAAAATAAGTTGGCTAATTGTATACCAAGAAACTTACTCCCTTCCAATAATACTACATCAGGGATCAAGACAATAGCTCTCCCTGAAACAGTCAAGTCTGATCGGAGATGATCAAATAGAAGAAAATAAAAGAGAGCTCCATATGGAATGTAAAATACAGGAAAACCAGTTTTGCAAAAACATTCTCTTTAAGAACATAAGAATAGCCTTACTGGGTCAGACCAATGGTCAATCAAGCCCAGCAACCCATTCTCACGGTGGCCAATCCAGGTCACTAGTACCTGGCCGAAACCCAAGAAATAGCAATATTCAATGCTACCGGTTCAGGGCAAGCAGTGGCTTCCCCCCATGTCTCTCACAATAACAGACTATGGACTTTTCCTCCAGGAACTTGTCCAAACCTTTCTTAAAACCAGCTCTCTTTAAATAATGCCAAGTTTTGCAAATGAAACAAATTAGTTCTGAGAAAAAAATATGTATTCTACATAAATTCACCTGCAGCACAGCAGTAGGAGCAGTAAAACATTATAAACTGCATTTAAAAGGGAGAGGCATAAGATTAAACCTTGAAAACCAGATAGGAAGAAGGAGTAGAGGTAGTAAATTGGACATGTAAACTACAAAAGATGTGTGTGAAACCAAATTACCTTTCTTCATGCTTTGTCTAATATACAACAAATATGACAATCCTTCACAAGATGTAAGCTGACAACTTTTCTGAAAAGTTTGTCACAACATGCAATGTTTACATTTACATAAGGAACATTAAAATCTTCCATCAAAATGCTTATGAAAGGGTAACTCAATCATGGAGACGGTTCTACAATCACTTCCTCCAGAAATATAGCCAAACTCTTTCTCAATTTAAGTTCAAAATAAACTGAGTGAATGATCTCAAGGCATAATTTTTAAAATACTTTAAATTAAAACTTTAGGTGCTCTACAGCAGTTTAGGAAAGAGGGTACACACAGCTATCACAATATAGGAAAAGCACTGATAGTTCAAACAACTTCAAAACATCTATTTATTAAGGAGAAAAAACATCTGACAATAGCCTTGGTCACCTTTTCAGATTATTTTTGTTATTACTTATATTTTTATAATGGGTACATAATTTTATAGAGATGCCCACTAATCAAATATGCTTGGACTCCATTCCTGAATGCAAATACCCCAAAGTTAACATTTAAGGCATACACTAACAGCTACTTTTTGTCTGCTTTTGATTTAATAAGCATTATTTTTACTCATACTTAAATAATATGGAATGTTGGCACAAAACGAATATGGCCGTGAAAACATTTACACATTGCCAGCTGCTGCTCTAAATACACACACATCCTGAAATGGCTTTAGATGGACAAATTTATATCCTGGCTTCTAAATAATAACTAACTATTAAAATAAAATGATTCGTAAATTATGTACAGAATACAATTTGTGTAATATGATTCAGCAGCCATCATTGCCAGCCCATGCTGTTCACTTGGTATGCTGGAGGACAGTTTCCTTTTCCTAAGCCTAAAATAACAAACCTGCTGGGATTTCCTAGGTGGTGGTGGGGATGGGGCAGTGGACCTGCATTCATAGAATATGTTTCTTCAATTCAGAACCACCAGTTTATATGTCTGAGACAAATAATCTAGAGGATATTTACTGGATTTCTAGTATTTTTGCAGAATTGAAATATCAAGAAAAGGACAAGTTGAAAAGTGATCTTTCTTAGAGTAACTTTGTAATCTTGCATTTATGTTCTAAACTATTCAACAAGTTATCTTATGCTGAAAGTACAAGCCACTGCTACTCAATTCTATTTTCTTCACGATTAAAGCCCATCTGCACAAATTCCAAACTTGATGAAAAGTTTTTTGTCAAACAGTTTGCTGCAAATATAGGTATGAGAGAAAAATCAAATTATACAAAAAATCATTAACTGGCCAGAAAATGACAGCAATGAATAAAAAGTATTTACGTAGATGTTAAAAAAAAGAAAGATCTTGGAAAATGTCATTTGCATTTAGAAGAGCCAACATAGAAAACCCAATCATTCACACATGTTCAATCTCAAGTTTTATGATTTTTCATCTAATGGCTTTGTTTCTTCTTCCTCTTCTTCCTCCTCTTCACAATCCTCCTCTTCTGTTTGTTGATCTAGTTCTTCTTTTGTAATCATTTCAAAATCATTTCCATTGCCACTGCTGTGCTGAGAGCCATCATCCTCTCGTCTGTCACTGTCCGTGTCAGACTGATGCTCTGCTCCTGATTCCTCCACTGCTTCTCTCCTACTCTCCTCTTTTCTCTCACTGTCTGATTTCTCATCGCTATCAGACTTCAGTTGTTTTATGGCCTCAGGTTTCTCATCTTTCTTCAGGTCTGCTTTAGGCCCTTTGTATTCATGTGTATATAGAGGCCTGAAGGAATCGATGAAACCCACATCTGCAGTTAGATTTGGTAAAAACCAAAAGTGATGCCTTCCTCCAGTTAAGAGCCAAATAATAAGGAAAAGGATACAGCGGGCTGCCAAAAGAAACATTCAAAAGAGAAATTGTGTCAACATCTCACATATATGATATGATTCACAAGCACTGCTAAGGACATTTAACCATCATTATCTAACTATAGTAAACACACAAAGATTTTTTATGACTTATGAAGTACCTTTCCTGTATCAGCTTTATCATATGGAAGATAGGGGGCTTTGGAACAGAGGGGAATTTGATGGGGAGAACAGCTTCTTTGCCATTTAGCTGGCATCTTTAAGAAGTGTCTACGAGCATCAGACCACTGCTTTGCAACCTGATGTTCCCTGCCAGGAAAAATAATACCAACTTTTTGCTGTAGTAATTTTTCAGGAATAATACAGCTTGTGGTATTATTCAGTTTACATAAGAATAAGGTGTTCTGCATGCTCTGTATCTCATGGTACAATAAATTTAACAGGTTATTTCTCTAACACATGGTCAAACAACACATATTATGATTGTAACACCCATTAAATACTCCCCACTTAGTATAAAGTGGATACATCACTAGAACAGTGTCCCATAGCACACTAAACATAGTGCCCATGGCTTGAGGCATCCGGAAGTGCACAGACGTCGCTGTGATGACATCACATGCATGCCCAAAGGCATGTTTAAGAACAAGGATAGGACTTTTTTTTTAAGTAGGTCTTTAATGCCTTACAATCAATAATATATGAATCAAGGCCTTTTATTTCTAATGGAAGACTGTTTCAAACATTAACAGCCTAATTACAAAAAGGATCATAAGAACATAAGAATTTGCCTCCGCTGGGTCAGACCAGAGGTCCATCGCGCCCAGCAGTCCGCACCCGCGGCGGCCCATCAGGTTCATGACCTTTCAGGTTATCTTGATTTAGCCCTATAGCCCCCTTGTTTTTATCTATACTCTTTCCATACTCATATCTACCATTTTCTGTATCCCTCAATTCCCCTATCCTTCAGAAATCCATCCAATCCCTTTTTGAATCCCCGTAGCGTACTCTGCCCGACCACTTCCTTCCTAATTGACTCTTCCTATGAAGCAAACTAAAGGAGAATGAACAGAAGATCTTCCCCAGAATGCAAAAGGAAAGCAACCAAGCCTAGTTTGCCATGCATTCCTATTCCGGAGAAAAACTGAGGAACTTTCTAGTCATATGGAGTGGCAAAGAGATCTATCAAGGGGGAGCCCCATTTCCAAAAAATCCCACAAACCACATGGTCATTCAGTATCCACTCATGGGGGTCAGAGGACCTCTCAGTTTGCCTGCCAGATATGTGGTCTTGCGAAACATTCTATGAGAAATGGTCCACTTCCATATTCTGACATTTCCCAACAAAGGAGGTATGGCCCTGTCCCTACCTGTTTATGTAATACATTGCTACCTGGTTTGTTTGAACCAGGATTTCCTTGCTGGATTTAAACATACTGAAAGCTGCATTGTTTCAGACCAGAAGTAAACAGCTTTTCAAGCAGCAGCTGGAGCCCTGTGTGCATTAAATTTGTCTGCCAAAACCATTTGTTTTCAAATGAGGAGCAGGGGACAAAAGGCTCCAATTTTTGAGGGCACTCCATATGAGTATTCTCAAAGAAAACTCAACTGCCTGCTTCTTATTTTAAAACTTATGCAAGTTAACGTAACTTCTAATGCAATGGCACTTACCCACAGCAAGTAGTAGAATACTGGCTACAAAACATCCTGCACCCACACTGAGGTAATAAACACCAACTCGCATCTCTGCAGGCCAGAGGGGGAACAGAGTTGCAGCTATAACAGCAATCACTAGAAAAATCATACAAAAAAGATTAACACGTTTATTATGCATCCAAAAAAACCAACAAATCTCTTCAAAGAAAATGTCAAAGAACTTTCTCATTAAGATTTACAACAAAAAAAGGAATGGACTGATAGCCAAGAATCAGTGCTATACTCTACCATCTAGGAGCCTGGATCCTGGGATGGGATGGGTTGTGGAGGGAATAGGAACTTGTGGAGGCAGTGTACACAACCCATGGGAGGAAGGGTTTCTCAACCATCATTCAAGAGCAACATCTAGTGGCTGTCTCAAAGAATGCACCATAGTTCAAGTTTCTCAATCAAAGGGCCTTGGCTGGGCCAGATAGTAAAGGAGGAAGGACGAAGTATATCCTTGCTGGTCTATACTACACTAGAAGCCCAAAAAGAACAAGGAGCAGCTGTGTCTAGCAGGAAAGAAAAGTTACAAGTAGGAGTAGTACTAGTAAAATATTAATCATCAACTATTAAATATAATAATAATACTTTTATTCCTTTTGCAACTGAAAGAATCTCCTTGGAATTCACTTACTCTTTATTCTATACCTTGGAATTCACTTACTCCTTAGAATTCTATACCCGTAAGGCCCATGATCTAACAGCAGTGCCAACAAGCCTTCATGGTGATGCCTATCAGCAGCAGTTGTAATGGAAGACAGAGAGGGCATGTCAATGGGTGGGCATGGGCTTATGACTAATATGAAGCTTTATCAGTGGGCCAGTGCAGGCTGAAAAGCAATAGACAAAATAACAGGAGGGAAGAGGTCGTGGTGACCGCAGCTTCAATAATGTTATTGTCACTTAATGGAAGAGGATGAATAATAGAGTGCCACAAGGTTCTGTTCCGGGACCAGTGCTTTTCTGGAAATGGAAACAACTAATGAAGTGCTCAAACTTGTAGATAACAAAGGGCTTCTTTTACAAAGGCACACTAGCGGTTTTAGCGCGTGCTAGCCGCTACTGCCTCCTTTTAAGCAGGCAGTAATTTTTCAGCTAGCGCGCTAATCTTGTGTGTACGCTAAAAATCTAGCGCACCTTAGTAAAAGGAGCCCCAAATTGTTCAAAGTTATTCAGTTGTATACAAATTGTGAGAAATTGAACGAGGATCTTAGGAGACTGAAGACTGGGAATTCAAATGGAAGATGAACAATGTAGACAATGCAACATGATGCATATTGGGGAGAATAACTCAAATTATAGCTACATAATGCTAGGCTCCACATTAGGAGTCATCACCCAGGAAAGAGGTCCAAGTGTCACTGTGGACAATATGCTGAAATCTTCCATCCAGTGTGTTGTGGCAACCCAAAAAGCAAACAAACAATGTAAAGAATTATTAGGAGAGGCATGGAGAATAAAACAAAGAACATCATAATGCCTCTGTATTATTCCAGGGTATGACTGCACCTTGAGTATTGTGTGCAATTCTGGTTGCTACATCTAAAAAAAGGATATAGAAAATTTTTTTAAAAATTAATGTACTGAGAAGAGCAATCAAAGTGATTAAAGGAATGGAACAACTCTCATATGATGAAAGGCTAAAGAGATTAGAAATTTGGGGTTGGAAGAAAGATAGTGAGGGGGAATATGATATGGGTCTACAAAATCTTGAGTGGAGAGGAAAGATATACACTGATTGTTTATTCTTTCAAAAAGTAAAACACCAGGAGACTAGGAGTAGCTAATACAATGGTTCCCAAACATGTCCCTAGGCCTCCTCAGCCAGTCAGGATTTTGCAATATCCACAATGAATATTCATGAGAAAAATCACTATGGATATCTGAAAACCTGACTAGCCAGGGAACTCCCAGGACAGGTATGGGAACCACTGAGCTAAAGAATTTGAACTGCTACTCTAACCAACTGCAGCTCCTTGTGATCTTGGGCAAATCACTTAATTTTCCAAACTCAGACTGTGAGTTCTCCAGAGACAGAAAAATATTTATTGTACACTAGTTTCAGACTTGCAGGCAGTAATGCCAAGAGATTTTATAGTAATATTTTTAAAACAAACAGAGAAAATATTTTTTCACTCAACACATAACTAAGCTGTTGAACTCATTGCTGAAAGATGTAGTAAAAGCAATTAGCACAGCTGGGTTTAAAAAAGGTTTGGATAAATTCCACTACAAAACTGCAGCTTTAAAGCCAACAAAGTTCTAAGAAATGGCTTCACGTGCTAAAACATAAAATCTTATTTTTCCAGTGAAAAAAACATGAGTCTTGACATGTGGGTTACTTCTCTTCAACCGCAAGGTTGACCAGGGAAAATCTACCGTTTACCCTTGGGAGAAGGTAGCATGGAATCTTGCTATTTTTGGATTCTGCCAGATACATCTGAAGTGGCTTGGTCACTTTTAGAAGCAAGATACTCGGCTAGACACACCTTTGGTTTGACCCAATATAGCAATTCTTATGACTTATGTCACATGCACCATTGGCAGCTATGTGGCCCAAGGGAAACTAAGTTCCATCACAGAGGTGAACTAACATCTAAGGAAGAGAACCCACTAATGGGATTAGTAAGAGGCTGTAGCTGGAAGGAGTGAGAAAGAAAAGATTAGTAGAACTAGGTAGGTGGCTGGAAATAGAAACTAAGGAGCAGATTCTCTAAAACTTGCGCTAAAATCTGACGGGTCACTATCACGGCCATGAATGTAACGATTTGAAAACTACGAGTCATTCTCTAAAAACCACACATACAAATGAGGTTCACAGAGGGTCCCTAGATTTATTAGGATGAGTCGCTGGTGATAGTAATCGGCACATGCGCAGAATACATTCCGCAAATTAAAAATAAATGAGAGACCCCCAAATCGAAGATTGGCAGGAGGGATGCCCAGTCCCTCCTGCCACCGGGGTCCTTGACAACCAAAACCCGACACCCCCAGCAGCAGGACAGATGCCCATTCCCTTCCACCACTGTTGCTGGGGTCCCCCGACAACCCTGACAGTAGAAAGGATGCCCACTCCCCTCCCACTACCGCTGCTTGGGTCCCCCGGCAGCAATAGGGATGCTCACTTCCTCCTGCCTCCATCACTCAACCCCCCCCTTCCCGACAACCCCCATGCCCGTACCTTTGGCACAAAGGCCAGCTGGCGGGATGCCTACTCCCTCAGGCCTGCATCTTCAAAATGGTGGACCTTCCCAGTGCATCCTGAGATGCACCAGGGAGGGTCCTAACACTGTGACTATGGGAGGGGTCTTAGGTGCATTGGCCAATCAGAGACTTAGGCCCTTCCCGGCACAAACCATGATGCACCAGGAAGGGGAAGTCCTGCCATTTTTAAGAGATGGGCCTGCTGGCCGGAGCAGGCACCCCTCTGGCCAGCCTTCATGCTAAAAATACTGGGGGGGGGGGTTGTCAGCTGGTTGGGCGTTGGCAGGAGTGGCCATCCTTCCAGCTGCCGGGTGAGGGGGGGAGCAGGTGTTTGATTGTTTGGGGGGGGGGAGGGGCAGCAGTGAGAGGGAGTGGGCATACCTCCTGTTGCCAGGAGTCTGGGGTTTTGGTTGTCAGGGGACCCCAGCAGCGGCAGTGAGTGGGCATTCCTTCTGCCAATCTTGAATTCAGGGGTCTTTTTTTATTGGGGGGGGCTGACCTATCAAACCTTACTATTTCTATGTTTACTTTCCTGTCAATGCCTGAGCCAATCAGCACTCAGGCACTGATCAGAAAGTAAGGCTATGAAGCTCAGTCCCTGCTAAAAAAGTTTGCCCGCAGATGTGGTACAATGAGGTTACGGAATCACCTGGTGATGATAAAGAATTCCCCAGAGTGCTCATTTTAATATTAATGACCTCGCTGTGCTATATTTGCATGGCAGAGTCGGAAAAAGCTAGGAAGCTCAGAAAAGACCACAGTGAGCCGTTCTGAAAATCGGCCGGTAAAATTCTGCCCCATTAAACCTGCTGAAGCAGGTTTAGTAAATGTGTTAAAGGAACATTTAGTTTTGAGAATCTTCCTCTAAGAGGCTGGCAGGGATTCTGGTATTAGTATATATTGGATGGCAGTGTCAAAGCACCAGCTAAGAAGATTTTTGTGGGCTTTCCTTCAGCTCTTGCGATTCAAAGGAATCCCTACTTAACAATTACCAAAGACTACTGCTCTACCTCATAACTGGGTATACAAAAATAATGAATACTGTCATCTGAAGAACAATGGAGAAAGGGTAAGAGCTAAACATTCTAGGCTTTAGGAACACTTTTTAACACAATACATACAGAACATATTCAGTAATTTCATCTCTTACCTGGAAACAGCTGATGTTCATGAGTATCTCTAACTTACCAAGGATAAGTCCCATGGCAAATGTTTTAAAATGAACCGGGTCATAGATCCAAACATACACCTGTAAAAGTATGAAGAAGAGATATATTGCAGAATGCAATGGCATTTAACTGCATGTTGTCCAAGGTAGTGAGGGCTAGAAGGTCCCTCTCAAAGCTCCAGTCAGGAAGTGGGGAGATGGTTAAAGGATATAAAGAGAAACAGAGGAGATCTCTGCAGTAGGTAGACATAGAGGGCATGGGTGATATGAGTGGACAGGGGTAGGAATGTATTTTTAGGGGAGAGGGGTATAGTATTTCAGAGAAGGGGGTACATATGGGATATGTAAAGGATATCTGAAATAGGTTGTGTGTGGGGAGGTATCTGCTGAGGACGAGATTCTGAAGTGGGGATTGGTGTGTGTTGAGGGAGTGTGTTCATGAGCAGGAATAAAGAGTAAAACTGAAAATTTGCCTCTATGTGGGTCCATGGTACAATCACATCTTAAACCAGGGGTGGGCAACTCTTGCCTTTAAGGGCCGGAATCCAGTCAGGTTTTTAGAATTTCCCCAATGTATATGCATTGAAAGCAGTGCATGCAAATAGATCTCATGCATATTAATTGGGGAAATCCTGAAAACCCGACTGGATTCTGGCCCTCGAGGACCAGAGTTGACCACCCCTGCCTTAAACACTACATGCAACTTTGATTGCCGCAGCTCAGAAAGAATATGGTGGCGCTCAAACAAAATAATAAAGAGAATGGAACACCTTTCTTATGAAGAAAGGCCAGACAGGTTAAGGTTATTCAGCTTAAAAAGAAATGACTAAGCAGGGATATATGTTTATAAAATCACAAGTGAAGTGGAACAGTTAAATAAGGGGACATTTATATAACTTTTCAAGTGCTGAATCAAGAGGGGTATAGTATTTAAGGCAAGGAGGTACATATGGGATGTGCAGAGGGAAAATAACTGCTAGCAGACTGAAAACAAATTATTGAAAAAATACTTTCTCACAGCACATAAGCTGTGAAATCTGTTGCTTGCGACAAAGACTAGGGGACATTCGAAGTTACAAGGAAATACTTTTAAAACCAATAGGAAATATTTTTTCACTCAGAGAATGGTTAAGCTCTGGAACGCGTTGCCAGAGGATATTGTAAGAGCAGTTAATATAGCTAATTTTAAAAAAAGGTTTGTACAAGTTCCTGGAGGAAAAGTCCATAGCCTGTTATTGAGAAAGACATGGGGGATGCCACTGCTTGCCCTGGAACGGCAGCATGGAATGTTGCTACTCTCTGGGTTTTTGCTAGGTACTAGTGACCTGGATTGGCCACCATGAGTACTACTGGGCTTGATGGACCATTGGTCTGACTCAGTAAGGCTATTCTTATGTTCTTATGACTAACACAGTGGGGTTCCAAAGAGATAATATTTGCAGATTTGGGAAAACCATTATTTATCCCTGGAAATAATCTATAAGACAATGATCTGATTTTTGGGATCTACCAGATACTTGTGACCAAGACCGGCCACCATCAGACTCAATAAACTAGTCTGACTCAGACTCAATAAATTAGTCTGACTCACTCAGCATAGTTTTGATTTTTTAATGTAAAAAAACCCCCAAAAACTACTTATAAACTGCTTCCATATGAAGCACTGTAATAAAAGATTAGGTTCGTACCTGGATAATCTTTTTTTCTGTTAATCTTCCCAGAAGTCCGTATGTTAGGTATTCAATCCGTTCCTGTGAATCGGGTGTTGCAGAAGTGTGTCTCTCACAACTTTCAGCACCTCCCATATTGCTAGTGGAGTGCCCCCTTCAGTTAGTTCCAAAGCAATCAATCTCCACTGGAATAGAATACAAAGAAAGCCCCATCTCTTTGGAACAGTATCCCAAATTACTTAAGTGAAAAAACAACTCTTGCCAATTTTAAGGTGAAGTTAAAGACATTTCTCTTCTTTGATGCTTTTGTAACTTAAACTGTCCTTTTAAGGACGACTTAGATTCAAGAAAGGTTTCTACCTTCAGTTCCCCCTCCCTTTGTTATTCTTTCCCTTGAGTGTTTTCTTTCTTTCTATCAATTGTAGTTCTTCTTCCCTTTTGTTCCTGTTCATCAATGTCTTTAAAAATGTCATTTCCCCTGGTTTGTTTAAATTGTATTTTAATTGGCGCATTGTTTTGGCGTTTTTGTACACTGCCTAGGAAACTTGATTGGGCAGTATAAGAAATTTTAAATAAAATTGAAACTTGAAAGCGGGGTAAGAGGAACTTCCCCACAAACATCATACAATTTTGTTCTACTCTGCAACTTTAAGAAAAAAAGAACAATTATCAACAGGATGTTGTAACATAGCAGCAATAGTGAACCAAACTGCTGTGTGCAATAAGCACTAACTTTAAAGGAGCCAGAGGCTGAGCAATTTACTTACTTATACAGGATTTCTTTATGCTTAGGTAACTAGCTGTCAGGAGAAGAATTCTAGGCCTCAAATCTAGAAATATCCGAGCAGGTGAAACAAGATATACTAAGGGCAGGGCATACGGATGCCTGAGATTAACAGAAAAAAGATTATCTAGGTAATAACCTCATCTTTCATTCTGTTACAACTACTCAGGAGTCCGTATGTTAGGTCAGTGGTTACCAACCCTGTCCTGGAGGATCACCAGGCCAGTAGGATTTTCAGGATAGCCCTAATGAATATGCATGGATTAGATTTGCATGCCTGGCACCTCCATTATATGCAGATCTCTTAGGGCTCGACTGAAAACCCGACTGGCCTGGTGGTCCTTCAGGAGAGGGTTGGGAACCACTGCTTTAGGTGACATACCAAAGCAATGGCTGATGTCTTGGGTGGGACAGAAGAGCCTGCCTACAAAACCGAGGACCCAAATACGGCGCCCTCTTGAGCTGTACATCTACTCTGTAAAACCTTGTAAAGGTATGAAGAGTAGACTAAGTAGCTGCTGTACAAATCTCTGTGGGAGGAACTGCCAGCTCTGCCCATGAAGATGCAACACTCCTGGTTGAGTGCGCCTTGAGAGAAACCGGTGGCTGCTTGCCACAGGTGATGTATGCCGATGAAATGGCTATGCAAATCCATCTGGCTATAGAGGCCTTGGACACCAGTCTGCCACGCATGGACTGGCTAGTTACCACAAACAGACGGTTGGAAGTCATTGGTCTTTTCAAAGTAGTGAAGTAAAACTCTTCGCACATCAAGTTTCTGCAATATCCTATCCTACTTGTCCAAGCCTGTGAGTTGAAAAGCAGGCAGACGAACCTCCTAGTCGACGTGACAGTCTGATACAAATTTTAGAAGGAAGGAAGGAACCGCACGGAAAGCTACTTCCATCCCCACAGAAACTCTGAACACAAGGGGAGAGTGGCAAATACACAGCCGGCTGCCCGATAACCAGAGGGTTCTTACCCAGGGTGCCCATAGCCTGCGCTCAAGCCTTTGAAAAATTCAGGTGAGCTGACTCGCAGGGGAATAGGCCCCGAGCCCTGAAGTGGCATATAGCAAGTTGGCTCCAAAAGTCCACTCAAAGGTTTGCCCTGTGAGCGACAGTCCAACTCTGCAAAACCTGCATCCTTTCCAAGGCAGAGAATCCCCAAATATGAGGTCTCAGGGCACCAAAGCCTCAGAAAAAAATGAACTTTTAACTAAAAATAATAAAAACTAAGTAGAGAAGATCAGAAACACCTCTGCACAGTTCACTTGCAGAAAGAAAAACTGAAGGGGGCACTCCACTCCACTGGCAATAAGGGAGGTGCTGAAAATTGTAGCACACTTCTGTAACACCCTGTACACAGGAATGGATTGAATACCTGAGTAGATGTAACAGAAAGCAGATTTAAAACAAATCAAACAATAAAATAGATACGATTATTATCTTACCTAATTAATAAGACAAGTTCTGTCCACTCCCCACACAAACAATACCCAGGGGTCCATCGTGCCCAGCAGTCAGGTCCATGACCTGTAAGTGATCCTTTACCTAAACCTTTTATTCCCTAATCATTTAATATTCTGTATAGTAACCCTCTATCTATACCCTTCAATCCCCTTCTCCTTCAGGAAATCATCCAAACCCTTTTTGAAACCCAATATCATCAAGTTTCAAGTTTATTATATTGTTTGATTAAACGCTTTTAAAATTTCAAAGCGTTTTACATACTCTGTCCCACCACCTCCTCTGGGAGCGCATTCCAGGTGTCCACCAACCTCTGAGTGAATAAGAACTTCCTAACATTTGTTCTGAATCTGTCTCCTTTCAATTTTTCTGAATGCCTTCTTGTTTTTGTTTTCCCCGCTAGTCTGAAGAATCTGTCCCTCTCCACCTTCTCTATGTCTTTCATGATCTTATAAGTCTCTGTCATGTCCTCTCTAAGTCTCCGCTTATCCAGGGAAAAGAGCCCTAGCTTCTCTAGCCTTTCAGCATATGAAAGGTTTTCCATGCCTTTTATCATCCTTGTTGCTCTTTTCTGGACCCTCTCGAGCATCGCCATATTCTTCTTAAGGTACGGCGACCAGTATTGGACACAGTACTCCAGATTAGAGAATGACACGGTGGTTGTTACCCGCAGCTAGCCCCGAGTAGCTGCGGGTAACCAACCGAAACGGGAAGAGACAATTAGTGCTGGCTTCACTGCGGAGATGAGACCATTCACCGCTCCACGGGGCGGTAAATGGCCTTGTCCCCATCCCTGCAGTGACCACTAATTGTCTCTTCCCGTTTCGGTGGGTTACCCGCAGCTACTCGGGGCTAGTTGCGGGTAACTACCACCGTGTCATTCTCTAATCTGGAGTACTGTGTCCAATACTGGTCGCCGTACCTTAAGAAGAATATGGCGATGCTCGAGAGGGTCCAGAAAAGAGCAACAAGGATGATAAAAGGCATGGAAAACCTTTCATATGCTGAAAGGCTAGAGAAGCTAGGGCTCTTTTCCCTGGATAAGCGGAGACTTAGAGAGGATATGACAGAGACTTATAAGATCATGAAAGACATAGAGAAGGTGGAGAGGGACAGATTCTTCAGACTAGCGGGGAAAACAAAAACAAGAAGGCATTCAGAAAAATTGAAAGGAGACAGATTCAGAACAAATGTTAGGAAGTTCTTATTCACTCAGAGGTTGGTGGACACCTGGAATGCGCTCCCAGAGGAGGTGGTGGGACAGAGTATGATATTGGGTTTCAAAAAGGGTTTGGATGATTTCCTGAAGGAGAAGGGGATTGAAGGGTATAGATAGAGGGTTACTATACAGAATATTAAATGATTAGGGAATAAAAGGTTTAGGTAAAGGATCACTTACAGGTCATGGACCTGACTGCTGGGCACGATGGACCCCTGGTCTGACCCGGCAGAAGCAATGCTTATGTTCTACTTTGTTCCACTATTTCTTAGGTAATTAGTTTTAATATGGATTATGGTGTTTTGTTTCTATTTTTCTATTATTTTATTTTATTTATCTAAACTGTGTAAACCAAATCAAACCCTTATTTTCAAGAGATGATTTAGATTAGATTCTAAGATTTAGATTAGATTCTAGCCACACAATGCAGACCAGCAGGTGTAGAAAAATGCAATTTATTTCAACCACATCGGGTATTTGGTTGAAATAAATTGCATTTTTCTACACCTGCTAGTCTGCTTCGTTTGGCTTACTGCTCTATTTGCAGATTGCTGCCTTTCTGTGCTGCTAAACTCAAATCTCCTTCATAAAATTATTCATTTATGCCTATTCCGTGCTAAATGACTGGCTGGGCATCAAAACACCACTGCTGCCACAGTGGTTTGAGCTGCTATCTAGAGCAGTGCTTATCAAACTTTCTGTGGCTATGACCTCAGTTTAACAGCTATAACACATGCAATCCCCAGCCCTATCTTGCTGCCTGTGCACTGTTCCTGGCCATCTTGTACACCTGGCTGCAACTCTTGCTATATTCTTCCATCTCTTATGGAACCTGCATAGGTCTAGTTCGAGCACTGGCATCAATGGGAAGTGCAGGCAGGTAACATTTTTTCCCCACCCTAGTTGCAATCTCAAATGTAGATACACTTATCTGGATGAACAAAACAGTGGTCCTCAACCCAGTCCTCAACATATACCCAACCAGTTGGATTTTCCATATGTCCTCAGTGAATATGCATTTACATGTGTTGCCTCCATTGTACACTAATCTCCTTCATTAATATTCATTGATTAGCAAGTATGTTCCAAGAACTTAATTGAGAATCATTTAGTAGAGGTGGATGGAAAATCCAAGTGATTGAATGAAACCTCCTAGAGACAGTAAAAGATGGGGAAATTGCCACAAAATTTTGCTGGACTAACTCTAAAACTGGTATCAATTTCTTTCCAGACTAAACAAATTTCTGAATGGACAATGTGAAGGTAATAAGTCATTGGGGAGAGTGTGTCACAGTGGTTAAAGCTACAGTCTCAGCACCCTGAGGTTGTAGGTTCAAACCCACACTGCTCCTTGTAACCCTGGGCAAGTCACTTAATCCCCCCATTGCCCCAGGTACATTAGATAGATTGTGAGCCCACTAGGACAGACATGGAAAAATGCTTGAATATCGTTCTGAGCTCCCTTGGGAGAACGGTACAGAAAAATGAATGAATGAATAAATAAATAAATAAATTTGAGCGCGCACAACTGTGTTTTAGTCACTTAAGTAAACTCATAAAATTACCTGGGAGAATACACATGTAAAAATAGGAGCATAAAAATATAGTACCTACTTTTATGCAATACTATATATGCATAAGTGATCCCAGGGCTGTGAAGAATGTCAAGCAAATGGCACATATGTTATCAAATATACACCTACACTTTGGGACACATATATGCACGCAAACTACATCCATCACCCTTTTCTGGGATAATTTTATAAGAGGTACATAGATACAACATAGATACCTGTATGCCTGACAGCCTATGTATCCTTTATAAAATTACCCTCCATATATGCAGCTTATACACAACATACTGAGGAACTATTTTATAAAAAATGTTTTCCTTCTCCTCTGCCTATTCTCCTCTGACAAATTGATGTTTTACTCTTAATGAAAACCTAACGACGATAGACATCTTACCTCGTTTCCATCTAAGAATACTTGATCTTCATGGGGCTCAAGTTTAAATTTTCTCTTTGTTTCTTTTTTCTTGGGTGTTCCTGGAGTCTCATCCTAAGTAATTGTGAAATAAGTTATTTCAGAAATTAAAACAAGGGAATTTGAAACAGCAAGAGAAAGCAACAGCCACCGTGTCATTCTCTAGTAAGAAGCACAGTTTAAGACAAAGAACAGAAACGTTTTTTTTAAACAGACACTTTGCGTTCTGTTCCTAACTTTAATGCTTCAGCCTGTTACAGTGAAGTTTCTACCTCTGGTAAAACAATTCACATTTATAACTGGAGAAGGGTTGTATACACTATAGGGTTGTATACACTAGTTAAGTTTGTTTTTTATAAAATGAAGATTGAACTAGGCCCTGCTAGAGGCTATCTGTTAATGTTGGTCCTTACAGAATAAAATTAATAATAAACTATACCTCTTGTTCTTTTTCTTATAAAATTTGTTACTAAATTGTATGTGCTATTTTTTCTATCTGTCTTATATTTAGGTACAGAAAAAAAGCATGTAGATTTCCTGATAGCACAAGCTAAAAAAAATAGATTTACTATATGAGTTTCAAAATGAAGAAAATTCAAAGGAATGTATTTTAAAAAAACAACTTTAAACGGCTGATCTAATCTCCTCACACTCTGCGGATCTTCTCCATCAGACTTTTATATTCAGGTTAAAAAGGCAAACTGTAGGCATGTAACTATTTCCTGTGCCATCTGGTCTCAGTGCCAGAGGAAACAAGGAAGGCAACAAACACATCCTGACATAAGATCAATGAGGCCTGAAGTAGTACACAAAGTAGCCCTGAAACACAATGGCCCTCTCCTACCTTTGGAACTCGATATTTCCATTTGTTGAAAAAAGAAGACTAAAATTTGAAGAAAATTTACAAACCTACACTCAAGGAAAGACACTCTAAACTGGGGTGCCGTCTTTCAATGTCAGGCCTACTAGAAACAACATACTGTAAACAGACCAATGGTGGGGGCCCCCATTCCGATGCTACAGCCACCTGGGAAAGAGACATGTGATACATCTGCACACTTAAAAACATGCGTAATTGTTTCACATTACAAAACTGAAGTCTGAGATTTCATGTGTCCAGTTCATTTGAGAGAATATGAAAAATTGCAGGGGAAAGGACATCTGTGGGAAGTTGTACCAGCCATTTTGACTGAAGAAATGGCAAGGGCAGGAGTAACTTGAAATCACTCCTGTCCCGAAGAGGCCAATAGATCAGCAGGGCTTCTAAAGGTAGGCCCAGGAAAGGCCTTTTGGAGGTAGGAGGGCAGAGCTTGTGGCTGGGGGATGGCTGAAAGTTTTAGTTTCAGAAGACACCAAATGGCAAATTTCAGCCACAGATTCAGTTTCAGCTGAAATTGAAAACACCCATTTCAGTTGCCCTGTAGTTTCATGTCATGTTTCATTATTACCTTTTTACTTTCTTCTTTTTCACTTTCTTTTTTCTTTTCTTTATCCTTCTTAGTCTTGTCTTCCTTTCCAGTGTCTTTCTTAGCCTTTTTCTCCTCCTCTTTTCCACCATCAGTCTTTACTTTTTCCTTTTCAGGTTTCATTTTCATAACTTTTAAAGCTCGGTGAAAAAACTGTTTCTTTAGAAGTCTTAAAGAAAGAGGATATGCAAATAAATACACATTTAAAGGGTAATTTTAAAACTTGGTACACAAATGAACAGCATATATACATTTATGCCATAAGAACATAAGATTTGCCACTGCTGGATCAGACCAGTGGTCCATCGTGCCCAGCAGTCCGCTCACACGGCGGACCCTAGGTCAAAGACCAGAGCTTTATTTGAGTCTAGCCTTATCTGCGTATGTTCCTACTCTTGCCAATGCACAAATTTCCCAGATTAATTATAAAATACATGCAGTTGCACAAAAAGTATGCAAATCTCTCCCTCCACGCCAGTGTCTCTCAAACTGTGTACCACGGCACAGTTGTGTGCCCCAAAGAGATTCCAGGTTGTGCCACGAGATATTCCAGAATTTTACCTTATTTTTTAAAATTCCCTTCATAAGTATACACTAGAATAGATGACATGTATGTCGTATACACAAGAGTCTGTCAATGTTATGAGCATCTATATGTGTAAGGATACAATCGCCCAGACAAGCATCATTCTATGATATGATTGGTCCTTGAAAACTAATGGCAAGTCGTTTTAGTTTTAATGCAGCAGTTATCCTAACTTGAGCAACAAAACTATCAAGACTTTGTTACTATTTGGATCTTCTTATCTTGAATTTTCAGCTCTGACAGAAATTAAATTGGGGGGGGGAAGAGAGAGAACTGTAGATAGTGGATGATGAAATGCGTTTTTGCTTGTCAACTATCGAACTGCATTTTGAGTTAATTTGCACTCAAAAACAAGCTCATCCATTGAACTGATAGCAATTTTATCTACTTTAGTTTCACCGTTGTTACAATTACCTATACATAGCTTAAAGAACTTTAAATGAACAATACTCAAATTTAATTTTGTTGGTTTTGCAATTTATTAATTTCAATTATAAATGTGCCACGAAAACCATTTGCTCTAATTAGTGTGCCGGAGCTAAAAGTTTCAGAGACACTGCTCCGTGCACAGTCAAACTTACAGGCACAGGGCAAACAAATACACATACCAAATGCATAGTTGTATATAAACACCTATTTCTGTGCTTAAAGAATTGCTTTACAAGTAGAAAGGGCTCTTAAAATTGTCTTCCTAGTTTGCTACATAAATTTACTTTAATCCATTCAAACCACATTTGCTTTTACACAAATTCAACATCAGAACTATCTCTTAGTCAAATAAGAGTCACTACTATTTTTATTTTGACCGGTAACTAAAGGTCCCTTTTAGCAATTCTACAAGTGTTCTGAAGCCTACAGGAACTGAATGGGCTCTGGTGCATTTGTCGTAATGGAATCACTATCATGGCTTTGTAAAAGGAGCCCTAAGTCAACAATGTATTTGAGTACAGATCATAAAACATTTGTTAGCCAAATGACATTAAAACTACCAAGGATCCTCCCTCTAACATAATGGAGTCATTAGGTCTTACTTGCTAATTTTCTTTCCTTTAGTGAGTCTGACCAAGTCAGTCCAGAACTTATGGATTGGGCCTGTCAACCAGCGGATAGAGACAGAGAAAAAAATAGAAGATGTCCTGCATGCTTTACTCAATTAGGGTATTTATTGTGCAACCTTAAATGCATCTTGTTTTCCTTTGTCTACATCTGTTGGTTGATGTGCATAACCTACAAATTCTGGACTAATCTGGTGACAATGCTAAGAGTCTTCCATCATACAGGGGGGAAAAAGAGCATTATCTGCCTTACTCTCAGAAAAATCCTCTGTAGACATTTTCCTGGAGATCAACATCCTCTGGAGCAACCAATCAGAAGCTTTCACATGCATATTCAATTTTGGTCTATAACAAATACTGGTCACCATAACAATGGTATTTTATATGCCTGTTTCATCATTATATCTCTTTGCTGTGATTTCCCAAGATATGTCTTAATTTTTTAAAATATGTACTAACTACTTTTTTCCTTTGAAATAACATTATAGCAACTTGAGTCAGCTTGTTCTTTACTAGCTTAATTGTGCTTGGGACATGAGATAAAGTCTGATGGCTTTATGTATTGCTGCAAAGCCAACATCCATCGTACCCAGGAAGCAAGAGTGCCTTGAGGCCCACCAATGTGTCAGGTTTTTGGAATATTCTTAAGAATATGCAAGAAATTTGCATAAAATACAAGTATTGGGTCCCGTGGTTTTGTTTTTAAGGTGTTGTTTTTAACTGCAATCAAATTAATAAATTTTGCCTGTAACATTGTACGTTCTACTGCAGTTTTCCTTGTTTTGTCTCTGACCCTTTTACTGCAGACCCTGTTGGTTCTTCCTTTTTTTGTTTGCATACAAATATCTCATACATATTCATTCTGGATATCCTGCAAATATTTATTTATTTAAAACTATTTATTACCTGCCTAAAAACCTAGGTGGTTTACAAAAAGGAACACTTATAATCATTTAAAGTACAAACACACATAAAAACACTCCCAAAACACGAAATCACCCATAACCTCCCACGTTCTAATATAAACTACATCATGGTTCATAGATCTTTTTCATAAATATATATTAGATACTATTAGATGAAATGAAGGTTTACTCTAAGTAAAACCAGTTTATTTCTACACCATACCATGTCAACCGATTCAACAGGAAAGTGATATACTTTTTAAACATTCTCCATTACCATCTAGGGAAAGAATCAAGGCTGCAAAAAGATACCTGTTGCAATAATCAACTACAGACTCCCTGGTTGTAAATAATGCTTCTTCTCCTTTCTTTGCTTTTGCCCATCTAGAGTCCATTAGGCATTCCACAGCTTTTGAAGCTGAAAAAGAAATTAACTAAAATTAAAAAGCTTTATATTTTTGTTTTCCGCTTCTTTTGTATGATGTCTAACCACAATCCTCATTCTTACTCCATGAATACTAAATTCATCTCCACAAGTTTCTCATCTCAATAAGCTATTTTAAAATACAGAAATATGAAAAGTGTTCAGTAGGTAAATGCACCCAAGCCATCACCTCTAAATCATTAATTTAATATTAACTATTGATTTAGGGAATAATTTTAAAATGCTTGGTGGTGCTTATGGTACTATGTACCTTTATGCTTTGTGAATGCAAAGTAAATGGGATTAAGTACTTGTAGGGATTACAAAATGAAGACTGCACACACTTTATGGTGCTTGTCCCAACCCTTTTCCAGTGTAGGTATATATACAGACGTCGTCATGTCATACATGGCACGACTTTTATACACTGATGGGAAGCAATTTTCAAACCATGCTTTTATGTGGCTAAACCTGAACTAACTAATGTAAAACTTTTAAAAATTGACTTAGTCAATCTTCAATAGTATGTGTTAATACTAAGGGCTACACACACAAAATATCTGTCCCATTAAAAATTTTTTTTAAAAAGTCCCTCACTGCCAATGGCGGTTTTCCCCGACGAATGCGGCATTGGGAATCCTCTCCCCCAAGAGAGAAAATTGGCAGGAGGGATGCCTACTCCCTCCTGCCAACGGAGGCCTCCCCCTCCTAATCAAACCATCCCCTACCCTCCCCCCTTCCTTCCGGAAAAAAAAAGACAGGAGGGATGCTCACTCCCTCTTGCAACTGGATGCTCCCCCAAACACCATCCCCACTCCCTTGTACCTTTGGTAGATGTTGGAAGCTGGAATGAAACATGGCTCCGAGGCCTACCTGTCAAAAATGACGGGTCTTTCCCTCTCCGGTGCACCATATGATGCATGAGGAGGAGTTTAAGGCCCTAATTGGCTCAGATGCCTTAGGCCCTTCCGAAGGGGAGGGGCCTTAAGTGTCTGAGCCAATCAGGCCCTTAGGCTCCTCCCCTTGCATCACATGGTGCACCGGGGAGGGGAAGGCCTGTCATTTTTGATGGAAAGAATCCAGAGCTGGAGAGACTATGCTTCCATCCAGCTCCCAAAGGTACGGGGTGAGGGTGGGGATTGGGGGGTGGGTGTTCAGGAGAGAATCTGGTGGCAGGAGGGAGTGAGCATCCCTCCTGCCTTTTTTCGGGAGGAAGGGGGGAGAGTAGGGGATGGTTCAGGAAGGGGGCATCACTTCTGCCAATTTTTTCTTGGGGGAGATGGCTTGGCAGGAGGGATTGGGCATCCCTTCTGTCATTTTCGCTGCTTGGGGTGGGGGTTGGTTAGTTCCCGGTGCTGGGATGTCGGGGAGGGTTTTTTTTCTTTTTTTAATGAAGCAGATAATGTGCGTGTCTAACATGCACAACATCTGTCCATTTAAAAAAAAAGGTTTCCTTCCCCAAACAGCTGAGTGGCAGGAGGCTGTTTTTGGGCCTTCTCCTGCCTCTCAGCTGCTCGGGCTTCCCTGTGCCGGATTTGCGCATGTGTGAGAGTTGTTCACACACTGATCATTTGTTAAAGAGAGACTCGAACCTCTGTGCGAAACATTTGCATGCGATCTTTATGGTACATTGATCGCTCTTCTGCAATCGAAAAGAGAATTGGCCAACAGTAATCTAGTCAGTATTAGCGATTATGTTTAGTGCATCCAGGCCTAAATCAAGATTTCTGCAAACTTTTGTTTTAAATGTATGTTCCTTTTCATTTTAATATTCTCCCACTGGAAAATTATACTTGAAGCTATACAAATCAGCCTGATCTTTTCAATGGAATATTAGGTTCTTACCTCGGCAATCTTTTTGTTAGAAAACATAGGATTCTGTGGAAAAGCTGTTGTCCTCTTATAGTCATGAACTCTGCAGAAGGGTATCATTCAAATCTCTCAACACCAGTGGAGAATAGCTCTCTCTTTAGTTAGTACCAAAGCAATTGAACTCCACTGAAACAGAAGAAAAGAGAAGGAGGGGCACAGGGAACTTCCCGAGACAATATGCATTTGTTCTGCTCTGTAAATGATGACAAAAGAACAATGATTAACAACAATTAACATGAACTTGAACGTAAGGGAATCCAGGAACCAACCTGCTACATGCAACGAGAACTATCCTATAAGATCCCAAAGGATAAAAAGGAAAAGCTGCAATCTCTTTGTCCTCTTTTTATTTTCACTTATCCAAATAACAGGAAAAGAAGACATGTGATGGACACCAACAAAGTCTGAAGCAGAAAACAGGTGAATCAGAAGTTTGTATAGGGCGGAGCTGTAAAAAATCTTGTCTTCTAACAAAGAAAATTATCAAGATAAGAACCTGATTTTCCACTGTGTTGCAAAAAGACACAGGATTCAATACTAAAGCTGACATACCAAAGCAGTACCAGACATCTAGGGAGGGTCAAATGAGCCTGCCCGCAGGACCCAGGCACAAAAGCGACATTCTCTCAAACCACCACATCTACTCTGTAGAATCTTGTAAAGGTATGGAGAGTAGCTGATCTACAGATTTCATTGGGTAGAACAGTTCACGACTCCATCCAAGCAGCAGCAACACTTCTAGTCGAATGTGTTGTAATAAAAAAATAGGTGCCAGTTTTCCGCAGGCAATATTTGAAGAAGAAATGGCCATGTGAATCCATCTGGCAGTTGAAGCCTTAGAGGTTGGCCTGTCACATCTTGATTACGGTAGCACAAAAAGATGGGAGACTGGAATCACTGGTCCTCTCCAGAAAGTAAAGAAGGATTCTTCATATGTCTAGCCTCTGT
This sequence comes from Geotrypetes seraphini, assembly GCF_902459505.1. NCBI lineage: Eukaryota > Metazoa > Chordata > Amphibia > Gymnophiona > Dermophiidae > Geotrypetes > Geotrypetes seraphini. The sequence continues at coordinate 170,070,243 of NC_047092.1, read as the reverse complement.
AAAATCCTGTCCTGTTTAGCTGAACCCTACGATTTTAAGCGGGCAAACAAATTTCTTGATTGGCATGAAAGGCTGAGACCACCTTCAGTAGAAAGGAAGGTATCATTCAAAGAGAAACACCAGCGTCTGTAATCCTGAGGAAAGGTTCCCTGCAGGAAAGAACCTGCAATTCCAAGATACGCCTCGCTGATACTGTGGCCACTAGAAAAGCAATCTGACTGCAAGTTCTAAAAGGGACATGTCTTGCAGAGGCTCGTATAGAGCATGATAGAGGCCCTTCAGAAAACATTAAGGTCCCATGACAGGAAAGACCGATTACAAAGGAGGATGCAATCTGAGTGGCCTCCTCAAGAAGCTAGAGACATCTGGATGAGACATTAGCAACTGCTTATCTCCTTGAGCCCAAATATATGAGAGACCTGCTAACTGTACTTTCTGAGAAATGCAATAGACAAAAACACGAGAGGCCTGCTACTTGTACTTTGAAAGATGCAACTGATAAGCCTTTTTCTAGTCCGGCTTGCAAAAATGCCAGGATTGCCGAAATTGGTGCCTGACAAGGTTTTAGAATAAGCCACAAACATTGAAGGCTTCTTGGCGCTAAGGAGAGTTGCAATGACTATCTCCAAATAACCCTTACGAGTTAGGGCAGTACACTCAAGAGCCATGCCATAAGACCAAAGCACTCTGGATTATCCATGGTAACTGGGCCCTGACTGAGGAACCCCAGATGAACCAGCAGCTTGAGACACCAGTCTCTGTTGAGAACAAATCCAAAAATCAGAAATCTTCTGGCTGCCAGTCAAAGGGACCCTGACCGCAGACTCCCCGAACCCTGTAAACCCACGCAGTGTGCTGGGGAGAGATTATACACAACCAGCTCCCTGATACCAAAGAGGGTTGTTACAGAGAGACCCCACAGCCTGTGCTCAAACCTCTGATAAATCAGCAGGCAGGCAAGCAAGCTCCCAGGGGAATAGACCCTGAGCCCCTGATGAACCACAAAGCAAGCTGACTCCGCAGGTACTCAAAGAGATTGGCCTGCGAGCAGCAGCCCACCCTCATGGGACTGCGTCCTTTCCTCAGCAGAGTAAGTCCACGAAGAGGCCCTCAGAGCACCGAAGCAGCTCAGGAAAAAGAACCGACAGCCATAAATACCAAAAAGAACAAAAGGGAAGTAGGCTAGAACACACCTTCTCAGTTCACTTGCAGAAGGGAAAACTGAAGAGTGAGCTATTCTCCACCGGTGAAGAGGAGGTGTTGAGTGATTTGAGTGACACCCTTCTGCAGAGTTCACAACTGTAGGTCAACAGCTTTAGTACTTTTGCTTTTTATTCTTTCCAACCCAATGGAAGTTGGAAAAAATTATACAGAATATCTCTCTACCCATCTGTCAGGGGGAAAATAACTGATAATTTAAAAGAATGGGATGGAACTTAACGTGTGGGGGAAAAGACACTTGTTCAAAAAATGGGCCAAATTGTACTTTGGATTCCAGAGAAATAATCCTCCTGCTACAAATAAAAGAATGATAACTCGCATAACCCAATGCATCTCTGTCCCAGTTTCTGCAGCATATAAACTTACATAGAGTGAAACAGAGCAGTTTGGAAATTCCTCCTTTCAAATTGCCTCTTCCAGCGCTTTCCAAACTGCCCCACAACATAAGTTTAAATACTTTCCACAACTGCCCTCTACTTTCCAAACTGCCCTATTCCTAAAAAAATAACCCCCTCTATCCTTGTAATCTGTCCCACTGTGATAGGGAGTATGTCCCATCAAGTGACAGAATACTTCCTTGAGAGAGGGGTGCACCAGAGTCTACCCCTCCCAAAGGAGAAGAATGCTGGCCTAGTACCTAACTCTCGGTAAGCCCGACAACCTGCCCTGAGCTCAGACTAGCTGATGGCTGGTGAAAGGACACTCAGCCTACATCTTCAGTAGGCGGTGAAGAATGCCCTAAAGCAACTTAAGTACCAAAAGACCCTGGAGCAAGATGGTCTCAGATGAGACTTTTACACAACTTTATTGCTACTGACGGTAGAACATTTATCTGACTATTAAGATGTAATAGATCTGGAAAGTTTATTTGAGAGGATAAATAGATAGCCAATTTGTATGACCTCCAATCTGGATAAAAACCCAGATTCATATTGCCTTATCTCCCTGCTTAATGCTGATGCTAAAGTTTTGGCAAAAAATATCACAACAGATAAATTAGCCAAATATATTCCAAATCTAGTGGGCAAATATCATGTGGTATTTGTGCAAGACAGGACTACAATCTTGAATGTAAGCTGCTTGCTGCTTAAATAGTGCTATAGGTGTAAAGAAGAGTCAACTTTGATCATAACCTTTGTTACAGAAAAGGTCTTTGTCAGAGTGGGTAGAATTTGTTTTAGATCTTAAAGTAGTTTTGAATTTGGGGATATACTTTTTAAGACTTTACATGTTGGTCCACTGGTTTCAGCTTGGTAAAAAGAGTCATCTCTGAATTATTTCTATAAAACCATTAACAGTATTTCACTTGGGGCTTATTCTCTATCTGATGTTTCACCATCATGGTACTGTTATATACACATTGGTCTAAAGTTTAGATTTAAACATTCTTCTTTTCAAATCAGGTACAGTAGATATTTCTCTGCCCCCCCCCCCCCCCCGAGGGCTCACAATCTAAATTGTACCTGAGGCAATAGAGAGCTAAGTGACTTGCCCAAGGACCATCAGTGGGAGAAGTGGGATCTGAACCCTGTTTCACTTGTTCAGCGCCTCTACACACTAGGCTACTCTTCCATTCCAGTTGCATCTTTAGCATATAAAACACCAATTTGTTGCCGTAAATCCTACCAATAAAGTAATCAACTCTGTGGCCCATCATGTTGGTGGATTTTGTTGGACAATTGAAACGCAGGTATTTGGCTATAGCCTTCTCATCTTTTGTCGGCTCACCAACCTCCTGGAAAAACAAGAAGAAAAAGACAACAAAATAAGAGTCAACATAGATTTGAATATATTGTAATATACCATACACTTATATTACAGATTCAATAACCTTCTAAAATTTTTAGAGGCAGATTTGTGCATTATACTAAAGGATCTCTCAGCATGTCATAATGTGACAAAAAAGAAAATAAAGAGAGATTTAGGTTCTTACCTTGCTAATATCTTTTCTAGTACATAAGTGTGTCATTCTGGACGAGAGTTATATCCCTGTGCTCGCAGGCCCTGCAGAAGGAATCAACTCTGGATTTTTAATCCCTCCTACTTCACAGAGGGCTCTGCTACTCCCTACAGCTAGTTCTAAAGCAGGCAATAGCCCCTTCTAAAAGCACATGTGAAGTAGGGGTATGGGGAAACTTCCCGAACAAGTGTGTTATAATTTCAGAGCAGAACATGTTAAACATTGGACAAGCAAAATAGCGGAACAATCATGCCAAACTAAAACATTAATGGAGCTCAAAATAACCCCCAAAAAGTGTTCTAGTAATAGATTGCTCTTCATAACCTTAAGGTCTGACTGGCATCCAACCTGCAGGTTTGGATAAGAACATTCTGAGACAGTAGGCAGGTGCAGGAAATAAACAACAGGGCGGGGGTCCAGAATGACACACCCAACTACTAGAAAAGATATTAGCAAGGTAATAACCTAACCTCTTTTTCTAGTGCAACAGATGCACACATGTAATTTCTGGACGAGCGGGACATAGAAAAGCAGTCACAGAAATCTAGGGTGGGACCATTGCACCAGCTTGTAACACTGAAGTCCCAAAGGCAGAGAGAGTCCTCCCTTATCGATACATCCACCCTGCAAAACTTGGAAAATGTATATAGAATAGACCAAGCCCCTCCTTGGGGGAGACCGCCCGAGCTTCTGCCCAGGATACCACACTTCTAGTCTTCACAGAAACAGGAGTTTGCTTCTCAAAAACAACATATACTGACGAAATGGCCCTACAGATCCATCTGGCAATCATGGCCTTGAAAGCTGGTGCACCGCATCTAGCTGGATTTGTCAGCACAAAAAGATGGTAAGATAGTCTGAACTTGTTGGTGACCCCAAGATAATGGAAAAGCACCCTTTTAAAATCCAACCTCTTCAGAATCCAGTCAAGTTTATCGTTTATTAATAAAATTTGATAAATCGCCTATTAGAATCACCAAGCGATGTACAAATCTAAAATATAGTAAGATAAAAGAGGTACACATTTAACAATATTCTTATGTCGTAAACAAACGTGAGATTGGGAAGGAAAGGATAAAAGTTACAATTTTCAATTGGGGTAGAAGAAGTCCTTTTTCTTGGAACCTGTGGACTGGAACACTGGCAACTTGACTTCATGATTGACATGAAATGCCGAAACCGCCTTTGGCAGAAAGGAAGGAAGGGTGCACAAAGAGACTCCAGCTTAAGTAAATTGAAAGAAAAGGCTCTCTGCAAGAAGAAGCCTGTAACTCCAAGACCTTGAATAATGGCCACCAGAAAAACCGTTTTGAGAATCAGATCCATCAAGGATACTTCCTTCAGTGGCTCATACAGTGCTCGGCTGAGCCTCTGCAAAACCATGTCCTATGAAGGGAATGGAGGTTTTACCAGGGGCCTGATATACACAGGATAATACTTGAGCTGCTGAATTCTACTTCCCACAAAACTGCAAAAGGATATCTCTTTAAGAACTTGAGGACTCCTCTCCTTCTGCAGTGGAGCACAGCACCCTCCTCAGTTGGTATTAAAGTAATCAAACTCCACTGAAACATATGAAAGCGACACAGGAAACTTTCCCGTCAAGAAACACATTCTACTCTGCTCTGAAACTTAGAAAATGATCAATAAACATTTAATAATTAAAAAGAGAACAACAAACACTCTCAAGAGTAACTCAGATCCAACCTGCTAAGGATAACATGCAGGAACTATGGGATCCCTCAGGAGGGGAGAGATAAGGGGGAAACCCCCAACATACATCTGTTCTTTGTCTTAGGTCTTTATCTTAGGTAAAATAGCAAAGGGTCCGAAATGGACATTGGCAACATCCAAGGCAGAAACCAGGTGAATCAAAATGAGTCTACACATGGAGGACAGTATTGACTCCTGTGTATCCTAACAGAATCCAAATTACCGAGGTAAGAACTTAATCCGTAGCCACGATCAATTCAGCGACCCGATCTGGAACTTATACCTGTTTTGACTTAGTCTAAGTCAAAATGTATAAGCTCCGTCGAAGCAACCTGTTAAACTTTTCGACTAAGTCTAGGTTGGCCAACATCCCGCCCACTTCCTGCCCTACCCACTCCTCCAAAAACATCCCTCTGGGCGCACGGAGGCAGTGAACAAGCCTAAACTGGTTTTAGATACGTCTAAAACCCTGTTTGATTATCAGTACTTGAACGACCTGTCTTTTTGATTTAGGCGGGTTTTTAGATGTATTTTCATTTTGATTATGTACCTCAGTGTGTCAATTGTAGATACCCAAATAGGTCTGCATCCCACATAACCAAGGTGTTAGTAAGAACTGGGAAGGAGAAATTTGGTCCTTACCTTCTAATTTTCTTTCTTTTCGTCCCTCCAGACTGGCACAGATACAGATGGGTTTACACTCCTCTGCCAGCAGTTGGAGACTGATATATTGACTTTTGGCTACAGTACAAGTGGCCTGTGCAGTCCCTATTACAATCAATCTTAACGAATAGCCAAGCAGAAAACAGCAAGGCTGAAAGGAAAAAAAAACAATAACATCCCAACTCTCCACTTACAAGGAGAAGACAAAGGGAAAGCACTGTTGGATGATGATTAGAACTGGAACCTTTCAGAAACGCCCCACAGTTCACCAGCCGAACCAAATACCCCTGCTCTTTAAACTCCTCAAACAACCAATTCTGCAGAAAAAACCTGAACTCTTTGCGAAAACACCAAACAAAATGACAGGGCATGGTCTGTACCAGTCTGGAGGGATTAAAAGAAAGAAAATTAGCAGGTAAGGACCTAATTTCTCTGAGTGAAAAAAAAAAAAAAAATTCTTCCTAATGGTTTTTAAAGTATTTCCCTGTAACCTCATCGAGTGTCCCCTAGTCTTTGTAATTTTTGATGGAGTGAAAATTCAATCCACTTGTACCCGTTCTACTCCACTCAGGATTTTGTAGACTTCAATCACATCTCCCCTCAGCCATCTCTTTTCCAACCTGAAGAGCCCTAACCTTTTTAGTTTTTCCTCATACGAGAGGAGTTCCATCCCCTTTATCATCTTGGTTGCTTTTCTTTGAACCTTTTCTAGCGCCACTATATCTTTCTTGAGATAAGGAGACCAGAATTGAACGCAATATTCCAGATGAGGTCCCACCATGGAGTGATGCAGGGGCATTATGACATTCTTAGTCTTGTTAACCATCTCTTTTTTAATAATTCCCAGCATCATGTTTGATTTTTTGGTGGCCGCCACACATTGTAAACAGTACAACAGGGAACTCCTATCTAGTAGTGCTATTAGACTTCTGTGACTATCAAATACTGTATATCCTGCACACTTTTGTGCACTCTTGTATCAAGAGAAAGCTAAATAAAACAATCTTGTCAAACAAGTCATTACTTTTCTACTTAAATTAGCACTCAGATATGGCAAGGGTGAATGTAAAGAAATATTAGGCCTCTGAAGAGGAATGAACACAGTAACACGAGGTCTAATCAACTAATGGGGTGTTTTATTACTGATTTTACATAGCTTTAGGCCCGGATTCTGTAAGCGGTGCCACTGACAGCAGCCGCCGATCGCATGTCAATCATATGACGGCGCCAGGTACAGAATCTCACCTCCGGAAAAGCTAGGCACCGGAAATATAGACTAGGGTTTTCCTGGTCTACACTTCTGGTGCCTACCTATGATGTGCCAAATTTTTAGACACCAATAGGTGCCTTGAAACTTAGTTAAAAACATCTTTAAATGGCATTTTTACTGAGTTTGGGCATCTTCTGGTGCATAAAAAAATCAGCGCCAGTTAGAGAATCCAGGCATTAGGGATTTATAATTAGAGCTTCTGATTTTAGGTTTTAACTAATAAACACTGAAAAAACACTAATAGACTCCCTCCCACCTGGCAAAAAAACAAACAAAAAAAAACACCCAATTATTTACCAGATAAACACCAGGAAAAAAAAAAAAAAGATAACTTCTCCTGGTATCTTCTTGACCCTACCCACTCCTATTCTCTCCACTCAGTTTTCATGCTTTTTCTGCAGGGATCACCTAAGTGATACAACCAAATATTTGATTTCATTGGAAAATGTACCAAGCAAATAGCACCTATGGAAGCATAAACAATGATTAAAAGTACAAAACTATCACAGTTTAAGAACCCCTAATTTATTGGAAAATAAAGATCTAAATTTTATAGCTCAAATACCTACAATAGAAACCCTAGATGTTATGATGTCAGTTTTATCTTTGCAGATAAAAACGGGACAAATTGAATTAGAATAATTTCATGTTTGTATATTGTTTATGGTCAATTACATGATTTATTTGTTTTTATGACTATGTATGTTCTTTTGTACTTCGCCTTGGATAAAGGTAGATTATAAATGGAAATAAAATCTTTAAAAAAACAGTTGGATATCACAACATGAATATGATTTTATAAAAAGGTACCAAAGACAGATGACTAGGCTACAGGTAAATGGGATACATAGTCAAAGCTTAAAAATGATGCTCTGGTAAAATGCCACACCAAGGAGAAGTGGGATTGGACAATGGACCTCCAATTAAGAACCAGTAAAATGAATAGGTAAAACTGTTTATTGTGTGAAGTCCACAAAAAGGACACGACACCATGTTTTAGGGTACAACACACCTGTCTCAGGGGTCACAAACACTCTAAAGAAGGGGTGTCCAACCTGTGGCCCAAGGGCTGCATGCGGCCCCGTGAAGTATTTTGTGCGGCCCTAGTCGAGGGTGATGCAGTGTTTTCCTCTGCTGCCCCCGGGTGTTTACCGTCTTGCCGGCTCCCTCCTCTGTCTTGCTGCAGCATTTGTGCAGCCCCAGAAACATTTTTTTCAGCCAATGCGGCCCAGGGAAGCCAAAAGGTTGGACACCCCTGCTATAAAGAATAATATAAAAATACAAAAACAAACAAATATACGAGTATGTTTGTTTGTTTTTGTATTTTTATCATCATAAATATTTCTGGTAACCAAAACATAAAATATGCTTCTATGAAAAAACATATACTTGTGTCATTGAAAGTTAAAAATTAAAAGTCACCATAATAAATATAAAAATGAAAGATAAGACAGACAATAAAATATCAATATATGGAATATATAATAAAGGTTATAAACAACTGACCTGGGCACAAAACAAAACACCAATACAAGCAGGAAACTGATCAAAACTTGTGGATCTAAAAGTATAAACACACACACACCAAAAAAAAAAACCACCAAAAAAAGATATAATATAAAAAGATAATGGATAAGATTGTGAATATAGCACAGCAATGGCTACATAATATATTTATCTAAAAGAATTATCTTGCCTTCAAAAGTCTAAAAAATAAGTTAAACTAAAATCGGGACCCAAAACAGTTACCCCTCTTTTACAAAACTGTAGCATGGTTTTTAACGCCAGCCCTGGTGGTAACAGCTCCAATGCTCATAGGAATTCTATGAGCATCAGAGCTGTTATTGCTACAGCCAGCACTAACTGTGCTACGGTTTTGTAAAAGCAGAGGATAGACAGCAAGCATTGCTTAAGTTACACAACCACCACAGACGATAGATACATTTCAAAATAAATGCTATAATCTTGGTTTGAAAAGCATGAAAATTAAAAAAAATGTATTTTAACATTAACCAGGGCAAGTACTGTGAAAACTAAAAAATATATTAAAAAGTGTAACAAAGGATGTGTAAACTATTATACCATTTTCAGAAAAGCACTACATCGAAGAACTGTAAAACGTTTCACGAGACAAACAGCACTAAAGGTGTTGTAAAAAACAGAATACAAATCTCACTGTCAAAAATCAGATAACACACAAGAAAAACCTATGCTGACAAAACATGCTATACTTCTCCCTCCGTATTTGCTGTGATAGGGAATTAACAGATCCGCAAATACAGAAAAAACACAAATAACTTTTTTATATGTTATTCTGTTTTCTATTAAAAATCATCGTGAATATAGTAAAACCACGAATAACATGGTGGGAACCTGGCCTGTTCCTGAAGGAGAGGCAAAATACGGTGAAGGAAGTGCCTGGAATCAGCAATTTCTCTATGCAAGATGATGTAATTTGGGGGGGAGGAGCCAGCAAGCTAAAAACCGTGAATAATTGAAACTGCGATTGCTGAAACCGCGAACACGGAAGGAGAAGTGTACCTTGTTTTAAAAAGCACACAAAACAAATATCAATTGGCTCAAAACATCTATGTAAAAAAGACAATAAAACTGTGGCACAGTGATGACTATGTAACTCAATTAAATATTTAAATGATGTAGCTGACCAAATTACTGATTAAATTAATGTCATAGGAAAATGCAAACTATCCTCATCTCCAATGGTAAAATAACAAACCTAACTGGCTAGAAAAACTCATGTAGGAAACACTCGCGACTGCCACTGCATTGTTTTAAAAAGACTTGAACAACAAAATAGCTAATAAATTAACAACAAATGTTTTTCGGCTCATACAAAATAAATTTATATGTTCAGCTCTGGTTTGGTTTGATAATCTTACCAAGTTGATTGGTAAGGTATTTAAAACATAATGTTTTCTAGCAATTCCACAGTACATAATGCAGAGTTCTTTTTTCTTTTATTTCACTCTGCTGTTTTTCTGAATGTGATTAAAGCTGAAATTTATGACATTCACCGTCATTTCATCTCAAGCTATTTTCTTAAAATGAGGTAGTGGCAGCTTTAACAGTGCTGTCAACAGGAATTTTTTCTCCTCACTGAACTTGCAATTTAGCTTCATTTTGGGGTCCTTATATTAAGGTGAGCTAACTGATTTATTATATTCCCATGGGCATCTTAGCATTTAGCACACACTAATCTTTAGTGTGCATTAATTTGGTTAGTGCACCTTAATAAAAGGACTCCTTTGTGAGGTCAGTATTTTACATTTTCTCTTCTTCTGTTACTTTTCGTCACCTTATGTTACTATTTGCATTACATACACTTTTATCTAAATTTAGGGCTCCTTTTACGAAGATGCATTAGGGCCTTAATGCGCGGAATAGCGCACGTTAGCCTACCCCTCCTCTTGAGCAGGTGGTAGTTTTTCGGGTAGCACGCGCTAAAAACACTAGCGCACCTTTGTAAAAGGAGCCCTTAATTTGTATGAGCCAAAGTAACATTTATTGTTAATTTGCTATTTTGCTGTGCATGTCTTTTTAAAACAACGAGGAGATAGTGGTGCAGTGATTAAAGCTACAGCCTCAGCACCACAAGGATGTGTGTTCAAACCCATGCTGCTCCTTGTGACCCTGGGCAAGTCACTTAATCCCCCCACTGACCCATGTACTTTAAATAGATTGTGAGCCTACTGGGACAGACAGGGAAAAAAGCTTGAGTACCTGATTCAATTCATGTAAATTGTTCTGAGCTCTCCTGGGAAAACAGTATAGAAAACTGAATAAATTAATTAATGCAGTGGCAGGTTTTTTTTTAGTGTTTCCCGTCAACATGAGTTTTTCTAGCCAGTTAAGTTTGTGATTTTACTTTTGGAGGCCACTAGGGCGGTCTCGGGACTCAAGGATCTCCCCTACGAGGAAAGGCTGAGTAAATTGCAGCTATACTCACTCTAGGAACATAGAGAAAGAGGAGACATGATTGAGACGTTCAAATATATCACGGGCCGTATCGAGGTGGAAGATGATATTACATTGCATTACATTAATGACTTCTATTCCGCCTGTACCTTGCAGTTCTAAGCGGATTACATCAAAAAGATAACTGGACATTTCCAGGAAGAGGAATACAATTAAAGACGTTGGGCCTAATACATCAAAACGATAGCTGGACGTTTTCAGGAAGAGGAATACAATTAAAGGCGTTAGGTCTAAAACCATTTTGAAGGGAGGATACTAGGAGGGGGAGAGAGGGGAAAAGAATGGGGGTTAGGAAATTAGGATGAATTTCTTGATATCTTTTTCCTTAAAGGACCCAAGGCCACAAGAGGGCATCCGCTGAAAATCAGGGGTGGGAAATTTCATGGCGACACCAGGAAGTATTTTTTCACCGAAAGGGTGGTTGATCATTGGAATGAACTTCCACTGCAGGTGATTGAGGCCAGCAGTATGCCAGATTTCAAGAGAAAATGGGATAGGCATCTCTTGGGGGAAGAAGTTAGGGGGGGTGGGTCATTAGAGTGGACAGACTTGGTGGGCTGTAGCCCTATTCTGCCGTCATTTTCTATGTTTTGTTTAACCAGTAATTTGATCAGCTACAATTTTTTTTAAAATTTCATTGAGTTACATAAAACTGCCACTGCATTGTTTTAAAAAGACATGCCCAACATAATAGAAAATAGAACAATAAATGTTACTTGAAACTCATACAATTTTATTGTCTTTTATTGAAATGTTTTGAGCCAATTGATACTTTGATTCACGTACTTTTTTAAAATGCGGTAGCAGCTTTTATCAGTATGGGTTTTTCTTGACTGTGTGATCCGACTTCTGATGGTGCAGTTTGTATTCTTTTGTTTTCTTTTTTTTTTACAACACGTTTAGTGCTGTCTTATAATTTCTTTACAGTTCTTTGATTTTGTCAGTTATTTCTAATGTAGTGCTTTTTGTGAAAATGATGCAATAATTTACACATCCTTTCTTACAATTTATTTTTGTTTTTCAGTGCTAGCTAGCCTTGCTGATTAACATTAAAATAAAAAAAATATTTTCATGCATTTCAAAACAAGATTCTAGCATTTATTTTTACACATATCTGTTGCCTAAAGTAGTTGTATATTTGCAATGCTTGCTGTCTAACCCACCCCCCCTCTTACAAAACTGCATTAGGCTTTATCGTCAGCCACAGCAGTATTAGCTCCAATGCTCATACGAATTCGGAGCCAATACTGCCGACGTCGGCGATAAAAAAGCCTAATGCGGCTTCATAAAAGGAGCCGCTCCCAATTTTAATTTAACTTCTCTTTCAGATTTTTGAAGGCAAGATTATTAATTCTTTTAGATAAATATTATATTATATAGCCATCATTGTGCTATATTCACTATCATATCCGTTATCCTTTTATATCTGTTATATGCATTGATTTTATTTTTTGTATTTAGATTTTTTAGATCCACAAGTTTGATCAGTTTCCTGCTTGACTTTTGTGCCTAGGTCAGTTGTTTATCACTTTTTTATATATTGAATTTTTTTTTGTCTTATTTTTCATTTTTATTTTGGTGATTTATTATTTTTTAACTTTCAATGACACAATTACAGCCCTCTTTTACTAAGGTGCGCTAACCGATTAGCACATGCTAAATGCTAACGTGTGCATGTTAGTCTATGGACGTGTTAGTGTTTAGTGCACGCTAATTCAGTTAGCGCATCTTAATAAAAGAGGGGGTATGTGTTTTCTCGCAGAAACATGTTTATGTTTTTGTTACCAGTAATATTTATGATGGTAATTGGTTCATATATTTATGTTTGTTTTTGTGTTTTTATATTATTTTTTTAGAGTGTTTGTAACCCTTGAAGCAGGCGTGTTGTATACCACAATATGGTGCCGTATCAGGTCTGAACTTTTATGGACTTCACAAAAAGTTTTACTTACTGTATTCATTCTCCTGGCTCTTCATTGGAGGTCCATTGTCCAATCTCACTTCTCCTTGGTGTGTTACTCTTTCGTGGGTAATTCCTTTGTTGGACTCCTTTGGTTTTGGTAGCTCTGGTAAATGCCTACAGGATGATTCTTTGAAAAAATGACATCATTCAATAGTATGTCTATTATTTAAGGATGTCAGGGCCTCCCTTTTCACTAGCCCTAATCATAACATAAGAATTGCCATACTGGGACAGGCCAAAGGTCCATCAAGTCCAGTATCTTTTTTCCAATAGTGGCCAACCTAGAGTAAAACAGATTTTATGCTGCTTATCCTAGGAATAGGCTGTGGATTTCTCAAGTCCATCTTAATAATGACGTATGGATTTTTAGGAAGTTTGTTTTTAAAATCCTGTTAATTGCTTTCACCACTTTCTCTGGCAACAAATTCCAGAGTTTAATTATATGTTGCATGAAGAAATATTTTCTCCAGTTTGTTTTAAATCTACTACTTAGTAGCTTCATTGCATGCCCCCTAATCCAGAATAAACAAGCAATTCACATCTGCCCATTTAATCCATTCAGTATTTTATAGACCTCTTTCATTTGTCCCCTGAGCTATTTCTTCTCCAAGCTAGCTATTTTAGCCTTTCCTCAAACAGAAGTCATCCCATCCCTGTTATCATTTTCGTTACCCTTCTCTGTACCTTTTGTATTTTTACTATGTCTTTTTTGAGATGCAGTGACCAGAACTGCACATAGTTTTCGAGGTGTGGCTGCACCTCGGAGCAATAAAAAAGGCATTATAACATTCTCATTTTTGCTCAGAAAGTAGGAAAACCCCAAATAAATAGTAAAGAGTTATTTAAATTAGTTAATAATCTCTTTAATACAGAATCTAAAACAATATCAATGTCCACCATCAGCAGAGGCTTTACAATACTTTGAAGCTAAGATGCATAATTTAAGAACTCACACAGATTCAACTTTGTATGCAAATTTTGAATTCTTTTCATCCCAATCAAATGAGTGAATCAGGGCAGATATGTTCTGGTCCCAATTCAACTTTTCCGATTGGGCAATGTTTTGTACCTTATTTTCTAAGTATACAAAAAAAAATTGCCAACTTGATGATTGTCCTCCAATTGTAATGAGAAATGCTCCGCTCACTTTAAAATCAAAACTTTTTGACTGGATTGTATCATTATCAGTGGCTGAGTCGTTTCCAAGTGAGATTGGTCAGATTTTAATCACCCCTATTATAAAGGATACGAAAGAAACTATAACTAATACATCCAATTTCAGACCAGTTGCTTCTATTCCCTTATTTACAAAAGTGATTGAAGGTTTAGTAAATGTGCAATTAGTGAATTATTTAGATAAATTTGAAATTTTACACAATTTTCAATCTGGCTTCCGCTCAGGATATAGCACTAGTTATATAGCTTCAATAGTAGATCATATCCGTAGCCTATTCAAATCAGGTTCAAGCGCAATTATTCTACAACTGGATTCAGGGCTGTGGAGTCGGAGTCAAGAAGTCGGAGGAAATTTTGGGTACCTGGAGTCGGAGTCGGAGTTAGAAGTACAAAAAACTGAGGAGTCGGAACATTTATCTACCGACTCCATTTTTGAAGTTGGCATACCAATCACGAGCGATTCTTTCAGCTATAGCACCCACTATATACACAGCACAAATGTTGCGAGCAGCTTCTGCGGCCTTAGAACCTTGATTAAAAGCAAAAAGAAGGTGGTGTCGAAAATGCTCATTTCTCTCAACTTGACATTCCATTTTAACGATCTGAAAATTAACCAGTGCTGTGGAGTCGGAATCGAGGAGTCGGAGGAAATTTCAGGTACCTGGAGTCGGAGTCAGAGTCTGAAGTACAAAAAACTGAGGAGTCGGAACATTTTTCTACCGACTCCACAGCCCTGACTGGATTTGAGTCGTGCTTTTGACTTAGTTGACTATGATATATTACATAGAAACATAGAAAGATGACGGCAGAAAAGGGCTACAGCCCATCAAGTCTGCCTACTCTTCTGACCCACCCCATCAAGTCTGAGTGCTAATGACCCAGTTCCTTAGCTCAACCCCCGTAGGGATCCCACGTGGATGTCCCATTTATTCTTAAAGTCGAGCATGCTGGTGGCCTTGACCACCTGCACCGGAAGTTTGTTCCAGTGATCTACTACCCTTTCTGTGAAGAAATACTTCCTGGTGTCACCATTAAATTTCCCTCCTCTGAGTTTGAGCGGGTGCCCCCTTGTGACCGAGGGTCCCCTGGGGAAGAATATACTAGCATGCTTGGATTCCATCGGAATTTCAGGTAGGGTATGGAATTGGTTTCAAGGGTTTTTGAAAACTAGGTCTTACCAGTAGTTAGTGCTGGTCAATACTCTACCAGATGGATAAATGAAAGTGGAGTTCCTCAGGGTTCACCACTTTCTCCAACTTTATTTACTGTTTACCTAGCACCTTTATGTTATTTATTACATAGTTTACAGGTAAAATTTTATGTTTACGCAGATGACATTTCAATACTCATCCCTCTAACCGAACTCACTTCAGAAGTGTTAACTTATATAGCTTTTATTCATACACAAGTGGAAATTTGGACATCTACATTTAGATTGAAATTAAATCCGGGCAAATCAAAATTCTTTCTAGCTAGTCCTAATGAAAAAATTACTGAAACAACTTTACTTCTAAACGGTCAATCTTATTCGATATCTCCTACGCTGAAAATTTTAGGGGTATTTTAGATTGGTCCTTATCTTTTAAGGCCCATACCGATTCTCTGGCTAAGAGATGTTTTATTGTCCTCTGGAAACTGCGTACTATTAGGAAATATTTTGATTTTATATCATTTAAAATCCTAGTTCAATCTTCAATCCTTTCATTATTGATTATTGTAATGTTATTTATCTAGGATCGTATAAAATAACTACTAGCCGACTAAAAATCATACAAAATACAGCTATTTGTTTGATTTTTAATCTGAAAAAACACAATCATATCAGTGTATATTATCAAAAGCTTCACTGGCTACCGTTTCAGAGGCTAGAGTGCTATTTAAATTTGGATGCATTTGTTTTAAAGTTTTATTTGGCTTAGCATCAGCTTTCCTTGTTTCTCATTTTAGTTTTTTTATTTCTAAGAAAAATATTCGTAGATCTGGTTGGTTTTATTTTCCATTCAGGTACCACAGTGCAATAGGAAAAATGTCACAGATATTCTTAAGAAAGTGGAGAAAAGACCTCAGCGTCACAGTAGGATATAAAATATTGTAATTCTCTGGACATGGCATTAACGGACCCTCTAGAAGCTATTAGCTCAAGCTGAAGCTGATTCCCCTGACGAAGCTTAAAGTAGCGAAACAGGGGCCCTGTCGGAAGTTTGCTGAAGAAGAGGGTCCGTTAATGCATTTACTTTGAAGACATTTGGACTCGGAGTAAACACCTCTTTGCTATATCCTGCCCACAGAACATGTGGAAGAAATTCCTGCTGCAGATAAGTTTTTCTTTCTTTTCTTTGAGTTTTTGAGACGATTTGATACTATTTATAATGAGATTACATAATATGACTACTAGTTTGACTCAAGCAATGAATGATAGTAAAATGTGGAGTTTTTGAGACAGAGGATGTGTCTGCACCTTCAAAATATCTTTTGAAGCTGCTATGTCCGGAGGATTACAATATCCTACTGTGACGCTGAGGTCTTTTTCCCACTTTCTTAAGAATATCTGTGGCATTTTTCCTATTGCACTGTAGTACCTGGTTGCATGTTAGAGTTGGTGATTTAAGGAGCATTCAATTTGATTGTTTTTCTGGTTTTATTTTCCTTCAGCAAATGCATGTCATTACAAAAAAATTTTAGATAGGACCTTAGCATTCCAAGCAGGATTAATGAATTCATGTTTGAATTTTCTTGTTTCTCCATTTCTTACTATCAATTTCAAAAAGATCTTAAAACCCACTTATTTAAACAATATAATATACACTATTGATTTTTATATTATCATGTAGTTATAATGTACTTTTAATCTTTTTATCTATACTTTTTTTTATCTATACTTATGGTGTTTTCCTTATTTATTAGTTTTAATGTTTGTATTAGTTACTTAGAATTTTATTATGTATGATATTAATATATTGTATGCTGAGTACCTATTGTGTAAACCGCTATGAACTGCTGGTCAGGCAGTATATAAAAATCAATTATTATTATTATTTTCCATTCTTTACCTGATAATTCCTAACATTCTATTTCCTTTCTTAACCGCCACTGCACACTGAGCTGAGGATTTCAACACCTTCAACAATGACACCAAGATTCTTTTCCTGGACAGTGACTTCTAATGTGGAACCCTGCATCATATATTGTAGCTATTGTCTAGGTTCCTCTTTCCCAGATACATCACTTTGTACTTGCTCATATTATCATCATTTGCCATTTTGATGCCCAATCTCCTAGTCTCGCAAGATCCTCTTGTAATATTTCATAATCCTCTTGCTAAGCTGTAGTAAAAAGTGGGCTTAACACATTAGGACATTTTCTGGCTGCAGTGAAAATGATCTAATTTTCTATTTCTTCTATTAATGGCTATGAGTAATTTTGCCTTTAGTTGTGGCAATTAAAAACATTACCATAGGAGCACTTACAACACCTATTTTTAGGCAGTAAAAGATCACTTGGTAATGCTGCACTAACCAATTAGCACATAATAATCAAACACACCAATTAGCACAGGAATGCCTACTCTCTGCAACCCCTCCATCAAAAATATAAAAATATGTTTTTAGCACACTGGTAGCGCATGCAGATTTGGAACTTACCACAGGCAGCTTAATAAAAGGATCCCTAATATTTTTAGTACTGATCATGTACTAAGATGGTGACTTTAGTCAATAAACTTCAACACTTAGGGCCCGATTCACTAAAGTCAGCGATCGTGATCGCTGCTATCCGAACCAATTCACAAAACTACCCCACCATGTGTTTTCCCCCTCAATCGCCCATTTCCCAATCCGGCCATGCAAATTTGTAAAACCCCATGCAAAATAGCCAAGTGATTGATTCACTAACATTTGCTTGGCTGTTTTGCATCGGGTTTTACGATTCTAAAACCTGACTGTTCTAAACTTCTTAGTCTGCCTGGTTGGTTGTTTTTTTTTTAAAATGGCACAGATGCCATCTCCCCCCTGCCATTTCCGCTGCCGCAGAAATGATATGGCAGGAGGGATACCGACTCCCTCCTGCCATTGCAGCTGCCAAAATGATATAGCAGGAGGGATGCCCACTCCCTCCTGCCCTGGCCCCCCCCACCGCAGTCGGGTCAACCAGGCCACCGCCCTGTCACCCCCCCCCCATACCTTTAAGATAGGAGCATGAGGGGTGCCCCGTCAAACCCTCCTGCTCCTCCGGTCTAATCCCGCTGCAATGCCCTGATTGGCTCAAGCACCTTGGGCTCCTCCCTTGGGAGGGGCCTGAAGCACCTGAGCCAATCAGGTTCTTCCTTAGAGAGAGGTCCGATTGGGACAGGCTCCTCCATAAGGAAGGGGGGGCGGCCTGGCTGACCGCACCGCACCACGTGGGGGTGAGGCCAGTCGGCCAACCGACAGCAGGATGAAGTGGGCATCCCTCCTGCCATATCATTTCAGTGGTGGCGGCAATGGCATCCATCCTGCCATTTTTGGGGGGTTTGGGGAGAAGGGAGGATTGGGCAGATATTTTGCAAGTGTAATACACGCAAAATATCTGTGACCATTTAATAAATATTTAGAAAAAAAATTGCTCAGTTTGCGTGCAAATCATTTGCATGCAAGCAAGATAGTGAATCAATTGCTGTTTGAAAATCGGCCAGAGAATTGGCCAACTGCGACTGAGTATCTTTAGTGAATCTGGGCCTTAAAGCCACAGTACAGTTACACTTGGGAAACTTCTGGATAGTTGCTCTAAAAATTCACAATATGAGTAGCAATGGGCAGGAACAATTAGTTGTATTGTCAGTTATATCAATACTGACTAAAGTTGGCATCCTAAAAGTCATAGATTAAGAAGAAACGAAACTGTTGGCTAGTTCACAAAAACATAGTAAGGTTTGTTTATTGTTGGGTTTTTTTTTAATTAAGGAAGGAAGCTTCTAATCTAATTCTGTGCACACTTGTAGTCCTGGTAGGTAAAACCAGTTCTCATGTCAGGATGATCATCCTATGTCCTCCAGAAACGTAAAGTAATTTATTACTATTGTTCAGGTCTTTAACTCGGCGACTTAGAAAATACGGACTTATCATATCAGAGGGGTCTAAATTTGAACGCATGAAATAAGATATATCCGATTTTCTTCTCTAAATACTTCAGCGTTAAGTATGGCGATTGATTCTCGAATATAAGTGCTGCACAAATAACACGTGGCTTTTTACAGGCACGGTCCAAACCAAATACCTAGCTCTAACAAAACTCCCTCTTAAGATCCAGATGCATTCCAGCATGAAGCGATCTTTCCTCTCGGGAAGACTTGGGCTGCGTTAACAGCATCTCCCTCCCTGTACCACAACGTTCCGTTATCTGACGGGGGCAGCATCCGGCCGGAGGGGGGGGGGAGCAGGGGAATCCCGCCGCGGCCTAGGCTCCCTCCCACACCTCAGCTCTCCCACCCTGGCGCTGAGCGAAGACGCCGGAGCTGCCCACCCTTCACAGCTTCTGCTTAATCCTCGCCCGACCCCCGCCTCTCCCTCCCACCGCTCCGACATCCTCCTCCTCCCTCCCCGAGTCCGTGGCTCTCCAGCCACGTTTCCAAGCTGCCTAGGCGCCCTTTCAACACTCTCCCGACGAGCGCGGCGAAGGGCGAGGGAGGAGAAAGCGAGGTTCGGGGTGGGGGCGACGGGGAAGCGCGCCTCACCTGGAGCCTCTTCTTGTGTCTCCTCCGCTCCGCCATGTTGTCCCCGTCTGTCTGTGTGTGACGTGGAGGCGGCCGCAGGCGGTGCTCGCGAGAGGTGCGCGCGCCGAAGAGGAGGTTCGCGAGAGGGGGGGCTTGTTTTGCTTCGGGCGCGCTGGCTCTGTGTGAGTCGGACGGGGGAAGCGCCCCGAGTCCTTTTTGAAGGTGAAAGCGGCGGCAGACGGGCCTGACTTCCCCCGTTCTGAATTTTTTTTCCCCCTATAGGACGCCAGTCAGTCTAGTTTTCCAGGATCTCCGCAATTAATATGCATGACGGAAGTTGGCATACGGCGCCTCAGCGCAAGTACATAGTAACATAGTAGATGACGGCAGATAAAGACCCGAATGGTCCATCCAGTCTGCCCAACCTGATTCAATTTAATTATTTTTTTTTTCTTCTTAGTTATTTAGCTATTTCTTAGCTATTTAGCGTCTTATATTAATTTTTGGCCCAGGAAACGCACTAGGTCTTATTTTTGGGGTTTATACATGATCATCTCTCCCTTCACCCCCAATTCTTCCTCTTTCCCTTCAGCCCATCCCTTGTAGCAGCAAGAACATAAGCAGTGCCTCTGCTGGGTCAGACCAGAGGTCCATCACGCCCAGCAGTCCGCTCACGCGACGGCCCATCAGGTCCAGAACCTGAATAGTAATCCTCTGTCTATACCCTTCTATCCCCTTTTCCTTCAGGAAGTTATCTAATCCCTTCTTGAACCCCCAATACCGTACTCTGTCCTATTATACCCTCCGGAAGCGCATTCCAGATGTCCACCACCCTTTGGGTGAAGAAGAACTTGGTTCTGAATCTGTCCCCTCTCAATTTTTCCGAATGCCCTCTCGGTTCTTGTAGTTTTCGAGAGTTTTAAGAATCTGTCTCTCTTCACTTTCTCTATGTCTCTATCATGTCCCCTCTAAATCTCCGCTTCTCTAGGGAAAAGAGCCCCAGTTTCTCCAATCTTTCAGCATATGAAAGATTTTCCATACCTTTTATCAATCGTGTCGCTCTTTTCTGAACCCTCTCGAGTGTCACCATATCCTTCTTAAGGTACGGCAACCAATATTGGACACAGTACTCCAGATGGGGGCGCACCATTGCCCGATACAACGGCAGGATAACTTCTTTCGTTCTGGTTGTAATACCTTTCTTGATAATACCTAGCATTCTATTTGCCGTCTTAGAGGCCGCTGCACACTGTGCCGATGGCTTCATTGTCTTGTCCACTATTACCCCTAAGTCCTTTTCTTAGGTGCTTTCACCCATTACCAGCCCTCCCATCGTATAGCTGTACTTCAGTTTTCTGTTTCCCACGTGCAAGACTTTACATTTTTTACATTAAACTTCATCTGCCATCTCGTCGCCCACTCTCCTAGTTTGTTCAGGTCCCTTTGTAAATCTTTGCAGTACTCTTTAGTCCTAACTCCACTAAATAATTTGGTGTTGTCTGTGAATTTTATTACTTCACACTTCGTCCCTGTTTCTAGATCATTTATAAATACATTGAACATCAGCAGTCCGAGTACCAACCCCTGCGGAACACCACTTGTGACCCTCCTCCAGTCCGAGTAGTGGCCCTTCACTCCTACCCTTGCCCAGCTTCCCTTTCCTCCCATCCCTTGTGCAACAGAACCCTTGAGTGAGCACCTGCAACTGAACCCCCATCCTTCCCTCCCTCCCATCTGAACCCCGCCGACCGAGAGCGAGTCCTACATACCTCCCTAAGCAGCGTCGGGCTGGCAGCACTCTAAACAGGCTGCTTTGGCCTTGTCCACCCGTGATTTCACTCTGCTACGTTACTGATCATCAGTAACGTGGCAGAGTGAATTCACGGGTGGACAAGGCCAAAGCAGCCTGTTTAGAGTGCTGCCAGCCCGACGCTGCTTAGGGAGGTATGTACTAGGGCTCGCTTGCGGTCGGTGGGGTTCAGATGGGAGGGAGGGAAGGATGGGGGTTCGGCTGTGCGGCGGATGCTTGGGGGGGGGGTGGCGGTGCTCGCTTAAGGGATCTGCTGCACAAGGGATGAGAGGAAGGGAAGGGGAACCACCGGCGAATCCCAAGACTAGAGCTTTTTTTGGGGGTAGGGCATATTTTCAGGATAGGTTTTATTTTCAGGGAAACACAATATTAATGGGAGCACCAGCGGTAAATTTGCGAGATTGTTAGGCATAAACCTCACATATGGAAAAGCACCGTTTGGGAATATTATCTTCAGATGACCACATAGTAATATGACCGCAGATAAAGGCCAACTGGCCCATCCAGTCTGCCCATCCGCAGCATCCATTATCTCCTCTTCTCCCTAAGAGGTCCCATATGCCTGTCCCACGCTTTCTTGAATTCAGACTGTCTTTGTCTCCACCACCTATACTGGGAGACTATTCCACACATCTACCGTGTTTCCCCCAAAATAAGACTGTCTTATATTAATTTTGGGCCCAAAAAACACACTAGGTCTTATTTTTGATCATCTCTCCCTTCCTCTCCTTCACCCCAATTCTTCCTCTTTCCTTTCCCCCACATGTGCAGCATCTTTCCTCCCCTCTCACCCATCCCCTTGTGCCTTCCCCCTGCAGGATCTTTATGTCCCTCCCATCTCCCTGTGCAGCAGAACCCTTGCCTTCTCGCCCTTGTGCAGCAGAACGCTGCCGCCCCCTGCCACCGCACAGCCATCCTTCCCATCCAAACCGCCGACCTTGAGCGAGCCCTACATATCGGTACCTCCCTCCAAATCAGCATCGGGCCAGCAGCACTCTAAACAGGCTGCTTCGGCCTTGTCCGCAAGTGAATTCTCTCTGCCGCGTTAACCTCATTCTTTGTCCTCCACTCCGGAGACTCCTTTCAATTGAAGGAGTCTTGACTCATGCTTGGTATCTAAATCTTTCTATCATATCTCTCACCTTTCCTCCAAAGTATACATATTAAAATCTTTAAGTCTATCCCTGTAAGCCTTATGAAACCAGGTATGTGTGAACTACTTTCAGGGGCGATCATACAAGCACTTTAGTACCTGATGGATTATTCATGTGCTGTTACAGTCTTTTCTCCTGCTTTTTGTTTGATTTTCTTACACAGTGTCCCCATGTCACTGTATGAGAACAATTAAAGTACCTAGCTGATGAAATCATGTAGTTGCTTCTCCAAGTGTTGCCTCCTGACTCAGCTGAGTTTCACATATTCAGCCTGGAATGGAATGATTCATCACAGCCAGTTCATCGCAGGACATTTCAAATCCAATTTCAAGAGGGGACAGAGTAGTGGAGAAGGAACTCTGCGGTATTGTTGGTGGGCAGAGGTGCCGGATTGCACAGAGGGGGGGAGGGTAGAATTTTTTTTGGGGGGGACATCCGTATTTAGCAAGGGGATGCAGCCATGCACTCAAAACTTCTCTTTGAACCTGGAGCCTCGTCATACTTCTGGGAGGAGGGGGATTCTGTGTGCGGGACAACGAGCAGAGGTGCAGAGAGAGAGGAAGGTCGTATCTTGCTGTTCAAATATTCAGCCTGCAACTAGGTTGCCACGAGCAATTCAACAGGGTAGGAGCCTTCAGCACAGGACATTTCTTGGGATGATTCAGCGCTGAAATGGCCGCAATGAATCGTCCTAGACCCTATTCAGCCTGCAATGGGGGATAAATTTTGCCAATCAAAAATGCCATTTAAATTTAACTACAGTAGAAAAATGTAGAATGCAATAATATAATAAGGTTACTGCACATGAGGATAAGGTGCATATCATTGCATGTGTAGCTCCTTATCCAGCTCACTCTTGTACTTTTTTCATACTTACAGTCTATTGTTTTGACAAAGGGATGTTGTGTAAGAAAATCAAACAAAACAGGAAGGAAAAATGATTTTCTTCAAACCGCTTAGAACCTAACGGATGTAGCGGTATATAAGAAATAAATTACATTACATTACATTATAAACAGCACGTGAATTACCCTACAGGCAGTGTCCTTATTTGGAGGAAATGTGTATATTTTATTGATCCTGGAAGTAGAGGAGGCGGAGTATTCTCCTCCAGGCAGTGGAGGAGTGCTTGGAGCAGTTGCAGGGCCACAGTCCCCTGGCCTAAAATAGGAAATTGACATCTGGACAAACTTTCAATGTATAGCACCCCTCCCACCCCCCCTTAACTTTCAGTCCCTAGCCTGCAGCCCTCAAGATTCTGATAATTAAACTCAACAATCATGATCATCATACAAACATCCTATGAAAATGCAGGTTAAAGCATGTGTTGATAGTTCTTTGAGTCTGTTTGGATGTCAGGACCTATTTTGTTTTGACTGCAGCTGCTCTAGGCAGCCTCCTAGTCTGGCCTAATGATTGGCTAGTTCTGTGCATCACTATTTCCACTGCAATTTAAAAAGAGAAGCCAGCGCTGAGATCTCATATGCTGATTTTCCTGTAGTGGGCTAGATAGGTTTAGCGCAGTGTCTCGCAAACTTTGTTGAGCCATGGCACACTAAACGTAGTGGCCATGGCTTGAGGCATCTGGAAGTGTGCGGACGTCGAAGAAATGACATAATCACATTGACGTTTGTGCATGTGCGAAAACCCTCCAGATGGGCCCTGAGCCGCCAATGGGGGGGTGGGGGGTGCGGGCAGGGAAGATACGTGGAGAGGAGAGACGCTGGTGCCGGCTGATTGCCTTCATGATGTGCCTCTCCTGTTAAACGTATATTTAAGAACCCTGGGTAAGAGATTTGACATTCCCCAAGTTCATACATTTTTGTACGCAGGCAATATTTTCCTCCTCTGTCTAGCTAAAGAATCTTTTTATGATACATTAGAGTACTTAGCAAGGATTATGGAAGACTTGAGTACATAGACGCAGAAGAACTTCCTCAAACTTAGTAAACTGAAGACCAAGGTACCTTGGTTTGGAGATTACCGTATAATTCCTTACCACATCAGACTTGGTGTTGATTGAGAAAACATCCAAAGTTGTGGGCATCATTCTGGACTCCTACCTAGCCTTTGAATCTCACATTGATTCCTTGGTTTAAAAAAAAAAATCTTCTGTAGATTAAGACAACAACAATTAGATCTGTTTTAAGTCAGGTTAGTTTTAGGATAATTGTTCAGGCTGTTCTCCTCCCATACTTAGACTATTGCAACTCTCTGTACTCAGGCATCACAGAGAAGCAGTATCGGAGATTGCTAGACTAATCTTTCGATTAAGTCACTTTGAAAAAAATAACTAGTTTAAGATTGCTTGTATGGTCCATAAGGCCATATATGGAGAGAACTCTCTGAGGGACCAATAGCTGATATTAAAGTTGCATATTTGTTCTATAACTCCAGAACAACACAGCACTTTAAGCTGACTTTTCCTGCTCCCCAAGTCCACCATAAAAAGCTATTCCTTCAAATTTCAGGGTCCCAAAACCCTGGAATAACCTACCATTATATCTGCAACAGAACTCTTCCTACTACCATTTCTCTTTATAGTTCTCATGGTCATCATTCAATTGTAATCTAAGAATCTTACTGTAATTGTACTGTAAAATGTAGGAATTTTATGGTATGCCACAATGAATCCTTGTCAAAATTTGCAGGATATAAAATATTGCATGGTATGGTAGGGAGTGTGCTGCTGAGATGTGCAATCAAATTAATTGGCTCACAAGCTCTTAACCATCAATAATTGGGTGCTAACAACCAATTATTGATATTAATTAGCACTCATTAAAATGTGCATCTGATTACGCTATTCTATATGACAGGGCGCCTAACTCCCATAGTGCATATCACAAAGTGGGTGTGGCCAAGGGAGGTTTATGGGCATGTCAGGGTGTTCCAGAAAGTTACATGTGTAGATATAAAATAATGGGTAAGAGCACCTAACTTGGGTACCAGCATTTACACCAGGTTTCAACAGTCGTAAGTCTGATGCCTAAAGTTAAACACAAGATTTGGTGCAACTTGCTACTCTATAAAATGGATCATGCTATTTATAGAATAGTGTTTGATGCCTATAGACTAGTGTCCCGCAAACGTTTCAGCCAGGTGGCACGCTAAACTTGATGTCCCGGCCGGAAAGCACCCGAAAGTGCGCAGATGTTGATGCGATGTCATCACATTGACATCTGCCCATGTGTAGAGGCCTTCCGGTCACGACACTGAACCTGCCACTTTGCCAGTGGGGGATCCAGGAGGAGGGAAATGCGGGGAGAGGAGAAGAGACACCAGCGAGGAGGAGAGTCGGCACCAACTGACTGCCTATAGGATGTGCCTCTCGCCATGAGAGGCATGTCCTCTAAGCAGTCAGCTGGCGCCTCTCCTCTTTACCGGCGTCTCATCAGGGCACAACTGGAATCTGCTGCAGCGCTAGTGTGCCATGGCACACAGTTTGCGATACACTGCTAAAGACTGTCATCTTCCTTCCCCACCACTTGAAGTTACTAAAATAGTGAAACTAAAACAACACAAAATGGAACAACAAAGTCTCTGGATGTGGCAGGAATCACTGATAAATAAAAAGTTTATTGAAATTAAATATATCAGTGCATTTCAACGTCATCCAAAGAGACACTATCAGTGACTTTGAGAATCCAGCCCTCTGCCTCAGAACCGCGGAAAATAGGGTTAGATTCCTGCATAGGACAGCACTTGGCGTACATGTAGATGCTTGCAATTCACTCTCTGGACACTTGGGGGCCATATCTAGAAGCAAATGTCAGACCCCAAGGTGAAAGAGAAAGCAAAGGAAGTTTTTAAAAAAAAAAAACAGCTGGTCCACAAATACTTGAACACAGCGGCACAAATGGGAAATATTGGTCGCAATGGATGCAACTATGGATATGCCAAAATTGTGCTTTGGGAACGCACAAATAACGAGAAAAGGCTGTACCAAAATCCAAGTTATGCTCTTAAATGGTTGATAGGATGTTTTTAACTGCCCAGTTCCAGAAGCTGTTCTTATGAAAACTTTGATAACTGATAACATATTTAGAAAAGGAAACTGAACCACAAAGGTCCCCAAATGGTTAAGACTTCTGGCCTCATAAGATAAATATATTTTCCCTCTAGCTTTTCATAACCTTGCTTAAACTCTCAAAAGGATGTTTTTCAACTGCCTAGTTCCAGAAACTGTGCAGGTTATTGCTTTCAACTCACACTGCAGAAAAATCTGAGAAGTATGCATGTGGACTTTAACTTACCAACTACATATGTATAAAACGAAGAGCACAGAATCTCTTAGAGACAATTTAGCTACTGAATAACTTTCCTTGTGACCTATGCTAGATAGAATCTTTCCACGTTGTCAGAAATTTACCAACTATGAATAAAATGAAGAACACTGAATTTCTTGGAGACAATTTAGCTATTGAATAACTTTTCCTGTGACCATGTTTACTTATTTATTCAATTTTCTATACCATTCTCCCAGGGGAGCTCAGAAACGGTTTGCATGGATTTATTCAGATGCTCAAGCATTTTTCCCTGTCTGTCCTGGTGGGCTCACAATCTGTGTAATAAACCTGGGGCAATGGGGGGACCAAGTGACTTGCCCAGGGTCATAAGAAGCAGAGTAGGTATGAGCATAGCATTGTGCAAGATAGCATGGCAAACATTGTCTGATAGAGATGGCAAAACATACTTAACAAAGCATGGTGAAAAACATGATATGACAAAACATGGTATAGTGAACACAGTATGGCAAAACATAGCACACCAAACAACGCATGGCTAACATAGTATGACACAATTTGGCAAAAATGGTAAGGCAAGCGTGCATGGGGCAACATAGCATGGAAGACATGGAGCGGCAAACATCGTGTGGCTAACATGACACGAGAGATTGTAGTATGGCAGACATGGTATGGAAAAACACAGTATGGTAACTATGGCGTCTAGTAGGACAGGATGGCGAACAGTGTGACAGCGTGGGAGAACATTTTATGAGAAAACGTAGCATGGTCAGTCATAGGACGAAACACATAGCGTTTGAGACTCGAGACAGTAGAGGGTTGGGGTACTTTGTCAGAAGGTTCGGGGAGTTTGTGTGTTTACATTTAGCAGTAGATATACAAAAAGATTTTGGGATATTTGCCCATTTAATTAATGCAGATTAATAAGTTTTTTTAATCATATAGCAAATTCAAAGGATATGTGCTAAATTAGAGGAACTTTAGAATGTTTTGCAGGATATTGCAACGGGTGTTAAGATGGTTTTTTTTTACCATTATAGTAGACTTGTACCTGCTTAAGTTTCAATTAAGGTAAAGGTGCTGCTTATAAATAAATATTGAGTCATCTTTTAATATAGTGCTTGAATCAGTTGAGTGGAGGAGTGGCCTAGTGGTTAGGGATACAGGTTCAAGCCCAGCCTGCTCCTTGTGACCCTGGGCAAGTGACTTAACCCGTTGCCCCAGGTACATTAGTCAGATTGTGAGTCCATTGGGACAGATAGGGAGAAATACTTGAGTACCTGAATGTAAACCACTTAGGCTATAAGCGTGGGATGAACACAGAAGATTTAGAATCAGAAAATAATATTAAAGATTGAACTAGGCCAGTTACTGGGCAGACTTGTACTGTCTGTGTCTGTGTATGGCCGTTTGGAGGAGGATGGGCAGGGGAGGGCTTCAATGGCTGGAGTAAGTCTTAACAGAGATTTCGGCAGTTGGAACCCAAGCACAGTACCGGGTAAAGCTTTGGATTCTCGCCCAGAAATAGCTAAGAAGAAAAAAAAAAAAATTTAAATTGAATCAGGTTGGGCAGACTGGATGGACCATTTGGGTCTTTATCTGCCGTCATCTACTATGTTACTATGTTACTATAAGTGGTCTGTAAAAAAAATTCAGTGTCACCTATGATACATAACAGCTGTTGCAGACTACTTAGAACTCTATTAGTAGGTGCAATCCAAGGCATTATTTGTTAGTAACAGCCCTTTCCCCCCCCCCCCCCCCCTTTTTACTAAGCAGCGATAGAAGATTCTACTATGGTCCGGAGCGCTAAATATTCTGACGCTGCTCTGACATTCATATAATTCCTACGAGCATTGGAGCAGCATCATAGCATTTAGGGCCCCAGGTTGCAGTAAAAACCTCTACCGTAGCATAGTAAAATAGGGCCTAAGTGAATAACTAGTATGCTTATCTTCTGCACCCTGCCACTGCATGTAGTCATTGCTGCAAAAGCATTGATTTACCTTCCTAATAGATGGTTCTTGATCTCGACCCATTATTACACAGAGCTGTATATTAGAGAATGACATGGGGACAATTTTTCCATCCCAGCGAGTTATTTTTCCTGTCCCTGCCCCCATTCCCGCAAGCTCTGTCCTCAACTGCACAAGCTTCAAACACTTTAAAATCATAAGTGTTTGAGGCTTGTGCGGTTAAGGCAGAGTTTACAGGAATAGGACAGGGACAGGGACATAACTCATGGGGACAGGACAGGGCAATTGAGTTCCTGCGGGGACGGAGACAGATTTGTTCCCCATGTCATTCTCTACTGTGTATCATCTGCACAAAGATTACTCTTTATGTCATATTTCTCTAGGATAGAGATTGAAGGGCTCAAGTAAATATTAGACAGAAGGGGAGATAGGATGAATCCCTGAGGTACCACCCCCATGTTGTAGGTTTTCAGGATCCCTCTGTACCGGTCTCTACAGCAAGAGGCACCAATACTTCAAAATGATTGGGGGTGCCAAATCCAAGACAAACTGTCCCTCACTGGACAAATTAAAATCCTTGCTCAGTATTGGGGGGGTGCGCAGTACCCAATGGCACCTACAGAACTGGGACCTCGTATACGGACGGGTTTTCCGTGTCCCTCTGTTGTTGCCCAGTCTTCCTCTGTTGCAGTAACAAGACGCATAAGATAAGCTCTCTCACTGATTATTGAATGGTGAGTGGACACATTGTTGATATTAAATAATATAAAGAAAAGTGAAAGTGATTTTTTTAAATACAAATTGAAAAAAAATACACAAATTAAAAATGGATCTGTCTGATTTCAGTCTCTCTTTTTGGGACTATGGGTGTTTTTTCTCATCTGTTGATGGGTTTGTCCCAACTCCTAGGTTTAGTAAGCTCAGGCTGATAGCCGCAACTACGGATCTGGCTCACTGTGAGCGCAAGCAGCAGAGAAGAGACCCTTTCCCACCAGGGGAAATAATCTCAGTGTTCTTAGCCTGTCCGACAAAATTCAGTTGGGACAGTCTCCGTCGAGGGCTACACATTTAGTCCAGCGAGTTTCCACTTTTTTTGTTTGGTCAGAAAAGTACTGAACGCAAAAAGTAGAAACTCGCCAGAACTTTTCAGCACCCCCTTGTAGATTGGGCTGTTTTTGGGCTGCTTTTTCAAGGTACTTGGGTGGGATTATTAAAAAAAAAAAAAAAAAAAAAAAGTATCTGGCAGCATTGCAGGCAATGGACAACATTGCACAAAGGACAAGGATTACTTCTGCCTCTCCCTTCTTTCCTTTTTGGGCTAAGATACATGCACACAGATTGAGACACTGAAAACAGAAGCATGGCACCCTTCCCCTCTGAGCTTGGCATCCTTTTTTTTTTTTTTTTTTTTACAAGTGTCTAATGGAGTCTAAGCTATCTGAGGCTGTGGTGGTAGATGCTTCCAGCTTGTATGATTTTGATGCCAGAGATCAACTGAGATTTCAGCAGAAATTAACCTGGGCAGACTGGATTGGATTTATGGTTCTTATCTGCCATCAGATTCTACAGTAAGTTCTCTTGTTTTCAAAAGCAATGCAAGGTATGGTACATTGCCCCAGGGACATTAAATAGATTGTGAGCCCACCGGGAGAGACAGGGAAAAATGCTTGAGTACCTGAATAAATTAATGTAAACCGTTCTGAGTTCCCAAGGGAGAACAGTATAGAAAATTGAATAAATAAATTAAATAAATTATTTGAAAACAATAGTAAGTGTTTCCTTGACTGAAACATGACACCGCACCTCTTGGGGACTTTTCCTTCTTGGCATCTGTGCCAATGATGAAGCTGTTCAAATTAGTCAGACCAGAGGAGGTATACTGGATGGATTGGCTGGACACATGGTGTCAGGTCAAAAGTGCGCCGGGACAAAGGCGTGCCCAGACAATTGAGCGCAGCGCGGAGGCGTGCGCCGCTCAAAATTACCGTTTTTAGGGCTCCGACGGGGGTGTGTGTGGGGGAACCCCCCACTTTACTTAATAGACATCGCGCCGCATTGTGGGGACGTTGTGGGGGGTTGTAACCCCCCACATTTTAATGAAAAATTCACTTTTCCCCTGTTTTTAGGGAAAAAGTTAAGTTTACAGTAAAATGTGGAGGGTTACAACCCCCAAAACCCCCCATAATGCCGGCGCGATGTCTATTAAGTAAAGTGGGGGGGTTCCCCAACAAAACCCCCCGTCGGAGCCCCTAAAAACTGTAATTTTCTTCAGCGCGCGCCTCCATCTTGCGCTCAGTTGTCAGCGCGCGCCTTTGTCTTTCGTGCTGTTGTCTATGAACTGGACACAATATAGCCCTCCTGCTGCCAGTCAAGATGTGAAGGAGGAAGATTTTAAACATGACATCACCTCAGGTTCTTGGAGGTGGGGGTAGGGAGTTAGATATGAAAGGGGAAATGGGAATATTTGAGTGAGGGAAATGAAGGGTGGCAAAATAGTGAATGGAGAAGGGAAGGATGAGGGGGTCATGGAGGAAAAGTAAGGAGACCGGAGGGGCTGTGAGTTGTGTAGGAGGAGAGAAGAGAATGCATGAATGAGGAGATTAGAGGGATGATGAGGGGGATAGTGAGAGGAGAGAGAAGGTAGACTGAGAAGGTGAAAGAAGGAGGGAGGGAGAGGTTCGTACATGGAAAATGGGTGGAGGGTGTGTTGGTGGGGATAATAAGAACATAAGAATAGCCTTACTGGGTCAGACCAATGGTCCATCTAGCTCAGTAGCCCGTCCTCACGGTGGCCAATCCAGGTCCCTAGTGCCTGGCCAAAACCGAACGAGTAGCAACATTCCAGAACCCCAAAGAGTAGCAACATTCCATGCGGAATCCTCAAAGAGTAGCAACATTCCAGAATCTCAAAGAGTAGCAACATTCCAGAACCCCAAATAGTAGCAACATTCCATGCGTAATCCTCAAAGAGTAGCAACATTCCATGCTACCCATGTCTGTCTCTGAAATGTGAGAGGACCATTCCCCCTTCTCCCAGTCTCAGACCCCCTCCTCAGTCCAGGATCTTTTTTCTTCCTCCTCCACCCCTCAATGAACCCCCCTCTTCTTGCTTTTTTTCCCCCATTATTCTCTCCCTCAGATCCCCTCTGCTATTCACTCTCCACCCTCCTTCTTTTTTCCCAGTACCATGATTATGATCCATGTCATCCCATAAAAGAACTCAAAGACATATTTGTGCACCCGAGCTCAGGACAATCATTTGAGCTTAGACATATTACTTCATGTAATTCAACGTTTGTGGTCTATGCTTTCATTTGCCCTTGTCCCAAAATTTATGTGGGCCAGACCACTCGTCCCTTTAGAACACGGGTCACTGAGCACAAAAGCTGCATTCGAAACAATCGACTCCAAGCTCCAATGGTTACACATTGTTTGGAGTATAACCATACATTTACTGATTTACAATGCTGTGTCATTGATCATATCATTGACAACTGCTCTGACCGACAACAGCAACTCTTACGGGCTGAACAAGCCTGGATTTATAAATTGGACAGTGAAGAACCAAATGGGCTGAATCAAAAACTAGAGTGGAATGTCTTCTTCTGATCTTTTGATTTCCTCTGATTTTTCTGATAGTTTCGACACTTTTCTTTGATTTTTTTCTTTGAGAGCGGTTTAACATTTGAACATTTAACAGTTTTGATAAAAACTTTCTAAACAAGTTTATTCACATACACACATATATATATAATTATATAAAACACATATAATTTTTTCAGACCGCGTCTCCTTCATGTCAGCAGTTTAGTCAGCTGTTTTATTGCACAGCCACTTCCGGGGTGTGACGTCATTCCCCAGGAGTTTATAACCCGGTACTGTCATGGTGCAGCCATCTTTTTGATCATTTTGATCGAATGAGACGTTGCGGCGTCCTACTTAAAGGTATGTCATTGTGGCTTCTGAAGATAGTCTTGAAGCTATGCTTGAAGTCCAGTATACTGATGTAATTTTCTTTTCTGGTTTTAGTTTTGATCGGACTCTTGATACACCCTGAGGCAGCAAGTTAGTGAAACGCTGGCCATCGTCGGTGTACCGATCAATTAAGATAAGTGGAAAGTTTTTTCTTCTATCAAGCATAGACAGCCCTGCTTATAGTTTTTTACGTTGGGAGTATAACGGAGGTTTTTGCCAGTGAGGTTACCACCCTACCACCTCTATCCACCATTGTGGTGGTGGGAGGGCTTTTGTCTGAGGCTTTTCCTCCAGTTCAGTCTGAACTTTCTCCCTGGAACTAAAGCAGCACTGCCTACATTCTTTACATGACATTGTCTGCTTCTTTCTTGTGAAAGTGTGTTTCATTATATTATTGATTTTTCACAAATCCGAGTAATCCCATAAAAGAACCACATAAGTTAATTGGACACATGAAAAATACCCAAAAATATTTAAAAAATAAAATTAAATGCAAATTGATGAAAACATGCTTACATAATTGCTGAAAAATTTGCAACATTTTTGCTGCAGAATCTTGAAAAAGCTCTGCGGGGAAACTGACCCCCTTAACTTACAGATATGAAGTCAGATTCTCCAGCTGCTACAGTGGCAGTTTCTTGTGCAATGCACAATATTGTTTTGAACAGAGCTGATACATACCCAGCTCCAGGAGTGAGGCTGTTCTGATTTTTTAACATTCATCAAGGTTAGAAATCTGTATCACTCAGGGCAGGATTAATTAGTCGAGAGCCCCTAGGCACCCAAGTACACCGAGCCCCCCGCCCCACCCCACCATGCGTCCAAGCGGAAACAAGAAGCTGCGTCAGAGGGAAGCTTTGGGCAAGCAGCATCGCTTGCACAATTACAGTTCCCGTTGCCTTTCTTACCCACGTTGCTTGCTTGTCTTACTTTCCGTCGATGGGGGGGGGGCCCACGTTGCCGATCGGGGGGTAATTGCCAATCGCGTTGGCGATTGATGCTGGAGGGGCCCATCGTCGTTTTGAAAAAACAATGTTGATGCCCTCCTTCATCGGGCCGCCCTGACCATTTCGGGCCCTAGGCACGTGCCTACTTGGCCTGTTGGTTAATCCTGCCTTGGTAGCACTCATTACAATCAGCAGAAATTTGGAACTTCAAATACCACACTGATCTGGGGGTGTACATTCAAACTAGGACCGGGCTAGCTGAACTATCAGGCAAACTAGGTAGCCACCTAGGACAGGAGTTTCTGGAGGGGGGAGGGTAGTATGCTTGAGGGAGGCACCAAAAAGCAACTGCAATCTAAGCAAGACAAGATCCTGTCACTGTCGACCAGGCATACTCCAAAAGTCTCCGGACTCAAGGGTCTCTCATACGAAGAAAGACTGGGCAAGTTGCAGCTCTACTCTCTGGAGAAGCGCAGGGAGAGGGGTGACATGATTGAGACATTTAAGTACGTCACGGGTCGTGTCGAGGTGGAAAACGACATATTCTTTCCTAAGGGACCTTCAGTCACAAGAGGGCACCCGCTCAAACTCAGAGGAGGGAGATTTGGTGGTGACACCAGGAAGTACTTCTTTACAGAAAGGGTGATGGATCACTGGAACAAACTACCGGTGCAGGTGATCAAGGCCACTAGCGTGCTCGACTTTAAGAATAAATGGGACATCCACGTGGGATCTCTACGTGGGTCGAGCAGCACTCTGACTTAATGGGGTGGGACAGTAGAGTGGGCAGACTTGATGGGCTATAGCCCTTTTCTGCCGTCATCTTTTTATGTTTCTAACCAAACAGGAGGGTGGGAAATTCCAAATACTGTAGCCCAGTGGTCTCAAACACGCGGCCCGGGGACCACATGCGGCCCGCCAGGTACTATTTTGAGGCCCTCGGTATGTTTATCATAATTACAAAAGTAAAATATAACAGTTTCTTGATCATACGTCTCTTTCGCTATAAATGACAATATTATTAAGACTTAGCCAAAAGGAAAGATTTATAAACTAAAAAGAGTTTTACCTCATGCAAAATTGTCATTTCTTTAATAAGACATTAACTATTTTTTTCTGCGGCCCTCCACATACCTAGAAATCCAAAATGTGGCCCCGCAAAGGGTTTGAGTTTGAGACCACTGCTGTAGCCCATTTACTCTGGTGTTTGAACTATAATGATTGGTGGGGGTGGGGGAGTTGCCTAGGACACCAGTATGCTTAACCCTTAAGCCCTTACCAGGCCAAAAAGTCTCTTTCTCACAACTGGGCAATTTGGTAGCTCTGCTCTTGCAGTTTCCCGATGCCAACTTAACCTGTTTCTGGAAGAAAACTTTTTGGGCAGGACCAAGGTTCGAAATCGAAGCTACAGATCCCATAATGCACCACGGTAGGACCGCCCCAAATCTTGGACTGGGCCAGTTTGGATAACTTGGGCAACCGGCGTGATCTGAGCCCTGCCAGGGTCAGATGGGCAGTCCTGACCCCTTGTGCAACTGAGTCATTGTCTGGCTCTGCCTTGTTCCCGTAGCAAAGTCTACAGCTAACGCTTCCTGATTCCTGACAGCTGGGTCTGGAAGACAGCAATGCTGACTCTGAGTCCCATGAAACGTCCCAGGAGAGGGGAAACCTGTCTCTTTCATTTGAAAAGAAGTTAGGGCTTCAGCTCTCAAGAAGCGGAAACCGGCAGAGCAGAAATCCTGCGCCGATCTTTAGACTTAACCGGGGAGAAAGTAAAACGTGCAAGCTGAAAGTTTTGAGCTTTCTTTGCGTTCCCATTTCCAGGACTGCCAGAACCTTGCAGCTAATCTAATGATGGATAAACGGGGTGAGTTACTTTTCTTTTTTTATTGCAGAATGTGTAGGTTTGTTAAGGGGGGAGCAGGCACCCCCACCCTTCCCTTTGGCAACTCTCCCTAATCCTTCCAAGTGGTGTGTAAACTGCCTCTAGGGCAGGGGTAGGGAACTCCGGTCCTCGAGAGCCGTATTCCAGTCGGGTTTTCAGGATTTCTCCAATGAATATGCATGAGATCTATTTGCATGCACTGCTTTCAATGCATATTCATTGGGGAAATCCTGAAAACCCGACTGGAATACGGCTCTCGAGGAACAGAGCTCCCTACCCCTGCTCTAGGGCTAGGGTTTGTCCTATCCGCAGGACAAATAAATCAGGAGACACTTTGTGGATCTCCAGCTTAAAATTAATTGTGGCCAGGACTGGCTTTTAGTTCAGTCTTTAGAATATAGAAAGAGGTTTGTTTTTTTTAAAGTATCAAGTTTCATTAAAATTTTAATGTATCACAATATCATTAATTCAAAGCGATTTGCAATTAAAAACGGGGTCTTAATTATTAACTAAAACCAACACAAACGGACCTGACGTACCAATACATAAGGTATCTCACAGTGTAAAAAAATTAACATCTCTACACCTGGCCTGTGCTCACCCAACGAGTTCCCTGTACTAATAGCTACAGGCTAAGCTCTTGTTAGAGAATGACACATGGACCGTTTCCCGCGGTAAACCGTGGGTCACCGCAGTAAATCCTCAGGAATGGAGACATTTGCAACTGGTTTACCGCAGGAATGGGGACAAGACCTTTTACTGCCCTGTGGGAGCGGTGAAAAGTCTTACTCCTGTGGTAAAAAAAATTGTGCCCGTGTCAGGCTCGGCATCTTTTCCCCAGCTCCTCTTGCGCTTATTTTACCTTCAGGAGCCAGCCATGCCACGATGAAGACAGAAGGAACCTAAAACCGAAGCCTGAGACCAATGTGATTTGAAGAATAAAATTACCAGACAACAAAAAGAAAAAAAAAAAAATTTATTTTATATTTTGTGATTAGAATATTCCCGATTTGAAATATGTATCCTGCTAGAGCTGGTATTAGACATAACTGGGGACCGCAAAGTCCAGGCTGTGCTTCTTTAGCTTCCAGCTGGCTTAGGGCTTTCTCTCTGACCAGGGGGCAGTTACCCTAGTTGCACTCCCCTAACATTATTCTTGCCATGTATGACTAAAGTATTCTCTTAGCTTGATTTTTCTATCTAGCATTCTGTAGTAATTTGGTTTGTTCAGTTTTCACAATAGTGAAGGGGATATTTGTGAAAGGGAGGGGAGATGGGTTTTGTGGAACCTTGCTCTGTTTTATTTGTGTTTATAAAATGACAATTGTCAGAGGAGAAGCTTCCGCTCAAACACATCCGACTGCAGGGTGGCACAGGCAGGCTTCGCCGGCATCAGTTTCTTTTCTAGAGCACCACGAAGGTAAGGGGGAGGGAGGGAGGGAAGGGAGCTGCGCCTTCCCTCCCTTAAGTTTCTTTATGCCGCGAAGGTGAGAGGGAGGGCGATTCTCGGGCCACTGAAGGGCGGTGAGGTGGCGAGAGAGAAGGGTGGATGCTGCGGGGACGTGGCAGTGAAAGGGACGGCGGGGACGGGGCGGTGAAGGGGATGGCGGGTTCGGGGACGGGGCGGTGAAGGGGACGGCAGGGACGTTGCGGTGAAGGGGATGGTGGTCCAGTGACGGGGACAGATTCTTTTCCCTGTGTCATTCTCTAGCTCTTATCTACCAATGTTATTCCTTTTTGGCCATTTCTTCTTTTCTTATCTCTCCCACTGTCTTCCCTTCTTGTCCATAACGTTTGATATTTATTTTGGCCCTGATGTTCTAAAATTGCTGTTAAAATCCTGTGGGTTGCTGTGGTGCGATCAATGTTCAAACAACTTTGCATGCAAATGAGTTTCACGGATGTTCGCTGTAATTCCATCTGATCAGTCGTAGGAGAAAGTCACTGACACGTGCAAAGCATAGCTACGTTGCAGCGATGCATGAGCATCAATTTTAAGTGCGCTTTTTTGTAGCGCACCTCATAAGAGAGGAGGGGCGGAGAGCTAACAACAAACCATGCAAATAGTACCTGAATAATTTGTAATCCGCATAGAATTATAGGATATGCAGAATATAAATAAATAAATATATGCTTTTTTTCCCTACACTGCTTTGGCGGGACATATGCAATGGGCTGCTCCAGACCAGCTGGAATATGCTTTTAACGAATGCACATGAGATACGCCTTTAACACATGTGCATCCCCAATCCCATAAAAAGTATTTTTATGAACTTCCAAATGCAATCAGCTGCCCAGACCTGCTGATATACGCTTCTAACACACACATTTCAATGCCACCAGCAACTCCTGAGCTGTTGTTAATTTTGGATCATTAAAGGCTGGCGCTTCATTTTGTGCATCGTCTGGGCATCGGTTGAGTTCTCATTTTAATACTCGTTGTAATCCGTTTACATAAGATTATCGGAGGCTGCTACAAATAATGGAAAAGACTGCGATTAGCCATTTTGGGCATCGGTAGCTGAAATACTTTGACGCTAAACCAGTTAGATCTGGTTTAGCGTTGATTGTTAAAGGCACAGTAGGTAGGCTGAGCACATCGAGGCCTTTGTGTCTATGTTGGGGGGGGGTTTCCATCATGTTTGTCAGTTCACCTTGCTTATCTTTTCCCCCTGATTTATTTTATCTGGTGCGTTTATTTATTTGATAGTATAGGGATCTATTCAGGATTATCCAAATAATAGTTTTTATACCTAGAATTGATTAAAGCTCTAAAATAATAGGGCTCTACTTCTAACAACTCCCACTGGAAGGAATTCAGGACTTGAGAATGACACAGTGATAAAATTCATTACCGTTCTTGTCCCCATTGATAACCAAAGGAAACAATCCCGTGTCATCCTTTAGTGTCTATCTCAACCTCTGTCCTTCTACAATGCAAGGCTTGAGGGTCAGTGCCTGGACCCATTCACACACTCTGATTCTTATGTGAGCCAAGTATAGGATAATGATGCCATTGTAACATCACTGATGAGGTTGGCTCTTAGGCATTGGTGGAATGAGGCATTATGACATCACAATCTCAGCTCTGGAATGTTGCTACTCTTTGGGTTTCTGCCAGGTACTTGTGACCTCAGTCCTTCTACACCAGCATTCTTCAATGTAAGGCTTGAGGGTCAGTAATTGTGTCTATTCATACCCTGATTCTTATGTGAGCCAAGTATAGGATAATGAAGCCATTGTGACATCACTGATGAGGTTGGCTCTTAGTCATTGGTGGAATGAGGCTTTATGACCTCACAATATCTGCTCTGAATAGCAGAGACTGTCATTCTTTAGTCTATCTCAACCTCAGTCCTTCTGCACCAGCATTCTTCAGTGCAAGGCTTGAGGGTCAGTGGCTGGGCCCATTAATACTCTGATTCTTCCCTCTCTCCTTCAAGAATGACACGGAGATGGTTTCTCGTGGGGACAGGAACGATGATGAATTTTTTCACCATGTCATTCTCTCTTCAGGACATCTACCACCCTCTCTATGAAAAGGTACTTCTTGACATTATTCCTAAACTGGCCTCACTGCAACCTCAATGCATACCCTCTAGTTCTACTCCCTTACCCTCTCTAGAAAATGTTTGTTTGCAGATTAATTTTAATGTCTGTATCAAAGCTGTATCCAGATATATCTGTATCAAAACTATTTTTGCCACCTAGAAGACCAACTATGAAATTCGTTGCTTGAAGATGTGGATAATGCAATTGGCATAGCTGGATTTGAAAAGGGTTTTCAAGTTCCTGATGGAAATGTCCTTAAACTGTTATATAGCCATGTAAATTTAGGAAGGCTACTGGTAATCTGTGTGAGCAATAAGGAATAGATTCTATTGTTTGAGATCTTGCCAGGCACTTGTGGCCTGGATTAATCGCTGCTGGGGACAGGATGTTAGTCTGACAAGAGTATTGCTTATCTTTATCTTCTTAGCTGTTCCATCCCCTCTCTCTTTTTGGTTGCTGTTCTCTGTATATTTTCTAGTTTGATAATGAGCTAGATTCACTAAGCCCACCGATCAAGTCCCAACCACTTAGCGACCCGATTTTCCTCCAACCCGATTCACTAACCTGTGTCCCGATCATCCTCCGATCTGCGCATGCAAATGAGGGGGACGACATTCAAATGTAGGCAGGCAGCGATTCACTAAACAAATCTGGAACACCGACTGGGCTGGCCGATCAACAAAAGAAGTGACTGCTGAGGATCAGTCGCTCACTGCTTTCCAATTGCATCTCCTGCTTTCTGCCTGAATTCTCCTGCCCCGACTCTCCTTTCGCCGCCCTGCTCTCTGCCCCGAAGCTCTCCTGCTGCCCTGCTCTCTGCTCTGAATCTCTCCTGCCGCCCCGAATCTTCTTTTCTCACCACCCTGACTCTTCTGCCTTTCCCTGCACTGTGAGCCCATGGTTTTAACCCACGGGTTTAAAGCAGATTGAAACCACAGGCTCGTGAAGAAAAATAAAAGTAAAAAATAAAAAATAATAGGTCGCTGCTCTGTAAGCATGCGCAGACTATCTAGAGATGGTCCGCATATGCGTGGGGATCGCTATTTAGCGATCCCTGCAGTTGGTTGGGAGCATGATTCTGAGCGTCCTCATTTGCATGAGGATGCGTTGTGAATCAGCCCCCCAGATCCGGATCGTCTATATTTATTGTAAAGAAATGTTAATATACCTACATATTGTTTTGTGTTTAGTTCTTAAATCATTGCATAGGCTGAGCACTTGTCTAAAGTTACACAGGAATTAGACATTTTAGCCCTGATTCTATAAAAAGTGCGTACTGTTAGGTGCGCCGATCTAGGCGTCTAAGTTAATTTTTGTAATTGGTTCAATCAGTGCTGTTAATTGAACAGCACCATTAAAAACCAATTTAAAAAATTTAATTTTCAGGTAGGAGTCTACATTGAAGCGCCTACCCCAAAAGTAGGCACGCGTAGGGGAGGAGTTTGGTTGTGGATTGCCCTAGGCGCTGGTAGGCATCGATGTTAGGCCAAGAAACCCTTGGTCTAATATACCAGCACCTAACATTATGGCACCTACCAGTGCTTATGTCAAGTTAGGCACAATTCTACAAATGGCGCGGAGCGGTTAATTGACAATCATGCCGAGCAGCGCCTTATATAGAATTGAGCCATTTAAGCCTGATATTGAAAGGGTTCATGCTGTTGAGAGTTCCTATAGGTTCCTAAATTGGCCTCTTTCTAGGGCCAAGGGCCTAAATTTGTTTTAATTTCTTGAGGTTGATTTTTGGGTGGGGAAAAAGTTAGGAGTTTAGCACTGATTTTCAGCATTAATCCCCCCAAATTCTGTATATGGTGTCTCAAGCTGTGCACACAAATTGTGCACAGTTGATTTGCGTGTACAACATAATTGACAAATTGGCCAAATCAACGCCAATAATTAAAAGTTACGCGCACAACTTGGAAAAATCGATTCTATAAAAAGTATGTGCAAATTTTAGTGCGTGAATTTGAAAATTGGGAATGGGCAGATCATGGGGGGGGGGGGGTCCTAAAAGCTGTGCACATTGTTATAGAATATGCCTGATCTGTGTACAACTTAGGTGCAGGCAATTAGGTCTGGTTTTAGCTGACCTCAATGGGAGTGCCTATAAGTTATGCAATGCACAAGTGTTTAGTGTGATTCTATAAAAGGTACGTGCAACTTCTAGAATCGCATTAAGCATCATTCTAGTCGAAGCTGAATTTTTTTGGGGTGCTAAGGTCCTAAGTAACTAATCTGTATCTAGACAAATGAACGGCAGACCTACATTTTAACTTTTATTTAACTGAAAGCTTGAGGGCCTTTTAACTAAAGTGAAGTTAAAATGAACTGTTTCTGTTTGTCACAAGGTATTCTTGCAAAATAATGTATTTTTATATTCTTGGTTAAGACATGTTCTCATCCTTCTTAGATCCACTTCCCTGGCATTACTGCAGATGTGACACCAGTTGTCATGTAAAAGAATAAGTTTCGTTTCACTCGCTCATTTACCGCTTGGCTTGCTGATTTCAGCAAGCATAGATTGTGCAAAGGCTTGACAGTTTTAGTCAGAGCATTCGCAGCCATCTTAGGCCTTTAGTTGTGTTTATTGGCCTAATATGTTAGGGGATTTTCAGGGGAGGCTCTTCACCTGTCACCTGTACAGGACTCTCACTCTCTCTCTCCCTTCCTTCTCATCCCCCTCTTCGAACCCTGAGAAAGGTTCGAAACCGCAAGGTCAAAGTGTTGTCGAAGGTCATGCTGGTGTTGATCTCATGGTAGACGACTTTGAATACCAATATTAGTGTCTTAAAAATAATACGTAAGCATGTGCCCTTCATAGAAGAGTGCTTAGTACCAATTTTGGGCACCAGACTTACACCCTTCTGAAAGTTAGGTGTACTGATCCAGTATTCTAACTGCGTACAGCTTTTCAGAATATTCCTACCATGCCCCCTGGTCATGCCCCCTTTTGAGATACATGCTATAAGAAGTAGGTGTCTAGTGTTATAAAACACACAGCCAGATGCGTGTGAAATATTCAAAGGGTACCAATTAACATCAATTATTTATGTTTCTGAGCTTGTTATTCAGTTAATTTGTGAATGCACGAATTTGGGCACCATATAAATCTGGGGGTAGGTGGCGAGTTGTATGTAAACTGTGCTTATCAGCTATCATGGGAATTGACATGTACTCATGGTTTACACAGAGCCCCTGTATTCTATACAAAGCGCTAAAAATTATGTGTGCAAATTTGGCCGTGTGTCACTGAGCACACATTAATGTTCGTTAGCATGTGCCAAGCTCTAGTAAAAGGCCCCTTAATGCTCTTAGATTTAGGAGCTCAGCTTTTTTTGAATAGCGGGCCCTTTGTGAATCTAATGTTTTGGGCACTGTAGTTTTCAAGTTTATTGTAACCCACAGAGGGCTCTTCTTTCTTTCATAAGGATCACAGGGCTCACAGAAGAGGAACAAGGATGGCTTCTTGAAACGGTCCCCGTTTGCTTTGATTCTAAACCAGATCCAAAAGAAGACTTCTTTGAGACAACAGGACCACTCGTCGGTAGCTCAATTATACAAGGGCCCAGGGGAAGACGAATCTAAAACTGAGGAGACAACCGATTCAAAAATTAGTGACGACAAGAACTCCATAGCAAATTGTTACCATCAGGATGTGTCTGAAGCAGGTAACTTACTGTCATTTTCAAGAGGAGGTCATAGAAACATAGAACATGACGGCAGAAAAGGGCCACGGCCCATCTAGTCTGCCCACACTAATGGCCCACCCCCTAACTACCTCCATGAAGAGATCCCACATGCCAATCCCATCTTTTCTTAAAATCTGGCACGCTGCTGGCCTCAATTACCTGTTGTGGAAGATTATTCCAGCGATCAACCACCCTTTCGGTGAAGAAATATTTTCTGGTCCTACCATAACGTACCAAAATTTCTTATATACCGCAGCCACCTCACGGTTCTGTGCAGTTAAAAATTAAAATACAAGTATATACGGTATAAACACAATTAATTGAAATATTTACCATATAGATCAGCCTTCATAAGTTTTTTAAATGCTAAATAAGAAGTAATAATAATAATAGCTTTATTTATATCCCGTCATACCTTTTCAGAGATAGAAAGATACATACTCATTTGTTTATCCCATAATGCTGCCTGATATGCTAAGATCTCACTAAAGAAGCGTTTATCAAAGAGCCAACAATCACTTAGATGTTTTCTATTGGCAAATATAAAATACAGTGGTGCCTCGCATAACGAACGCCTCGCACAGCGAACGCTGCGCACAACGAACTTCATGTCTTGCTTCCTACAACGAACTTCGTTTCACACAACAAAGTCGCCCGAGCTGCATCCTTCCGCGCAGGCACTGCGCTTAACTGCCCTCTCTCCGCCTGGCTCCCTGTGCAGTGGCGGACCGTCGGCTCGCAGGGGCCCGGCGCCTACTGCTGATGCGTTGGGGGGGCGGAGCTACTCTCGCCGCTTCCCCGATGCTAGAAAAAAAAAAAAAAATGAACAGTTAAGTCCCAGTTTTTGCCGCTGAGACTCTGCCCTCTCTCACTGTAAAATTAGACTCTACTTAGTCTGTCTTTAAATTTAAAAAATGTGTGTTGTTTTAAAAAACAATTATGTTGTTAGATGTATCTAAATAAAAATAATAACCAACAATTTATCTTTTTTTATGT
This sequence comes from Geotrypetes seraphini, assembly GCF_902459505.1. Taxonomy (NCBI): domain Eukaryota; kingdom Metazoa; phylum Chordata; class Amphibia; order Gymnophiona; family Dermophiidae; genus Geotrypetes; species Geotrypetes seraphini. Next base: position 170,026,364 of record NC_047092.1, on the reverse strand, counting down.
CATCTTAGCATATTTTATGCTACAGAACGAATTATTTTTTTTAACATGTATTGTTATGGGAAAACGCGTTTCACATAACGAACTTTTCGCATAACAAACTTGCTCCTGGAACGAATTAAGTTCGTTGTGTGAGGCACCACTGTACCATTTTATTTACACTCAGCATCTTGGATGTACAGTATTATAGTATTTCATATAACCCGATGCTCAATGTTTGTTAAAATGTTTGAGTATTTTGATACAGGGCGGTCTGAGCCTTCTGGTCCTGAATCATCTGAATGGAAAAAAGTTAAACACTTCTATCAGAGGTTTGGCAAGAAGCCTAACGCCAGATGTGTGAACCTAAATAACTGTGGGTTGACTGCAACAGATATAATGGAGCTAGGTATGCCTACTTTGTACTTCACAAAGTTATAAAGTGGTATGGTAAACTACAATACAGTTTTGTTTTATTTTTGGAGAGCTGTGTGTTTCTGTATTGTGTTTAAATCATTTTAAAAGCACTTGGACTAGGGGTGGGAAACGAGGGGCGTAATTGAGTTGGGTTTTCAGGATTTCTGCAATGAATGTGCATGAGATCTATCTGCATGCACTGTCTCCATTATATGTATGTAACTAGATCTCATGCATATTCATTGGGGAATTCCTGAAAACCCGACTGGATTCCGCCCCTTGTTCCCCACCCCTAACATAGTACCATAGAAACCTATGGTACTTTGTGTGCCTAAGTGCTTTGAAAATGAGCCTCCAGGGCTTTCTCCCATAATGTTTCTGCTGGAAAATGTTTAGGGGAGTCTGTGTATAAAAATTCCCCAGAGAGAATCGTGGACAGTATGCATGGGAACTGATCATCTCTAAATTCTCATCTCAACCCTTCCTTAATATAGCTCTTCCTTGAGGCATTTCCTAGTGGCTTTCAATATCTCCAGCTTTCGTGCCCAAAAGTTGGGAAACAGGAAAATGAATAAAGATAATGAGACCATGAAGGAAGGTGTCTAATGCTGACGGCTGCACAAGACCCAAGCATTGCATGATGGAATGTTTGTCCATTAGGATATCCTCTTTCTAGGTGTAAAGATGTGAGGGGCAGTGATGAGTCAGATCTGAATGATGTATCTCTCATCCCTCTGTCAATGCCTAGGTACTGCTGGATCAGCAAGCTTCCCTAGTCTTCAGTTATGTAATACTATAATTGCCATAACTTACACTTTGGCTCCTTTCATAATGCTGCCTACCACCTAAGAAGAACTTTGAGGCTTTACTAAGGGAGCAGCATCTTGGTCACTTCTTGGCCTCTTGTATTGTAAATTATACATTGCAGAGTTCTAGCGGTGATTGCTGTCCCTAAGTGGAGCATGCTTCATCCAAGGCAAGACAAATTATGGGTTGCATACACAGGGGTTTCGTCAGCCGTAAGCCTGAAATCATTATGCCATTGTATAGATCCATGGTGAGGCCCCACCTGGAATACTGTGTGCAATTCTGGAGGCCGCATTATCGCAAGGATGTGCTGAGACTGGAGTCGGTCCAGAGAATGGCCACCCGGATGATCTCGGGACTCAAGGATCTCCCGTACGAAGAACGGCTAGATAAATTACAGCTATACTCGCTTGAGGAGCGCAGAGAGAGGGGAGACATGATCGAGACGTTCAAGTATCTCACGGGCAGTATCGAGGCGGAGGGTCCCACGGCAACAAGAGGGCACCCATGGAAAATCAGGGGCGGGAAACTGCGCGGTGACACCAGGAAATTCTTTTTCACTGAGAGGGTGGTTGATCGCTGGAATAATCTTCCACTTCAGGTGATTGAGGCCAGCAGCGTGCCTGATTTTAAGGCCAAATGGGATCAACACGTGGGATCTATTCACAGAGGAAAGATAGGGGAGGGTCATTAGGGTGGGCAGACTGGATGGGCCGTGGCCCTTATCTGCCGTCTATTTCTATGTAATTTAATTTGTTATTGCCATAAATCATCAAAAAGTATACCCTATTTCCCCATCTTTGCTCGAGAGTGCTAGAATTACAGCAGCATGGCAATGAAAACCCAAAATCACTTGAAAAGAGAACTGGTCCGGTTTTTAGTGGGGAAAATAGAACTACTGAACAGAGAACTTTAATCCCGCAGTTCTAAGCCGGGAACTGTCTCTTACTGGATAGCGCTTTTAACCCTTGAATTGGCAGATGGTGAAATGGCTCTGCTTTAGGTAACTTGACGTTGAATGAGAGCAACAGTGTCGAGCTAACAGGCATTTGAAGATGCTGATCTCCCATAAGAGCCATAGAAAAATAGCAACAATGCCAAATAAAGGGTTAAGGCAGTTGGCAGGCAATAAATAGAAAAAAAACAACATAAGAACATAAGCAATGCCTCTGCTGGGTCAGACCTGAGGTCCATTGTGCCCAGCAGTTCGCTCACGCGGCGGCCCAACAGGTCCAGGACCTGTGCAGTAATCCTCTATCTATACCCCTCAATCCCCTTTTCCAGCAGGAAATTGTCTAATCCTTTCTTAAACCCCAGTACTGTACTCTGCCCTATTACATCCTCTGGAAGCGCATTCCAGGTGTCCACCACACGTTGGGTAAAGAACTTCCTAGCATTTGTTTTGAATCTGTCCCCTTTCAACTTTTCTAAATGCCCTCTTGTTCTTTTATTATTCGAAAGTTTGAAGAATCTGTCCCTCTCTACTCTCTCTATGCCCTTCATGATCTTGTAAGTCTCTATCATATCCCCTCTAAGTCTCCTCTCCTCAAGGGAAAAGAGTCCCAGTTTCTCCAATCTCTCAGACGTGTTGCTCTCCTTTGAACTCTCTCGAGTATCGCCATATCCTTCTTAAGGTACGGCGACCAATATTGGACGCAGTACTCCAGATGCGGACGCACCATCGCCCGATACAACGGCAGGATAACTTCTTTCGTTCTGGTTGCAATACCCTTCTTGATTATGCCTAGCATTCAATTTGCCTTCTTAGCCTTTTATTGGACAAACTTAACTCAAAGGAAATTCTGTAAGGGCTGCCTAAAATTGGGCAACAGCAGGCATCTAGATTATGCCTGCTGACACCTAAAGTAATTGTTTTAATCAGTTCTAAGTGGCACAATAATTGATCATGCCATTAAAAGCCAATTAAAAAACTAATAATAATTAAAAAAAACGTAGGTGCCGCTAGGCGCTTCCTGGGACTGGCGACTAACACCTAAGCGCCTAGCAGTGCTTAGTGATGATGCACACCTAAGTAGGCATGTTTAGGGGTGGAGTTGGCCTTGGGTGTCAATAAGTGCTGCTAGGTGCGATTCTGCAACGAACATAGGAACCGGAAATGTAGGCCTTTAAAACCCTGGCCTACATTATTGGCGCTTAAGTTCGTCATTACATTAGGTGCCGGTATCCTCGATTCTCTAAGTGGCGCCTGGATGTGATTGAACACATGGCAGTTGCTATTTTTCTAGGCGAATGCTGTTTGAATCGGCTCCTTTGTGACTAGTTTTCAAAGACAATAATACCGTGTTCTTCGGGTCAGAAATGAGCAAAAGACAACAAATACCAGAACATGTAAGTGAAACATTATAAAAGCCTTCCAATGACTGTATCACAGGGAAAGGTAGAGGGGGAAGGAGGGAAAGCTGGGAGAGCTGGATAAGGTGATCAGAGGGTGACAAAGCACAAAATTTTTAAGGTTTATAATGTGATAGGAAACCCAGATCTTTACATTCTTTCTGTTGGATGTCAAAATATTTCATCATTTGTGACTTCAAAGTTCTTACATAGAAACATGATGGCAGATAAAGGCCAAATGGCCCATCCTCATAACTATTATCTCTTCCTCTCTCTCTGAGAGATCCCTCGTGCCTATCCCACGCCTTCTTGAATTCAGACAGTTTCTGTCTCTACCACTTCTTCTGGGAGACTGTTCCACGCATCCACCACCCTTTCTGTAAGAAGTATTTCCTTAGATTACTCTCAAGCCTATCCCCTCTTAACTTCATCCTATGCCCTCTCATTCCAGAGCTTCTTTTCAAAATGAAAGAGTCTCGACTCATGCGCATTTACGTTCCTGGATTGTTTTTTAAAAATTCCCTTTTAGTATTCTGATCATAAAGGGGCCCTTTTACCAAACTACGGTAAAAGGTGGCTGTAGTGTGGTCATTCCCATATGCCAAGGCCGTTTTACCACAGGATTAAAATGGCTGACGTTTCCATTTTCTGTATTAATGACCACATGCTAATTTTGCCATTGGCACGTAAGCTCCTACTGCTATCCATTATATAGGCAGTAAGGGCTTATGTGCTAGCCATGAGCTATTCAGTTAGGGAAAGATTCTATAAGCACGCCTACATTGTATGCAGTGTTCCATGCGGTTGTCAGTCAACCGCTAGGCACCACTTATTGAATTTTGCCAGTGGCATCGTAGAGATAGGTGCCTGTAAATTAGGCCAGATAAAATATCTCCCACGCCTAGTGAAAGCTAAGTTTATCACACTATTTTCTGCCCCTAACCATGCCTACTTTTCAGGTAGGGGTCGCTAGGTGTCCTAAGAGTTCCAAGCGGAACTTTGGTAATTTTTATTTTTTTATTTTTTTATTAGCTGGAACCTAGAGCACCATTAACAGTTGTGCTGCAGGACTCCATGGAAGACAGTTTCATTGAAAGTATAGTAGAGAAAGTTGGCCCTATGCCTTTTACCATAAATGAATGCTGCAAATGGTCTGGCTACTGATATCCTGATTTGCTGGGGTCTAGGGAAACACAAAAGGAAGAATTCAGATTTTGATAAGCTTATGCACCTAGAGTGTCCAAGCAATTGTGAAATTTCTTGACCATTTTAAGTCTTTTTACTTCAAATACTGAGGGGAGAGGAGGGATCGTGCATATTCCGGTCATTTACCATTCCAATTAAAAAAAAAAGAGTTATGCATGGATTCTGAAGTTAGGCATCGCTAAGTGTCCTTGATTAGAGGCCTAATAGCGCCTGATAGGCATCCTAGACAGAACCTAGCCCAAGGATGGGCAACTCCATTCCTCGAGGGCCGGAATCCAGTCGGGTTTTCAGGATTTCCCCAATGAATATGCATTGAAAGCAGTACATGCAAATATATCTCATGCATATTCATTGAGGAAATCTTGAAAACCTGACTGGATTCCGGCCCTCGAGGACCGGAATTGCCCACCTCTGATCTAGCCCTTAGTGTGCGGCAATGTAGCTGCACTAATTGATAGTGCAGAATATGCCCACCCTTTGCCCCAGAAATGCCCCAGCACTAAAAGCCCTTTTTTCCTGCAGTAATCATGTATTGGCACTTACCGTACCTTAGTAAAAGGATCCCTAAGTCATTGAGGCAGTGCTCTAAGTGCTCTCAATCAGAAGTATCTTTGTGGTTAGCTCTATGGCGTTTAATGTGGTGTTTGTGTAAGTTAATTCTTGCCTTGGGGGGGGGGCATTAAATGAAATCAGTTACCACATATGTGATTTTATTTTTTGTGCTAAATACAGAAATGCATTACTAATACTGGGATGATAAATAGTTTTGTTTATTTATTTAAAAATTTTCTATCCCACTTATCAACTTAAGCGGGTAACAGATAATACATACATAAAAGTAACAAACATTATCTATCAATTAATACATTATCAAATAAAAACCTCAAGGGCAACCATCATCTTATCTTCAACTAACGCGTAACGCGGGTTTTAGCGCTGGCAGTGGCGGTAACTGCTCCGACGTTCATAGAATTCCTGTGAGCGTAGGAGCAGCTACCGCCGCTGCCGGCGTTAAAACCCGCGCTACGCGTTAATAAAAGAGGGGGGGGGGGGTCTGTTAGCTACCTGCATTTAGACGATCAAAAAAGGAAGAATCTCACAAATAGGGAAGTCTTTAACAATTTCTTGGTTTTAGAACCTGTTGCTCACCCCCCAAAAAATATTTGCATACACCCAGCCCCACCTTAGAGGGAACATTGGTATTGACCTAGAGCAGTTGTTCTCAACCCTGTCCTGGGGACCCCCCAGCCAGTCAGGTTTTCAAGATATCTCTAATGAATATGCATAAGAGAGATTTACTTATAATGGAAATGACAGGTATGCAAATCTCTCTCATGCATATCCATTAGGGACATCTTGAAAACCCGACTGGCTGGGAGGTCCCCAGGACGGGGTTGAGAACCACTGACCCTAGAGCCATTTGTTATTAGAGATGATCAATGCATTCCATTTTTGGATCTGAAATAAATAACATTCAGATCTAGAAATGAAATGCACAGGTAGCAAATAATATGTCTGAGAAAAGTGCTAGGGTGTAAATTTAGTTTTCTTTGGTTCATTGTTTTCTAGTTCGCTTGTTACCATTTCTGCCCGATGTGGAGGAATTTGATGTTTCTTGGAATGACTTTATTGGAGGTGCTTTGAGTCTCCTGACTGTTGAGCTCCATCATCTTAGCAAATTAAAAATTCTTCGACTAAATAACTGCAGACTGACAGCCGATGACACTAATGCCTTAGGTAAGAATACGTCCAGTGTTTACATCCGTGGTGTTAAAAACATTTCATAGGATTTCAGGCTTACAAAGAACATAAGAATAGCTTTACTGGGTCAGACCAATGGTCCATCAAGCCCAGTAGCCCGTTCTCATGGTGGCCAATCCAGGTCTCTAATACCTGGCAAAAACCCAAAGAGTAGCAACATTCCATTCAGAATCCTAAAGAATAGCAAGATTCTGGAATCCCAAAAAGTAACAAAAGATTCCGGAACCCCAAAGAGTAGCAGCATTCCATGCTATCGATCCAGGGCAAGCAGTGGCTTCCCCCATGTCTTTCTCAATAACAGACTATAGACTTTTCCTCCAGGAACTTGTCCAAACCTTTCTTGTCCAAGAATCCATAGAAATTACTGTAGAAAATCCATAGAAATTACTGTAGAAAATGCTAACTGAGGAATATAAAGAAATAAAAGGAGAAGGGACCTAGGTGTGACTCCTGGAGTAGGTTGTCTTTGCCTGGCCAGCTTGCACCTGGGACACCAGTCGTACATACAGTAGCATTTGTCAATGTGTGGAAAGCTAGGGCAGCAGGCTCCAGGAGTGAACCTCTTGCACAATGGTGGCTTTGAAGTGTGCATTCCATTCTTGGGCCCCTGAAAAAGAGGTCCAGTCATTGTACCTGGAGGGTAATTTTAAAGAAGAGCAGGAAGCTGGGATGGGAAACAGAATTACAAATTGCATGGAATGGATGAGTTAATATGTGGGTTGGAATAGGAGTAGAGGAAGACAGTAAAACAACAAAGGAAGCGTGGGGCAGGTATAAACATGCACTTACGTTCATTGAGGTTATTTTATTATAAAGACAAATAGGTGCTATAACCAAAAATGCACATAAAGGCACCCAAGCTCAGACACCCTCCCCCTGCCATTCAAAGAATGTTTTTGACTGAGTTTTAAGGCGCCTACCAGTGCCTAAAAATATTGGCATCGGAATTCTGCCTCCTTGTCACTGTGGGCGTGGCTAATGCTGGAAGTGGCATTAGGCAGCCTACAACACTTAAGTAAGCGTGATTCTTGACAAAGATAGGCGCCAGAAATGTAGGCCTAGAAAATCCTGGCGTACATTTCCGGCGCCTATCTTTCCCAGAAGTGCGATTCTGTATACGGCGCTGTCATGTGACTGACAGATGATTGGCAACTGTTGATATCGGTGCCGTATGGAGAATCCGGGCCAAAATGTTTTTATAAAACAAAACGAAAGACTCCTAATATACAGCACAGAAAATAACACATAAAGTGCCCCACTTTTGATTGTGAGTGGGGAGACCTCATCCGTTAATGTAAACACCAGGCAGGAGAGGTAGCTCTTCTGAGCAGGAACCTTCTATTGAATATTAAATGTACAGCGCTGAGTACACCTTTCAGCGCTATAGAAATGATAAATAGTACTAGTAGAGGTAGCCAGTGCTAGTCTTTCTATTTCAAATAACTGTGGGGCCCTGAGAAACTGGGTCTGATCTTTTTTCACCTGTCTTGTTTTCATGGAATCTTGCTGTTCCGGGAACTGCTTGCTCTTGCCCTTCATCCGGGACTGTTTATCAGGAGAGAGACAATAAATTTCCCTGGACAAAGCATATACACTTCTCTCTCCGTATTCGTTGTGATAGGGGATTATCAGAACCGCAAATACAGAAAAACCGCGGCTAGCTTTTTCATATGTTATTCGCTGTTTTCTATTAAAAACCATCATGAATATGGTGAAACCGCGAATAACATGGTGGGAGATCTGGCCTGTTCCTGAAGGAGAGGCACAACATGATGAAGAAAGTGCTGGGAATCAGCGATTTTCTCTATAAACGCTTGGAATCAGCGATTTCTCTATGCAAGCTGATGTAATTTAGGGGGAGGAGCCAGCAAGCTAAAAACCGTGAATAATCGAAACCGCAATTGCTGAAACCGCGAATACGGAGGGAGAAGTGTAGATGGTGAGCTCAATTGCTGTGAAGCTTGTCTGGTTGTCAAGTTTTGGCCAATGAATATTTATGAAATGTGGATCATATATTGCATACAAGAACTGGGGCGACCTACAGAACTTGGCCGTGCCAGGGAGCAGACCTGACTTCAGTTTGCCTTCCCTGATGTAGAGCAGTGTTTCTCAACTCGGTCCTGGAGTACCCCCTTGCCAGTCAGGTTTTCAAGATATCCACAATGAATATGCATGAAAGAAATTTGCGTATAATGGAGGCAGTATATGCAGATCAAGTTTATGCAAATTCAGTGTGGCTATCCAGGACTGAGTTGAGAAACACTGATGTAGAGCATTTAAACAGGTTGAATAAGAAAAATTGTGTACTCAGCGACCTGATATAGAAATTTATAGGTAACGACTGTTGAACAGCTGGTAATGGCTCCTCCCATTGTAAATGGAAGGGGAACAGGAGTTACTCATTGAGTAACCAGACATTTGTTTACCAGAAGGGCAGGGATTACTTCACTGTGGAATACTTTTATAAATACATAATCCGTTTTCATGGGAAAAACAACTGAAGGAAACTGGTTTATTCAGGAGCACGGTTCTTGAGAGTTTAATGTTCGATACATTTCAGAAAGGTAAGATATTACCAAGTAAATTGTGCTCTGTTTTATTTTATATTTTTAACATGTGGCTCTATTACCAGGGACACACCTAGCCAGTTGAATTTTCAGGATATCCACAAAGAATAACCCGTTCTGGGCTCCTTTGGGAGGACGGGTAAATAAATGAATAAATCAAGTTTATTAAAAATTTGTTGTACGTGCAATGTCAAATATTTCAATGCGTATGACAATTTAAAAATAGGAGACAAAAATAAAACAGTTGTATACAAATAGACAACAAAGGTGCGCTAGTGTTTTTAACGCAAGCACCGGAATAGTGTGTGCTAAAGTGCGCGCTAGCCGAAAATCTACCGCCTGCTCAAAAGGAGGCGTGAGCGTCTAGCCCATGCTATTCCGTGCATTAAGGCCCTAGTGCGGCTTTGTAAAAGGAGCCCACAGTATTTACGTACAAATAATTACCGATACAAAAGGAGAGGGGGGATGAACTACAGTCTTTAAAGAAAATAAAGAAACATTTAGGGAAAGAACATCTGGAGGGTAACACAGAATAATCATGAAGGTAAAGAAGATTTCAACCTATAGATAAGGTCTGATTGAAATTAGGTATTAGAACATAAGCATTAATGCTAAATGAATTATCCTATCTATGTCTCAAATGCGTCCTTATACAAGAAACTTTTTAAAGAGCTTTTGAATTTTTCTAGTGAGGATTCATCACGTATGTAAATTGGTAGGTTGTTCCAGAGCTGGGGTGCTATAACCAAAAAAATAGTAGAGCTCCCAATACCTATTACTTTTAAAAAGGGATAGTCGGCAAATGCTGTTCTGTTGATCTAAGTGTCCTAAATGGAGAATATAGTATTTCACTGCAAGGCAGGACCCCTGTGATTCACTGTAATCCATGTTTCCCCAGAGGATAATCCCAGAAGCCCCTTGAGCGGCACTTTCTCCAGTCGTGTGTACCAAATCTCTCTCGTGCATATTAATTGTGGATATCCTGAAAACTAAACTGGACTGAAAACCCCAGCTCCAGTTTATCTCATTGGGCAGATTGGATAGAGCATGCAGATCTTTATCTGCATCATCGGTGCATAATCCATAATGCAGTGGTGCAGCCAGAAGGCAATTTCTGGGTGGATCCAGGGGTTCAGTAGCCAACTTTTGAAAATGACTGGGGGTGCTCAGCTCATAACTTGCAACAAATTTCACTTCATCCAGCAAAGGGAAACCAAAATACATCTGGTAGTGAGTGACCAGCTTGTATCTAAATGTCAGAAGCAGAGCAGGTAATGTGGACAAATCAAAAGCTAGGGTCCTTTCTCTCTCTCTCTTCTTCATTGCACTTTTCCCTAGCCAGCTGTTGTTCAATGCAGGTCCGTTTCACCCATCCCTTTACTGATTCTCACTCTGCTTTTGTTTGGAGATTTAACTCAGTGGTTCTCAACCCTGTCCTGGAGGACCACAAACCAGTCAGGTTTGCATGCTGCAAATCTCTCTCATACATATTCATTAGGGTTATCCCCAAAATCCGACTGGCTGGTGGTCCCCCAGGACAGGGTTGGGAGCCACTGATGTAACTCATCTTCAAACTGTGATTCCCTATTGACCATAGGTTTGGGTCATTTCCCTGCTCCGATCTCCCTGGCTCCAGGCACATTCCTGTTTTCAGCCTAAATACTATTTTGTAAATACCCACTTATCTTGCATAGTGCATATTTGCAAGAGGGGTATTTATAGGGAAGGAACATAGACACACAGAAGTGTGCGCTCACCTAGCGTACAGAATACTCTGTTACAGACCACATTAGCCCCTATTACAAAAAATTGCACTGGCTACCAGTGGAGGCGCGAATACTGTTCAAATTTGCATGTATTTGTTTCAAACAAGTCTGGGGCCTAGCACCTTCCTACCTACAAACACACTTCACTCTACACAACCCCACACGAACAACCAGAAACAAAAACATCTTTGCATACCCAAAGATCACAGGCTGCAAATACCAATCCTTCCTAGACAGAACCTTCATGTTCCAAGCAAACAGACAGCAATCCTGGCTGGGAAACCACATAAATAAAGCCAGACAGACCTACAACACATTCCGAAAATCAATTAAAACCGCTCTATTTGACAAATTCCTTGCTTAATCAGATGACTTCTCTCAGGTATTCTTTCCCCTTAAAACCCCAATGTATTATGTAACATCCTTCTTCTCTCATGTATTCTTTCCCCATGTTTCTCCAATTTATTATGTAACATCCTTCTTCTTGCATTCTGTAATTCGATGATTGTCCAGCCTTCTTTCTATGTGAACCGCCTAGAAGTCACTTTGACTATGGCGGTATAGAAAAATTAAGTTATTATTATTATTACTTCAGCTCTATGTGACCACCTATCTATTAGGCATGTCTATAATGGATTATGCTAGGTTCTATAAATGAATATAGGTGCCTAGGTTTATTAATAGAACATGCTGCTATCACATGCCCTTGGGTATTTAAATGGAGGCACCCAATATAGAATCGCCATTGAAGTGACAGTAGTTTCAGATATCACTGCACAACAAAGTTTTTGCTTCCTGAACACTGCTGGGTGTTTCTTATAGAATTTTGGGTGCTGATCATGAATATTACATCAAAAATTACCCATCACGTACCATTTCAGAGAAATCTTCAATTTTGTCGTGATTTTTTCTTATATTTGGATGCAAACAATTTTTTCTCCCATAAGTGTCTTATCAACAACGGTTTGTGCCGCCTGGGTATGTCCATGCATAAAATCTAGCCAGGTTGGAAGCTGTTTTATGGAAGATGACATCCTGGGCATGTCTGGGCAGGTCTGAACGAGCTTGCGCTGTCTCACCATGCTATAATGGTGGCTTCCATACACCGATCCTGCTCATTTGGTTAATATAGATAGTCCGTGTGTGTATATAGTATCAGTATAGTAAAGTATAGTAGTATAGTAGCTGTAGCAATATAACAGTAAGTAAGCTTGATGCTATAGACGTTTTGGTGTCGGGCAATATGTCTCGTCGGTGTCGTAACAGCCGCGACACATTCTGCTATATCTGTGGGGAATATACACTTACGCCTCAGAGACGTTCGATGACTGCCCTTGTAAAGAAAGCCTATCATCTGTATTTTGGCTGCAAAATAGGTGATCAAGACAAGCAATGGGCGCCTCACATTTGCTGTGCGACATGTGCTGTTAGTCTGAGAGCCTGGCTCAGAGGTACTCGAAAGACGATGCCATTTGCTGTTCCGATGATATGGCGAGAACAGAAAGACCATGTGACGGACTGTTATTTCTGTTTGACTAATGTGTCTGGTTTCTCTGCCAAAAACAAGAAGTCAATTGAATATCCTAATCTGCCTTCAGCAATGAGACCCATGCCACATGATGACAGTCTTCCAGTTCCGAAACCACCAGAGGATTGGACCTTAGACGAACCAGATGAAGAAACTGCAGTGCAGGGTTCTAACAGTGACATTGACCCGGATTTTGAACCATCCTCATCAGGCGATCCACATCTGATAACACAGTCCGAATTGAACGATTTGGTCAGAGATTTGGGTCTGTCAAAAGCAAAAGCTGAGCTGCTAGGTTCGAGACTGCAGGAATGGTGTTTGCTATCACCAGGTACGAAAATTTCTGTGTTTCGAGACCGGCATCATGATATAACCAAATTTTTTGCACAAGTCGACAGTCTCTGTTTCTGTTGTGACATTGAAGGATTGTTCTCGGTCTTTGGTTGTGATCACAACCCGGAAGAGTGGCGTCTTTTCATTGATTCGTCAATGTTAAGCCTGAAAGCTGTTCTGTTGCACAATGGCAACGTTTATCCTTCAGTACCTGTTGGCTATGCAGCACATATGAAAGAAACATATGAGAATATGGAAATGTTACTAAAGTATGTCCAGTATACCAGGTATAACTGGAATATCTGTGGAGACCTCAAAGTCGTTGCTCTGTTACTAGGACTGCAGCTTGGCTATACAAAGTACTGCTGTTTCATCTGCGAATGGGACAGCCGAGACAGAGAGTCGCACTATTCTAGAAAGAACTGGCCACTCCGTAAAAAGTTAGTTCCAGGACAGAAAAATGTAGCACATGAATCGCTTGTTGACCCGACAAAGATATTTTTGCCTCCTCTTCACATTAAACTGGGACTCATGAAGAATTTTGTGAAAGCAATGAACAAGGAAGGGGAAGGTTTTCGTTATTTAAGACAGATGTTCCCAAGAATAACTGATGCCAAGATCAAAGAGGGTATTTTTGTTGGCCCCCAGATCAGACATGTTATGAGTGACAAGCGATTTGAAGATCTGTTAGTTGGGCCGGAAAAAATTGGCTGGAAAGCCTTGAAAGACGTTGTTGACAATTTTCTGGGCAATTACAGAGCCCCAAACTACATTCAGCTGGTAGACAAACTTCTCAAAGCATACAAGAGAATGAAGTGCAATATGTCACTCAAGATTCATTTCCTCCATTCACACTTGGACTTCTTCCCCGCAAATCTCGGTGCTGTGAGTGACGAGCACGGTGAAAGGTTTCATCAAGACATAGCTACGATGGAGAAACGATACCAGGGCAATTGGAATCCGTCAATGCTTGCCGACTATTGTTGGATGCTACAACGTGATGCACCAGACACTGAATATAAAAGAAACTCGGGAGCAAAACACTTTTAATTCTGTTTCATTTAGTCGCTTGTGCGAAACGTAAACTTGACTATATATTTTATTGTCAGTAAACATAAAAATGTCTATTTCTCATAGTTCTTACGTGATGCAGTAAAACCAAAACCATATTTGAGCATACCAAGTTGGTACCTGTCATAATCACCAAAAACTTTTCAGGAATCAAGACTTAACCAAAAAATTGTTGTGCAGTGTATTTAATGCGATTCCTGATCTTAAAAGGAATATAATGAACATAATATCTCGCTGAACAAAGATGAAAACACCTGACATGCTTCTTGTATAGCTTATTTGAAGTATGAAAAGTGCTCAGAACCTTTTTGGTAAAGAGACCACAAAGGGGTCATGCCCGAAAATGTGCCTTTTACGTTTAGTCACAGCACTTAAGTAAGCTTAAACTGCGAAATTACTCCATTAACTTTTTTTCTATATATAGATCAGTTTTAATGTACATAGCTTCTAAATACTTCTCGCAAATCTATATGAAAAAAATCAATGATGTGATCTCACAGTTTAAGCTTATTTAAGTGCTGTGACTGAATGTTTTGGGGCATGACCCCGTTTGTGGTCTCTACCAAAAAGGTTCTGAGCACTTTTCATACTTCAATGAATCTATACAAGAAGAGTGTCGGGTGTGTTCATCTTTGTTCAAGGATATACCATATCACCCATAGGTAATAAGCTTATCCGAGTGTTTTTTGGGGATCCATAATATCTCACTGCTTGTCTCCACCTCCCCTTGTTATAAAGAAACCCTGTAATAGAGAATGACAAAATTCATCACCGTTCCCGTCCCCGCAGATAACCGTGGGAAATAATTCCATGTCATTTTCTAGTGTCTATTTCATCCTCAGTCCTTCTACACCAGCATTCTTCAAAGCAAAGCTTGCGGGTCAGTGGTTGTAGCCATTCATACTCTGATTCTTGAGCCAAGGATAATGAAGTCATTGTGACATCATTGATGTGATTGGCTCTTAGGCACTGGTGGAATGAGGCATTATGACATCACAATATCTGCTCTGGATACCAGAGACTGCCATTCTGTAGTGTCTGTTTCAACCTCAGTCCTTCTACACCAGCATTCTTCAAAGCAAAGCTTGCGAGTCAGTGGTTGTGGCCATTCATACTCTGATTCTTCCCTCTTTCCTTAAAGAATGACATGAAGATGGTTTCCTGCGGTTATCCGTGGGGACGGGAACGGTGATGAATTTTGTCACCGTGTCATTCTCTACCCTGTAACAAGAAGTGACCATCTATTTCATAAAAAGACTCCTTCAGTGTTATAAATTCTGGAAGAATGTGGTAATGCTTCCCTTTTTCAATAAGGGAAACCTATTGCTCTGTTACATGTAAAGCTCTTATGCCCATAATTTGAAAGCTGTATTTTGGTTTATCTGTAAGCAGTTTTTCTTGGGGATTTATTGCAGGAAAGGCGCTTTGTCTTATTCCTCAACTGGAAGAAATGGATTTATCGTGGAATGGCAAAGCAGGAGGAAATCTCCATTTGCTAATGGAAAGATTCCAGAAGGGCTGCAGTCTGAAGGTCTTGATGTTGATAGATTGTAATCTGACATCAGAAGATGGGACTTTGTTAGGTGTGTTGATTTTCAGAGAACTCCATTTTGTAGGATATCATAAGCAATTTGTAGGCATAAATTTTCTTTGCATTAACTATATTTGGATCAACTTATATTCGAGTATATACGGTAAATGTGCATATATTTAGTACATTTCAACTCAAACCCTGTTGAAAATGACCTTATCTTTATTAGATCAAGGTCTGTTTTCAATAAAGTGGATCCTAGGCTTTAGTACTTTATCCATCCTCTCAATTTGTGGGCCCAATCCTTCCTTTGGAAATTAAATTAGTATGCCTTTGGATGGATGGATGGATTTAACCAGCCCATTACATTTTCCTGCCAGCTGGAGCTGATAGTATCTGCTACTGTAGGAATTCTGCTAGCATGACTTCAAAAGTTTGCTGGGTGTGGGGTTGGAGAGGTGTAAGTCTTTGTATTGATGGCAGGGCGGTTTGGAAGAGCCAAAGAAACCAATTTCTAGACTTGCCCCTAAGATCTCTAATTATTATTGATGTTGTTTGGGGCAAAATAATGGATGGGCCGTGGCCACCTGTTTCAACCCTGTTCGGTTGCTTATGATTTTGGTGTTAATAAGGAAAGGGCATACAAAATCTTACTGCACTGAGCTCGCCACAAGCAGTTTGTCCCTTGGGTATCTTTTTGAACGATGGCAATCCTTGAAGCAGTAGATTTGCAAAAGGATGATCTGTAGGAAGATCTTCGCCTCTACCTTTGAAGTGTGCAGAGGTATCTGGAAGCACCTCAGCAGTTTCTACTATTGATATGACTAGGAAGAGCAGCTGTTTTGTTATGGCCCTTGGGGATGAAAGTGTTTCTAGGTCCTAGAACAAATAGGAATCTGAGACTAGCTCCTTCGCCCAGAAATAGGTCAATATATGGAAATGATAGGCTTTGTGGATGCTTTTTTTTTTTTTTTTTTTTAATTTGCCAGAAGATATGTCATCAACTTGAAGTTACCACTGCAGGGCAACTATCTGCACCGGTAGTTTGTCACCCTGTTGCTTGCAGTATCTGAAACTGTGTTGATGTACTTCGCCTTGTATAAGGCGGATTATAAATAAACCAAGCAAACAAACTTTTTTTTTTCTCTGTGTATTTTTATTGAATTTAAAAGACATTATAATACACCAAACTCTTAGGGGTAGTCAGTTAACACAACACTAAACTTAGTTATAAGCCCCGCCTCCCCTCAGTCGCTCTTTATCAACAGAAACCCTGTGCATTCAACTACTGACCCATACCTTATGAGTGGTCTGGACCTTTGGATAGCTCAAAGTCCCTCTATAACAGATCCCTTAATAACCTCTTCTTCTAATTCCCCTCCCCCCTCATTCTGCTACTACTAATCATTTCAATAGTGCCAAAACACAGAAGGGACAGTCCCCGCTCAAAAGAGCGTACAATCTAGTCTAGATAGACAAACTGGAAAGAAAGTGTATCAGTACACGGTGCTCAGGTGGGGGAATTACAAAGGGAATGATAAGACAGATATTGGTGCTTAGCAGGTGGGTCGGACTTTGCAATTGAAAGCAGCTTCATAGATGGGGGCTTTGAGTCTGGATTTGAAGAGTGCCAGAGATGAAATTTGACATATTGAGTCAGGCAGTTTGTTCCAAGCACACGGTGCAGCAAAGTAGAAGGGATGGAGTCTGGAGTTGGCTGTAGAGGAGAAGGGTACAGATAAGAGAGACTTACCCGATAAGTGGAGTGCTGGGGGGAGGGGAGGTATGGGGATACATGAGAGAGGAGAGATACTGAGGAGCTGCGGAGTGAATACTCTTTATGGTCAGTAAAAGGAGTTTGGACTATATGCAGAAATCGATGTGTATTCTTACCTTGGTGCCTTAAGGCACTTCGGCTCTCCTCTTCCAATTCCCTAGCACTCTCTAACCATAATAGAGCCCAGATCTTGTGGATGAGATGTAGCTTGTCCCATTAGTACCCAAATCATCCTGTCAAACTTCATCAACTCTCCTCAAACATACTCTCACTCTAATCTTTTCTCAACTTTCCAATTTTGGGCACCATAAAGAAATTACTGATGACTTGTTTAACTTTCTCATCCCTCATGCTTCTATTCCCCAGCTCTAGATCCAATAAAAGAATGGGTAACCTTGGTTCTTGAGGACTCAACCTAGTAGGGTTTTCAGGATTTTCTTAATAAGTATGCATGCGAACAATTTGCATGCACTGCCTCCATTGTATGCAAATAAATCTCATGCATATTCATTGCAACTGGGTTGCAGCCCTCGATGACCAAGGTTGCCCACCTCCATTTAGTAATTTGAGAAATTCTGCCTAATGATCCTAACCAAAAGGCTTTGGCCACTGGATAATGAGCTAGATGCACTAAAGGCAGCATGATCGCATTTACTGACCCAATGCACAAAATAGCCCACCCAATGCATGTTTTTCCCCTCGATCACCCATTTTCTGATCCGGCCATGCAAATTAGCTAAAACCCTATGCAAAGTAGCCAAGCGATTGATGCACTAACATTGCTTGGCTATTTTTTTTTTTAAAAAGGGGGTTTTAGCGATCAGAAAACCCAACTGATGTCAGACCCTAGGTCCCGCCCTGTTCATCACATGGCATACAGAGGGAGAAGCCCAAGGCCCTGATTGGCTCAGATGTCTATGACCCTCTTAGGCTCCTCCCGTGCATCACATGATGCACTGGAGAGGGAAAGGCCTGTCATTTATGACATGCGGTACTTGGAGCTGAAGGGACCGTGATTCCCTCCAGCTCCTAACCATTTAACAAAGGTACGGGGGGGGGGGGGTATTTGGGGGAGCATCCAGTGGCAGGAGGAAGTGGGCATCCCTCCTGTCCAATTTGGGGGGAGGGGATGGTTGGAGGGGGTTGACGGTGCAGGGAATTCCAGGACAGGGTGGGGGCATGGCGTGGGGTATTCAGCCAGGCAGGAGGGAGTAGGTATCCCTCCTGCCATTTTTGCTGCCATGGGGGGAGGTTGTGGTGCCCGTTTATGGGGGGTCATTAGGGAGGGCCATCAGCACGGGGGATCTTTTTTCTTTTTAATGGGGCAGATTGTGAGAACAAAAACAAACAAACTGTGGATACAGATGTTCTGGAGATAATTTATTAAATACTGACATATAAAAACATGAAAATTCAATGAAAAAAGTACAATGATAAAAAATACAGTGGTTAAAAATCCAACCGGACCCTACACGGTCTGTGTTTCGGCGAACACGCTTTCCTTAGGGGTCCAATGGTTTGCAAACTCACATATAAAGAATTGGTCTATTGTCTTTAAAGATGTGAGCAAAGAATACCACAGACAAGCTGAAGTAACAAAAAAAAACAACCCAAAAACCCCCACGGTGTTCTTTGCTCACATGTTTAAAGACAACACCGTGTAGGGTCCGGTTGGATTTTTATCACTGTATTTTTTATCATTTGTACTTTTTTTAATTGAATTTTCATGGTTTTATATGCCAGTGTTCAATAAATTAGTTCCAGAACATCTGTATCCACAGTTTTTTGTTTTTGTTTTCATCGGTGGATTGTTTTCACTGTGGATCATTGGGTCTCCTCATTTTTGTTGGGCAGACTAGATGAGCCATTTGGCCTTTATCTGCCATCATGTTACAATGTTTCTATAACCATAAAGCCCTATGACCTCACAATGCAGGTGTAAAGAGCCTTAGCCTATAGGAAGAGGAGATGCAAATGTTAAGAGCTTTAGCCAATAAGGAGAGAGATAATGGTTACTGCAGATGGGCATTTTTTTGCTCCTTCAGCTTGTCTGCAGTGTTCTTTGCTCACATGTGTAAAGAAAATAGACTGTTTTCAGTCCAATTCTTTATATGCGAGTTTGCAAACCATTGGACCCCTGAGGAAGGTGTGTTCGCCGAAACACGGACCGTGTAGGGTCCGGTTGGTTTTTTACCACTGTATTTTTTATCATCGTACTTTTTTCATTGAATTTTCATGTTTTTATATGTCAGTGTATAATAAATTATCTCCAGAACATCTGTATCCCACAGGTTTTTGTTTTCATCGGTGGATTGTTTTCACTGTGGATCATTGGGGCTCCCTATTTTTCTTTGTTGTGCAGATTGTGAGATCCAGTTTGTATCTTTAGTGCATCCAGGCCAATGTTACTATTAATGGATGTATTAATAAGGTGGTTTTTTTTTCTGATTAAACATCTCTAGATGGAAAAATCAGGGCAAACCTTTTCAAAGACTGAGGTTTCTGCTTCCTAATGCTTAGTATGCCTTAATAAATAGAAGGCTGTTGCACTTACAGGGATGTAAAACATGTCACATAATATATTTATCTTATCACATTATGTCATACATTTATTCTGCTTAAATCTTGTTTGTGCCTGTTTTTTTGCTGATACAGTTCTTACTGCATAAGGAAGTACAAAGGGCTGGCTTTACCAAGATTACAGTTAATACAATACTTTTATCTGTTTTCAAGATGTGCTGGAAATAACTCATGCATCATGCGCTTTTATTTCTAGCTCAGGCTCTGGGAGGTATGCAAAATCTAGAAGTCCTGGATCTCTCCATGAATAAAAACATTGGTTCCAGTTTAAGGGTCATCGCTCAAGAACTACAGAATGCCCCACATCTTAGCGTGTTAAAGTTGCACAAGTGTGGCTTAAACCAGGATAGCGTACAATATGTAGGTTAGTAAATCTTAGAATGCTGGCAATTGTGTATTTGTAAGGAATGCTGATTTTGATAGTTATATTTTTTCACTTTCTTTCTATTGGAGGGGTGGGTTGTCGCCTTTTTTTTTTTAGTTCAAAAATGTTTTATTAAGTTTTACAAAACCACAACAAACAAAACATATGGTGCAGACCAGCAAATACATATACGCAATGTACATTTCAGAAGATAGCACCACAATGCATTCAGTACAGTACCAAAATGAGGAAAATAAAATAATAGTAATTGTAGCAAAATAAGTGACAAAAACACAGTATGATCTGGCAAATAAAATAAAAAGGATTATCTGGATGTCAACCAAAAAAAAGGACTTAGGGGTCCTTTTATGAAGGCGCGTTAGGGCCTTAATGCGCGGAATAGCGCATGCTAAAATGCTCTGCGCACTAGCTGCTACCGCCTCCTCTTGAGCAGGCGGTAGTTTTTCGGCTAGCGTGCACTGTAGTGTGCGCAAATCCAGTGCGTGCGCTAAAAACGCTAGTGCCCCTTCGTAAAAGGAGCCCTTAGTACAAGAATAACACTGCCATCTGCATTAATAAATGTGCACCGATTTAAACTGTTACGTTGTGAACCTTTTTTTTTTTTAAATTATTTTTGGATTTGGCTCAGGCCTTTTTCAATAATATTTAATTTTCAGGTACAATAGATATACAGTACTCCCTCGATTTTCGCAGGGGTTCCATCCCAGGAACCCCTGTGAATTTTGAAAAAACGCAAATACGGTTTATCGCCTGTCAAAAAGCAGGAGAAGGCAGCTGGTGCACCGGCGAGTGAAGAAAATCACTCGCGGTCTGCTCCGACCGCCTCTTCCTGTTACTAAAGTAAGGCTACGCCAATCGGGAGCTGCTTTGACATGCAGCTCCTGATTGGTGTAGCCCGACTTTAGTACAAGAAGAAGCGGTTGGAGAATACTGCGAACTAGTGAGTCCGCGAACTGCAAATTCACGGGGGAACACTGTATATATTTTTTGCCTATAGAGGGCTCACACAGTGTGTAGTATGGGTGAGTGGTGCATGGGGTGATGTTGCCCTTTCCCTGCACCTTGCCCACGTCAGTGTCTGCTTGCCTTCTGATGTCACTTCTTAGGTGCTGGTCCCGGAAATGATGTTGGAGAGAGCGCCAATGCCGACGCGGGCAGCAACCTCGCACCAGGGAAGTAAAAAAGGTACCAGGGAAGGCAAGGATCACGTGGCTAGGAGAGCAACAGGAGGTTGGGGTGGAGAGGAGGAGGGGTGCCCTGCCCTTAGGAAGACCGTGCCCGGGGGTTGACCGCCCCTCCCCCCCTTACTACGCCATTGGATTCACAGTCTAAGCCAGGCAAGGGTGGACAAACTTTTTGACTCGTGGGCTACAATGGGTTCTTAAATTTGACAGAGGGTCTGGGCAACGGGGTGTGTGTGTGTGTGTCTGATGTTGCAGGAGGAAACAGCAATGACCTATATTCGTCCGTCGCCTCTCATCCAAGAAACTGATCCCAGGTATTAGATTAAGGAGACCGTTGTACAGTGCATTGCTGCCTCTGAAGGAAACCCCCCCCCCTCCCCAGTTACTTTTACAGGGACACTAATCCCCACCAGAAAGAGGCTGCGTTCGTGACATGCCGGTTAAAGTGCTCGGCGAGGCTTTAATCTTTCTGCACATCTTTGAACTTCAGTCATTAAAAAAAAAACAACACAACACAACACAACAGATACCTGAGCTGGGCTGTAATTTACTGTATGAATATAGCTGTTATTTGGCGCTTTGGTGACAAGAGGCTGCAGCGGTGCCCTCCAGAGCTGTGATGTTAAAAAGCCTAGCCCCCTTGGCTCAGTCTCCAGGCGCCGAGAGTGGCAATATCAGTCAAGGCCTCCGCAATTCTCTCACACAGTTCAAGAAAAGCTACGCCAGAGCGCAACCCCGTCTCACGGAGATTATAAGTCGGCGTGAGCTTAAACACACACGCACGCAGAAAAAGAAATTTTGCAGCTCGAGGCCAAATAGCTTCAAAGCTAACCATCCTCCCGAGCCCGCGCACAAGTGCTGAAACTGTCAATGTCGGCCTGCGATCTGCATGGCAAGTGCGAAACTTCAATAATGACACCAGGCAGGAAAAGGACAAAGGGCAGATGCTACACAGCGAAGTGCCAGCTGGACTAACGCTTCTGCACAAGTCGCTGGAGTCTCAGGCTGTACTGATTCAGCTCAGACATGCGCAAACCGCAGCTGCCTCTGACGCTGCGGGCCCGATTAAAAAAACTAAACGGGCCGGATATGGCCTGCGGGCTGTAGTTTGCCCATGTCTGGTCTAAGGGGTCCTTTTACTAATGCAATAAGCACTAATGCATGCTTATTGCCTTTTTAACCTGTAGTATCTTGGGATGGGCTTAAGTCGTCTCGCCGTAGTTTTAGGATCAGTGTGCGCGCAGAAGTCGAATCGCTTGCTGTGGGAGCTGTATTGATGCAGCAGCTATAGAAACATAGAAACATAGAAATAGACGGCAGATAAGGGCCCACGGCCCATCTAGTCTGCCCACCTTAATGTCCCTCCCCTACCTTTGCCCTGTGAATAGATCCCATGTGCCGATCCCATTTGGCCTTAAAATCAGGCACGCTGCTGGCCTCAATCACCTGTAGTGGAAGACTATTCCAGCGATCAACCACTCTTTCGGTGAAAAAGAATTTCCTGGTGTCACCTCGTAGTTTCCCGCCCCTGATTTTCAACGGATGCCCTCTTGTTGTCGTGGGACCCTTGAAAAAGAAGATATCTTCCTCCGCCTCGATGCGGCCCGTAAGATACTTGAACGTCTCGATCATGTCCCCCCTCTCTCTGCGCTCCTCGAGCGAGTATAGCTGTAATTTGTCAAGCCGTTTTTCGTATGGTAGATCCTTGAGTCCCGAGACCATCCGGGTGGCCATTCTTTGCACCGATTCCAGTCTCAGCACATCCTTGCGATAATGCGGCCTCCAGAATTGCACACAGTATTCCAGGTGGGGCCTCACCATGGATCTATACAATGGCATAATGACTTCCGCCTTACGACTGACGAAACCCCTTCGTATGCAGCCCATGATTTGTCTACATCCGAGGATGGGCTTAGAGGTGGCTGCACAAGCAGGAAGTAGAAGCAAGCATGAGGGTGAAATCTGAAGCGGCAAAACAGACCAGAGTAGAAGCAGGCATTTTCGGAAAGAATTAAAGACACCCTGTTCAACAAATTTATTTCATAGCCAGTCTTCCTCCCCCCACCCCTTTTTCAAAGCTACCGCTCATCATACTGAATCCACTTTTTCCCCATTCACGGTACTCTGTATTTCGTATTCTCTGACTGCTCAATGTCTTCTTCTCCATTTGTATTCTGTTATTCGCTGGTTTTCCAACATTTTTATTGTAACATGTTAAAAACCATATTGCAACCTATGTATATCTTTCTTCTAATTAATCTGCACCATGTAATCACAGGCTCTGTGACCTCTTCTCCATCTGTAAGTTGTAAGTCGCTGATTGTACAGCTATTCTTCACTGTGAACCGCCTAGAAGTCGCAAGATTATGGCGGTATAGAAAAATAAAGTTGTTATTATTATTTATTTATTCAATTTTCTATACCATTCTCCCAAGGGAGCTCAGAACGGTTTACATGAATTTACTCAGATACTCAAGCATTTTCCCCTGTCTGTCCCAGCACGCTCACAATCTATCTAATGTGCCTGGGGCAATGGGGGGATTAAGTGACTTGCCCAGGGTCACAAGGAGCAGCATGGATTTGAATCCACAACCTGCCACTCTAGAAATCAAAATGTAGCAAAAGTGAGCCAAGTATAGGACAATCAAGCCATTGTGACATCACTGATGATGTTGGCTCTTGGGCATTGGTGGAATGAGGCATTATGATGTCACAATACCTGAAGCTTTTCACACTATTTATTCAATTTTCTATACCATTCTCCCAGGGGAACTCGGAACGGTTTACATGAATTTATTCAGGTACTCGAGCATTTTTCCCTGTCTGCCCTCACAATCTATCTAATGTAAATGGGGCAGTGGGGGGATTAAGTGACTTGCCCAGGATTACAAGGAGCAGTGTAGGTTTGAACACACAACCCCAGGGTATTGAGGCTGTAGCTTTAACTACTGCACCATGTTCTCCCCACACCTTTTATTTTTTTATTATTATTGCTTTAAATTTCGCTTTGCACATGTTTAAAATTTGTATTGTGCATTGCAGTATGTAATCCATGATTTATTTTTTTCTAAGCATATTTTAAAAAATTATTTGTAGGCACTGCTCTCCGATACTTGCCTTATCTAAGAAAACTGGATCTGTCTTGTAACAAGGAGGCTGGTGGAGGATTTAAAGACTCAGCTCCTGTAGCCAGTCTGAAACACCTGCAAGTACTCGATCTGCATCAGTGCTGTATTACAGAAGCTGATATGGAAGCTCTGAGTAAGGAAACATTGCCTAATTAAAACTACGTTTTGGGATCTTCCCTCCCTCTCAGAATCGCTACCCTGTCCTCCTTTTGCCCTGTCCATCGTACCTCCTCTGCCGCTGGAATCCCTTGTTTTCCAGAGGCGTATCGGGCAGGAGCGAGCTTTCCGCACTCTTGCCCTTCTTCTGACCCATTCGCTTGCTCGCTGCTGAGAGTTCCGGCTTCAGCCGCTGAGCGGTACTAAGTAGGAGTGCGCTTTGGCACTGCTGCTCGGCGCCAAGCGGCTTTCTGAATGGCTCCCGCAAATTCTCCCGAGAGTTGATGGTAGCCATTCAGGAAGCCGCTCAGCACCGTGTAGCAGCGCCAAAGCATGCTTCTGCTTGGTTACAATCAGCGGCCAAAGCCGGAACTCACGGCAGCGGCCGACTGGGTTAGCAGCTGGGTAGGAGTGCGGAAAGCTTGCTCCTGCCTGCTATACCTCTGGACCACCAGGGATTCCAGCAGCAGCAGAGGAGGTACAAGGGACAGGGCAGGGGAGGACAGGGTGGCGACCCTAGGAGGAAGGGAAGGGGGCTGTGTGCAGTGCCTGGCAGAGGGAGGGAAGGGGGCTGGGTGCAGTACCTGGCAGGGAGGAGAGACAGGGTGCAGAGCCTGGCAGCCCAGCAGAGGCCTGCAACAAGTCTGGGAGGGGGGCGGGTGGGCGCTGGCCCGAATATAAACCAGGATCCCTAATTTTGGGCCAACTTTTTGGCCCCCAAATCCTGGTTTATATTCGAGTATATACGGTAACTATCCTTTGGTCAACTTTTGGTAAAACTTACTGTAGGTCTTTTACTACCCTTTCTTTCTGATTATATTTTACTTACGCTGACAAGTATGTTAATTTTGAAGCTCAGGTAATACCTCTTCTTGCAAGTCTTGAAGTACTGAATATATCGTCCAATAAAAACATTGGAAGCGCCTGTGAACACCTTCTGAGCAGGCTCAGGTTTTTGCCAAAGCTGAAGTCTGTTTTTCTCAACAACTGTGCATTACAGGAAGGCTCCTTTACTGCACTGGGTAAGAATTTTTATTTCTCTTAAAACATGCAGAATACTATTATTAAAATAAAATTAGACTTTCCAGGCACCTGGAAAATTGCAGTGGCAGCAAAAGTAGTCTGTGCTACTCTTTCAGGATTCTCCAGCACTGCCTGACTTTTTAAATCATTTTTGGGAGGAAGGAGAGTAGGTTGCTGGGATTATTTTTTTTGTTGTTGTTGCCATACTGTGTCCGTCTTTGGAAGTTAGTGGCATGTCTACTGGGTCTGAATTGAAGACGTCTGTCCTCTAGAAACTGTACATACAGCAAGCCTCTCAAATGTGAAGAGTATTTCTAGCCTTAGACATTTCCAGATGATTCCTGAATAAACATGTACAGTTTAAACTTATTGGATTTCGTTCACATTTTTCAAGGCCATTAGGTATTCCACTGCAAGGCACAGAAGTAATTGGGTGACTTTAACACATGTACAATGTGTAGAAGGATTAGCTGGGAGAATTTTATATCAGTTTGGGGGTTTCCTGTCAGTTTTTGGTTTTTTTTCCTGCACCTATAGCAAGTACCTGAAATGGAAGTTATAGCTGTCTAAACCTTTCTTAGAACCAGCTATGCTACCTGCCCTTACCACAACCTCTGCATACCAGAACTTAACTATTCTCTAAGTGAGAAAATTTTTCCTCCTCTTGGTTTTAAAAAGTATTTCCCTGTAACTTCATCGAGTGTCCTCTAGTCTTTGTAATTTTTGACGGAGTGAAAAATCGATCCACTTGTACCCATTCTACTCCACTCAGGATTTTGTAGACTTCAATCATATATCTCCCCATCAGCCATCTCTTTTCCAAGATGAAGAGCCCTAACCTTTTTAGTCTTTCCTCATACTTGACATTTCAGGATAAACTTCTAACTTCTTCCACCCCACATTACACATGGCTCATCTAATGTCTTTTTGTGTTTATGTAGGGTGAAAGAAGTTAGTTTATCTTCTGATGTAGCTTTTTTTCAAGGCAAAACAGGAGTACCCCTGTAGGGAGTTGGCTATGAGAATAACATTTCCAAAAGAAACATTTGGAGAGATTAAGATAAGTTATATCTCCTGTAGATTATAGACATTAATCTGGATAATTCTCTCAACAGCTTTGTATTGATGTATTAATATTATGGATACATTTTTAAATGTTCATCTAAAAAGCCGTACGAGTTTAAAATGGTGAAGAAAATTTTAAAGTGAAAGAAAACTGATTTTGAAAGGAAGAAAACTCAGAATGTGTGTGATTATAAATGTTAGGTGGCGTGTTTGTTTTTGGGTTGTTTTTTTTTTTTTTACAGACCTGCGTTATGAGCTCCAAATGATTTATTGTCAATCGAGAAGCCAGAAAATAATAATAATAATAATAACTTTATTCTTATGGAGGTCTGGTTTTCTCCACTTTTTGTCTATATATAATTTTCAATGTATTTTGTTTTGGTGTGAATGGATGTCTCAGTAATACTTTAATAGCAGCACATTTGTTTGGTCAAAGATTTGCTAAATTTAATTATCAAAATCTCGGGGAGGGGAGCTCTTGGAGTCTGAAAGTTAATTGGGGTTAAGTGCAATATTGAAGGTCACATAGCAGCTAGAAGGCATTTCCTCACTGAATTGTTTTGAAGCATTTAATATATTGCACAAAGAAAAATGGCAAGCAATGACATAGATGATACCTCTTTTCTCCTTTCCAGCAGGGCATCTGTAAAAATCTTGAGTCGCGATACAGACCTTGCTCGGTTTCTGGTTACGCGCTGACAATTTTGCCAGATTATCAATGTGATTATTACAAATTCGTGTTCTGCTCCATATACCTAATATTTTGTTTTATTGTTATTGATGCATTTTAAAATGTATCTTAAATCGTGAGCCAGATTTACTAAGCTTCCCTCCCCCACTCCAATAGACACAGAGTAGGGGGAAAAAAGTCTTATTGGCTTTTTTTTGCAGTTGCTGTAGGTAGCAGAAAATCTAATCTAATCTTCAATTTATGTACCGGATCATTTCCCGAAGGAACTCGATTCGGTTTACAGTTCATTAAAAATAAAGTAACAAACAAATAGGCCATATGGAGAGAGTACTATTAGTTAAGATTAGATAGATATTTAAAGAGTTAAAAGATAAAATATACATAGTTAATATTCGTCGACTGGTGATATTAAATAATTATTGCGTAAACAGCCAAGTTTTTAAATCTTTCTGAAATTGATGTAGCTGACCTAACAGTCTTCAAGAATCTGGGAGTTTATTCCAAATTTCCACCAGTTTAAATGCCATAGATTTGCTTAGCTTCCCGGCACATTTAAGTCCTTTAGAGGATAGAAATGATAATTTATAAATTGTTGTAATCCTTGAGTGACAGGATCTAATAGCATTCCAACATAGAGGGATTGAAGGATCAAATATTCCATAGAGGAATTTAAAAACAACACATGCACACTTAAACTGTATCCTGAGACAGACTGGAAGTCAATGAAGCTTTCTTAACAATGGGGATACATGATTGTACTTTCTCTTTCTAAAGATAAGTTTAGCTGCTGTATTCTGTATCAACTGTAGTCGATCTAGACCATTGGTTCCCAACCCTGTCCTGGAGGACCACCAGGCCAATCGGGTTTTCAGGCTACTCCTAATGAATATGCATGAGAGAGATTTGCATATAATGGAAGTAACAGGCAAGCAAATCTGCTCCATGCATATTCATTAGGGCTATCCTGAAAACCCGATTGGCCTGGTGGTCCTCCAGGACAGGGTTGGGAACCACTGATCTAGACTACCCTATTTAATACCCAAATAAACAGAGTTACAATAATCCAACTGAGCAAAAACAGTGGACTGTACCAATAAAGAATAGTGTTCCTGATAGAATAGTGACCTGACTTTTCTCAGCATATGCAAACTAAAGAAACATTTCTTTGTTAAAGAGTTTATCTGGTCACTAAAAGTAAGAGAAGAATCCAGAATAATACCCAAGACTCTAGAGGAGAAATCAATACGACATTAGCAGGGAGAATTTCTAGTCTAGGCCCGATCCAAACCAATTTAGTTTTTGAAGCATTCAATTTCATTTGGATGGAATTAGCCCACCTCTGAAGTCTGGAAATGCGACTGTCTATGCCTGTAACCAGGTTGCAAAGATCGTGATTAACTTCCAATAGGATGAAAATATCATCCACATAAGTAAATATGGTCTCTACAGAAGAAAGGCAAAAATTTTTCAATGAGGTCATATAAATGTTAAACAGAATGGGAGACAAAGGGGAACCCTGTGGTACCCCATATTTGGGTGTCCATGATGATGAAACCTCGCCCTCTAAATATACCTCAGAGGGCATGCCTAAGCATCATTTATTGCACGGGAAAGAACTACCCAGCACGACAATGTTAGTGTGGGCTATTTGGCACTTTTGTGTCTGGCACTACAGATGATTCAGTGTGACCTTGGCTTTATTGTTTTAGCAAAATGCTGTGGTTGAGTTCCTCACACTTGCATTCCCCTCCCGATCACATTCCTTAACCCCTCCAAACCCCCTAGTCCTCCTGAACACCAGAACTCACTAGGCCCCTTCCCTGAACCAAAACTCTGCCCACATGTGGCCATCAGAACTCTTCTCCCCCTCCCCCCATCTTCCCCAGACACCTGTCACATGCTTTGATTGGTAGGCCCTGAAAGGTGGTACATCAAGAACCAACAAACATTAACAGCACTTGCCATGCAAATTAGTTTGCATTGATGTTATTGAGGAGCAAAAAAAAAAAAAATGTACATACTGGTAATTACTTATTAGCATGGTGAAAAAGTTGTGCAGAGTTATGCAAACCCCTCCCCCCATACTACACCTTTATATTACCATCTGTATTAAAACACTTTACTAAGTACATGCATAATTTGCATCTAACATCGGTCATTAGTACACCTTTTACTGGTAGCAGTCCGTGTAAATACATGTTATTTTGTTTTCAGCTGATGCTACTCTTCAGCTTTCGGGAATGAAGGAATTGGATCTGTCATGGAATAAGTGTGTTGGTGGAAGATTAAAGCAACTTTTGGATGCTTTGAGCCTTGCAGCAGACTTTCAAGTACTGAGTCTGAGCAGCTGTGCTCTGTTGGCTGATGATCTGGCCACACTAGGTCTGTATAAAGAGACCACACTTTTCAAGTTCATGGTTTCATGCAAAAATCTTTGAATGTCAATATTTATAATGATACTATCCCGTCCTGCTAGCTTCTGTGTCGATACCTCTTATTTAAAATGACTGACCAGTAGGTTTGTGCATTTGGTTTGTTAGGGCTCTTTTTACTAAGCTGCGGTAGCGTTTTAACTGCGCGCTAACCCCTACGCTTTGGGGAGAAACTAACGCCAGCTCAATGGAGGCGTTAGCATCTAGTGCGCGGGGCAATTTAGCGCACGCTAAGTGCGCGCTAAAACCGCTAGCGCATTTTAGTAAAAGGAGCCCTTAGTGTGCATTAAAGTGATTTTATTGCACGCTAAGGGCTAGATTCAGCAAATGGCGCTCAAAAATCCACAGTGAAAAAAACTGACGCTCAGTGCTAATTCTATAAAGAGAGCTTAAAGACGAGTGCCCATTATAGAATAATAATAATAATTTTATTCTTATATACCGCCAAAGCCATAATAGTTCGAGGCGGTTTACAATAAGAAGTGTTGGACAATTAGAGAAAAAAGCACAATGTAAAATCATCAGATAGCTACATACAAATAAAAGAAGTAAAACAATGAATAGCATTGTGTACCGATTTTGACACCCAGATTTAAGCGCCAGGACTTATGCCTGCTGAAACCAGGTGTAATTCCTGGCACTCAATTTGGGTGAATTTTTAGAAAAAGACCACCAAATATCTCAATGGAAATGATTCAACACTATTACTATAAGTGCTCAGAACCTTAACAGTAGAGAGAACGCAACTGGGGACCAGCCCCTAAATGTGCCTCTCTTTAGTCTTTCACTGCACTTTATAGTACTATATTATTGCTTAACTGGAACAAATTTTTCATTGTTTAGTCAACAAGGCGTCCTTTTACTAAGGCGCGCAAACTAATTTAGCATGCGCTAATCGATTTAGCGCATAAGGTGCCCATAGAATATAATGGACACTTTAGCATTTAGCATGCGCTAAATCGGTTTGCTCACCTTAGTAAAAGGACCCCCAAATGACAAATAACATGTATCTTAAATTTGTTCCGGGAGGAGTATACGGGCTCTGACGTGTTTTGCCAGACTAGCTTCCTCCGAGAACCCGAATTGATTTTTTTCTTAGTTGTGTCAGTCTCTCCTCATGTCCTTGTAGTTGTGCTTCCTCTAAGCTCAATTTGGGTGCACATTCCGGATTATTCTACAACACTGTACTCAAATTTTAGGAATATCCCTCTCCTCCCTTCCCCCTGCCTGTTTTACAATTGGTAGTGATTTAGTGGCTTAGTCGGGGCAGGATCGATCTCTAGTCCTCCTGCCGCTAGATCACCACCGATTGTAAGATTGGCTTGAGGAGGGGTAGTGGGAGATAACTCTGTTTAAGGGGAGGGGGGAAGGAGGAGGATGACTGAATAAGTGGAGCTGGTTCCCATTCAGGAGGGGGAGGGGGAATCACGATGGGGATACAGCACCGAGTTTTGGTTTCAGTTGAAAACACACCAGCATTTTTGACCAAAATAGAAATGAAAGCTGAATACTGATTTCAGGCCAATTCTTGCGTCACAACTGAAATACAGTTGGTCTCTAGTTATCTGGCTAGGGGCTAGATTTACTAAATGCTCCGATTGGATACCGATGGTCACTAAACCAGTTTGACTGGTTTAGCGACTGTTGGAATTTGCCGACCCGTTGTTGAAAATGGCTCACCGCATGGTTTTATATGCAAACGTCCTCATTATTATTAAAATGAGGTCATTAATATTAAAACCAGCCATCCAATCAATGACCAAAATTGCATGCCATAATTGGATCGGTAATACCGACCTGAAAAAAATGACAGGTCTGACATGTTGAGTTTTTTTCTATGGATACAGATGGTGTGCGTAACACATGCATATCTGGCCCATAAAAAAAAAGTCAAGCTGCGCCCCCCTCCCTGCTGATGAGCCCCCCAGAACAAAAGTAGAGACCCCTTCCACTCCTTCCTGCCACTGTGAAACCCCTCCCCTTTCCTCTCCTTCCCCACTTTACCAAAAGTTGGCAGGAGGGATGCCTATTCCCTCCTGTCACCAATGCCCCCTGGCTCCCCCAAACCTCTAAATTATGATGACAGCAGGAGGGATGCCCAGACCCTCCTGCTCGCAGGCCTGCCACTTCAAAATGGTGGGCCTTCCCCTTCCCAGTGCATCCTGGGATGCATGAGGAAGGGCCCAAGGCCCCTCCTGTGTTTTGTGCATCTAGCCCTAGGAGTTTGAACTATTGCTACTACCAATATTGCCCTAGCATTATTGGGGTAACATTGTGCTGGTCTGTAATAATTGACATCAGCTTTTATTCAGGCAGCAGCATTTACTACTCAGATCAGTAGCTTGAATAGTGGTTTATACAGTATGATTTTATAAGACCAACCACCCAATAAGTACGAGGCCAAGAAAAAGCATAACTTTTTAAAAATTTTACTTGCAATCTGAATTATCTAAACTTATTTTTTTGGGAGCTCTGTAGTTTTAAGTTACTAGGCAGATCAATGAAATTGTAAGATGTATTTCCTCTGATGAAAGTGTGTCTCCTTACTTTCAGCCTCTGTGCTACAAAAGGGTCATCTGCAAAGACTACGGAAACTGGATCTTTCTTATAATGACACTGTGTCTGATGAAGGCTGGACCCTTTTCTTCCAGCATTTGCATATGTTAAAAGAACTTTCTGAACTTGATGTTAGTCTTCGCCCCTCATCCTCTCGTTATTGTGGCACATGGTTTAGTGATTTGTTGGCCAGTTTAATAAAACTGCCTGCTTTCACAGAAGTGGGGGTGCAAAGATGGGTCCTAACAGCACCACAGCAGCAACAATTAAAGGATTTTAAAAAGGAAGATAAAAAGGACATTCAGTTTGACTGCTGTAGTTATGTACAAGATATTACCAAGTAGTTCACAGAAATATTCATCTTTTTGTGTTTACCAAACTCCAACAGCTATTGAAATCTAACACTAAGCTGGTCTTTATTGTGATGCTGGTCAACTCATTTCTATGTGCGTTATTTTTCCCTGGGCGGAGAACTGGCTAATGCTGCAACTTTAATTATTCGTTTATGCTGGTAGTGCAACCACTGCTGCATCCGTCCTCTGTTTAAGGAGAACAGCCTAGTACAAGTGACCTGTTAGTGGTTGCTTAATGTTTGTGAATGAAGCTCTTGTCAATCAGCATCTATGAACTTCTACGAAGCCCTGAGCACCAGCCTGAGAAGCATTAAACAACCTAAGACAGGGGTGTCCAATGTCGGTCCTCGAGGGCCGCAATCCAGTCGGGTTTTCAGGATTTCCCCAATGAATATGCATGAGATCTATTAGCATACAATGAAAGCAGTGCATGCAAATAGACCTCATGTATATTCATTGGGGAAATCCTGAAAATCCAACTGGACTGCGGCCCTCGAGGACCGACATTGGATACCCCTGACCTAAGAGAACATGCAACCTCTATGACATTGTGCTTGACCTAACACTACCGCTACGTACAAGTAGAAGAGGGCCTGTGCTTTTGTTATAGGGTGGGATAATGAAGGGGCGATAGGTAAAGAGGCAAGTGCTAAGAATATGTTTTCTTATAAAATATGCAAAAGCACCTATTCATAAATGAATGCTTTAACTACTGAGATACTATAACACACTAATGTGTAATTATATTTCCTACTATAGTGTTCAGGCAAATTAGTCTGTGCTTAACAAAACTGTTTCATAAAGCTAATGATCTGATCTAGTCGTGGTGTTATGTACAAATCCGATTTAGATCCATGGCAATTCCAGTTTAGAAAAAACATTCCCTGCTACTGTGTTTTGTGTACTATTCATAACGTTCATGCCACAGTGCTCACCCCATCTCTTGTTTCCATCATCGCATTATTTCCAGTGAGAGGAAACCTCTATGGTCCTTAGAGTTTCAGAACTTTAATTCCTTTCTTTTGATTTCCCCTTTAAGTGCAGGTGAAGGTGTAGCAAGACTTTGGGGTTCAAAAGGGGATTGGACGAGTTCATGAAGGAAAAGGGGATCCATGGGTACAATTAGAGGGTTACTATACAGTACAGAAGGCTGTAAATTAATAGAGTAGTAGAGAAATAGATCACTACAGGTCATTGACCTGGGGGGCCACCGCGGGAGCGGACTGCTGGGCGTGATGGACCTATGGTCTGACTCAGCAGCGGCAATGCTTATGTGCTTATATGACCATAGTCAGTAGTTGAAATGCTGCAACAGTAGGCAGATTTTCACTGGAACAAGACACAGTTGCCATAAAGATACCGCACAAGAGTTTGAGTTTATTAAAACATTTAAAAGTACAGTCAAACAACTTTCTTACTCGTTTTATCTTTCCAGTGATGATGCTTCATGCACTGTTGACTGATGGGATACAATCAAACAGACGTCACCCTTTCTGCTGCTAAGGGAAATTACATATTCTCAGCAGGGAATGTTCCGAGTTTTAAACTAATCTACTAGAAACTTTTTTTTTGTCTTAATTTTCAACAGCATCCAGTCAGAAAGGTGCTCTCAGCAAGTTCAGTACTAGGGGCTCCTTTTACAAAGGTGCGCTAGCGTTTTTAGTGCACGTACCGGATTAGTGTGCGCTAGCCGAAAAACTACCGCCTGCTCAAGAGGAGGCAGTAGCGGCTAGCACGTGTGGCATTTTAGCGTGCGCTATTCTGAGTGTTAAGGCCCTAACACACCTTTGTAAAAGGAGCCCTAAGAGTCAGCTTGCAGGAGATATGTTACCTTTTAATAATAAAAGCAAATGTGTGATTGTTTGCATCAAGCATGTTTTCTATAAAATGCACAGTTCTTCTGCAAATTAATCTTGTTCAGTTGAGCGCAAGACACATTCTTTTAGCTGGGCTTGTTAATATTTGATAGCATTTATTTTTCAGTACAATTTATCCCACCACTGCCCATGCGCTTATTTCTTTTTGCCTTTGCCTTTTCCTTTTCCTTTTTCAGCTTTCTTGCCCTTCTTGCCTTTTTTGCCCTTCTTGCCTTTCTTTTCTTTAGCTCCTTTAAGTTTTTTAAGATATTCAAAGGGTCCAAAGCCTTTCCGCACCATGATCCCTCGCCACCAAGCCTGAATCTGTAATATAGAGACTCATTTGAGTATACCAGAAGAGAAACACTGCAGCATCCTTTGATACCTGCCTTTTCAAATAGCAGCAATCCAACTTGGTATTTTGACTTCTTTATTTATGTTTGTTGATCAGGAAATTCAGATTAAGACAAAAGGAGAAATTGGATCTTACCTGCTAATTTTCTTTCCTCAAGTTCCTCCAGACCAGTCTAGATGCTTGGGTTTATGCTCTCTTGCCAGAAGGTAGAGACTGAGAACTAATGACTTGTGATATCACCACTTAAGTATTCTGTACAGTTGGGCCCTGATTCTACAAAGTGCGTCCCGATTTTAGGCAGCTGTAGGCGTCCTACAGCTGTCTAATCAGCCAATTGGGATGCCTATATTGAAGGCGCCTCCGGGAGCCTAGGGAGGCCCGCAAGACGCCTAAGCTCGCCTAAGGGCCTTAGGCGAACCTAGGCGGCACTACACGTCTCCCTAGCGGAGGAAGAGATGCTTACAATGTAGGCCAACAAAATGCTGGTCTACATTGTAAGTAGACGCGGCCGCTATACTTATTGCGGCAAGGGATCTCTCTGCCACTATAAGTATAGCGGGCCGCGGCCGCCTGTCCGATCACTGGCAGGAGGGTGCCCAAACCCTCCTGCCAGAAGATGCCCCACCCCCCCGACAATATCGATCACTGGCAGGAGGGTGCCCAATCCCTCCTGCCCGAAGATGCACCCTTCCCCCCCCCTGCGCTAACAGCCCCCAAACCTCCACCCCACCAAACTAACCTTTTCTTTTGGCCAGACGGGTCTTGCCCGTCCAGCCGGCAGGCCCGCCTCGTCCCGCCGAAGCCTAAGGCCTGATTGGCCCAGGCTCTAGAAGCCTGGACCAATCAGGCCTTAGGCATAGCGGGTCCACCCATCCCCACTAAGTCTAAGGCCTGATAAGCAGTCCCACAAACCCTGGGTGGGAGAAATAAGCCTGTTTTCAAAACTGAGGCTTCGAAGTAGGAGTCTGCTACATTCACCCTATAAAACTTGGGGAAAGTGTTAAGGGGCAACCAAGTCGCCACCTGGCAAATCTCATTCAGAGGAAATGTCCTGGTTTCAGCCCAGGAAGAGGCAATCCCTCTCATTGAAATTATGTGAAGTGTGAAGGGAGGCTGCCTACCGACAATGTAGCAAGATGAAATAGCTGACCTCCAAAACCAGTGATTTTAGGATTTTTGGGGTGCGGGAACAAGGCTACAACAAAATATAAGCTCAAAAACCACTACTTCAGACCCCCACCGATCTGACCTGTGGGCTGTAACAGCCCTACTCACAGAGCAGACATTGGAAAAAGTGCTGCAGCCTGCCATAGCTCCTCTTAGGGTAACTGAAACAAGGCAAGGACCTCTGCCACCAGGAAACCTAC
The DNA here is from genome assembly GCF_902459505.1 of Geotrypetes seraphini. NCBI lineage: Eukaryota > Metazoa > Chordata > Amphibia > Gymnophiona > Dermophiidae > Geotrypetes > Geotrypetes seraphini. The sequence goes on along the minus strand of NC_047092.1, from coordinate 169,990,141 downwards.
CTCTTCAGCTGCCATTTGGGTCACAAAGATCCAAATGCCGCAAAGAGGGAGGAGGAAATGAAGCCGATACCATGTGCACTCTGAAGAAACACAATTGGTGCCTGTACATCCTGCACTGCACTCCTGATCAAGTCAAGGAGTGAGCAAACAGCATACTATCCCTATTGCACTAGAACTAGGGTATTAGGGTCTGAGGCAGGACTCCATCCCCATCAGTTCTGAGACAAATCAAGTATTTTGAAGAAGTTGGAGAACTTAGAAAAAAATTGGGAAATCCAAGATAACCAATGTGGAAGCATTTTGGCATAAAAAACCAGCTTCAAAATACTTCAGGGCTGATTAAAAAATAGGATTTTAGAGGAGAGTGACCAAAGACCTAACTGCAGAAACACTCAAAACACACCCATGGTCTTGAAAACTATATAAATATAAACAGGATGGAGTTGGTCCAGAGGGCTGCTACAAAATTGGTTAGTGGTCTTTGTCATAAATCATATGGGGACAGACTTGGAGAACTTAATATGTATATTCTGGAAGACAGATGGGAGGCGATATGATAGAGATGTTTAAATATCTTCACGGGGTTAATGTGGAGAAGGAGTGTCTTTTTCAAATGAAGGAAAACTCCAGAAGGAGAGGGCATAGGATGAAGTTAAGAGGTGATAGGCTCAGGAATAATATAAGAAAATACTTCTTTACAGAAAGGGTAGTAGATGCGTGGAATAGTCTGCCGGTGGAGATGAAGACTGTTTCTGAACTTAAGATAGCATGGGACAGGCATGTGGGATCTCTTAGGGAGGAAGAGATAGTGGATGGTGTGGAAGGGCAGACTGGATGGACTATTTGGCCTTTGTCTGCTATCATGTTTCTGTGGGGAAATGGTGCTGCAGCCTGCTTCAGCTCCTTTACAGTGTAGCTCGATCTGGAGGGGTTCTCTGACTCAAGCTGCCAGTCAGCTGCCATGCCAAGATCTTTGGGCTGCCAGTTGCACCTTAGTCAGACTGATCCTCCATCCCCCCCTGGGCTGCGATCAACAAAGGGAGAGGGAGGTGAATCTGCAGCTGGCACTGTGAGCGCCTGAAAGGAACACTATTGATGCCTATCATCTTGCGCTCAAGCTCCTGACCAAATCAGGGAAGCAAGCAGGTGCTGAAAGCCCAGAACCCTGAGCTCCAGAAATCTTCAGCAGGCTGGCTGTAGATGTCCCCGAAGGATGCACCTGCCAGCTGCAGCCTTAAACATCTACTCCTCTCCAAGCAGACAAAGCAGTCCCTTTAAACTGTGCAAAAAAAACTCCCCAAACAGGCCAAAAAAAGCAGAAAAACACTGCAAAACAATAAAAAAAATAAACGGAGCAGTTCATGTTCGCCTGCAAAAGGAAGGACTGAAGGGGGCAGCAGAGACTGTGGAGAAGGAGGAGGAGTTGAAAAGCTGTGTTTTGACATCTTCTACAGCAGTGTTTTTCAACCTTTTTTGGGCAAAGGCACATTTGTTTCATGAAAAAAATCATGAGGCACACCACCATTAGAAAATGTTAAAAAATTTAACTCTGTGCCTATATTGACTATATATAAAGTAATTTTCTTGAATAGGAATCAAATAAACACAAAGAAAGTATTTTATAATTACTTTATTATGAAATATTAAGTAAACAGAATAGTGAAAAATTATAAAATACTTTATTCAGTGCGAAACCTGGGCCTGTTTGGCTGAACACAAAGCTGATATTCTGGCTGGAATCGAAGAAAGACACACACGCAGCTCTTCGTCAACAGCTCTCAGTCTCTCTCTGTATTTGGTTTTTATAGCATACAAAAATAGACAAATATACCCTCCATCCTTTTTATTAAACCACAATAGCAGTTTTTAGCGCAGGGAGCTGCGCTGAATGCCCAGCGCTGCTCTTGACGCTCATAGGCTCCCTGCGCTAAAAACCACTATTGCGGTTTAGTAAAAGAGGACCATATTGTAAAATATAGACAGCAGATATAAATTCAGAACTGTGCATAGTAAGTGAAGGGAAGTTTTCATCTCTGGGAATTTACCCAGTTAACTATTAAGTTATTTGGGCAAATTCCTTTGAAAACTGTGGTAATACTGCCTCCACTTTGCTAAATTTAAAATAAAATCATTTTTCCTACCTTGTCTGGTGATTTCTGGTTGCACTTTCTTCTTCTGACTGTGCATCCAATCTTTCTTCCCTTCTATCAGCCTGTATGCTTTCTCTCCTCCACACCTCATTCCCTCCCCCAACTTTTTCTTCCTCTCTTCATGCCCCCTTTCTTTTTTTCTGTTTCTCTTCTTTCCTTCTGTCTCCCTGCCTGCCCCCTTTCTTTCTTTCTCCCTGCCATTCCCCAAGCCACTGCCACTGCCGCTGCCATCGGGGAACAGGACCCACCAATGGATAACAGGCCCCAAAGCCAACGCCGACGCATGCTCTCCCTGACGTCAATTCTGCAATCGGAGAGGAAGTTCCGCCCAGCCAGGCAGCGATTGGCTGGCCCGAACTTCCTCTCCGACTGCAGAATTGACGTCGGGGAGAAGAAGACTTATCGGCTCGATAGATTAGATCGCCAAGACAAAGTGAGTCCTGGGTGATCGACTCACTTTGCCTTGGCGAGCTACTGGCGCCCCTGCCTCGGGCCCCCTGTCAGCTCCGGGCCCCTGAATGCAGGACTGGTAGTACTGCCCTGATGGCGGCCCTGCGGCACACCAGGCAACATCTCGGTTGAAAAACACTGTTCTACAGTATGCTCATGAGCATGATGGATACCCCTATGGTTCAGCATACCATCCCTATTGCACTGGAAATCTAATTGTTTGTTTGCCATACTTTCTTAATTAAGTTACTATAAAATGTCTTTCAGTGCAGTATTATGGTTAAAATAATGACGTAAACAAACTCAGATAACAGCAATTTATACATAAAAGCCTCTTGGACCTTACCTTTGTTGCCAAATATTTCTCATGTCTCTTTTGCTGTAGATACTGCCATATGGCTTTTTTCCCTTGAGACCACACTGTTTCTGGTGGGTCTATAATAGGGTTTTTATCCAGGAGCAAATACTTCAGATTCTGCAGCATGTCCAGATTTTCTGGAAGTTTCTTCAGCTTATTATTCTTAAGCAGTAATTTTTTCAAACCTAAAAATGCAATAATTCAAAATGTTATAGTGATTATTGCTGTCACGGATTGATTTTACTTTGCATTCAAATACCCTTAAAATATACTATGAAAATCTTAATACAGAGGAACCTTGGTTTACGAGCATAATTCGTTCCAGAAGCATGCTCGTAAACCAAAGTACTTGTATATCAAAGCGAGTTTCCCCACAGGAACTAAGGGAAACTCGCTTGATACGTTCCTACCCACCCCCACCCCCCAAGGCCAGTGGCGCTGCTGTAGCTTGCTTCCCCCCTCCCCCGAGGCCACAGGTGCTGCTCCACCCCACCCCCTCCCCCCCCGCCGTGATCTGGCATCCCCCATGCATCCACCCAAACACATTGTCTTACCCCCATCTGGCACCGGCACCAACGCACAGGACATGCCAGTGCCGGTGCCCGAAGATCTGCTCTCTTCCTTGTACTGGGCCTTGAGCATCTGCACATGCTCAAGGCCTTCTAATTCTCGTTCTTTCCTTATTGGAGAAACTTTTAATTGTTTAATAAAAAAAACATTTGAGATAGAGATACTAGTGAATTAATAAATAATTATTTATATTTTTCTTAAAAAAAATTGTAATTACTTTTGAAGACCTCGCTTTTTCAAAACAAGAATCCTCTGTACTTGTCCCAGACTTTCTAGAATTCTTTCACTATTTGCTTCTAAACATTCGACCTTAGAAGTTAGGCTTGGATTTTGCAACTGCCTCTGGTACCAGATTATGTTAGGCATTATGATGCAGGTCTGTTTTATGCTGTTGTCTAGAATGGTTCCTGCAGCAGCAATACCTTGAACAAAAGTCAGGTGGGGGGAGCCCATTCCTGTAGTAGCCCTCCTTGCATGGGTTTCCATGGTAACAGGGATCCCTGCCAGTGGCGGGGTTGATGCAGGACCTGTAAACCAGTATGTTCCAAGATACTGCTACTGATGGCTCTAAATAACATAAAATGGGGGACATGAGACAGGAAGTAAAACACGGAAGACTTAAACAGTCTGGGGAGATCCAGGTTCTAATCCTTTGATGATTTGTGAAGGGAGATCCACCCCCTTCCGGTACCTAAATTTTTATCACAGTACACTAACCTTCCTGACCATTTACTGCCTATTCTTATACAGTGGTGCCTCGCCTAACGAACGCCTCGCACAGCGAACGCTGCGCACAACGAACTTCTTGTCTTGATTCGTACAACGGACTTCGTTTCACACAACGAAGTCGCCCGAGCTGCATCCTTCCGCGCAGGCACTGCACTTAACTGACCTCTCTCACTTGTTTCCCCCGATTATCCAGCATCTAGCCCTCCCCCCAAACACTTCCTGTTTCCAGCGTCAGAGGGGACGGGGTATCGAAGCGTGAGCGAGCTGCGGAAGTGGTGTTGGTGGTGGACGGCCTCAGGTATGAGTTAGTATGGTGGGGTGGGGTGGGGAGGGGAGGCCTGAGAGCGAGCATGCGCGCACAGGGAGGAGACGGGAGAGACACGCTGGATTGGCAACGGTTGCTCTCTGTCGCCTCCCGGGTCCAGCGGCGTGACAGTTTTCAAACAGGCGACCACCAGCTTTAACGGCGCTGACTCCCGACTACAGCCTCCAACAGATGACTGCTTCCCATTGCATCCGGCCGCTGGCAGGTCTCGCGCGCAGCAGCCAATGGGTGCCAGCCACGAGTCGGCCAGCACCAGAGGGGGGAATCAGGAGAGACGAGCATCAGAGGGTGGAGGAGAGGCAAGGTAGAAGAAGAAAATCAGAGAGGAGGAGAGAAGCAGAGAGAGAGAGATTGGACAAAGAGGAGGGGATGGTGAAGGAGGAAGAGAACAGAAAAGGAAAGCATAGGAGGAGCATTAGAGAGGGAGAGGAGAAGACAGTTTGCCAGCCTGAGAAACTCCCTAACCCCTTATGCTGCTGCACAGGGAAATGGGGAAAAATGACAGACAGACAGTGGGAGGGAGGGAGAACGAATTATTTTTTTTTACATGTATTGTTATGGGAAAACGCGTTTCACATAACGAACTTTTCGCATAACAAACTTGCTCCTGGAACCAATTAAGTTCGTTGTGTGAGGCACCACTGTATTTACTTAATTTTTGTCTTTGCCATTACAACTTGAAACCAATAGACTGATTTTTTAAAAATGTAGATGGAAAACATAGCATTGAAATCATTAGGCTATCTTCCAATTATTCCTCCCTTCCACTCATGTTGGCTGTTGCTGTGTTGTGGGCAGTAATGTACTGGGATGGGTGGGACAGAGGCTAAGTAGCTTGGGGATGATAAACTGTGGTCTGCAATGATGCAGACCACAGCTTAAAGTATATGCAAACTTCCATAGTACGTGTCTTTTTAGACAAGTTACAAAACTTTATGAAGTGGAGAACTGTTGTGTTTAGGTTGACAGAGGAAAATGCTTTTTTACTCCTGATCAGCTACCCTTACATCTAGAAGGTGCAAAGTGTATCACAGCTAATATTCAAGGAGAAACAACCTGAGAAATTTCTTTGAAAATTAGTTCTACAGTATGTAAACTGTCTAGTTATAGACGGTGTATAAATTTTAAAAATAAATAAAAATCTCTTACACATCATAAGTACAGTAATAGCCCCTTTCAACTATTATAACAAGGTCATTCTGATTGTTTTTGTTGTTCATGGTTAGATATTTGCTCAATATTGCGAGTGCTGAAGTACCCTCAATGTCCACAGAGCTGGCACCTATGGCTGACCCTGCAGTTTCATCCTGATTCTTTAAACTTTGAGCCCAGCCAGACCCAGGGCTGGAAACTTATACCACGAGCCTTCATCCTATTTTATATCCCCTCCCACCCTACTATAGCGAGGTCATTGTAGCAACAGTCCTCAGCTATAGTTCATGCATCAGGGCTTCTTCCATAACCAGCAATCACAGACCTATAATCAGTCAAAAGGTGATACGACCGTGTGATTACCATGACTCGCTCCCTCCCAAGGGCCCTGAAAGCTGCTCTGAAGTCTCCCAGCCAGTCCAGGGAGTGAAAGATCCACACCAGAAATCAAACCTATACCTCTTCAGATAGCAATGTACAACAGTACCACTAAGTCACCAGGCTTGGCGATTTTGTTTTGACCTTTTTTTTTTTTTTTTTTTTTTGGGGGGGGGGGGTCTAAAACAGCCTGAAGCTTTTGAAAATATGATGCAGTGCAGTTCACCTTTTATTTCACATATGGAATCAGGAAGTGCTGTCAGCCAGTTATTGGTGCAGTCCAGTATTTCTAGATTTTTCAGAAGACCAATGGTTGATGGCAGGGACTCAAGCCTATTGTTTTCTATGTATAACTCTTTTAAATTCTGTAAACAAAATTTTCAAGATATTTTTAATCAAAAGAAAGCTCAGTGGATTACCTAATTCAGGAGTCGATGCAGAAAGCCACACTTTAGAGCTACTCACTGCATGGCTTCTAACGTGAGCTTTCCACAAAAAATTACACATATGCTACAGTCAAAATCACGTCAGTAATCTGCAGCTCACAGCAAAATGCCCCCCCCCCTTCTATCAGTGTGTCAGCAATGGTTGATTCAGGCACTGATAGGTAAGGGAACATTAAAGAAAAAGTTGCTACATTCCCCTTTCCCCAACACCATAAATCCCTGGTGGTCTGATGCCCCCCCACCTCTCCCCTACCTGACCAACTGAACACCCCCACTTCTGACTCAATAATAAATTCCCTGGTGTCTAGCAATTGGCAGCAACTCCCCCTTCCCCTCCAACATGATCTCCTCTTCCCTGACATAAATTCCCTGGCATCTAGTGGCACCCTCTTCTCCCAACTCAACTCAAAATTAAAATCCCTGATCTTGAGTGCGCCTGCTCTTTCTCCTCCCCAAAGCATATGTAGAACAGGAAGGATGATCCCATCTTGAAAAATGGCACTGCTCGACCTGGGCACTGCCTGACCTAGTATGCCAAACAAGGGATTTTCCCCCCTTTTTGTTAATTTTCTCCAGATTGACTCTATGCTGTGTATCCCAGGATGCAGCACATGGGGTTGAACAGTGACAGTTTTCAGATAACATCACTAAGGACCTTGTCCTATGCCTTAAGTCAGTGGCGTACCTAGGGGGGGGGGGGGGGGGGGCGGGCCGCCCCGGGTACCAGCCCTAAGGGGGTGTTCCCGGCCTTGCCGTTCAGTCCCCCGCCACCCCCGAAGGACCGCTCGCCCCACTGACCTTCCTGCACCACCTGTGAAGCAGCCCGCAGCAGGATCGCGAAGTCAGCGTCAGCATCCCTGCGCTGCTTCCTGCGCCGCGATCCCGCCCCTCCTCTGACGTCAGAGGAGGGGCGGGACCGTGGCGCAGGAAGCAGCGCAGGGATCGCTGACGCTGACTTCGCGATCCTGCTGCGGCTGCTTCATAGGTGGTGCGGGGAGGCCAGGGGGGCGAGCGGTCCTTCGGGGTGGGTCGGGGCATCAGGCCTTCAGGGTGGGGCGGGCGGGCAGGCAAGCAGGCTTTCAAGGAGGAGGGGGTGACAGGCAGGCAGGCAGGCCTTCAAGGGGGGACAGGCCTTCGGGGGGGGGGGGTGCAGACCTTCAAGGGGTGCAGGCCTTCAAGGGGGGCAGGCAGGCCTTCAGGGGGGTGCAGGCCTTCGGGGGGGGTGTAGGCCTTTGGGGGGGTGCAGACCTTCAAGGGGGTGCAGGCCTTCAAGGGGGGAAAGGCAGGCAGGCCTTCAAGGGGGGGACAGGCCTACAAGGGGGGGGGACAGGCCTACAAGGGGGGGGGGACAGGCCTTCAGGGGGGGTGCAGGCCTTCAAGGGGGGTGCAGGCCTTCAAGGGGGAGACAGGCCTTCAAGGGGGGGAAAGGCAGGCAGGCAGGCCTTAAAGGGGGGACAGGCCTACAAGGGGGGGGGACAGGCCTACAAGGGGGTGGGACAGGCCTTCAAGGGGGGGACAGGCCTTCAAGGGGGGGAACAGGCCTTCGGGGGGGGTGCAGACCTTCAAGGGAGTGCAGGCCTTCGGGGGGGTGCAGTCCTTCAAGGGGGTGCAGGCCTTCAAGGGGGGGAAAGGCAGGCAGGCAGGCCTTCAAGGGGGGGACAGGCCTACAAGGGGGGGAGAAGCTACAAGGGGGTGGTACAAGCCTTCAAGTGGGGGACAGGCCTTCGGGGGGGGTGCAGACCTTCAAGGGAGTGCAGGCCTTCGAGGGGGGTGGTGCAGGCCTTCAAGGGGGTGCAGGCCTTCAAGGGGGGACAGGCCTTCAAGGGGGGAAAGGCAGGCAGGCAGGCCTTCAAGGGGGGACAGGCCTACAAGGGGGGGGGGAGAAGCTACAAGGGGGTGGGACAGGCCTTCAAGTGGGGGACAGGCCTTCGGGGGGGTGCAGGCCTTCGGGGGGTGCAGACCTTCAAGGGGGGGACAGGCAGGCAGGCCTTCAAGGGGGGGACAGGCCTACAAGGGGAAGGGACAGGCCTTCAAGGGGGGTGCAGGCCTTCAAGGTGGGACAGGCAGACCTTTAAGGGGGGGACAGGCCTTTGGGGGGGGACCATGATTTAGAAGTACACGGAGGGAAGGGGGTGTTCAAAGAGACATGCATATGCCAAACTTTGGGGGGGGGGAAGAAATAATGGGTCTGAAAATAGAGGAGAGGGAGAGAGATGATGGACCATGGGATTTAGGGAGGGAAGGAACAGAAAGGGAGAGAAATTGGACACAAGGGATGGTGTGGAGGAGGGATAGAGATACTGGATAGGAGGGTAATTAGGAAAAGAAAGGGAGAGATGGTGGACTCTGGGATGGTGGGGAAGGAGGGAGAGATGCCGGATGAAAGGGTATTTAAGAAAAGGTGGATCTGGAGGGAGATGAAAAAAAGGAAAGATACCAGACTTCCTGGGAAGGGAAGGGAAATGGAAAGGGAGGACAGAGTTGGCAAATGGATGGTTAGCATGCAGAAAGAAGGAGACCCTGGCAAGCAAGTTATCAGAAGAAAACCAGAGCCTTGGACCAACAAGATTTGAAATATAACCAGACAACAAAAGGTAGAAAAATTAATTTTATTTTCTGTTTTGTGATTATAACATGTCAGATTTGAAATGTGTATCCTGCCAGAGCTGGTGTTGGACTGCAAACGTGAGCTAGGATTTAACAGAAAGAGGAAAATTCCTTTTTGTTTCTTTATTTTATTTACACCACAGCGCCAGTGTGGTTAGGAGAAGCCAAAGGGGGTGAAAAAGCTATAAAACCCACCAGGAGTTTTGAAAAAAATCACCCAACTGGGCAGGAAAATCGAATTGAAAAACCAATTCAATAGGGCTGAATCGAATCAAAATTTTTTTTTCCTGTATCTGGCAGCATTAGTTTGCGCTACTGTCTTAGACTTTAGGACCTGGGATTGGGGAGAGATGGCATCCTCAGTACTTTATAATGCAAGTGAAACGAGGATTTGGTCAGTCTTTTGAAGGGTCTGCAGAAAAAAAATATTGTATAGGCCGGGGACATGAGACAGCAGGAAATGGGAACTTTTCTTCCTTCTATTTTTGTGAATGGAAAGGCTGAGGATGTCAGAGAGGTCAGTTAAAATATGTGCTTTATAAGAAAATATAATAATGTGTTTTATAAAGTTTATAGCATAGCTGGCCTACCCAGTGAGGTGTTCCTAGTGGTGATGGTGGCAGCGTGTCAATGTGTTGAGAGGAAGAGGTGGTCTGGGAAATTCTGCTGAGCAAACTCCGGGCCCATTTCCACCCCCCAGTTAGTCCACTCCACTCAAATGATTCACACACTGAGTGGGTCTTTGGGTGTTGTTTTGGGATCTCTTCCAGTGGTTTATCTCCTTCTGGTCCAAGGAAGGAAACTTTGTTATCCTTAGCATTGACCTACAGAATATGTTTGTAACAGCGCTGCTTGTGTGGCATTAGGCTATGTAGTGATTGAAAGAAAAAAACAGACCTTTGCACATTTTTGCACTATATGGTGGGTGTATGAGGAGATTCACATTTCCTGCACAGCTAAGTCCATGTGAAGTTACCTTGTGCTGTATTTGACATCTAGCAAGGTCTCTGTTTGAAAGGAAAGATCTAAACTTAAAAATGAAGTGGCCAGAAGTTATGGTAAAAGCAGATAGTGTAGCTGGTTTTAAGAAAGATTTGGACAAATTCCTGGAGGAAAAGTCCATAATCTGTTATTAAGACATGGGGGAAGTGTCTGCTTGCCCTGGATCGGTAGCATGGAATGTTGCTACTCTTTGGGTTTTGACCAGGTATTAGTGTCCTGGATTGGCTACCATGAGAATGGGCTACTGGGCATGATGGACCATTGGTCTGACCCAGTTAGGCTATTCTTATGTTATGTTCTCATCTGTAGGGGCCTTTGTTTTCACTTCTTATTTTAATGTATTTTTTTTTCTGGGAACTTATCAGTGTTTTTTATAATGGGAACAAAAATGGAAGAGAATTAATGTGTGTGGAATGGGGGGTAACTAATTTCTTCAGCTAAATAATTCAATCCACTTCAAACAGACATAGGAGAACTTGTGCACCATTCACACACCCTCCAACCAAAAACGTCAAAAGAAAAAAACTGTTCGACAACCTCCTAGCCATTCGAGCTGCAACACTCGACCCCCAACTCTACAACCAATTGATATCAACCATAGACTGCAAAACCTTCAAAAAGAAATAAAAACCCTTCTATTCAAAAAACACATAAAACCGAACTAACACAATCAGAACTGTCCCAAGCATCACCTGCAACTACTCCATATGTACTTCTAATGTCATGACAATTTAGACATAATTTATGTTATGTTATGTTTGGAATAATGGTTACATATATGAGGTTCAATAAAAGAAAATTTTCACTGCCTGTTTCTATTCTGACCATTTATTCCATTTCATGGTTATTGCAAAAAAAAAAAAAAAAATTTTTTTTACATGGGGGGGGGGGGGGGGGTTGTCAAAAAATGATGGGCCCCGGGTGCCACTTACCCTAGGTACGCCACTGCCTTAAGTAGTTCTGAGTAGGGCCAGCTTAGTTTACCTGGACAGGTACAAGTGAGCAAACATGAAATAAAAAAATTCAGCTATTACACTTTCTCACATTGCATCAGGATGTACTAGTTAGAAAAACTGTTGATAGATAAGGCCTAATCCAAGAGCAAGTGAGAATGTGGATTAGTAGCTATAAATGAATAAATTAAAATTGGATAAGCTGGAATAAAATGATCAGAAATAAAAAAAGTTTAAAAACAGGGATTTTAAGTTACCATATGGATTTGATATATGTCATGTGCTTGACGGATATAGGGAGGCAGGCTAGGACATTTGGTGATTGATGACTACCATATCAAATGTACCCCAGATGGAAAGCTTAAGTTTCTTATAGAGCTTCTTTGTATTAGAATGACCAGCCTGAACTAGGCCAATCCTCAGGGAAATGTAGGCAGACAGGAGTTGGCTTTTGACCTGGTATCCACATACCAGGGGGCCCTAGGTTTGCCATGACTTGAGTTTGCTAAGGACAAATCTAAACCACATGTGTATCATGGTATGAATTGATCCAAAATTAAGTGTCAGAAAGTTAGGAAAAATTACATAATACAAATTTTCTTAGGTAGCTATAGGTAATATGTTAACAACCAATATAGATTAGATTAGGAATATATGTTATTTTGATTTTCCAAGTTTCCAAGTTTATTAGTTTTTAATATCCCGACCATCAAACAATTGTCTGGCCGGTTAACAATAAAATTAATAAAGAGTTTAAATGTAGTAGAATGTGCATGAAGAAGTCTAAAAGTAAACGTAAATGACAAAGACTTGACATACTGGAGTGTGAGGGCAATAGGGGAGGAAAGGGAAAAAGTTACATTGTATAGAAGAAATGGGAAAAGTGGGGGGGGGATTGAACGAAGGGAAGGGGAGGCGTGTAGATGATGAATGCTAGCCTGGTGATAGAAAGAAAAAAGAGAGAGAGAGAAAAAAAAAAAAAGAATTTAGGTTTGATTAAAAGCGTCTCGAAATAAGAAAGTCTTTAAATTTATCTTGAATTTGGCTAATTGTTGTTCGTCGTGGAGGTATTGTGGAAGTGAGTTCCATAATGTAGGGGCGGTTATAGCGAAATTTGTTTTGCGAGTATAATACCAGATATCCAACCTTCTGATGACAACCCCAGACTATAAGACGTTCAGAAAAGAAATAAAAACCACACTTTTCAAGAAATTCCTAAAACAGCAATAACAACACGACCTCTAAAAGCCCTTAAGACCTACATCTTACCTATCTAGCTATTCATTATAATTCATGTAATTCTGTAATTCTGTAATTCTGTAATTCTCTAACTCTGTAATTCTGTAATTCTGTAATTCATTGTAATCCTGTCCTTAAACTAACCTTTTGTAATCCGCCTTGAACCGCAAGGTAATGGCGGAATAGAAATCCCGAATGTAATGTAATGTAATGTAATAATAGAAGTCTTTTAGGGATGGAATATAGAGAAGTTTGTGGTCTGATGATCTTAATGTACGAGTGGAATTTTGAGGAATAAGGAGTTTGTCAAGAAATGTAGGTTGATGTAAGAGTTTGATTTTGAAAGTGAGTAGGATAATTTTATATCTGAAATCCTGAAGAGATCCTGATAAGGCAACAGATGGTGTTTGACCTCTGACCTTGAGCAACTTTTTTCTATGTAGAATTTTGATGGGAGGGGTACCTGCTCTTTTCCATCTTTTCTTTGTGCAGTCTTAATGAGACAAAGATCTCAGAATAGAAAAGACACACTGATATTTACAGGAAGGGATGTAGAATCTGAGGAGTTTTGTAAGTATATTATAATATTGGTCTATGTATTTCTTCTTTTTATAAAATATGTAAGCTTAATGTGAGAATGTAACTTTTTTAGATATAAGAATGTAATTTGTGACACGCCTATATGAAGCTAGCCTTATATGGGAATAAATAATGTGAACCAATTAGACTGCAGATGGATTGTAACGAAGGAATGTCGTCATTTAGGATATATATGGACGTGTAACTGGTAAAACGTTGGAATTTTTTATGAGCAAGGCCAGCTTTTGGCTTCTGTAATAATTCTCTGATGCAAATGATACTCAATTGATTTGCTAATCAATTATTCGAGTAATCTTATGATCTAATATCAATATCTAATAAAAAATAAGATTTTGGATTTTATTAAAATATTTTGCATCATTATTTTTTAATCATTTTCATTTTACAACCCTAGAATAGCTATAAGTACGCATGTGTGCAATTATCCTGATCAATCACTCCTGCCTCTTTTACCAGGTACGCTGTTGGGAGAGAGAACTGGTTGCTCTGAGGAGGGGGAACTACACACCAGGGCTATTTTGTTGGTGGGGGGGGGGGGGGTTTGAAGGATCAGGGGTACATCTCAGGGGAGAGTTGAGGTCTTGTAGGAGATGGGAGGATCACAGGTACCACTAGACACTAGGGTTGCTTTCAGGAAGAGGTCAGAGGTCTACTATACACTGGTACTATTATTCCTATTTTGGGGGTGTTGGCAAATAGGGGTTCAGCAGATCAGGGAATCAATGACTGAAGGTTGGTGGATTGAGAGGCTCATTTTACTTCTAAAACACTTCCAGGAAAAATTTGATTAATCTTACCATGCTAATGTAATTTTGAAAGTTTGGTGGAATTCGCTCTGTCATATTTATAAAATGGAAAGAACAATTGCCATACAATTTTTAAAAGATTTGGGGGCCATTGACAAATTATTGCAATGATTAGACACCATTATCCACTGAAAGTACATAGGGGGGAGGGGGGAGGGTATAAAGTTATATTAAAGGTTTGATCAATAGATAAGAATATAATATTTATATGATTATTTTGATTAAAATATTTGTGGGAAGGGTGGGTGGGGAGGGTATAAATTTATGTTTTTAAGATGATGTTAGAAGAAATACAAATAATGTTTACAAGGTTTAAATGATGTAATTTTGTGTTCTTGATGTAAGATGGAAAAATGAATAAAGAATTTGAAAAAAAAAAAGTTTTTTGTAATATTGCTGCCTATATACAGTCTCTTCCTCTGTAAACCGCTCTGAACTGTTTGTGGTACACTTCTCCCTCCGTATTCGTGGTTTCAGCACTCGCGGTTTCACTTATTCACGATTTTTTATCTTGTACGTGCACATTTAATTTTCCTCCCCTTTTGTTTGACAAGGCAGATTAGCGCAAGAAAATAAACAAAACTGGAAATTACAAAAGAAGCACGCCGAAGCCACTCTTCTGGTTTTGCCTGCTCCGCAGCTCTAGCAGCGGCATAAGATTGACGTGCAGGGCAGGATTTGTAACTCATGGGTCTTGGGGAAATGGCCTGGCGGCGCAGGGCTGTGCCTGTGGGTGGGACTGGAAATGCAGGGCGGAGACTATGGGCAGGCTAGGAGAGCTCTCGGAACAGAAACGGTGCTCGTCAGTGTTTGTGGACAGGGCTTAGAAGCATGAGGCAGTCTCTGGGGTGGACTCCCCTTAGCCTTGGCTGTAGGCCGATGAGTGCCGGTGCAGAAGCTGGGGCCAGGATGAGCCACACTGAGCTCCATACAACAAAGGTAGGAAAAATGATTTTATTTTCAATGTATTGATCAAAATGTGTCAGTTTTGAGAATTTATATCCGCTGTGTATATTTTGCACTATATTTGTCTATTTTTCTATAGTTGTTACTGGGGTGACATTCCATATTTTAAAGTCATCTGCCTTGACCTCTTTCAAAAAAACCCAAATATAAATGATAATTAACATTTTCTCTGCGTACAGTGTGCTTTGTATTTTTATAATTTTGTGCTTACCATTATGTATTAATAAGATTATATTGTGTGTATATGAAAAATGGAAGAAATTGCATTACAATTAGTACTATTGTTATGGGGATGGAGTCAGGGGTGGAGCTTGGGCGGGGGTACTCAGTTGGTATTTGTTAGGCTTAGGGGGTACTTGGCTTGAAAAGGTTGAGAAACACTGTCATAGACTGTTGATTATTTGTCAAATGCACAAGAATTACAATATATTGTTAAGCTTAGCAGTAGTTAAAAAAAACCCAGCATGGTGGGATGACCCCTAAACTTTGTTTAAGTAAAATTTTGTGTGTTTTTCATTTTTATATAAAGGAATAAAATTAGCCTTGTGGACAAACAAAATGTGTTAATTAATTTTTTGGGACCACCCTAGTATGTGCACTGTGCCTAATGTGAAATTTCACTTTAGAGCAAACCCTTTTTTTTTTTTTTTTTTTTTGCATCAGGCGGTGGTTTACTTGATCATAAACCTCTTGCTTAACTGCATGCTTTTGCCAGTGGTAGCTTTCTGCATCGACCCTTCACTGATTCCCAGACAAAGAATGTGGTAAATGCACAGAGACCACATGATAACACAGAACTTTAGGCTACTGGCTGATCTTCTGTAAAAATGATTGTGGTGGTAAAAATAACCAAAACCATTAACAGTGATAAAATGCTACTAGAATTGGTTATTTGAATTAAGTACAGTACTTTGACTGCTAAAGCTATTGTTGCTGAAATGCAATATCAATAATGCTTGTTTTAATTAGGTCTCTAATTAGGGACAGAGTAGTAACAGTTTCCTACCTCAAGTTTGTAGATATTATCCGGTAATACTTTTAACTTGGTTCCCTGATCTTGCCCAATGTAAAGCTTCTTTAGCAATGAAAGAGAAAAGATTTCCTTTGGAAAACGATTGAATTTGTTTCCAGTTAACCCCAGGTGTATTAATTTGGAGAGTTCCTTAATTTCTGAAGGTATCTAAATAAATAAACATTGTTAACAAGATCCATAAGAGCAAATCACTTATTTGTTTCTAAGTTGAACAAATGTAAGAAAAAAGTACATTTCTTAATTTAAAATAGTTACATATGGTTTTCCTATCTAGATCTAGCATAACAAAACTGAAAATGTCAGTTTAAGCTGCATTTGTTTCTAAGGGTACTGTAAATTTGTGAACAATACATAACAATCTATATCTATATCTATATATATATGTAAAATCGGATGTATCTGTGTGTGTATGTATGTATGCTCCAACTTAATCAGGTGAGAGCTGTATACTCCAATCCTAACAACCATTTCTAAAGCACTGTCACCCAGATCCTCATACAACATACCAGGCTCAAAACTTTCATAGCCTTGTGAATGACATGTCAAATCATCACTGGATCACTTTAATTTACTGCTATTTCTTTTAAGTTTCAGTTTTAACTTATTTATAAATATTATTTTATCAAAATACTTACACCCCTCTTCTATTAAACTGCGCTAGCAGTTTTTAGCGCAGAGAGCCGAGCTGAATGGCCCGCGCTGCTCCCAACGCTCATACGAACTCTACGAGCGTCGGGAGCAGCGCGGGCCATTCAGCGCGGCTCCCCGCGCTAGAAAACTGCTAGCGAGTTTAATAGAAGAGGCCTTTAACTTAAGTACTTGGCTTTGTGGTCATTTAAGGGATTGATATATCGCTGACATGTTTCACATCATGTTTTTTCAAGGCTTTAATCCCTATACTGATACACCACTTAGGCCCTCTTTTACTAAGGTGAGCTAACCGATTAGCGCATGCTAATCGATTTAGCATGCACTAAATGCTAATGCGTGCATGTTAGTCTATGGATGCATTAGTGTTTAGTGCATCTTAGTAAAACAGATTTAAGTATGTTCCAGTATAACTCTGAAACTCATGGACAGATTTCAACCAAACTTAGTATACATATGACTTACTATCTGGGAAAAAATACTGTGGGGGTGGGAAGGGGATGACATGTAAAAATTATCTAAAACAACAGATATTAGTGTCTAACCCATAGTTTTCGGGCTCACTGAGATGAATATTGACACTCCCAATGACGTTTAAGTCCAACTTCAGGCCCATAGAGGAGGACATTCTTGTGGGAAGGGGGTGACATGTTAAAATAATCGCAAATGCCAGATATTAGTGCAGAATCCATAGTTTTCGGGCTCCCTGAGATTAATAATGACACTCCCAATGCCGTTTAAGTTCAAGTTTAGCCCTATAGAGAGGGACATTCTTGTGGGAAAGGGGTGACATAAAAATAATCGCAAACGACAGATATTAGTGCATAATCCATAGTTTTCGGGCTCCCTGAGATTAATAATAACACTCCCAATGCCGTTTAAGTCCAAGTTTAGCCCTATAGAGAGGGACATTTTTGTGGGAATGGGGTGACATGTAAAAAATAATCGCAAACGACAGATATTATTGCATAATCCGTAGTTTTCGGGCTCCCTGAGATTAATAATGACACTCCCAATGCCAAGTCTAAACTGAACTAAACCTTAGGTTTGTATACCGCGCCATCTCCACAAGCGTAGAGCTCGGCACAGTTTACAGGGTTAGGTTGAAAAGGAGCTACAATGAAGGGTTATAGGAAAGGAGCTAGGAAGATAAAGAACCAAAGAGCGGGAGGTGTTAGATTTTTGAAAAGAGCCAAGTTTTCAGGTGTTTTCACGTTCAGCCCCATACAGAGGGTCATTCTTGCTGCTAAAAATGAAGATGTCCACAAAATAAACAATCAAATGCTTCCCGTTTTACCAGGCGTAATCACTGAATACAAGCCTATCGAGACCGGAAGATTTGGATAAATAAATATCCGGGCAACGCCGGCTCATCAGCTAGCACATAATAGAAAGAAGGCTATAAAGAAAAGAAAACCGGAAATAGAAACAGTCCAATCAACATCCAGATCTTGTTTTTCCATTTTGTGAACATGGTTTAGTAAATATACCTCCTCTTTTACTAAGGCGCGCTAGCTGTTTTAGCGCATGCTAAATGCTAACGCGTCCATAGACTATAATGGACGCATTAACGTTTAGCACGTCATAGTAAAAGGCTATCACATTCTGAATGGTGTGAACAATATACATTAGCTTTAGTCACAGACAAGAGAGATGCAGAGAGGGCTGTTTTCAATATGATCTCCAAGTCTGAGTTTGGACGTTTTGAAAAGTGCATCTAAAAGTCCTGCATAGAAAATGGCCATTTTTGAAACCACACGTCTATCTTGTTTTTTTCAAACATGACCACATCTCCTCGTAGACGTGCTTGCCCTTAGTGCATCTATCTTGTTTGACCTTTTTCAAAAAACAAATAAATTGTTTGTTAGAAAATCATGTGGCATTGTCGTATCACACAGTTTTATTTGGCATGTCTATGAGAGCTAAGAGCCAAATATCTTCCAATAATAACAAACTTTTAATGATTCTGACAGGAATTGCCATCCAATAAATCAAGTATAATTGGAAGGATTGGAAAAGATTGAATTATAGTTTTTGGTGGAATTCAGTGTGTCACTTGTATAAAATGGAAAGAGCGTTAGCAGTTCAAAAAGGATATTTTAATAAATTTAAGGATGTGTGTGGGCCATTAATAAATTATTGTAATGAATAGTTATCATTTTTCCCTCTGTAACATAAATGATTGTATGGGGTGGGGTTTTGATTTTTATTATTAGATATGAAGGGAAGGATAGAATTTATTGTATTATATTATATAGTTTATTTGATATTGATATGGTGGGTGGGATGAGGATAAATCTTATTTATGGAAAATTTTTGTGGAATTTCAAGTGATGTATTAATTTAATTGTTGTTATTTTCTGTGCACTTGATGTAAAATTTAAAATGAATAAAGAATATAAAAAACAAAAACAAAATGTCCAAATGCAAAGTGCACAAAACAAGTTATTGGGATGTAGAAGGGACCAGATATGTCAGCAGAGCAGTGGGGCAACCTAGGAGGCACTGCAGTGAACATCACATAAAAAGGCCCAGGCACAAATCTCAAGATAAGGCCCTTACATTGTATGAGCCCTCCAAACCCCACCCAAAACCTACTGGACCCACCTGCCTACCACTCTAGTAGCCCCTTATGTCTGCAGGTGTCACCTATATATATATATATCAGAATAGAAGGGAGAGGACGAAGGCATAGAGACGTTGGGTTCAGAGAAGTAGTTTCTTATTTTTCGGAGTTGCCGGAGGTAGTAGAATGAAGAGAAGACCGTTTGAGAGATATGGTTGGTAAGTGATAAGTTAGAGTCGAGAAGTACTTAGTGTTTGGCAGTTATGGTACATGATTCCCAGAGAAGAGGAGGGTGGTTGTAAGTGAGGTGCTCTTTGTGGAGTCAAAGGAGTTCAGTTTTTGAGGTGTATAGTTGTAGTTTGTAGACATCCAGATTTTGATTTCTGAGAGACAGTTCTGAAGTTTAGCAATCTGGGAGTCGCGGTTCTCTCCAAGTGGAAGATGTAGTTGGATGTTGTCGGCGAAGGAGTAGATCTGGATTTGGTGTTTATGGGCTATATCCAGAACGGGTGTAATTAGAGATTAAACAAAAGACAGGATAGTATTGCTTCTTGTGGAAAGCTGTACTTGATTGGTTTTGATAGGGTAGTCTAGCAGAACGCATTGGGATCTTTTACTTAGGAAGGATGTGAACCAGAGTAGTGCCATATCTCGGAGAACAAACTAAGTGTAAAGTTGAATGCCCAATTTTGTAGAAAATTAGGGAGCAAATGTATTCTGAACAGTGATTGAAATAGGAGGACTGCACTATTTTCTAAAGATATCTGAAGAAAATTTTTGTGTATGTGTGATTTTCTTCACTTACTCTATGAATACTCATTTATGAAATTCTTTCTTAACCACAATCATAATCTTGTTAAATAGCTGTTGTCACATTTCTAGACAGTGGTAGACTTTCACTTTAAAAAAACTACACTACGTACTTGGATATTATCCCCCCCAATATTCAGCCGGCGACAGTCAGTGTTTTTATAAGTGCTGATCATCACTGGCTAAATTATGCCCTGAGTGCTGGGTCATGTCCAGATACCAACATTGAATACTGGGGCTTAATTCTTGGTTTAGGGGCCTAGACGATATTCAGGTGGGCCCGCATAAGAGTTATGGGGGTCCCAGCTGATTATTGGACCTGGGCCCGCAGAAGTATTTTTTTCTTTAACTAAATAAAACCCCTGTGCCCCCCTCCTGCCCATCCCCCAACAATGACTCCTTTCTCCCCATCTCCCCTGCCTGCCTGCCCCCTTTTAATATGTAGGTAGGCCCACCCGGGCCTATCTACATATCTGGTGGTCCAGCAGGGGTTTTCAGGGGCAGAAGTGTTCCTGCCCCCTCGTGGCAGCCTTTCAAAATGGCCACCGCAACTTCTCATTGCAACTCATGGTACTTCCCACATACACCCCATCACAAAGGCCCCATGCTTTTGTTTTTTGACTTCGTGCTCCTCATCTACAGTTCCCCTCAGGCTGGCACCCAGGGGCCACAGAGCCATGGCCTTCTCAAAACCCCTACTTCCCATCTGTACACTACCTAATATCACCGATAAAATACTGTAGAACTACATGGTTTGTACTGTGATAACTTCACCTTTCAAGATGAATAGTTATTACTCCAAATTATAATAAGCATTAGCAAATCTACAAATTAAAATAATGATAAAAGTACATATAGGACATAGTACCTTGCGTAGTCTATTGTCATCCAATGACAGCATTTCCAAATTTATCAAAGCACAGATTTCAATGGGAAAATCAAGGAATAAATTTTGACTTAAGTTTAATATTCTGATTGCTGTTAATTCAACAAAGGCGGATGGCAACATTTTCAGACGTGTATTTTTCAAATAAAGCACACACAATGAGGTCAGAAAGCATAGATGAAGTGGAAGCACTTTCAGAATGTTGTCAGATAGATCAAGTTCACTTAGCTCTGTGAGTTCGCGAAAGCTTGTAGGAACAGTGCGCAAGTTGTTACCAGCAGCAGTAAACACAGACAATTCTCTGCAATGACACAATGACTTGGGAATGAATTGTACATCATTGAATCCAATAAAGAGTTTCATCAGCTTTGATAAAGAGGCAATCTCTACAGGGATGACGCTCAGAGCATTTTTCTCTATGTCTAACACTTCCAAATTTTGGAGCTTACACAGCTCCAGTGGAAATATTTCAAATTTATTCTGCTGCAGATAAAGTTCTTTAAGTTGACTGAGGTTGGTTATTTCTTTGGGTAGAAAATTTAGATTATTCCCAGAGAGTCCAAGCAGTTCCAGATGATGAAGGTACCTACAAATCTGAACTGGAAATTCTTCCAAATTTATTTTGTAAAGCCTCAACTCACGGAGAGTATAAATTCTGCTTACTATATTTAGTGCAATCGGAGGGAGTGGATTGCTGCTGAGATCTAAGTTTTCAAGCTTCTTTAGTTCCCCAAACTCTTCACTAATGTATTTCAGCTTATTATTGTTTAGATAAAGAACTTTCAAATTCTGAAGGTGACGGATGTTTTCAGGGATGCTTTCTATCAAGTTTTTTTCCAAATGCAGCTCCTCAAGATCTTCCAGCTCATAAATATAATAGGAAATCATTTTAAGCCCTTTTTCAGCTAAATCTAAAAACAGTGTTCGGCCTTGCAATTGTTTAGGAAGACCATTTATGGACTTTAAAAACTTTTTCAGAGAAGCTGACTCCAGTAATTTGTCACTGTTCTTTAATAACATAGATGTGACAGGTTTTGTAAGACTCAACACTTTGTCAGCAGTGTTTCCGTCCTGATGAATCATTTATGATGCTGGGTCTATAGGTCATCAGAAACTGAAAAACAAACAAAAAAAGAGCTCAGTTTTGTTTACCCCCCTTTTTTTTTTTTTTTTTAATTATGCTACTAGTCAGTTCCTGTTTCTTGAAGCTAATGCAAAAAAGTTTGAATTAGAGCAGGGGTTCTCAGCCCAGTCCTTGAGTCACATCTAGGCAGTCAAGTTGTCAAGATCCCCACAGTGAATATGCATGAGATCAATTTGCTCTCAGTTGAGGAAAATCTGTCTGGCTAGGTGTGTCCAGAGGACTGGATTGAGAACCCCTGCATTAGAACCATGAGAGCTGATGGCTGAGCGCGCAGCTTCTATCTAATACAAACATAATGACAACGTTTTGCTCACTGATGCAGTAAACAAATCATATGCAAATTTGATGCATGCAGAACTTGAGCACTAATTAGGGAGAGCACACTAGATGCAAGAGCACACATCAGCTGGAATAGAAATAGGCATCAAATAGTCACAAATGCTAGAACAAGTTCTGTGTTGTGCACACCTTATACTACTACTACCATTATCATTGTATATTAAATAGTCTTCTGCATACTTCTCTGCATTGGAGCCGAATAGCTTACACGTTATTTCATTACTATCAATTTTAATTAGACTTTGCTTTTCTTGTTTTTGCTTTCTCTTGATCATGACAGGAATAGCTGTCCAAATGGTCACACATAACTGGAAGAGCCATGACAGACTTAATTACACATTTTGGTGGGCAAATGTGCGTACCACATATAAATATGAGAGAATGAATGCGGAATATTTGGGTTTTAGTAATTCATTTAATAAAGTGTGGAGCCCATTGACTGCATTTGTTACCTCACTGTAATGGTCATGTATTTCTCCTTTTCTTAGATTTCCTTACACATCCAGGGTGGGTGGGTGGGGGGAGGGAAATGTATTTTGAGGATTAAAATTACTTAATTATAATATTGCAGTCACATAATGTTTTATTGTATTAATAATTGGGAGGAGGGTGGGAGAAAATGATTGCTTTATGTATTATTGTGTAATTAATAGTGTGTTTTATGCAGTATTTTATGTTCAATTAATTGTATTGCACTGTAAAAGTTGAAAATCAATAAAAACTGTAAGGCTGTTTAGATTCTTTAATTTCTAAATTTGTATTTTGTATTTCTTATCTTTTCATTACTTTTAATTCTTTTTTTTTTGTAGGGCTGCATTGCGATTAAAATTGATAACGGCAATTAATCACATGATTAACAGTATGCTATTTATTTATTTTATCTCCACTCTAGATCCTTGTGACGCTGGGCAATAGAGGGTTAAGTGGCTTGCACAAGGAGTATAGTGGGGGGAAAATAAATAACCCCCTCTTTTACTAAGTCATGAGAGAGGTTTTTTTTTTACTGTGGCCTGGGGTGCTGAATGCTCCAACGCTGTGCCAACGCTCATAGGAATTCTATGAGCATCCGAGCACCATTGGAACCATGGTAGAAACCTTTATCACAGCTTAGTAAAAGGGGGAGTAAATAACTTTAATCATATGATTAACTGTAATTTAAAATTTTAATAGAAAGGCAGCCCTAATTTTAACCTGCGGTACAATGGTGTCTAATGTTTAATTTTGTGTAGGATAAGAGTTGGTGCAACCATTATCTGTATCATGCACCCAACAAATACATTACATTACATTTGTGATTTCTATTCCGCCTGTGCCTTGCGGTTCTAAGCGGATTACAGTTAAAAGAGATCAGGACATTACCGAATTACATTACAACGATTTAAGTAAATTACATGTTGTGGTATAGAAATACAAGTATAAGATATCTGGATTTATCGATAGAATAACTTGACAGGGTTCAAGTAGTTACAAGGTTCAGTGGGGAAAACAATATAGGCAACTGAAGAAAGATACCTAACTTTGAAGGAATCAGTTAAGTGGATATCTAAGGGAGATGCTTATTTAGGAGAAGGTTAAATGGATACCTAAGGAAGATGCTTATTTAGGAGTTTGGATATTTTTCGTGTGCAGGTGTTATGTTAGCAGAATATACTCATTTTGGCCCCACTGTTAGGCACATTTGCTTTTTTTTTTTTGGGGGGGGGAGAGTAACTGACTATGTTAAAGCATTTATTCTACTTTCCACATTGTTCCCACTCCTTTTGCAACATTCAGGGCTCCTTTTACAAAGCCGCGCTAGTGGATTTAACGGGCGCAACTTTTCATCATGCGCTAACCCCTGCGCCGGGCAAAAAACCTACCGCCTGCTCAAGAGGAGGCAGTAGCGGCTAGTGCGGCCGGCGGTTTAGTGCGGCTTTGCAAAAGGAGCCCTCAGTTTAGGGCTCCTTTTACAAAGTTGCGCTAGCGGGTTTAACGCCCGCGACTTTTCATCACGCGCTAACCCCCCGCGCCGGCCGAAAAACTACCGCCTGCTCAAGAGGAGGCGGTAGGGGCTAGCGCGGCCGGCGGTTTAGCGCGCGCTGTTACACGCGTTAAACCGCTAGCGCGGCTTTGTAAAAGGAGCCTTTAGTCTCTTCGTGAGTAGACTGTCTCAAAGACAAAATATGTATTGCATTTCTTTAATACAATTCCAAATAAATCCCACTATTTTAGTTGCCATGACCTCATCCTCGGACAACAGATTTTACAGCTTAATTATGTGTGGTCTGAAAAAAAAAATATTTATTTACTGTTAAAAACTTGTGGAGGGGGAGCCCTTTACTTTTTCTTTCTTTTTTTTTTTTTCTTTCTTTCTGTATATGGTGGCAATAGAGAGAGCCTTTATTGAAGAAGGCCAGAAATAACGTTCACTACAGCCGCTCCTTGTCAAGTTTTGTCTCTTTCAAATGCATTTCTACGGTTAAGAGGTTTTACTATTGCCATAAATTGCCCAGCAAAACACACATCGTCCTACCCCTTTCGCGCACTAAAATACACTAACTTCAGCTCTAGTTATTATCACTCGTATAGGAATTTCTAGGCTAACGAACCCGCCTTGTCCCGTACAGAAGAAATGTCCCTCGAAACCCAGAGATTCGTAAGGGCGCGCCTGCTCCGGCTTCTTCCCTTTTCCCGCTCCCGGGCAAGTCCTAGGAGTTGGGTCAGGAGCGCGCGGGATAACCACCGCGTCGCCTCGGCAACCACACAGCGACGCCGCGACGCACACCCGCGCTGGGACGGACGTTGGCAGCCGCGCGCCGAAAAAAAAACACCCGCGAGGATTGACCCTGACCGCCCCCACCCCCTCCGGGCCCCGCGTTTCCGAGCGGAGCTGCCTGATCGCGCTCGTCCACGTTGCTCCCCTCCCCCCCCCCCAACGTCCTCCTTTCAGGTAAGTTACCTACTAAGCATTCCTGTTGCGCCACTAGACGTACGCAGCGCTGCACAGCACATCAAACCACAGCAGAGGCAGTTCCTGCTCAAAAGACGAACCGGTGCATCAATACACGGTGCTCAGGTGGGGGGAATGATAAGACAGATATTGGTGCTTAGCAGGTGGGTTGGAGTTTGGAACTGAAAGCAGCTTCCAAGAACTGGGCTTTGAGTCTGGATTTGAAGACTGCCAGAGACAGAGCTTGACCTACAAGTCAGGCAGTTTGTTCCAAGCATAGGGTGCAGCAGAGGAGGAAGGGACGGTTTTTCCCGCGGGAAGGGGTAAAACGCGGACCTCACGGACCTGACGGACCTCGCAGTTCTAAACCCGTACCGCCTTAAAAATCTGAGGTCTGTGTCCGTGGCGTTTGTAATTGCTGTTGCTGACAGACCTGGATGAGATTTTTGCACTGACGGATCCGTCTCAGCATAGGGAGGG
The DNA here is from genome assembly GCF_902459505.1 of Geotrypetes seraphini. Classification (NCBI taxonomy): domain Eukaryota; kingdom Metazoa; phylum Chordata; class Amphibia; order Gymnophiona; family Dermophiidae; genus Geotrypetes; species Geotrypetes seraphini. Next base: position 169,964,575 of record NC_047092.1, on the reverse strand, counting down.
AAAAGTGTTAGGATCCGTCAGCGCTAAAAATCTCTTCCAGGTCTGTCAGAGCCAGAGACTAGTGCTGGAGCGGCAGAGCAGAAGCCAAGAGAGCGGGGACATAGGTTTTGGACGTGCGTTATGGAAAAGAAGTCTCCAAACTCCAGCACTAGTCTCTGGCTCTGACAGACCTGGAAGAGATTTTTAGCGCTGACGGATCCTAACACTTTTCCCTCCCTATGCTGAGACGGATCCGTCAGTGCAAAAATCTCATCAAGGTCTGTCAGCAACAGCAATTACAAACGCCACGGGCACGGACCTCAGATTTTTAAGGCGGTACGGGTTTAGATCTGCGAGGTCCGTCAGGTCCGCGTTTTACCCCCCTCCCTTTTCCCGCTGCCAGCGCCAGACTGGACACTCCCAGGTAAGTCCTAGGAGTTGGGGCAGGAGCGTGCGGAATAACCACCGCCATAGGTGAGGGAGAAAGGTACACATGCTACCTATCTCCTGTGGTGGTTCTGAAGTTAACCCACTTTCTAGATTGGATAGAAATAGAGAAACTTAGGGCACTTACCGACCTAGGGCTTGTGCTAGATATCGTAGTGCCCGTGGCAGAAATTTGGAAGAGGGATCCAAAGCCCAGCAACTGCCTTTGGGTAAGGGGCCCAAGACAATTGCACTCCTTTCCCCAACTCTGGTGGTGCTGAAAGGCCCGTGTTGGAGCTGATGCTAAAACCAATGCCAGCAATTAAAAAGGGTTCATAGACAACGGTGCGAAAGACAAAAGCGCGTGCCGACAATTGAGCGCAGCGCGCGCCGCTGTGCCGCTCTAAATTACAGTTTTTAGGTGCTCTGATGGGGGGTTTTGTTGGGGAGCCGCCCCAGTTTACTTAATAGACATCGTGCCGGCGTTATGGGGGGTTTGGGGGGTTGTAACCCTCCACATTTTACTGTAAACTGAACTTTTTCCCTAAAAACAGGGAAAAAGTGAAGTTTTCAGTAAAATGTGGGGGGTTACAACCCCCCACGCCCCCCACAACGCGGCGTGATCTCTATTAAGTAAAGTGGGGGATTCACCCCCCCACGCCCCCCCTGTCAGAGCACTAAAAACAGTAATTTAGAGCGGCGCAGAGGCGCGCACTGCGCTCAATTGTCTGGGCGCGCCTTTGTCCCGGCGCGCTTTTGACCTGACACCGTTAAAAAGCACTAATGTGTGGGCGAATGCACAGACAGCTTAAGAATGAGAAGCAAACGTGCGCTAAACCAAGGAAGATGACTTGAAAGCAAATGTTGCTTGTTTTTTGTGCTTAAATATCAGGTTTCAAGGTTCAAGGTTTATTAACATTTGATTTATCGCTAAATCTGTTTACAAAGCGATTTACAAAATAAAACATAAAATATAAAGATACAAAATTAAAACTCAATAACATAAGTTTAAGACAAGACAAACTTGAGATGGAGGGAAAGATAGGGAAAAGATTACATCTGTCTTAGTTAGGAAAACAAGTAGGGAAAAAAACATAAGGGAAAGGGTTAGATTCAAAGTTAAAATGCTAAGAAAAGATTAAATAATATTAAGTGTTAAAAGCGTCTTTAAAAAAGTGTGTTTTCAAAGATTTTTTATAAGAATGTAAGTCTCTTTCAATTGTAATATAGTGCAAACAATTTTTGAAAGGCTCATATTTGAGGGCCTGAGATAGTCACGTGGGATCTCTCAGAGAGAGAGAGAAAAAGATAATGGTTACTGCAGATGGGCAGACTGGATGGGCCATTTGGCCTTTATCTGCCGTCATGTTTCTATATTTAAAAGCACAGAACAGCGGCGATTTGTGCTTACACTTCCGGGTTTGCCTGGGCATACACACGTGATCACGCTTGCCGCAAACCATTTATACGCATGTGCCAGGCATGGTCCTCCCCTTGCTTTTGATTGCTTAGTGCCAATTAACTGCACATGTCATTTGCATAAGATTGTTTTAGCATTCTTTTCTACACTATGGCCTTTGTGTTATGTTCTTCTGTGCCCCGCTTTGATTAGCTTCTATTGTATAGAACTTTTAGTGTAAATCTGCACCGTTTTAGGAGCCCTTCTCTGATGTACAGTGCACAACCTCTTTCCACCTGGATGAAACGTTAGGACATTTAACACATGCGACCCATTCAGAGGTCAGACTCATCTCATGGATTTGTGTACTGCAGGAAAGTGTAGGGAGGAATGAGGGTGAACAAATTGGATTGGGGAACGCAAGCAAAGAATCCAGCAAAACTGCAGTGATATATCGAATCGAAGAACAAAAGAAAAAAAAAACCACAGGAATGGTGTACAAGACGCCAAGTCTTTAATGAACAAACATAAATATAATCATAGACGTAGTCATAAAACAGTTTGTATCCCACAAGGGTTGGGTCCCGGTTTATCAACCCTTGTGGATACAAACTGTTTTATGATTACGTCCATGATTATATTTGGTTCATAGACAGTAACGCAGAAGACAAAGGCGCGCGCCGACAACTGAGCGCAAGACGGAGGTGCGCGCCGAAGAAAAAGACTGGTTTTAGGGGCTGCGACGGGGGTTTTTGTTGGGGAGCCCCCCCACTTTACTTAATACATATCGCGGTGGCGTTGTGGGGGGTTGTAACCCCCCACATTTTAGTGAAAACGTAACTTTTTCCCTAAAAACAGGGAAAAAGTTAAGTTTTCAGTAAAATGTGGGGGGTTACAACCCCCCAAACCCTCCACAACGCGGCGCGATCTGTATTAAGTAAAGTGGGGGGGGGGTTCCCCCCACACCCCCCGTCGTAGCCCCTTTGGTGCGCGCCTCCGCGCTGCGCTCAGTTGTCTGCTCGCGCCTTTGTCCCGGCGCGCTTTTGACCTGACACCTTATATTTATGTTTGTTCATTAAAGACTTTGGAGGACCACCAGGCCAGTCGGGTTTTCAGGATAGCCCTACTGAATATGTATGGAGCAGGTTTGCATGCCTGGCACCTCCATCATATGCAGATCTCTCCCATGCATATTCATTAAGGCTATCCTGAAAACCCAACTGGCCTGATGGTCCTCCAGGACAGGGTTGGGAACCACTGGTGTACACCATCCCTTCAGTTTTTTCTTTTGTTCTTCAAATTGGATTGGGGGGCATAAGGAAAGAAGCGAGAGTAAGTAGGGTAAGAGGATTAATCTAATATAACAATGACAGGTAAAAAAAAATGAATGTTGTATCTCATTAAATGTTACAGATCATTAGAGATTTTTTTTCAAGTGCAGTATATTTTGCTTTTCTTGGCAAACAGCCATGTCAGCAGATCTCAGACAAAATTATCTGGAGCTGTGTGTGGCGTTATCGCAGCCAGTGAATCCTTTCATTGAAGAGATGCTTCTACAAGCATGTCAAAAGCAAGATCAGTAAGTAGATGTTAACAACTAATATGTGCCATGAAAAGATATGCTGTATGGGGGTTGCTCTTCATAGGGATTCTCCATGCATGACTGGCAGGGGGAGGGCACCTTGAATATCTCCTCAGGGAAAAGAGAAACGCCTGGGAAAGGCCAGCAAAGTAAGCGTTACATCCAGAGGCCTAGCGAGGGCGAGAGACGCCTAGGGTGGAGGCACCCCCTTCCCCGCCCTCTTCTTTGCCCCCCACCTCCACATGCTCCTTCCCTGCCCCTTCCTCCCATGCGCGTGCCGCTTCCCTTCTCTGTAACGTTCCTGGCGCCGGCAGCAACCCCCCAAACTGCTGTTGTGCCAGCGTTGGCACTTCCTCTGCCGGCACCTCCTAGGCGCAGGTCTAGGAACGTTACAGAGGTATGGGGGAAGGGAAGTGGCATGCATGTGCGGCAGTGGGGGGGGGGTCGAGGAAGGAGCAGGGGGGAAGAGAGGAGGATGGGTGCCAGTGCCCTCATTAAGATGGCGCCCAAGGCGGACTGCCCCCCCTGCCCCCCCTTACTATGTCACTGGTCGCATCTGCGCATGTTTGGAGGTCCTCCGGATGCGGTCCCGAGTTCAGGGCCTTCTAAAACCTGGACGAACTGCTGGGTTTTGGAAATCTGTCTGGACACCTGGACAGTCCTCTAAAAAAGAGGAAATGTCCTGGTTTCCCCAGATATCTGGTAACCCTATTCTTGTTCTGTACTCAACTCATATATTCTATGAAACACAGTACAGTCAAACCTCGGTTTGCGAGTACCGTATTTTCACGCATATAACGCGCGCGTTATACGCGTTTTTACCTACCGCGCATACCCCTCGCGCGTTATACGCGTGAGCGCGGTATACAAAAATTTTTTTACATAGTTCCCACCCCGCCCGACGCCCGATTCACCACCCCCAGCAGGACCGCTCGCACCCCCACCCCGAACGACCACTCGCACGCGCTCCCACCCGCACCCGCATCCACGATCGGAGCAAGAGGGAGCCCAAGCCCTCTTGCCCGGCCGACTCCCCAACTCCCCGACAATATCGGGCCAGGAGGGAGCCCAAACCCTCCTGCCCTCGACGCAAACCCCCCTCCCTCCAACGACCGCCCCCCCCCAAGAACCTCCGACCGCCCCCCCAGCCGACCCGCGACCCCCCTGGCCGACCCCCACGACACCCCCCACCCCCCTTCCCCGTACCTTTGGTAGTTGGCCGGACAGACGGGAGCCAAACCCGCCTGTCCGGCAGGCAGCCAACGACGGAATGAGGCCGGATTGGCCCATCCGTCCCAAAGCTCCGCCTACTGGTGGGGCCTAAGGCGCGTGGGCCAATCAGAATAGGCCCTGGAGCCTTAGGTCCCACCTGGGGGCGTGGCCTGAGGCACATGGGACTGTGAACGGAGAGTCGGGACAGCGCACGGAGAGTCGGGGCAGTGCACGGAAAGTCAGGGAGGGTGAACGGAGAGTCGGGACAGCGCACGGAGAGGCGGGGCAGTGCACGGAAAGTCAGGGAGGGTGAACGGATAGTCGGGACAGCGCACGGAGAGTCGGGGAGGGCGAAAGGAGAGTCGGGGTGGCCAGAGGAGAGTCGGGGCGGGCAAAAGGACAGTCGGGCTGCATGCGCGGTATACCCGTGAGCGCGGTATACAAAAGTTTTTGTACATAAAATCGTGGTTTCTGCGCGCTATACCCGTGTGCGCGTTTTACACGGGTGCGCGTTATCTGCGTGAAAATACAGTAATCCGGTTTGCGAGTGTTGTGCAAGACGAGCAAAACATTCTCGCAAAACTTGTCTCGCAAACCGAGTGTTGACTCGATTTGCGAGCACCCCCCTCCCCAAGAACCGGCATCGCTCTCCCCCGCTCGCAAAGGCCCCCCCTACTCGAACCGGCACCTCCCCCCCCCCCCCCCCCCGTGTGAACCGGCACCCCCTGCCCGAACAACTTGAATGAGAATCTCGGTGAGAGGGAGAATTAGAAGGCCTTGAGCATGCGCAGATGCATGCTCAAGCCCCGGCAGAGGCAGGAAGTTCTTCAAGCGGCACTGGCACGTCCTGTGGGCTGCGTGCCGGTGCCAGACAGGGGGTAAGTTTCAAGTTGTTCGGGCGGGGGGTGCTGGTTCGCGCGGGGGAGAGCAGCACCGCTGGCCTCGGGGGAAACTCGCTTTGATAAACGAGTATTTTGGTTTATGAGTACAGTGGTGCCTCACACAACGAACTTAATTCGTTCCAGGAGCAAGTTTGTTATGCGAAAAGTTCGTTGTGTGAAACGCGTTTTCCCATAAGAATACATGTAAAACAAAATAATTCGTTCTGCAGCCCTGTTTTCCCATAAGAATACATGTAAAACAAAATAATTCGTTCTGCAGCACTACCCGCCCGATCGCAGCGTTCCGCCATTTCCCTCCCTCCACCTCACCTTATATGCAGAGTTTGCCAGCTTTCTTTTTCACCCAGCCGCACGCTTTCAAAAAGCTGTGCACGCGCAGCTGCTGGAGTTGATCAATGTTCTCCTCTCCTGCAACTTCCGGTTTCCGGTTGCGTCAGAGGAGAAGATTGAACAACAGAGCATGCGCGCATGTGCTGCTCTTTGAAAGTGTGTGGCTGGCCGAAAAAGAAAGCCGGAAAACTCGGCATCTAAGGTAAGGTGGAGGGAGATGATGGAACACTGCATTCAGACAGGAGGGTGCTGCTGTTCCCGGCTCACATTAGGAAGCGGCGAGAGTAGTTCCGCCCCCCCCCCCGGGCCCCTCGGGCGACTTCGTTGTGTGAAACGAAGTTCGTTATAGGGAGCAAGACAAAAAGTTCGTTATGCGCAGCGTTCGCTGTGCGAGGCGTCCGTTATGCGAGGCACCACTGTATGCTTCTGGAACGAATTATGCTCGTAAACCAAGATTCCAGTGTACATGCATGCATTGCAACTGTGCTTTTGCTCTTCCCAAACAAGAGGGAGAACATTACAATTGGTACAAAATACCGCAGCTAGGTTAGTAATGGGAGTTGATAGGATGGCACATATTACACCAATTCTGAAGCAATTACATTGGTTACCAGTTGTATTCTGGGTGCAACGTAAAGTTTCTGTGGTCCATCAGACTATTTACCATCGAACAGCATGGTACTTTCGACATGTTGTGGCACTCCATAAGCATAATAGATCTTTACGATCCGAAAATCCAAATCTATTAATTCCAATAGCGCAGGGAAATTTGCAGAAACTAGAGCGTTGACTTTCTGTATTGCTGGTGTTAAAATGCGAAATGCTCTGGTGGGCCAATTGCGACTGAGTGTAAACTGGTTTCGATTCAAGAAACAGTTAAAAACTCAACTGCTATACTGCATTTTTGTGATTTATTAGTCGGCATTTGAAGAAAAGAATCTGCTTAATCATGTTTGCTATTGTACTCTTGCGATTTAGTAGTTGAAATTTGAAGAGAAGGATTGTTTAATTATGTAGATTTTATGATATGGTTTGTTTTTATCTTATGTATGTTTTAATTGATATAAACCGTTTAGTTTTTTTTTGTAAACGGTATTAAAAAAAGTTTTAAATAAATAAATAAATAATGCCCCTAGGAATGCTTATGCGGAGATCATTTTAACATAGGTACACTCTTTTCGTGCATTTATTTTTTACATGCATACGAATTGTAAAACAAGCTTTAGATGCTGAAAAAGCTTTAAAAAATTGTGCCAGTATGGGACTCCTCAGAACTCGGGGGGAGGAGTTGAATGGGTGACTCAGAAATAGAGGGTTTGTTAGTACAGTGGTACCTTGGATTACGAGCATAATCCGTTCCAGGAGCATGCTCGTAATCCAAAATGCTCGTTTATCAAAGCGAGTTTCCCCATAGGAAATAATGGAAACTCGCTTTGATGCGTTCCCCCCCCGAGAACCGGCATTGCTCCCCTCGAAGGCCCCCCCCCTGCGATCAGGCCCCCCCCCTGCGATCCGGCACCCCCCCTGCCTCAAACCGGCACCCCCACGCCACGATCCGACCCTCCCCCGATACGATTGGTCCCCCCCGCCACGATCCGACCCCCCCCCCCGACACTATTGGGCACCCCCCCGACACGATCCGACATCCTCCCCAACACAATTGGGCACCCCCCCGCCGCTTCTTACCCTCATCTGGGCACTCTTGAAGATCGGCCTACTCGTCTGCTGGGCCTTGAGCATCTGAGCATGCTCAAGGCCTGCGAGTTCACGTTCACGTTCAGAACGTGAACTCGCAGGCCTTGAGCATGCTCAGATGCTCAAGGCCCAGCAGACGAGTAGGCCGATCTTCAAGAGTGCCCAGATGAGGGTAAGAAGCAGCGGGGGGGGGGGGGGGCCCAATCGTGTCGGGGGGGGGTCGGATCGTGGCCGGGGGGGGTGCCCAAACATGGTGGGGGGGGGTGCCGGATTGCGGGGGAGGGGGGTGCTCATAAATCGAGCCATGATCGGTTTCCGAGGCACCGATTTTGCAAATGTTTTGCTCGTCTTGCAAAACACTCGCAAACCGGTGCACTCGTAAACCGAGGTACCACTGTATTTGCAGAGAAAAAAATATAGCCTGCAGCATTAGGTGTCACTAGGCATCCTAACTTCAGGTACACCATATGTATGCCAGTGTTTTTTTTTCCTAAATACAGGCAATCCCTGGGTTAAGAATGAGTTACGTTTTTAAAGCTGTTCTTAAGTCGGATTTGTATGTAACTCAGAACTTGTAGATTTTAAGATTCTTGCTGCTTAACTCTGCTTCCAGCTGACAAAAGGGCCAACTGTCCCTAGTTCCAGTGTTCCCTCTAAGGTACAACATGCAAAACCACACACTATTCTTAATGTGGCCATGCATCGTTCCTGAATCTGCTACAGGAGAAGTGTAGGAGTCTAGGCCACTGCAAATACTGCTCAGTGAAATCAAATGAAGCCACGACCACGCTCTTAAGTAGCAACATTCCAAAGCTGAGATTGTGATGTCATAATGCCTCATTCCACCAGTGCCTAAGAGCCAACTTCATCAGTGATATCACAATTGCTTGATTATTCCTATATAGGCAGTCCCCGGATTAAGAACAAGTTATGTTTTTAAAGCTGTTCTTAAGTCGGATTTGTATTTAACTCAGAACTTGTAGATTTTAAGATTCTTGCTGCTTAACTCTGCTTCCAGCTGACAAAAGGGCCAACTGTCCCTACCAGTGTTCCCTCTAAGGTACAACATGCAAAACCACACACTATTCTTAAGGTGGCCATGCATCATTCCTGAATCTGCTGCAGGAGAAAATACTGCTCAGTGAAATCAAATGAAGCCACAACCATGTTCTTAAGTATGAGTCGTACTTAAGTTGGGCGTCTCTAACTTGGGGACTGCCTGTGCCTTAGATGCCTAACAGCGCCTAATTAAAACAAAAGGCACCTAATTTGATCAGACGCCCCATGATCCGCCAATAATCACCCCCACTTTTAGGTAGGCACTTTGGACTAGGCCACTGCTGTTTATAGAACCATGTTTTTTGAGTTAGGTGCCTAACTTTCAATTAAGTCCAATTAATGGCAATTATAAGGTAAGTGCCAATATTGTTACCAATTAAGCCTATTACCCAATTAAGTTAGGCGCCTACATTGGCTAGGCACGCTGATGTAGGCATTTTATAGGTGTGTTCTTAATTTCAACAGGTTGTCACATGAAATCAAAATAAACATTGCTGGAAACAACCGTTTGGTGCCAGTCCAGAGGATTACAGATGAAGATGCTCTGGTTCTTAGCTTTGTGTTACGTAGTAACATGTCTATCATAGGTATGTCGTCTGATACCAAGGAAGGAGTGGCCTAGTGGTTAGAACTATAGCCTCAGTACCCTGAGTTTGTGGGATCAAACCCTGCGCAGCTCCTTGTGATCCTGGGCAAGTCACTCAATCACTCCATTGCTCCAGGTACATTAGATAGATTGTGAGCCTGCCGCGACAGACAGGGAAAAATGCTTGAGTTCCTGAATATAAACTGCTTAGACAACCTCCATTGATGGGCGGTATTCAAATAAATAAATAAATACTCATTCATAATGGAATGGAAATAAGGACATGGAAAAAACATAAATACATTAGGATTAGAGATGAATATATGAATTTGCTGACATCTTATATATATTATGGGATAATATACATCTTATATATAATATACATATTATATACATATAATATACATATATACATATAATATACATATACATATAATATAATATACATATACATATAATATACATATACAATATAATATACATATACATATAATATACATATAATATACATATATAGATAATATACATCTTATATATATTATGGGATAATATACATTTATTACTGGCAGTGCATTTGAAGCCACAAAGAGTTATTTAAAGTATTAAGTTAAGATTTTTGCGGTTAATCGGGTCTCAGCATGCCTGGGTAGGTAGAACCGACGTTTCAGCCATCATAATGTGGCTGAAACGTTGGTTCTACCCACCCAGACATGGCAAGACCCGGACAACTGCAACAATCATGACATCAGCCGCAGAAACCTAAGAGAATGTTGGTTCTAAGGATATGCCTTTTGCTGTTTTCTTTGCTTATTATTTTTAATGATAAGCTTAAAAATATTGAGTATGGCTGTTATATCTGAACTAGAGCTTTCAAAACTGGTAAATTCCTAGTGGGGCATAAAAAGCTGGGATGAGTTTTCGATGGTTAAGCCGCTAAAATACTTGCATGCTAAACTGGCTGGAACCGGTTTCACAAGCATGTTAAAGGCGGATTTTAATTTTGAGAATCTGCCCCTAGGTTCTTACCTCGATAATCTTCTTTCTAGTAGACATATTCTCCATTCCTGTAGCTTGCCCTGTCTGTGGATAATTCACTTGCTTCCTACCTCAATGAGACCTGATATCTGAACATTTTGGGTCTTTGGTCAAGCTTCAACAAGAATAGTGACATTGGCTACTGGGTTGAAGTATCTAGGGAATTTCTATACATTGCCCCCACACTCTTAGTGCGGGTTGTGCTCAAGTTGGTAATTTGTTAGATTTTCACCTTGTTACGTATTGCAAATGTTTGAATCTGGGTATTTGTTATATATTTGCTGATATGTTTCATGTTTTGAACACAACAGACATGTTTCTCAGGGAGACTCCCAGTACCCTTCCCTCTTCTGTTCCTTTACAGGGCTGACTGTCTGCTTTGGTATGCACTGATGAGTTGAAGGACATCGCAGAGGTAAGAGAGGAGGAGCAAAATAGTATGCAAATGAAGCTTCCTACAAGAGTTCTTGCAGGAATGGATTGACTACCCGAAAGTTCAGAAATGGAGTGTATGTCTACTAGAAAGAAGATTATTGAGGTAAGAACCTAATCTTTCCTATCAGTGGTTTTAAGGCATTAAGACACTGCTATGGGTTTCCTGTAGTCACAGATATTAGAACAGAACTTTGGAATGAAGTAGTTCATTTTAACCATCTCTTTTCACAAAAATCTATAATTTATGTGTAGTCACATTATGTTTATATTACAATCTGTGTCCTTCAGGTCTGGATCTTAGGTATAACAGATTAACTGATAAAGGAGCAGAGTATATTGGAAGATTACTTCAGGTATGTTTCTTTTGAATATTAAAGTCAGTTGTGTAGATATAACAGCAGTGAAAATAAGGGTTTTAAACTTATCCCCTGATATTCAGCTGGTGGTGGGCAGCACTGTTAATGTCTACCAGTGGGCCATTCAATGCTGGACCATATCCGGTCATCGGCACTGAATATCCATTTTGTTATAAGCTGGTTAGTGCATGCTCAGTTAACTCAAGGGCAAATTCTATAAGAAGCGCCCAAAAGTTAGGCGCCTAATTAGGCACTGCTCAGCACGATTCAAGTAAAATCGGGTGCTGTTTAGTGAATCGCGCTGAGTGGAGCCTATTTTAGAGGCGCCCAGTAAATAGGCCAGCTCTAGGCACAACTAAAAGTTAGGTGCCCATGCGAGCGCTTAAGCACGCTTAAGAGCAGCGATTCTGTAAGAAGGCGCCTAACACATAGCCAGGCCCACGCCTACCATGCATCACGCCTATTTTTTTTGAAGACCGCCTAAATTTTTAGAGGCGCCTTGTTACAAAATCGCACTTTCTTGATAGGCACCTATGTTTCAATCAGTACTGATTAAAAAGCTTAATTGAGCTTGTTCAATTTAGATAGGCGCCTATCTAGGTGGGCGCCTCCGAAATAGGTGCCTAACTTTAGGCGCTGGTTACAGAATTTGGGCCTCAGTATTATTCAGAGCTAACTGGCCATTTGTTAGTGCATAAAAATAGACAGCTATTTATGCAGTCCCATTTATGCTCCAACACTGACCGGTTAGCTCTGAATATTGGGAGCTAACAGGACTCTGCCCTCAAAATGTCCCTAACACTTGCACTTTGACACTGACCAGTCATTTTCAGCGAAGATAACTGTCTAAGTGCCTCTGAAAATGACTAGACAGCCGCCGATCAGCAAGTTAGCTGGTCGGCAGCCATTCTTGGTTGATTAACTCATTTTGAATATTGGCCAGATATTGTTCATTCTTTCCTGTAAGCTGAGCAGGAGTCATCCAACTACAGTCCTGCCAGTAGGTGGTGCTGTTTCACAATTATATTTACTATCAATTTCTGCAGGACACAAGGGAACCTGCCTGTCTTTAATGAATGAAAACGCAATATTGAAGTCCCCCCCACCCCACTGGCAACAGTGCAGTTGGAGGACTCCCACTCAGCTTAGAGGGAACAGTGGTTCAGTTAAGTATGTTATGAAATATAAGAAAAGCCATGTTGAGTCAGATCAGTGTCTAACATGTCCAGCATTCTGTCTGACAGTGGCCAGCCTGGGTCAAAAATATCCAGCAGCGGAATGAGGTGGGCCATTGATGCCATGCTCCGACCAATATTTTGTCCACCACGGCATCAGCTCCCAGGGAGCTTTGAGGTAGAGCTGGGGATTGGTTTAACCTTCTCTTCTGTATAGTGTGACCATATGGCTCCAGAAAAAAGGGGACGGATTGAGACATCCGGGTTTTACTTCCATTGAAAGCAATGGAAGTAAGGAGAACAGATTGAGACATCTTGGTTGCTTTCAATGGAAGTAAAACCCGGATGTCTCAATCCGTCCCCTTTTTTCTGGAGCCATATGGTCACACTACTTCTGTAGCAAGTACATATCACTTTTAACTGCATACTGTGCCTACATTCACCGCAATAATTAGAGAAAAGTAGGTAAAAATGTACTCATCTTCTCCTTTCATGTGAAACATTGGTCCCGATGCTGACGGCATTTCTCAGAAGCTGCCTCAGTAAGCCAACGAGTTACACCCATTAAATAGTCATTCTTGCTGAAGCATTTCTATGAGCACGTGAATACTTAACATATAGCATGGTGAAATACAATCTGTGACATTCTGATTTGTCTGCGGGATTGCAAAAATATTTTGTTATTTTGGACTATAATAATTTTTTTATAGGCTTTTCTTCCAGGAACTTGTCCAAACTCTTGAATCCCACTATTTTAGTTGCCATGACCACATCCTACGACAACAGATTTTACAGCTTAATTATGTGTTGTCTGAAAAAAAATATGTATTTATTGTTAAAACTTGTGGAGGAGCATAATCAAAAAATATGTCTAAGTCTATTTTGGGCCTAAGTGGCTAGTCCATTCTTGAAAAATACGTCCAAAATATTTTTTTTCCCGAGAATCATCTACTTATACGTCCAGCTGTTTTATTGTTGACTGCTATGTCGTCTATCTTTATACCCCATTCTCATCCAAAAATTAGTCCAAGTCAAAAATGCCTAGAATAAGACCTTTTGGACGTGGGAGGGACCAGCAAAATGATGGACTGGCCACCCAGACATGTGGGACACTTTACAGGGCACTGCTGCAAACTTCACAAAAAGGATGCCATATCTCACCACAACTCCCTTATAGGTAATGGTGAACCCCCCCCAAAACACCCCCCCAAACCTACTATACTTACCTGTCTACCACCCCAGTAGCCCTTATGGCTGCAGGTGCCACCTATTTGGTAGTCCAATAGGGTTTGGGGGATTTTGGTGTGTTCACATGTTTCACTATGAATGCAGTGGTTAGAGTAGCTTATAGGCCTGGGTCCTCCTCTCTATGGTTCACTAGCCCACACCCCAGACTACTTAAGCCACCTCTGTGCAGCTCTACTAGGCTTTCCTATGCCAGGTGCTGATGTTCTGCAAACAGGTATGTACATTTTTATTCTGATTTTTATGACAGTGTGTGTGTGTGTGGGGTGGGGGGGGGGGTCATTGATCACTGGGAGAGTGTGTGGAGGTCTGTACTTTGTGTCTGAAGTGGTTATCTGGTCACTTTGGATACCTTCTGGGCATTTAGACCTGTTTTTAGATCGCCTAAGTCGCTACGTATAAGTTCCATCTAGGCAGTTTTGTTAAACCTTTGTTATACTTGTGGTATGACTAAGTCTTGGTCAGCCCACATCCCGCCTACCTCCTGTCCTAACCACTTCTTCAAAAACGCCCCTTTTCACTCTGGGCGTACAGCAGCACTGAAAAGGCCTAAGTTGTTTTTAGATACATCTAAAACCTGTTTTGATTATCGGCACTTGGATGACCTGTCTTTTTGATCGTCCAAGTACCGATTTAGGCGGGTTTTTAGACGTATTGATTTTGTGAATATGAGCCCCATAGTTTGTTTAAAGCCTAAGTGGATAGCAAAAATGTACATACAAATGAAATACAGCGGAACCTTGGTTTACGAGCATAATTCGTTCCAGAAACATGCTCGTAAACCAAGTTACTTGTATATCAAAGCGAGTTTTCCAATAGGAATGAATGGAAAGTCGCTTTGATTTGTTCTACCTCCTCCTCCCCCCCCCCCCGAGGCTACCGGCGCTGCTCCATTACCCCCTCCCCCCCGATCTAACCGGCATCACACCCCCTGAACCGGTATTGCAACCCCCCCCCCCGCAAACTCCCCCCCTGCGAGCACCGCATCGCACCCCCGTGCTGGAAGCGGCATCCGCCCGCCCTCCCTCCCTCCCAAACATGCTCCATACCCCATCTGCTGCTTGTGCGAGTGAAAGAAAGCTCCTGCCTCTTACCTGGGCTGGGCCTTGAGCATCTGCGCATGCTCAAGGCCTTCTGGCTCTCATTCTCTTGGAGAGAACGAGATCTCGGAGAGAACGAGAGCCAGAAGGCCTTGAGCATGCGCAGATGCTCAAGGCCCAGCCCAGGCAAGAGGCAGGAGCTTTCTTTCACTCGCACAAGCAGCAGATGGGGTAAGGAGCATGTTTGGGAGGGGAGGGCGGGCGGATGCCGCTTTCAGCACGGGGGTGCGATGCCGGTTAGAGTGGGGGGAGGTGCTCGTGTATTGGAACATGCTCGGTTTGCGAGACAAAAATTTGCTAAGTGTTTTTTGCTCGTCTTGCAAAACATTCGCAAACCGGGTTACTCGCAAACCGAGGTACATAAGAAAATCACACATAAAAACACTCTTTCCGGTACACTGCCAAATATCCCTCCAGTTTTATCAAGCTGTTCTACTGAGTAGCTCATTCTAAACCTATGGCGGCTCGGCATGTAGCTCATATGGCTTGATAAAAGAGGGGAGGGGAATAATTTGTCAAGGTAATAATGACTGACAAGCAAATGAATCACAATGCTATCCATGAATCCAGGTGGACAGTAGTATACCCTTACCATTATACTCCTCCCTATCGCACATAGAATTTTTATCCATAAGGGTTTCATATAAAATTTACAAATTGCTGTTCCTGCCAAACTTTTATCTCATTTGACTCTGTGCCACTTCTCCACCAATCTGATTTACACTGTTATTTCTATACAATTTGTACCCCAAGATCATGTGGCCTGTTTGTTGTCTATTTGTTGTCTTCTTTCCATTAAGTCTGTGAGACGCTTATTATGTCTATCTCTTCATTTATTGTCATACCTTCTAAGTCTCCCATCTTAAGTTTTTTAGAGATCTGGCATTTACATACAGGCAATTTAAAGAATAGGGTTTATTTGTATTTCTATTTACAATCTATGTAGCAGTTGATAAGAGTAATTTGGAATAATTTATCTTTGTCAGTTCTTTACATATTCCTGTGGTACTTCAGCTTTTATTAAAACCTTTTCTATTGGGATAGTTTAACTTTGCAATTTTGCTAGTATCTTTTGAAGACGTCTTAGTCTGAACCACTTGCGATTTTTGGCTTATATGATGTCCTATAGGCTGTCAGCCGGCACCGACGACTCTCTTCCTCTCCTCCACCAGCAAAGGGACAGGTTCAGAGTCCGGCCGGAGGGCCTCTATGTGCATGACATCATTGCATTGACGTCCGCGCACTTCCAGGTGCCTTCCGGCCACAGCACTGGTTTTACCCTGGTTAAGGTGGAGCCCATCCTTAAGTCTAGAAGACTTGTATAGAAAGCTGAAACTTTATTCTTATTTAAAAGGTGGTACAGATTTAAAATCAGATGTGAAAAGAAATTAGTTAGCCTTACAGCTGTATTTTTCAAGCTAGAAACCCAAGTTCAACTTTAGAGAATGGTTTTGAAATCCCAGCACTAATAGGGTAACAAAGGAAGAGAACAATGTAGAAGATATACTTCCTTTACTCATTCATCTAATCTAATCTTCCATTTGTGTGTCGCTCATAGCTATTCAGGCTCTAAACGACTTATAGAGAGGGGTTAAAAAAGGAGGGAGGGCCTTAATTGAGAGGGTTTGTGTGCCTTATTTAAAGTGTTTCTCCATATTAGTATTCTTGATGATTTTTTTCTTTATATTACAGGAAGCTCCAGCTCTACGTTACCTAAATTTGATGTGTAATGATATTGGTGGAAAGGGTGCAAAATTTCTAGCTAGTGCATTGCATGTAAGTATGCATTAACGTACATTAAAACAGAGAAAGGAGCTAGTCCAGTGGTTCCCAACCCTGTCCTGGAGGACCACCAGGCCAATCGGGTTTTCAAGCTAGCCCTAATAAATATGCATGAGAGAGATTTGCATAAAATGAAAGTGACAGGCATGCAAATCTGCTCCATGCATATTCATTAGGGCTATCCTGAAAACTTGATTGGCCTGGTGGTCCACCAGGACAGGGTTGGGAACCACTGAGCTAGTCCACTGGCAGTGTTGCACACTGTCATGTGGGGAAACCTAGCTTTTGTTCCAAGTTTAGACTTTCTGCATCTGGGCCATAGCCTTTAGAAGAAACCCGATGTACAGCTATACGATGGGAGGGCTAGTAATGGGTGAAAGTAGCCTAGAGAAGGACTTAGGGGTACTGGTGGACAAAACAATGAAGCCGTCGGCACAGTGTGCTGCGGCCTCTAAGAAGGCAAACAGAATGCTAGGTATTATCAAGAAAGGTATTACAACCAGAACAAAGGATATTATCCTGCCGTTGTATCGGGCATCTGGAGTACTGTGTCCAATATCGGTCTCCATACCTTAAAAAGGATATGGCGATACTCAAGAGGGTTCAGAGGAGAGTGATACGACTGATAAAGGGTATGGAAAATCTTTCTATATGCGGAAAGATTAGAGAAACTGGGCCTCTTTTCCCTGGAGAAGCGGAAGCTTAGAGGGGACATGATAGACACTTACAAGATCAGGAAAGGCATGGAGACAGTAGAGAGGGACAGATTTTTCAAACTTTCGAAAACTACAAGAACGAGAGGGCATTCGGAAAAATTAAGAGGGGACAGATTCAGAACCAATGCTAGGAAGTTCTTCTTCACCCAAAGGGTGGAGGACACATGGAATGTGCTTCCAGAGGGTGTGATAGGACAGAGTACGGTATTGGGGTTCAAGAAGGGATTAGATAATTTCCTGAAGGAAAAGGGGATACAAGGGTATAGATAGAGGATTACTATACAGGTCCTGGACCTGATGGGCCACCGCGTGAGCGGACTGCTGGGCATGATGGACCTCTGGTCTGACCCAACAGAGGCACTGCTTATGTTCTTATAAAGTCAGAGTCACCAAGCAACAGAGATGCCACTGGCCAGATTAGAACCCACAATTCTGGAATAAGCCCTGGTGCATTGACTGAACTAGATGAGCTGACAGAGAATAGCAAAAAATAGCGGGAAAAAACTCAGGGTAGTTATGAAT
The DNA here is from genome assembly GCF_902459505.1 of Geotrypetes seraphini. Lineage (NCBI taxonomy): Eukaryota > Metazoa > Chordata > Amphibia > Gymnophiona > Dermophiidae > Geotrypetes > Geotrypetes seraphini. The sequence continues at coordinate 169,947,039 of NC_047092.1, read as the reverse complement.
GAGGGCTTCTTATATGAATGCCCAAAAGAAGCAGGTTCTGATTGAGTTGGGAGCCCAAAAGAGCAGAAGGAAAAATAACCTAAACCATTTCCCTATTCCTACACAATATGGCTAAACGACCCACTTTTGCTCATTGAATATATTGACCGCCTCCTCAAAACAAGAGCCAATGTTCAGAAGGAAATCTTCTGTATTTGTTCAGGGTAATGTCTTCAAATGGATTACCGTATTTTCATGTAGATAACGCGCACCCGTATAAAACACGCACACGGGTATAGCGCGCGGAAAACACAAATTTATGTACAGAAATTTTTATATACCGCGCACACCCGTATACTGCGCATGCTGCGCGACTCTCCTTTCGCCCGCCCCGACTCTCCTTTCGCCCGCCCTGACTCTCCTCTCCCCCTTGAAGTCCTGTCCCCACCCTGAAAGCCTGATGCCCCCCCCGACATCCGATTCACCCCCCCCGCAGGACCGCTCGCACCCCCACCCCGAAGGACCGCTCGCACGCACTCCCACCCGCACCCGCATCCCCACCCTGAAGGACTGCTCGCACCCCCACAGCCTCCCGACCCCCCCATCATGTAGAAGCTCCTACCGGTGTCCTGCTGTTTTCTCTTGGCGGTCCCGGCCCTTCCGTGAGCCCTGCGCCTGCGCTGCTTCCTCTTCCAGCGATTCGCCCTTTCTCTAACGTCAAGCCCTCTTGCCCCGCTGACTCCCCGACACGATCGTGGCAAGAGGGAGCTCAAGCCCTCTTGCCCCAGCCAACCGCGGCACCCCCGACACGATCGGGGCAAGAGGGAGCTCAAGCCCTCTTGCCCCAGCCAACCGCGGCACCCCCGACACGATCGGGGCAAGAGGGAGCTCAAGCCCTCTTGCCCCGCCGACTCCCCAACTCCCCTACAATATCGGGCCAGGAGGGAGCCCAAACCTTCCTGGCCACGGCGACCTCCTACCCCTACCCCGCACTACATTACGGGCAGGAGGGATCCCAGGCCCTCCTGCCCTCGACGCAAACCCCCGTCCCCCCAACGACCGCCCCCCCAGCCGACCCACGACCCCCACGACACCCCCACCCCCCTTCCCTGTACCTTTGTGTAGTTGGCCGGACAGACGGGAGCCAAACCCGCCTGTCCGGCAGGCAGCCAACGACGTAATGAGGCCGGATTGGCCCATCCGTCCCAAAGCTCCGCCTACTGGTGGGGCCTAAGGCGCCTGGGCCAATCAGAATAGGCCCGGGAGCCTTAGGTCCCTCCTGGGGGCGGGGCCTGAGGCACATGGGCCCAACCTGACCATGTGCCCAAGGCCCCGCCCCCAGGAGGGACCTAAGGCTCCCAGGCCTATTCTGATTGGCCCAGGTGCCTTAGGCCCCACCAGTAGGCGGAGCTTTGGGACGGATGGGCCAATCCGGCCTCATTCCATTGTTGGCTGCCTGCCGGACAGGCGGGTTTGGCTCCCTTCTGTCCGGCCAACTACACAAAGGTACGGGGAAGGGGAGTGGGGGTGTCGTGTGGGTCGCGGGTCAGCTGGGGGGGCGGTCGGAGGTTCTTGGGGGGGGCGGTCGTTGGGGGGAGGGGGGTTTGCGTCGAGGGCAGGAGGGCCTGGGATCCCTCCTGCCCGTAATGTAGTGTGGGGTGGGGGTAGGGGGTCGCCGTGGCCAGGAGGGTTTGGGCTCCCTCCTGGCCCGATATTGTCGGGGAGTTGGGGAGTCGGCGGGGCAAGAGGGCTTGGGCTCCCTTTTGCCCCGATCGTGTCGGGGGGGCAAGAGGGCTTGAGCTCCCTCTTGCCCCGATCGTGTCGGGGGTGCCGCGGTTGGCTGGGGCAAGAGGGCTTGAGCTCCCTCTTGCCCCGATCATGTTGGGGGTGCTGCGGTTGGCTGGGGCAAGAGGACTTGAGCTCCCTCTTGCCCCGATCGTGTCGGGGAGTCGGCGGGGCAAGAAGGCTTGACGTTAGAGAAAGGGCGAACCGCCGGAAGAGGAAGCAGCGCAGGCGCAGGGCTCACAGAAGGGCCGGGACCGCCAAGAGGAAGCAGCAGGACACCGGTAGGAGCTTCTACATGATGGGGGGGGGTCGGGAGGCTGTGGGGGTGCGAGCGGTCCTTCAGAGTGGGGGTGCGGGTGCGGGTGGGAGTGCGTGCGAGTGGTCCTTCGGGGTGGGGGTGCGGGTGCGTGTGAGCGGTCCTTCAGGGTGGGGGTGCGAGCGGTCCTGCGGGGGGGGATGAATCAGACGTCGGGGGGGGAACTATGTTAAAAAAAATTTGTACAACGCGCTCACGCGTATAACGCGCAAGGTTATGCGCGGTTTGTAAAAACCACGTATAACGCGCGCGTTATATGCGAGAAAATATGGTAGTTTAGCACATTTTTTGCAATACTGCTAGTGCTCATTTCAGTACGTACCAGTGCAAATGAAAACCTCCTTTTGGAATCTGACATGTATAATATATCAAAGTGTGCTGGGAATTATTGTTTTTACTAATTTTTTATTCTGTACTTAGAAGTACGATAAGTGGTATAACAAACTTTAAAGAATTTAATAATTTCAGAACATTAAAACTTTATCTTCTTTATTGATTCTTCCTGGTGTAATATTCTTCTGAACAGAAAATAATACCAGCACCACTCACTGGATGGTATGAGCTAGCAGAATAGTGGCAGTTATCTACCCTCTCTCTTGGTATCTGAGTGCACTACTTCCATGACATGCATAAGCTAGACTGGCTCTAACAGATGGGGGACCTGAACCTGAAATCCCCTTTCCAAATGAAGATGGCTCAAATTGTGGACTACTTAACCATTTTATTTTCCTTGCATAGAGGAATGAATCCCTCAAGTATCTAAAAATGACTGGAAACAAAATTGGAAATATAGGTGGGATGCATATTGCATCTATGCTGCAAATTAATTTGAGCCTTGAGGAGTTGGATCTTGGAGACTGCGACCTAGTAAGTGAAACAAAATTTTTTTAAAAAAATCAGTTATATGCAGTAAAGTGAAATTGTCAGTCTTTTGAATCTCAGGTTGTATTACAGGGTTGGAACAGCTTGATTTTGAAGTGGTATATAACCTTTTACTTCTGTCAAAAACATCTTTTTTTTTTTTTTTTAAGAATTCAAAGATGCTTTCCTTTCTTTTTATTTAAGTTTTTTTTTTATTGATTTTTTTTCATTTAACAACAAGTGTCATAAATTTTCATACAATTATCTTAATAATACACTTGATATTTCTATAATGTATTTTATACATAACATTTCTTATCTTATATTTCTTATGATTTTATATATCATATAACTGTAATTATTTTTCTTATAAAGTTATACAACATATATATTGTAATGATTTTATCAATTATTTTTTAAATTATTAACCTTTTTCCCCTCCCTTTATTACATTGTTTTCATGTAAGAATACCATCTATTAATAATATTTTATTTATAATTTATAATAAAGAGTATAAATCCCCCTCCCATATCCCCTCCTTCCCTTTCTTCTTTAACTATTTTCTTATTATGGGAAAATGAAATTCAATTATTACCATAAAAAACTTCTGTCAAAAACATCAAAGTGTGGGAATAAAGGGAAAAGCATTGGCGATAGCATATCCCTTCTGTGGATTTAGAGCTCCTTTTATCAAGCCGCGCTAGCGGGGTTAACGCGCGCAACGTTTCATCACGCGCTGGCCAAAAAACTACTGCCTGCTCAAGGAAGGCGGTAGCGGCTAGCATGACCGGCGGTTTAATGCGCGCTATTACGTGCGTTAAACCGCTAGCGTGGCTTGATAAAAGGAGCCCTTAGTTAGAATTAGGGGTATTTTGGACTCCCTTTCAATGATCTGTTCTTACATAAATGATAATAGAACCCATGATGGAATAGGGGCCATAGTGGACTTGTAACATATGACTGGAGAAAGCATTTCTAATTCTGTTTAGGTGGTCATCTGAGCACCAGTAATCTTCAGATAATGATTTGAGATAGTGGGTAAGGTACAGAAATACATTTTGGTGGAATACAATATGTCATATATTCAAAATGGAAAGAGCAATAGCAATACAAAGAGGGACATATACTAAATTTATAAAAATATGGGGGCCATTGACAAAATATTATAATGAATAAATAGTAGGATTTCTATTCTTCTTTTCTTCTTTTCAATATCTTCTTTGTGACACACATGAAGGGGAGGGTAGTGAAAATAATTTTTACACAATATGATATAATATGATATATAATATGTAATGAATGATTGGAAAGTACTAGAAGGGTGGGGGGAGGGAGAGGGGATAAAAATATGTTTAGAATATTATGTATTAGATATAAAAGTGATATTGTGTATTCATTAATTGTATTTCAATATTTTGTACACTTCATGTAAAATTTGAAAATGAATAAAAATTATAAATGAAAAAAAAAAAAGAAATATCACATAAAAGTTGATGCCTAAATCTGAAAAATACCAAAGGAGGTGCTGGCAAGATGGAAGGATGTAGATGAAGTGAAAGAACAGGGAGGTAAACTAAAGAGATATAGAAATCTACTGTAATTCGTTAAAACACTTAAGGATCGGATTCTGTAGTTGGGGCTTTTAAAGGGCTTCGATGGGGGGGGGTGTTGGGGGAACCCCCCCACTTTACTTTATACAGATTGCGCCGCTTTGTGGGGGCATTGTGGGGGGGTTAGGGGGGTTGTAACCCCCCACATTTTACTGAAAACTTCACTTTTTCCCTAAAAAACAGGGAAACAGTTAAGTTTCCAGTATAGTGAGGGGGATTACAACCCCCCCAAACCCCCCACAACGCCGCCGCAATCTGTATTAAGTAAAGTGTGGGGGGGTTCCCCAATAAAAACCCCCATCGGAGCCCCTAAAAACACTCTTTTTCTTCGGCGCACGCTTCCATCTTGCGCTCATTTGTCGGCGCACGCCTTTATCTTCGGCGGTTTTGGTGCCTAAAAAGATATTTAATTTAAAAACTTGTACTGTACTCTACTTAAACCTAGGTGGTTCACATAATACATACACAGACACAATAACAATATAAAAATAAATAACATTCACCTAAAATTCTTCAAAGGCAAATACATAATACAAAAGATTTCAAGAAAAAGCCTCTGTTGTCTTTAACACGCTCTTAAATTTCTGAATATCAGAAAGCACTCTAAGCGGTCCTGTCAAATTATTCCACAAAAGCACTCCTGCCACAGAAATTATTGAAGCTCATATTTTTGCATAGTGAACACTAAGGCCCGGATTCTATAAATGGTGTCCCGATTGTAGGCAGCGGTAGTTGTCCTACCGCTATCTAACCAGCCAATCGGGACGCATGTTTCTGGAAAAAAAAGGTCCCAAGGCAGACCGCCTACATTGGAGGCGCCTCTGGGAGCCTAGGGAAGCCCGCAAGCCCGCCTAAGTTCACCTAAGGCTAGGCGCGGGTGTGGTTTGGGCCCAGAAGTAGCCTTAGATGGACCTAGGCAGCCATATGCATCTCCCTAGGCCAGCAGGAGACGTGTACAATGTAGGCCAGCAAAATGCTGCCCTACATTGTAAGTAGGCGCAACTGCTGAGCTCATCGCGGCAAGGGATCTCCCTGGCGTGATAAGTTCAGCAGGTGCAGCCGCCCGTCCTGCCCAAACAATCGCTGGACCCCCCACCCCACCCTGAATGAAAGCGGCAGGAGGGATGCCCAATCCCTCCTGCCGGAAACCCCCCCCATCCTCCTCCCATTTTGTACTTCCTACAAGACCATTCTCATGAATAGTTGAAAAGGGCAGCATTGCTTAACAATCATTATATCCATTCATAATAGTCAATATTCTTTTACACATAATTCATTCAATCTATATTATAGATAGCTAAAGAGAAAGCAAGGTATACAAACTTTTTTTAGTGACCAGAAGAGTAAAGGCTGGGTTGTAAGATTAAGAGGAGATGAAAGGTGTCAGGTCAAAAGCGCGCCAGGACAAAGACACGCACAGACAACTGAGCGCAACGTGGAGCTGCACGCCGAAGAAAATGACTGTAGATTGCGCCGCTTTGTGGGGGCATTGTGGGGGGGTTAGGGGGGTTGTAACCCCCCACATTTTACTGAAAACTTCACTTTTTCCCTAAAAAACAGGGAAACAGTTAAGTTTCCAGTATAGTGAGGGGGGTTACAACCCCCCAAACCCCCCACAACGCCGCCGCGATCTGTATTAAGTAAAGTGGGGGGGGGGGGTTCCCCAATAAAACCCCCCATCGGAGCCCTTAAAAACACTCTTTTTCTTCGGCGCGCGCTTCCGTCTTGCGCTCATGTGTCGGCGCACGCCTTTATCTTCGGCGGTTTTGTCTATGAACCGAGATGAAAAGAAATATATGGAGGTAGATGAAGAAAAAGCAGAAACATTAAAACATACTTCAGTTTGCTATTCACTGAAGAAAGGATGGGAAAACTACTGATTTTTTGGAAGAGGTAGATATGGTGGTGGATTTAACGCTGTATGATTTAGAGGGATGTCTGTACAGAAAGTGGAAACTGGACAGACTTAGGTCCAAACAGGGTATATCAAATGGGGGGGGGGGCCCTTTTATTAAGGTGCGCTAACTGATTTAACACCCACTAAATGCTAAGGCATCCATTATATTCTATGTGCGCCGTAGCATTTAATAAAAGGAGCCCATGATGTTAAAAGAGCTCAGAGCTTCATTGTACAGGGTTATTTATAGTCTATCTTTTGACATCTCGCATGCCCTAATGTGTTTAATCAATCAGTTTATTTCTTTTCAGGATACACAAAGTTTAATAGCATTGACTACAGTGCTAAATCAAAACAAAAACATCCTAGCAATTAATCTAAACCGTCCCTTATTGCACAGCCTACAGGTACGTACTTTCTAGAGGAGGACACACACACACAAAATAAAACTACAGCTGAGATATAGCCTTGGCAATATGGACTGGAATAATTGAGCAAACTAGATGGGACAATTTGGATTTTTCTTCCGTTCTCTATTATTCCATTTTATAAGGCTAAATTTCTTGTATTGCTATGGGATAGAATGTTTTAGTTAATGTTGTAATACATGCCATTCAGCTCTCCTTTCTGGCCCGGTCTTTTCTACCTGCTGTTGGGTTTTCAAACACAGAAGAAACGCATCCTTTTAGTCAAAATCCAACCCTCAATTATAATAATTCAGACAAGGAGAGTAAAAATGAGGAACTTGATTTAATTAAATGAGGAAAATAACTCGAAGGCACATTTGAGCCAAATATTATCATTACATAAAATGATCATTATATTTCCGTTAACCCTGTTTGTCTGAATTGCTGTTGGGTTTTCAGCATCAATGGCCTCAACAGTGAAGCATTCAGATTGGCGAGTGGTCAGACCTAGATGCTCTAACATTGGCACTCGGCATAATCAACAGCAATCTCTGTCTAAAAAGTAACCAAAGGCAAACAACAAAAGCCCAAAGGTTCCAGTCGTAAAAGGAGAGTCCCAAAAAGAAGCAGAAACGGTGGAGTCCAATGTCCTTGACGTAATATTTATTGTAACGAGCAGCTGACCCAAAAGTTGGCAGTGGACCCGACACGGTCCTTCTTTCAGCTAACACATGCCTTCCTCAGGGGTCCAGGTCAGTATGCAAATGATGGATATAAGGAAGTGGATATAAATATAAGTAAAAAACCTTGCTTGAAACAAAACCGGAGCAAAAATATGTGTGCGTCTGCTGTTCAGATTAACCAATGACAGCAATATCACAGTTGTAACATAACCGGGTTGAAATAACCATTGAGGTTAGACTTCAATACTGTGAGGTAACAGCAAACTTAACAAAAATGTGTTGTTTCAGAAAAGAAAATATACACGAGTCATTTTTAGACATGAAATTGCTGTATTTGTCTCATTTGAAGGTCCATACAGACCTCAGGTCTCAGATATTTAAAAAATGCTTTGCAACTCTCAAATTTTTCTAGCCTGCTGTCTCTTATATTACCGTATTTTCGCGGATATAACGCGCACCATTGTAAAACGCGCACAGGGGTATAGCGCGCAGAAATCACGATGATATGTACAAAAACTTTTCTATACCGCGCTCAGGCATATAACGCGCATGCTGCCCGACTCTCCTCTGGCCACCCCGACTCTCCTTTCACCCTCCCCGACTCTCATCTGGTTGCCCCGACTCACCCTGACTTTCGGTGCACTGCCCCGACTCTCCTCTGGTTGCCCCGACTCACCCTGACTTTCGGTGCACTGCCCCGACTCTCCTCTGGTTGCCCCGACTCACCGTTCACCCGCCCTGACTTTCGGTGCACTGCCCCGCCTCTCCGTGCCTGTCCCCCTTGAAGTCCTGTCCCCCCTTGAAGGTCTGCCTGTCCCCCCTTGAAGGTCTGCCTGTCCCCCCTTGAAGTCCTGTCCCCCTTGAAGGTCTGCCTGTCCCCCTTGAAGATCTGCCTGTCCCCCCTTGAAGTCCTGTCCCCATCCTGAAAGCCTGATGCCCCCCCTCGACGTCCGATTCTTCTCCCCCCTCGGCAGGACCACTCGCACCCCCACCCCGAAGGACCGCCGACTCCCCGACAATATTGGGCCAGGAGGGAGCCCAAATCCTCCTGGCCACGGCGACCCCCTAACCCCACCCCGCACTACATTACGGGCAGGAGGGATCCCAGGCCCTCCTGCCCTCGACGCAAACCCCCCTCCCTCCAACGACCGCCCCCCCCCAAGAACCTCCGACCGACCCGCGACCCCCCTGGCCGACCCCCCCACCCCCCTTCCCCGTACCTTTGGAAGTTGGCCGGACAGACGGGAGCCAAACCCGCCTGTCCGGCAGGCAGCCAACGAAGGAATGAGGCCGGATTGGCCCATCCGTCCTAAAGCTCCGCCTACTGGTGGGGCCTAAGGCGCGTGGGCCAATCAGAATAGGCCCTGGAGCCTTAGGTCCCACCTGGGGGCGCGGCCTGAGGCACATGGGCCAAACCCGACCATGTGTCTCAGGCCGCGCCCCCAGGTGGGACCTAAGGCTCCAGGGCCTATTCTGATTGGCCCACGCGCCTTAGGCCCCACCAGTAGGCGGAGCTTTAGGACGGATGGGCCAATCCGGCCTCATTCCTTCGTTGGCTGCCTGCCGGACAGGCGGGTTTGGCTCCCGTCTGTCCGGCCAACTTCCAAAGGTACGGGGAAGGGGGGTGGGGGGGTCGGCCAGGGGGGTCGCGGGTCGGTCGGAGGTTCTTGGGGGGGGGCGGTCGTTGGAGGGAGGGGGGTTTGCGTCGAGGGCAGGAGGGCCTGGGATCCCTCCTGCCCGTAATGTAGTGCGGGGTGGGGTTAGGGGGTCGCCGTGGCCAGGAGGGTTTGGGCTCCCTTCTGGCCCAACTACACAAAGTACGGGGAAGGCGGGTGGGGGTGTCGTGGGGGTCGGCCAGGGGGGTCGCGGGTCGGCTGGGGGACGGGCGGAGGTTCTTGGGGGGGGGGGCGGTCGTTGGGGGGAGGGGGTTTGCGTCGAGGGCAGGAGGGCCTGGGATCCCTCCTGCCCGTAATGTAGTGCGGGGTGGGGTTAGGGGGTCGCCGTGGCCAGGAGGGTTTGGGCTCCCTCCTGGCCCGATATTGTTGGGGAGTCGGCGGTCCTTCGGGGTGAGGGTGCGAGTGGTCCTGCCGGGGGGGGGGGGGATGTATCGGACGTCGGGGAGTCGGCCGGGCAAGAGGGCTTGGGCTCCCTCTTGCTCCGATCGTGGGTGCGGGTGGGAGCGCGTGCGAGCGGTCGTTCGGGGTGGGGGTGCGAGCGGTCCTGCTGGGGGGGTGAATCGGGCGTCGGGCGGGGTGGGAACTATGTTTAAAAACTTTTCTATACCGCGCTCAGGCATATAACGCGCGAGGGGTATGCGCGGTACGTAAAATCACGTATAACGCGCGCGTTATATCCGCGAAAATACGGTAATTATTTCTATAGCGCTACCAGACGCACGCAGCGCTGCACAGTCACAAAGAATAAGAAAACAGTCCCTGCTCGAAAGAGCTTACAATCTAAACAGGCAAGACAGACAAACAGGATGTCATGGATACGGGGGAACGGTTAATCAGCGGGCTGGGTTGGAGGGCAGAGGAGTAGGGTTAAGGATTGAAAGCTAGATTTTGAATTCTGGTAGGGATGGGCAGCCAAACATTTTGTGGCATAATTTACCCCCCCCTTTTTTTTTTTTTATTCTGGCAGGGCAATTCTATGACTTGGTATAACATATGAGGGACCGCTGAAAAGTTTTCAGCCCAACCAACAAAGTTGGGGCAGTCTCCATCAAGGGCTATACACTCAGTCCATCGATTGTCCACTTTTTTCATTCCATATTTTTTCCAATGGAACGAAAAAAAAAAGTGGCAAATCACTGGACTAAGGCCCTCTTTTACTAAGGTGCACTAAGCGTTTTAGCGCCGCTAAATCATTGTGTGCGCTAATCGCTAACACGTCCATAGGATAACATGCACACGTTAGCGTTTAGCATGTGATTAGCGGGCGCTAATATCTATCGCGTAAAAGAGGGGGTAAGTGTATAGCCCTTGATAGAAACTGTCCCAACTTTATTGGTTGGGCTGAAAACTTTTCAGCGGCCCCTCGTATTAACATAGTAAATGACAGCAGATAGAGACCTGCAGTTACCCACATCTCACTTATTGATTGGCAGGTATGCATGCTATTCTATAAGGGAGCATGTAAGTGCTGCAGTGCATAAGTGTAAGGAGGCCTACATTGCAGCCACGCTGGAGCCCTAGGCTGGGACTCAGCAGCGCCTTCAGTGGCCACCAACAAAAGTACACCAATGTGTGACTCAGCCTGGAGTCACCCTGCAGGATTTTCAAGGAACTCAATCAAAAACACAAACACAGTTGTCACATGGCAAAAATGAAACTTTACTGTTCAAAATCAAGTCAGAATGGCTCAAAGAATCAAAAATGGCTCCAAGTTCATTGTAACAAATAAATGTTCAAAGAAGAAAAACAAAAAGGCCAGAGGGCAAAACCCTTTCAGCATTCAGGATTTCCCTCCTGATGAAACAGTCCTCCCTGTGATCTGTTCCCTCACAGGGCTGCTTGTATCACAAACTTCTTTTCCCCAAGTCTACTCCACAGCAGAGCTCAGGTACATGAAGTTCACCGTATTCCAAAACAGTGTCTGTAGAATATTTGCACCAAGAATAATATCCACTATTCTTGGTGCAAATATCAAAACCTAGAGCCTCCAGCCTAAAATATATCAGGGCTGGGCACGGAGGAGTGCTATAAGTTTGCCTTTCCAAAAGCACAACAGCTTTCAAAAATTCCTCCCGGATGTAAGCAAACTTCTCCCCCCCACTCTCTCGCTTAGCTCTACTCAAATGCAAAATGACTGGGAGCAGTAAAAAGAACCCAGCCACAAAAATAAAACAAACACTCACAGTCCTGTGCTCAGTTTGAGCTGATCACCACTCCCACATCCATTGGTTCTGGAAACTCACACAGCTCCTCAGCAGGCAGCTCTCCTTGAAGTTCCATGGGAGTTTCTCCATCTGCTCCTGGTAATTCTGGAGGTGTTCTAGCTTCCTCTACCTCCATGGGTGCACAGCCATTACTCCTGCTTGAGCCAGGGAGGTCCTAAAAGTTTGGTGAGGACTGCTGGCCTTTTTAGGGGAGGGATACGCCCTGATCTATCTGAGTCAGCTGTTCTTCTCTTTGGCTCCCCCGGTGGTGGTCTAGATAATAGGACCATGGCTTGCTTACAGGTCCTGCTTTTCTCTTGCTCCCCTAGTGGTCAATAGGTAAACCACAGGGACCACGGCAGGCATGGAGCCTGACTGGTCACAACATATGGGTGCCCTCTACAATTTATAGAATGCTGTAAGTTATTTTATTATTTATTTATTTTTAAAAATGTATAGACCTCCTATATCTAAGCGGTTTACATTGTATAAACATTTATGAAATGTATCACAAACAAGTTGCAGGTCCATGTGGTGTACTTAGGTATGCCAGCTTATGACTGCCATAGATGTGGTGTAAGTGGATAAGCCTACATGTAGGTTCTCATCCTTTGGGTTACTCATTTTACTTTAGACCTCTTATTTTGTAAAGTTTAAATGAAGTAAGATGAGAGTCGATCCACTCCTGCTTTGCCAGGAGTGGATAACAGTCTCTTGACACCAAGATGCCATTATTTTTAAGTTCAAAGAGTTTTATTGAATTTTAAGAATGACATTAACAGAAAAAGAGATATCTTCATTGAATGGCACTAAGCATGCAGCATTGAGGTGCCACATCATAGAGGGCAATTATGAGGGCAGTTTCATAACTTGGCTCCAAGATGTAGGCACCACAGTGGGGCATGCTTAATGCGAATTCTATAAAGGCACTTGGGTGCACCTAAGCTGTCATAAAATACTAGTGCAAAGCTGAAATGTAGGCATGCCCACTTACAAGACAATGGGTGCCATAAGTTGGTACATCTTTCTATACCGCAAATTTCAGCTAGGATTCAATGCGATTTACCACAAGATTAAGAACTGAAAATATTTTCTAAGTTGCACGTATTACTTGGTGCTATGCTCATTCCCACCCATGCTCTACCCACTTCCACTCCTATCCCCCTCGCACTTATACAGTAAGACTCAAATTCTATAAAATATTCCTAAAGTTAGCCACCTGGATCTGCGCACCTAGCCAATCTAGGCACCTAACTTGCACCCTGAAAAGCCACCGGAAAACCGCCTGTTTACGGCTTTCAATACCTGGCTTCATAGAAACTCAATATGCTGTTATAGTTAATATATATTTATTTTATTAACAATCAATAACAGGTTAGAAGAACAAATCTTTACAGCATGTGGAGTCGTACTAGCGGCTGCCGTGCGGCAAAAGCCCCGAAGGCCTTTAAATCTCTATGGGTTTCGAGGCAGTTACTGCAGCGGCAGCCGCTAGCCTGGCTTTGTAAAAAGGGGTGGGAGCCATTAACATCCTTTTGTAATGATTAAACGCCATTTTTCTATTGAAGTATACACCAGTTATTGTAGGGAGGGGGGAGGGTATTATATTTTATTGTTCATTTTATAAATTATTAATGAGTTTGATGAGAGGGATGAAGGATACATATTTGTATTTTAAGATATAATAAGAATATCAAGTGATATTTACTATGTTACTGTTTTGATATTTGTACACTTGATGAAAGTTTGAAAATGAATAAAGATTAAAAAAAAAAAAAGGGGTGGGGGGTGGGAGTTAATTATTTAAAAAGCTTAATTAATGTTGATAACAACCATGATGTATTGTTTTTAATTACTTCGTATGTTGATTTTGTAGGTGGTCTATACATTTAAAAAATAAATACATAAATAAATAATTGACTTAAATTAAAATGAATTGGTTGTTAGGCAGGTGCCTAGTCCAAGGTGCCCACCAGAATGTAGGCATGGTTAGGGGGCGGATCGTGGGCACGTTTTGCATGTAGGTGCCAGTATGCGCCTAACTTAGGCACCGGTATTTAGGCCAAGAAAGCCTTGGCATAAATAGGGTGCGGCTAAGGTTTGGACGCCTGAGTCTACTTTAAGCATTGCTGACACCATTGTATAAACGGCGTCTAACATAAGATTGACGCGTGCTTTTTTGCCGCATTCCTCAGGCACCATTTATAGACTCGGGGCCTAAGTGACTGTGGTATGTTCATTATAGAAAGCGCCTAGCACTTACGGGCTTAAACCGCCTTGAAGCCTGATGAGGCGGGATATGAAACTTTAAATAAACTTGTAAAACTTAACCGGCTTCTCTTGCGCGTGCAATTGTTTCTGTTCTGTAACATAAAGGCACACTTAAGTGAGGGGATAAGAGCAAAGAAGGTGCATTTTTCGTAAAAGGTGCGCTTTCTATGTATACATGCGTAAACCATCATGCATGTGCAAAGCATTGTGCACGCGCACACTATCGGGAAGGAGTGCGTCTTTAAGAAGAGTGGGCGCTGTTATCGGCGAATGACATTTTGTCACAAATGACAGCTCGTCCCTAAATTCCGGTGCATAAAATGTTATTAGGTAGGAAGGCAGCCAAGCCGAGAATTTGTTCACAAAGTAGTTACAGTGTATAAAAATATTGTCCTTTTTTTTTCCAGGAAGAAACAACAGATCACATTGCTTACATGCTTAGAAGAAACAGTTTTCTTCGAGAGCTGCACCTGAGTAAACATGGAATGACAGATTATGGTGTTAAGTGCCTATATGACGCTTTGCAGGAAAATGCCACCTTGCAATACCTTGATCTCAGCTGGTAAAATTTTTTCCCCAATTCTTTATTTCATGAAAAGTTTGCTACTCTTTAGATTTAGGTTAGTACAGACATGTCAAACTCTGGCCCGCGGTGTGCTGAAATTTGGCCTGCATCATCTCGTACCTCCACTCACCAGACTTTAGATTGTTAGCCCCAGAAACTGCTGTTCTTCACATCGTAGCCAGATGCCGCCAGAGCCTTACCACTACGCTCCTCAGAAGGCCCAATGCCTTCCACGCTTTTTCACCACTTCCGCTGGCTTCGTAGCTTTTTTTTTTTTTCTTGGCTGTGCTTGGAACAGGAGGCGGCGCAGAGGCAGATGCTGCTGCTGGAGTGGTTTCGGCCATATCAAGCAGCGATCCCCTGATGTCGCCAGTGTGCCGCGGCACATCAACCAGGCGCGAGATCCCATGAAGACGATCAAAGATAGCAGCAGGGGAAAAGTGGCAGAAATCAAGTGGCACTCCCAGCACACTGCACTGCACAGGCCCACTACAGGCAGAGCTTGAAAGCATCGAAACAGACCACCACAGTAAGATTCCAGAATTCTGCCGTTTAAAAAAAAAAAAAAAAAAAAAAAATCTATATTAAGTTTTCAAAGCTAACAAAAAATGCAAAACAATATACATACATATGTTAATAATCATAATAAGCACTTATAATCAATCAATAACAATACAGAAAAAATAAAAAACCCTCTCCCATCCAACATTTTCCATCAGAGAATAAAACCAAATAAAAGAGATACCCCCCTCACACCCTACCCTGGATGTGTGTGTGCTAAAACAACGGAAAATAAAAGACAATAACAAAGCCATGTCCGGGTGGTTTAATTAGAGAAAAAATAAGGATCGATCAAACTAAGATTTAGGGCTTCTTTTACTAAGCTGCGTTAGGGCTTTAATGTGCGGAATAGCGCGCTCAATGCTGGCGCATGCTAGACGCTAACGCCAGCATTGAGCTGGAATTAGTTCTAGCCACATAGCACGGGGTTAGCACATGCTAATCTGTGTGCGCTAAAAATGCTAGCGCACCTTAGTAAAAGCCCTAAAATTAGAAGAATAAAATAACATAAAATAGTAAAAATAGAGCAAAAGTAGGGTAAAAATAATAAGGGCTCCTTTTACTAAGCTGCACTAGCGTTTTTAATGTATGCAGGAAATTACCGCGCGCTACGCTTCTAGAACTAACACCAGCTCAATGCTGGCGTTAAGTTCTAGTGCACATGGCAATGTAGTGCATGCTATTCCGTGCATTAAAGCCCTAGCACACCTTCGTAAAAGGAGCCCTAAGAAAAAGTAAAACAAAAATAGCAAAAGGAGACCAGAGCCTGGGACCAATATGATTGGATAATGACCAGACAACAAAAGGTAGACAAAATAATTTGTTTTCTGTTTTGTGATGACAATATGTCAGATTTGAAATGTGTATCCTGCTAGAGCTGGTGTTAGACAGCAGGCGTGAACTAGGACCTAAAAGAGAGGAAAAGTCTTTTTTATTTATTTTATTTATCTCACAGAGCCGGCGTGGGGTTAGAGAGGTTGTAACCCTATATAGTGCTCCCCCGAGATTCGCAGGGGTTCCATTCCAGGAACCCCCATGAATACGGTTTTTCATGGGGGAGCCTGAAGAGGGCCGCAGGAGAGCAGCTAGAGCGCCGCGTGTGCAGGAAATCACTCGCGGTACGCTCCGACTGCCTCTTCCTGCACTAAATCGGGCCTTATCCAATCAGGAGCTGTGTGTCAAAGTAGCTCCTGATTGGATAAGGCTCGACTTCATGCAGGAAGAGGCGGTCTGAGCATACCGCGAGTGATTTCCTGCACTCGCGGCACTCCGGCTACTCTCTCCTGCATCTCCCACTGCCCTCTTCTGGTCAGTGGATCGCGGTCGGAAAATACCGCGAATGACCGGGATCGCAAACCGCCGACCGTGAACAACCGGGGAAACACTGTATTTCTACTAAGACTAAGGAGTCCTTTCATTAAGGTGCACATTTAGTGCGCGCTAAATCGATTAGCGTATCTTTATAAAAGAACCCCTAAGTATCTTAATAAAAAAATTTGGTCCGCGACTTAGACTTTTTTTTCAGATTTCGAGAGAACGTGAACTCGCAGGCCTTGAGCATGCGCAGATGCTCAAGGCCCAGCAAGAAGAGGAGGCTGATCTTCGGGCACCGGCACCAACGCACAGGACATGCCAGTGCGGGTGCCCAGGCCCAGATGACTGTAAGAAGCGGTGGGGGGAGGGTGCCAGATCGTGGGGGGGGGGGGGATGGTGCCCAATCCGGGGGGAGGGTGCCGGATCGCGGGGGGGGGGTGCTGGATCACGGGGGGTGCCGCTCGCAAATCGAGGTACGCTCGGTTTCCGAGGCGCCGATTTTGCGAATGTTTTGCTCGTCTTGCAAAACACTCGCAAAACACTCGTAAACTGAGGTACCACTGTATATATATATATATATATATATATATATATTAATTGCATTGACTAAGCTTGTAACAGCACTGCATATTCACTGCTGCTGCTACCGAATACTAATCTGCATACTTTTAGTACAGGAAAAGAAACCTACACATAAAAGACTATCCTTAGGCCAGTGGTCTCCAACCTTTCTCAGTGTTTACAAGAAAGCTGTGAGGGCTGCCAAAAGATTTCAAACTTCCACATGTTCCTAATTTTGTAAACTGCCTTGACCTGCTTGTTCAGACTGGGTATTAAACATGAAAAATCAGTACTAACATTGATTCTACAACACTTCAAGGATATATTTTAAAACCTCACTTCCACCTCAGCCCCTAAGCTTTGTCCCCTCACTCACTCACCACTGTGTTCTATCCTTCCTCAGAATACACTGCTTAGTCTGGCTCTTTTGAAGAGAGAAAAGTGGTCAGAGCAAATGACGTCAGCTGGAAGGGTGCAGAACTTCAGTGGGGCTGTAGGTAGAGGGACAGATAAGCAGGGAGAACCTTGGCAGCAGTTGTGGATGATTGGGCAGGCTTCCCTCTTATCTTTCAAGGACCTTTGCAACTCAATCGCTGTGATATACAGCAGCTCTGTGGAAGGGAGCATTGGTTGAGCCTGCTGATTGCACAGTGGATAGTAATGCATTCTGGGTGGGGGCCTAGGGATCTCCATGCGAACTTGGCTTGGCTGTGGAGGCAGCGGCTGAGATTCAGGCCACAGTATAGGAGATTTGGACAAAGACCCTGGTATAGACTTTGTCCATAGAAATATGTGAGTAAACAAAAATTATTTTAAAGAGTTCCAGTGAAAAAGACAAACAGAGAAAGCCAAGAGGTAAAGGTTAGATAAGCACCACAGAAAACCAAATGCATTTAAAAGCATAAAATCAAATTAGAAAAACAGTAACAATATTTCATTCTACTTTTTATGTATCATTTATGACTCCAACAATGATGCTAACTGCAAAACAGTTTTGCTTACTGAATGTGAAACAAAATGTCTAGACGTGATTCCCAAATCCCAACACACTTTTCAGAGGCCTCTTTAAACACCATAATAGATGATTTGTGTCTTTTGCAGTAACAGAATAACTCGTGATGGTGTGAAGTGGTTGGCCAAACTACTGGAACAGAACACAGCTCTGGAAATATTAGACCTTACATCAAACAGAATGGAAGACGATGGTGCAGTCTACCTAAGTGAAGCTATTGCTGCCTATAACAACACTCTTAAAGCGTTAGTATTAATAAAACTCCAATAACGGCACGGGTTTATCATATCGGAGTCAACATAAACAGTTTATTGTTATACGTAGCTTTGCTGTTTTTGTTTCACTTCCTGTGTTTTTGTTTTGTTTTTAAATAGGCTAGCTGTTGTGAGCAACAACATCACAGGGAAAGGACTTGTAGCCCTTGCAAATTCACTGAACGCAAACACGGTGCTTTCATACATTTATATTTGGGGAAACAAGTTTGATGAAGCCACTTGTGTGGTATGTATTTTCCTTTAATGTTTGTTTATTGAGCATTTGATACACCACCTTTACTGAAAGAAACAGGCCAGGGCGGTGAACCTACCAGTTAAAACAAAGGACAAGAAAATGGACTCCATTAGAAAAAGGGCCAACCCTTACTTATGACAGGAGTCGCCATTTAACAGATTACATTTAATTGGAAAAAACTGGAGCAGATTAAATTATAGTTTCTGGTGGAATTCTCTGTGTCATACATATAAGATGGAAAGAACGTTAGCCACACAGAAAGGAAATTTTAATAAATTTCAGGAGGTTTGGGGACCATTAATAGAATATTGTAATGAGTAAATAACATTTTTTCCCTTATTGGTACAATTGCAAAATGTAGGGTGGGGGGGGGGGAGGGATTTCTAATCTTATACTGAATTTTAGAATAATAGAAAAGATTGTATATAAGTATTATATGATATATATAGTTACATAAGAAATAATAAGGTTGGGAGGGTTTAAATATTACTAATTTCAAATGATTATGATAATCAAGTGATCTTGTATAAATTCAAATGACATATTATAACGCACTTGTTGTAAGATGTTAAAATGAATAAAGAATTTTTTTTTTTTTTTAAAGAAAAAGGGCCAACCTAATGCTTTGATAGCAGCCCATTGTGTTATATGGGAGACTGGGTTCGGTTCCCAGAACTACTGTAGTTTTCTCTATTGTGTCTCCATGGGCAGGGATTTTCAGCCTGCTGCTACTTTCATATAATAGAACAGGGGTGCCCAAATGGTCGATCGCGATCGACCAGTAGATCGCAAAGGCAACGTGAGTCGATCGTGTTGCCTTTGCGATCTTGTTCTTCTTTCCTCCCTGAGCAAGGCCAGGCGCGTACAAGCGCCGGACCCACAAGACTTCACCTCCAACGTCAATTCTGACATCAGAGAGGAAGTTCTGGCCAGCCAATCGCTGCCTGGCTGGCCTGGAACTTCCTCTCTGATGTCTGAACTGACGTCGGAGCTGAAGTCTTGTGGGCCCGGCAGGCTTGTACGTGCCAGGCCTGGCTCGGGAAAGCAGGGAGAAATCGGCGTGGTGGCTTAGGGGAAATGGGTGGGGGCAGGGAGAGAGAAAAAGAATCAGGAAGGTGGAGAAATCGGCACGATGGCTTGTGGGGGGAGAGAGAAAGAAAGACAGAAATAAAGGGAGGGCAGGGGGTTAAGAGAAAGAAAGACAGACAGGCAGGGGGAGAGAGAAAGACAGAAATAAAGAGGGGGGCAGGTGGAGAAAGTAAGAAAGACAGACATGATTTATCAGTCCAATGCCTCAAGGTGCTCTGCTCTGGGTTCAATATCAGATTCCAGCTTAACAGGCAAAGCTCTTCTCATCTGCCTGATGAATTTGGTAAAAGAAAGTCCTGGAGGAGATCTATGCCTAGATGGTGGAGACAGATCTGAAGGGTTGCCATACAATTCTGGAGCAGATAAAGTGGGTTCAAGATCAGAATCGGTGTCTCGTTGAAAAAGATCAGAGTCAACATCTGCAACTCCAGGTGATTCTCTATATGAAAAAGGATGCTTCCTTTTCTGAGAAATGTGATGACTGTGAGAACGTTGAGAAGTGCTCCTTTGACGGCATTGGTACCAGTCAGATGAAGAGGAAGATTAAGTGCATTGACAAGATGTCTAGATCTTGATCTGAATCGAAAGGAATGGGAATTGGTACCGTGCAATGCACACTTACATTTTGAGGAGTGAACATCAGTACCATGTGATCTAGATGTCCATCAATGCTTCAATGAAAGACTGGAGCTGGTACCCTTGGGCCTCGATGTGCCATGCCCAGGTTGGGCTGGTACCGAGGGAGTCGATGTAAGAACCAGTGCTGTATGCAACTTAAAAAGGTCAAGCTCCCTCCGAAAAAAACTCCTTAATTTGTCGAGGGGTGGGTGACCTCGATCCGGAAGCATGCCCTGTAGGAGAGCCTGAACAGAAGGCGATCGATGATGGCGGTGCTTGCCATGCATTGAGGGACTTGATGCTGATGATGCCTGCAACGCAGGTGGAATAGAGGACGGATTATTAGCACATTTACCTGATGCAGGAATGATGTCCGATGTCGAGGGAGGCATTGATGCCGGTACCATTGGTACCAATGTCATTGATTTGTTGCCAGAGGCCTTGGCTGGTCCAAATAACTTTTCATGCTGAATTTGTCGAGCCTTAAGAGAGCATTTTTGCAGCATAGAACAGCGAATGCAAGTAGACATTGAATTAACCAGCTGTGCAGGTCAGTGATGGAGATGGGCTGTTGGCAATAAGTGCACTTTTTAAAACCGGGAGAAAGCCTCGACATGTGAGGGAAAATCTCGGTGGCTAAGTCAAAAAATTGAATGGTTGCAGTCCGAGAAAAAAACAGTCAGAAAATACCAAAGAGAGAGAGCCCAAAGGCTCGAATAAAGAAAATAACATTTAGAAAAAAATGTTTTTAAAGAAGAACTGAAGACATTACTGGTAATAGAAAAATGAGCTGAAAGGCAAATAAAGACGTTGGGAAGGCAACGTGATTTGGATAGAGTCCAAAACACAACTTCTTTGCTCTGTGGAGAACAAAAAACTGAGGAACCATGAGATGACGTCGGGCAGGAAGGCACTCACGCATGCATGGGGCGGGCAGTCTTGAAGCTTCTTAAGAAGTTTAAAGTGACAGTACACTTTTAGCACTGTTCATACTGGGCTTCATGGATGATGTCACCCACATGTGAGAATATGCTGCCTGCTTGTCCAAGGATAAGATAGTATATATCAAGTGCATGACCCATACCGAACTAATAACCTAATACTATTTTGTTGATTCATTTTCAGTATTAATATTGAGCTCAAAATATGGACAGTTCAGATATTTGCAGCCATTGCTTATTTCCCAAAAATGCAAGATGCTAGTTTAAGGGCTTTGAATTTTCCCATCAGATCAGTTAATTTGATAAAAGTATAGCAACAGCTATAGAACAGACCTTCCACTTAATATAGCTTAATGCTCATCGTTAAAAATATGTTGCATTGCTCTATAATTTTAAAGTCCCTATTTAATGCACTTGGCACTAGACCACTAGTGAGAAGTCAGTTTATATACAAATTAGTTTGTGTTCTTACAAGAGCTGCTAACTAGAATTAAATCTCATACCCTTTCTAATTAAAATTTCAGGCATTTTCTGAGTTACTTAATATTGGTCGCTTGAAACCGTCCGACACTGATGTGCGACCCTATGTTGTGGATGGTCGGGTCTATTTGGCAGAGCTCTTCCATGGCCTCAGGAAACATTATTACTGGACACCAAGCTATGGAGAAGTTGATAGCTTTGACTGCAATTCCAGCCTTGCAATAAGAGCATCTACTGCTTAACACTTTTGCTGTGATTGATATATTTTATGTTTTCTGAACTAAGACTGTACAGTACTCTGATCTTGATCAATTAACATTCCTTGTAAATTGCAACAGACATATAAGAGGTTTTTATTGCTAACAATATTGTAGGTGAAATCAAAAACATATTCAGTGACAACAGTATTTAGCAGCCCAAGTCTTCAAAAAGCCAAAAATACCTATATTTCAGCTGTTAAGGGCTAAGGTGAAATCTCAATCATGAGGGTTCTTCCTAGTATAACAAAGACAAAAAAAGGAACTGCAGACAGATGTACAAGATGCAGGCAAAGTTTATTAAAACAAACATTTTGTTGCATACAAATAGACCACTTTTTACATAATATGGGACCCAACCCTGTGTTTCGATCAACACGTCTTCTTCAGAGGTCCCATAAAACAGTGGCATCAAGGGACACACAACAAATTTGCCTGTTGTGTTCTATGACGATGGATGTATACTGCTGGAAAACCTGAACGGAAGGTGGGCAGGAAGCCGCCATCTTCTTTATTAAAGAAGATCAAAGTTGTTGCATGACTCTTGATACCACCATTTTATGGGACCCCTGAAGAAGACGTGTTGATAGAAACACAGATCGCATTGGGTCCCATATTCTGTAAAAAGTGGTCTA
Source organism: Geotrypetes seraphini (assembly GCF_902459505.1). Classification (NCBI taxonomy): domain Eukaryota; kingdom Metazoa; phylum Chordata; class Amphibia; order Gymnophiona; family Dermophiidae; genus Geotrypetes; species Geotrypetes seraphini. The sequence goes on along the minus strand of NC_047092.1, from coordinate 169,924,806 downwards.
TTTGTATGCAACAAATTGTTTGCTTTAATAAACTTTGCCTGCATCTTGTACATCTGCGGTTCCTTTTTTTGTCTTTGTTCCACTGCAACCTCACTGCAGATCTGTTGGATTTGTTCTTTGTCTGGGTTCTTCCAAGTATATCATATTTTATTTTGCTTATGTATTAAATTCCAATGATGCCCATGCATTCTTAAAAAACAGCAGACTTTTCTTGTAGTTATTGGCTGTATACCAAACCAGTAGTTAACCGGCTTTTGTGTTCAATGAACCGTATTTTTACTGGACTTGTAGAAAAGCCAGAGGCCTTTACAATGGGGAGAACAATCCAGATACAAGAGTCATGAGGAAAAGATGTCAACCGTATCACTTTGGATTGCCCACTGCTGTACGGTTGACATCTTTTCCTCATGACTCTTGTATCTGGCTTGTGGTATGTCAAACATGAATATGTGGTATGACAACATATTACATAAACTACAATGCCGAGCTGTAAGAGGTGAAAACCTTAATTTTATAAGACCTATTTCTTAGAAGGATAGTCCATTTGGAGAGCGTCTATTGTGGATCAAAGTGTACAGTGACCTCATGTTCAATAGTCCAATATTATCTAGTTATCAAAGGCAAAATAGAGTGCATGGTCTATCACATAAATTGGTACTAGAGAAAATCACACAAGGGCCTGATAAAAAAAAAGAAAAGAATGAATGACCAAAATATGTTGTCGTTAATATATAATGTGATCTCTCTGAGGAGCAAGATAGGAGTAACCCAGTGAACAAACAAATTTGTCCATAAACCTTTGGGGTTCATAATCAAAACCAGCCTAAGTCGGCACTTGGACGTCCTAATAGCAGGGACCTCTCAAATGTCTGTAGCATTAGATTTGTGGAATGGTTGAACTCTTTGGATACTCATTTTAAGCTCATAGCAACCAGTCAGCAATACCTTTTATCCCAGGACAAGCAGGCAGCATATTCTTGACTGATGGGTGACGGCACCGACGGAGCCCCGGTAAGGACAATTTTAGAGTGATTGCACTCTAAGAACTTTAGAAAGTTCTAGCTCGGCCGCACCGCGCACGCACGAGTGCCTTCCCGCCCGACAGAGGCGCGCGGTCCCTCAGTTTCTTAGTTTCCGCGGAGCTAAGAAGACGCGTTTTCAACGGCTGTTGAAATTTTCTCCTAACTTGCCTTCCCGCTCGCGTAAACTTTTTGGCTTAAATTGCCTTTTTTCTTTCTTTCCATTTTGTTTAAAAAAAAAAAAAAAAAAAAAAAACTTTCATTTTTTTCTTCAGTTTTCGGTTTTCCCCGGCGGGGCCTTCTGCCACCATCGAAGCCTCGGCCTTCGATTTGGCGGAAGCCGTTTTTACTTTCATGCCCCCTCAACCGGGTTTTAAAAAGTGCCAGCGGTGTGCTAGGCCTATATCTCTCACGGACCCACACAACTGGTGTTTACAGTGTTTGGGTCCTGAGCATCAGGCCTCTTCTTGCACCCGCTGTGCTACTTTAAAAAAACGGACATTAAAAAATCGCCAAATTCAGCAGCGATTGTTGTTCGGTGCCGAGATGTCCGACCCCGTTCCTTCGACTCCGGCTTCGGCACCGATTCAGTCGGCACCCTCGTCTTCGACGCCGCGTGATTCCACACCGGCATCTCAACAGTCAGGTAAGCCGGCTAAGAAGCCTTCCCCGCTGGAACGTCTTCCGGCCTCGAGTGCAGTGAGTCCAATCCTGCCGCCTGTAAGACGCCAGCGGAAGCGCTCCGCCCCTATAGAGGTGAGTCCCTCGACATCGGGCTCCTCATCTCCGGGGCGTCGAGCGGCACCGCAGGTACCGCAGAAGAAAAAAGCGGTACCGGTGCCATCCCTCGATGACCGCATTACGGCCATCCTTCAGGTGCAGCTTAAGGAGCAATTAGAACGACTCCTTCCTGCTATCATGACACCGAACCTTCCGGTGCCAGTCCGCACCGAGCCACCGGTACCGGTTGTGGATCAACCCGTATCGATACCGATTGTGGAACCCGTGTTACCTGCTTCCACTGTCTCGGTACCGCTTCATCTAACCTCATCGGTATCGATGCCAGTCCTTGCACCGGAGCCGAGAGCTCACCATCAATCGGTGCAGACTTCGGCACCGGTGCGACCGATAACTTCTCCTGACTCGGTATCGATGAGGTCGGGTAAGTCGGTGCGCAAAACCCGACACATGCAAACGTCGACACCTGAGTCTCGGGACCATTCTTCCCATGTCAGAGACCCTGATCTGTGGGGAGACTCAGAGGAACCCTTTCTTTCTGAAGGCGAATGTTCCTCAGAGGAGGAGGATTCGGCTGTCCCTGACCCATCCTCCAAACAGGCCACTTCCTCTTTCTCTAGTTTTTTGAAAGAGATGTGTGAGTCCTTGTCCATTCCTTTGGAGGCTGAATCCAAAAAGTCTAAAGCTTTTTTGGATGCCCTTGATTTTGATCAGCCTCCAAAGGAATTTTTGAAACTTCCCCTTCATGACATCTTGAGGGAAACTTTCTATAAGAATTTAGAGACTCCTTTAACTGTCCCAGGGGCCCCACGTAAACTGGATTCTCTATATAAGGTAATTCCCATTCCTGGGTTCGACAAACCTCAACTTCCACATGAATCCTTATTTGTCGAATCCACCCTTAAAAAGACTTCAGGAGCCAGTGTATATGCATCTGTCCCTCCTGGCAGAGAAGGAAGGGCCATGGATAAATTTGGTAAGAGGCTCTACCAAAATGCTATGTTGGCAAATAGGGCTGGTAATTATGCTTTTCATTTTTCTTTTTATTTAAAGCATCTCCTTACCACCATGGCTTCTTTCGAAAAATATCTTCCTTCACGAAAGCATCCCGCTTTTCACACATGCTTGTCGTCTCTTCTACAATTACGTAAGTTTATGGTTAGATCCATATATGACACCTTTGAACTAACATCCAGAGCGACAGCAATGTCAGTAGCTATGCGTCGTTTGGCCTGGCTTCGGGTATCCGAGCTTGATGTTAACCATCAAGATCGGTTAGCCAATGCCCCATGCCTAGGGGATGAGCTCTTTGGGGATTCCATGGACTCAACCACACAAAAGCTCTCTGCTCATGAGACGCGCTGGGATACCCTGCTCAAGAATAAAAAGAAGCCTCCTCCGCCAAGACCATATAGGCAGCAATCGGCCTATCAACGCCGCTTCACAGCTCGTCCATTGACTACCACTGCTCAGCAACCTAGGCGTCAGAGGCAACAACAACGTCAGCCTCCCAGACAACAGCAGCAGCAACAAGCTGTAAAACAACCTCCTCAGCAGAAGTCACAGCCCTTTTGACTTCATTCTCCACAGTATAGCCAGTATCCCTATTCCTGCTCTCCTGCCTCAGCCTATAGGAGGTCGACTTTCTCTGTTCCTCAGCCGGTGGGAAGTAATCACATCGGACCAATGGGTCCTCAACATCATCCGCCACGGCTACTCTCTCAACTTTCAGACTCTACCACCTCAAAGCCTGCCAAAAGAGTCTGCTTTGAACAGTCCTCAATCGGCCCTCCTTATTCAGGAGGTCCAATCCCTCCTCCTTCTGAACGCTATAGAGGAAGTTCCTCTGGATCAAAAGGGGCAGGGATTCTACTCCCGTTACTTTCTAGTTCCCAAAAAGACAGGAGATCTCAGACCCATCCTGGATCTTCGCGATCTCAACATTCATCTAGTAAAAGAAAAATTCAAGATGCTTTCTTTAGCCATCCTTTATCCCCTTCTAAATCAAAACGACTGGCTATGCTCCCTCGATCTCAAAGAGGCTTACACTCACATACCGATCAATGTAACCTCAAGACCATATCTCCGATTCATGATCAATCATTGTCATTACCAGTACAAGGTGCTGCCCTTCGGTCTTGCCTCATCTCCAAGGGTATTCACCAAATGTCTCATTGTGGTAGCGGCATTTCTACGCTCTCACCACCTGCATGTATTTCCTTACCTGGACGACTGGTTGATCAAAGACACATCCGCTCAAGCAGTCCTTCTGGCCACCAACCAAACCATCCAGTTTCTACAACTTCTGGGATTCGAGATCAATCTACCCAAATCTCATATCATTCCCACTCAGAGACTTCAATTCATTGGAGCGATCCTGGATACACTCCTAATGAGAGCTTTCCTACCATCCAATCGTCTCCAGACTCTTCAGTCTCTATGTCACCAGGTGCTTCCACTGCCGTCCATCTCAGCAAGACAAATGATGGTACTCTTGGGGCACATGGCATCCACAGTTCATGTCACACCTCATGCCCGTCTTCACCTGCGCACTCCTCAATGGACCCTTGCTACCCAGTGGTCCCAAGCGTCGGATCCTTGCTCACGACACATATCTGTGACATCATCTCTTCGTCAGTCTCTTCAATGGTGGTTGGTATCCTCAAATCTATCCAGAGGTCTTCTGTTCCATCAGCCTCCTCATCAACTAGTCATCACCACCGACGCCTCTCTGTACGCATGGGGAGCTCACTTGAACGAGTTCCAGACTCAAGGTCTTTGGTCAGCCCAGGAAAGGAAGCATCAAATCAATTTCTTGGAACTCAGAGCGATGTTTTACGCCCTCAAGGCCTTCCAACACCTTCTCTTTCCTCAGGTCCTTCTGTTGTGCACAGACAATCAGGTTGCGATGTACTACATCAACAAACAGGGTGGGACAGGCTCTCGCCTTTTATGCCAGGAAGCCCAGAAGATCTGGACTTGGGCCATAGATCATCATCTCTTCCTCAAAGCTATTTACATTCAGGGGGCTCAGAATTCTTTAGCGGACAAACTCAGCAGAATTCTCCAACCTCACGAGTGGACACTCGATCCCGTAACTCTGCAGTCTATCTTCGATCAATGGGGCACTCCTCAGATAGACCTCTTTGCAGCTCCTCACAATCATCAGCTGCCCCTATTCTGCTCCAGACTTTACTCTCCGCACCGTCTAACAGCAGATGCTTTTCTCCTCGACTGGTCGAATCTGTTCCTGTACGCCTTCCCTCCTCTGCCTCTCATGTTGAGAACCTTGTTCAAGCTCAAGAGGGAACGAGCCACCATGATTCTAATTGCTCCGAGGTGGCCCAGGCAACATTGGTTCTCCCTTCTACTTCAACTCAGTTCCAGGGAACCTTTTCTTCTTCCTCTGTTTCCATCTCTGCTTACGCAACAGCAGGAAACCCTTCTACATCCCAACCTCCAGTCTCTACACCTGACAGCTTGGTATCTCTCGGGCTGACTTCGACTGATACTCTTTTGTCGCAGCCCGTTCGTTCCATTCTGGATGCCTCCAGGAAACCAGCCACTCTGCAATGTTACCATCAAAAGTGGACGAGATTTTCTTCCTGGTGTCTTCTTCATCATCTTGATCCCACTTCCCTGGCAGTGGAGACGTTGTTGGATTATTTACTTTCTTTGTCTGACTCTGGCCTTAAGTCCTCTTCCATCAGAGTCCACCTCAGTGCCATTGCAGCTTTTCATGAGCCAGTCCATGGAAAACTTCTTTCAGCTCATCCCCTGGTATCCAGGTTCATGCGTGGGCTTTTCAATGTGAAACCACCTCTTAAAGCCCCTCCTGTTATCTGGGATCTCAATGTGGTTCTTTCCGCCTTGATGAAGCCTCCATTTGAACCATTGGCTACATCTCCTTTCAAGTTTCTCACTTGGAAAGTGCTTTTCCTTATTGCTCTTACCTCTGCCAGGAGGGTCAGTGAGCTTCATGCACTTGTCGCAGATCCACCTTTTACGGTTTTTCACCATGACAAGGTGGTTTTACGTACACATCCAAAGTTTCTCCCTAAGGTTGTCTCTGAATTCCATCTCAACCAATCCATTGTTCTGCCGGTTTTCTTTCCAAAACCTCATTCTCATTCTGGGGAACAAGCCCTGCATACTTTGGATTGTAAACGGGCTCTAGCTTACTATCTAGAGCGTACGAAACCCCACAGATCAGTTCCTCAACTTTTTCTGTCCTTTGATCCGAATAAATTGGGACGTCCTGTTTCTAAACGTACGTTGTCTAATTGGCTGGCAGCGTGCATTTCATTCTGTTATGCTCAGACCGGACTGACACTGGAAGGTTCTGTCACGGCCCATAGAGTCAGAGCTATGGCAGCATCTGTAGCTTTCCTCCGTTCCACTCCTATTGAGGAAATCTGCAAAGCTGCTACTTGGTCCTCAGTTCACACTTTTACATCTCATTATTGTCTGGATGCATTCTCCAGACGGGATGGACACTTCGGCCAATCTGTTTTGCAAAATTTGTTTTCATAATGGCCAACCTTCCCTCCATCCCTCTTTTTATTAGCTTGGAGGTCACCCATCAGTCAAGAATATGCTGCCTGCTTGTCCTGGGATAAAGCACAGTTACTTACCGTAACAGGTGTTATCCAGGGACAGCAGGCAGATATTCTTGCGTCCCACCCACCTCCCCGGGTTGGCTTCTTAGCTGGCTTATACTAACTGAGGGACCGCGCGCCTCTGTCGGGCGGGAAGGCACTCGCGCGTGCGCGGTGCGGCCGAGCTAGAACTTTCTAAAGTTCTTAGAGTGCAATCACTCTAAAATTGTCCGTACCGGGGCTCCGTCGGTGCCGTCACCCATCAGTCAAGAATATCTGCCTGCTGTCCCTGGATAACACCTGTTACGGTAAGTAACTGTGCTTTTTGGACACATGTATATAAAAAAGGATTCTCAACTAGTCACTACAATTTACAGAAAATCAGTATAACAAACATCTTATTCTGGTATGATTAGTGCCACCTAAGATGTTTGTAGAGAGCTTCTGTTAGTGTGGTGGATGTATTGTATAACCAATAAAATAATGCTTCACTGAAAACAAATCCAGTTATGGCTTATTACTGAATCAGTGTTCCCGCTAAGCTGCGCTGGGGTGCGCTGACGCACAAAATATTACCTCGCAGCGCACAAGTTTCTCGTCACAGCGCACACAGTGTAGAGCACAGTTGTTCAACCGCCGGTCCGCAAACAAAATCTTGCCGGTCCGCGAAGGATTCGGTCCCCGCCGCAACGAAAGGCCGGCGTCAGCTGACTTGCAACTTCCTGTTGCAGTCGCTGTGCCGGGACTCCTGCCTTCGCCGGGACTCCTGCCTTCCACCGCGTTTGCCTCCTGCCTTGTCTCCGCACCTCCAGACCAGCAGCGGCAGCTGTGTATGCTTTTAACTTCGGCACAGAGCTGCCCCTAATCAATAGTTTAGCGCGGTTTCATAAGGCAGCCTCGGGGCCTTTGCTAGGCCGGCCCACATCGCATCATCGAAGCGGGCCGGCTATCAAAGGCCCCGAGGCTGCCTCATGAAACCGCGCTAAACTATTGATTAGGGGCAGCTCTGTGCCGAAGTTAAAAGCATACAGAGCTGCCGCTGCTGGTCTGAACTCTTGGGCCGCTGAAGGAGGGCAAAAAGCAGCTGTCCTGGAGGTTTCCCTTCCTCTCGCCTTTACAGGTTCCTTTTTTCCACCTTTTTTTTTTTTTCCTTCAAACGGCAACGGGCCCCAGCATCGACATCAATCAAGTAAGTTCCACTGTCAATCAAGCGGTTCTGCTCGGCCAAAGCTTCCCCTGTGACATGAGCCACCCTCAGGGGAAAGAAAGTGACCCACAAAGGTGAGGGGAAGGGGGGCAGATGATGGAAGTTGGGGGGGGGGGGGAGAGAGAGAGAGAGAGAGAAGGGGCAGATGATGGAATGGAGGAGATGAGAGAGAGAGAGAAGGGGACAGATGATGGAAGTGAGAAGAAGGGAGAGAGAGCAGAAGGCAGATGGATGTCAGTTGAGAAGGGAGAGCAGATGCTGAATGGAAGTGGGGAAAGAACACATACTGGATGGAAGGAGGAGAGAAATAAAGGGGGAAGAAAATAGTAAGATAATGGAGGGGTGAGGGAAAGGGGTGACAAGCTGTGTGTAGACACAGTGAAAAGAGGGAAACGGGACTAAATAGTAAGAAAGAATTTAATTTAGATGGAGGCAGAAAATAGAGAAGGAAGACCAGAGAAGAAAAGGGAAGAGAGAGCAGAGAATGATCAGATCTGAGTGGAGGAAATGAGAAGAGAGATATGCTAAAAACCACAGGGGGGAGGGAAGGATAGAGATGCCAGACCATGAGGGGAACAGAAGGAAGATGATGGATGCTAGACCAAATTGGGGGGTGGGGGGGGGCAGGAGGAGAGATGGCAGGGAAAGACAGACAGTGAATGGAAGGGGCAGATGCTGGACTGAAGAGACAGAGAAGGTTATCATGCTGCTGTACCGGGCCATGGTACGCCCTCACCTGGAGTACTGCGTCCAGCACTGGTACTTTAAGAAGGACACGGTACTACTCGAAAGGATCCAGAGAAGAGCAACTAAAATGGTTAAGGGGCTGGAGGAGTTGCCGTACAGCGAAAGATTAGAGAAACTGGGCCTCTTCTCCCTTGAGCAGAGGAGATTGAGAGGGGACATGATAGAAACATTCAAGGTACTGAAGGGAATAGACTTAGTAGCTAAGGCAGGGAGAACGAGAGGGCACTCTCATAAGAACATAAGAACATAAGCGTTGCCTCTGCCGGGTCAGACCAGGGGTCCATCGTGCCCGGCAGTCCGCTCCCGCGGCGGCCCCCCAGGTCCATGACCTGAAAGTGTTCCCTACCTAACTTAAAATACCCATACCCTGTTCACTCAATGTCCTGTAAGGTAAATCTCTATTTGTACCCTGTTATCCCTTTCGCTTCCAGGAAGTCATCCAGTCCCTTTTTGAACCCCAGAATTGTATTCTGTCCTATCACCTCTCCGGGAAGCGCGTTCCAGGTGTCCACCACCCTCTGAGTGAAGAAGAACTTCCTTGCATTCGTTATGAATCTGTCTCTAAAGTTGAAAGGGGATAGATTCCATACAAACGTAAGGAAGTTCTGTGGTAGAAAGCAACATATTTATTTGGCTCATAACTTGCTGGCGCCCGATATTTTTAGCTCACAGTGAAAAAAGTTTGCTCACAACACCCGCCCGCTTAGAGGGAACACTGCTGATCACATAGGGTTTTGCCCAGAGGAGGAGGGGAGGGATTCATTATTGTTTCAAGTTTATTTCATATTTGATAAAATCGCTTTTTTCAAAGATTACAAAGCGATGTACAATAATTTTCAAATGAGGGGGACATACAATATAGAGATAGACAAACGTGCACTTCAAGGGGAAATCAGGGAAGAACTACAATTTGATATAGGATAGAGATCAAATAAGGATGAATAATAGTGGTTATATTATATTAGATCAGTACTTGCCTACTTCAATTGGGAATGTCAACTCAGTTTAAGGGACTCACTAATCAGTTAAAAGCGTCTCTATATAGGAAACTAGATTGGCATAGTGGGAACAATTTTGATTTTTGGATTCTTGATCACAAGTACCCCTAGGCTTGAATAAAGAAATCGAGTCTGCTCTGATTTGTTAAACAGTATTTTATATTAGATCTACCACATAAATCTGTTTAATATTAACAGAATTATGTGGTTTATATTTAAATTATATTTCCAGCATGATCTTTTATAGTATGATAGTTTCCTGATTTCATCTGCATAGGGAGTAGCCATAAACATGATACTAGGACTATTGAAACACTCAGGTGCCATTAAAGATGTAGCCGATTGTTTCTGGCAATACTGTATATGGAAGCAGTGATCAGATTTACAGGGGAGCTTTGTGCAGAATTGTTCCCTAGCTCCCAAGGCAGTTTTGATATCCAACCTGCAGCCCCGTGAAGTATTTTGTGTGGCCCTGGTCAAGGAATATGCAGTGTTTTTCTCTGCTGCCCCTGGGTGTTTACTGTCTTCCGCCAGCATTTATGTGGCCCCAGAAACATTTTTTTCAGCCAATGCGGCCCAGGGAAGCCAAAAGGTTGGACACTCCTGCTCTAAAGCAATTGTTCTTGAGTTTAATAAAGGCTTTTTAATAGACATTTTTTAGGGAAAGTTTTTGAATAAGAGCCTTTTCTCCCAACAACTTTTGAAAATAATGATCAAAGTTGTGTTTAGCAGTTAGGCCCCAATGCTCAAAAGCTTGCCATGCGAGTAAAACTGGTTGTAGCCAGTCTTACTTTTAAGGTAGCTCAGCCTCCAATTCACAAAAGTGTTCTGGGGGGAGGGAAAGGGACTTTTACAACTGCAGTGACAGCCATCAAGAACCCTATACAAATGCATTGCAAGGAGCTCATTAGTATTAAAATGAACATACTTTGTAGTGCACAGCAAGGCATGCCCACCTCTTACCAGGCAAGAACAAAATTTTCCAGCAGGTCTGGAGCTATTAGTAGCTTCGGCAGGAGCATTTTGGAACTGGTGGGGGTTTTATACTTGTTTTATGTGCAAGTGTCTCCCATGCCTAACAGCTGCATCATGACCATAGGCATGGGACACGCTTGCACAGAAGCTGCATCCAAATCACAGCATGACTCAAAAAGACCTCTTCTTTCATTTCTGTCCTAGCAAAGAGCTTGGGTTGTAACTGCAGTGTTTTTTTTTTTCCCCTGGTTGCTTCTTGCTCAAAGTTGAGCTTCGGCAATCTTCATCCCTGCATACAAGTGCTGTGCCTAATGATCAGCTCTTGTGCGAAGGCCCTAGGCATAGTTCCCCACCCTTTCACTAGAGTACTCAGCACAAATAGTGTTGAGGGTGGTTTGAAAAGTTTGCTAAAAAAAGCAAGTTAAACATATGTAGTCTCCACTGAGGGCTAGACACATAATCCAGTGAGTTTCTGTTTTTTCATAAGCTATTTTTCCTGCGAAAAAAAAAGCTGGAAACTCACTGGACCAAGTGTATAGCCCTCAATGGAGACTACACTGTTTAACTTGATTTTTTACCAAACTTTTCAAGCTACCCTCATATAGATAATTTACATGCTATTTGTGCCGAGCATAGCTCAGCAATGGAAAATTGCTCCCAATCTAGTGTTTTCCACCAGGTTGCAGGAGCTTTATGCATCCTGCCCTTAGTGGGCCTATGAAAACTGAACAAAGCAGAAGTACATTCGGATTGAGTGCCAGATTCTATAATGTGTAGTTTTAATTGCATATAGGAAGTGCTTGCCTTAAGCTGATTGGTCAGACAAATTCTCATTTCATTGTGATCACAATCACGGTTGTGGTCATTACTGAAAATATGCTACACAGACATTATATTTCAACCACTGATGGAACTGATTTTCAGTTCTATTATGCTTTGTTTGTAATGCACAACAAATTCCAGCCTGTATGAAAGATGTTACGTAAAGTTAACTTTAATTAAAAAATTAAATGCCTTTGCAATGCAAAATGTATTTTTCAAGAAAGAAACGACATGATATTCTTTAGAGCAGTAGTTTTCAAGCCAGTCCTCAGGAATCACCTGGGTAGTTGGGCTTTCAGAATATCTACAATGAATATACATACAAGAGATTTGTAAAAAAGAAGGCAGGCTTGCAAGTCTTTCGTGCATATTCATTGTGGATATCCTGAAAACCCAACTGGCCAGGTGATTCCCGAGGACTGGACTGAAAACCACTGCTCTAGCCTTTCAAGCTATCTTGTAACTTTAAGAAGGAAAGAGAGAAGCAGGCTCAGACTCAAATTTAAAAACTGAAACAGAAAAGAAACACAGTATGACAAACAGATGGTAGATAAAGAGCATAAGGCGAATTCAGTCTGCCCCTTCATTTTTCCGCTTAGCTCTACAAGCCTGTCCTTCCCTCAGAGATATTCTCCATTTGTCCCATGCTTTGACACTATCCCTGTCCCCGCCCTTTTCCACAGGAAGGCTGTTCATGCATCTATCACCCTTTCTATAAAGAAATATTTCTTTAGGATTATTCCCCTCTACTTCCTGTACACTCATCCTATGACCCTTCATGCCTGCTTACTGTGCATTATTTCCTAGACCTAGAGAAATTCCTCTCTACCCTTTCCTCCAGGATATATATTGAAGATCTCTATCCCCAGGTGTTTTAGATGAAAGACAGCTATTTTAGTAGCTGCCCTTTGGCCTGGCTCCATCTAGTTTCTCTCATTTAGAAAGATGCCGACTCCAAATTGTACACTATATGCTGAATAAAGTCACAGCAGAGCGTAAGTGGCGATATCTACTCTTCTCTTGCTAGTTATTCCTCTCCCTATGCAACCACCATCCTTCTGGCTTTTGCTGTTACTTTGTGTTTGGCTATCTTAATCAGATACAGTCACCCTAGATTCTGCTCTCATTTGTGGAGGACTCAGCTCCTCTATCACACTCTATGGGCGTTTGTTTGGCTATCTTAAACAGATACAGTCACCCTAGATTCTGCTCTCATTTGTGGAGGACTTAGTTCCACCACTATCACACTCTTAGGCGTTTGTAATTCAATCTATATCTCTGCATTTAAGCATCAAACCTTAACTGTCAACTCTAGAGCAATCTCTTGGAGTTGCTAGATTCATCCTCATTTTCCACATCTTGAGAAGGAATCTAGCAAATGCAAAAATGTACATATACATTATTGAGCGGTTTGGCTTTGTTAGCTAGACATAATTCAACCCAAGAGCAGTAATACTTTTTTATTCCTTTCCACAGATGTGCATTATTACTAATAGTAGTTCTATATTGTACCTAAGCAATCTCTCATCAGTATAACTGTTGTAGGAATATGTACTGAGGTTCAGAGAAGCCAGTCACTGAGGACCTCAGCAGCATCTCTGATGAGAGAGGCTGATTATCAGTCACAGGCAGTAACATCTGATGGTCTTCAGTTCCAAGAGGAAGAGCAAGTGGTAGTGAGAGATCAGAAGGTTTCAGGTCTGTGGGAGATGGCAATGGACTTTTTTGCATGGAGTCTTGATCATTAAAAGAGTTATCAGCTGTATTGGAATCTGTGTATTTTTCACATCCTAAAAAAGGAAAAAATGGTGATTTGTGGAAAAGTTCATTTTCATACAGCCACTTGAAGACTAACTATACAAATGGATTATTGTTATTTCCCCAAATATAGGCCACGAAAATGCCTATGCAAGTTTTAAAACTGGTAAATAAGCCGCCCCATTGCATTAGCCGCTGCTTATCTACCAGTAACTGGGGCGGCCTATACTATTTTAAAATCATCCCCCCCTTACCTCTCTCGACAGCGGATGGCTGCCTTCTCGAACTGATGGCAAAGCCATGCAGGAAGCAGCGCAGGGCTGGAGATCGAAAAGATTGCTCCTGCCCTGTTGGCCGCGAGATTCGAGGAGGCAACCGTCCGCCGTCCAGAAAGGGAGGTAAAGGGGGGGATGATTTTAAGAAACAGTATAGGCCGCCCCAGTTATGCAAGCTGCACCCACTGGGCAGACTTGCAAAACCCCTATATAGGCCACGGCCTATATATGGGGAAATACAGTACATATAGTTCATAAAATGCCGTTGTTTACTATGAAGCCTGCATATGACTAAAAAATGGCAGCTCACAGAGAACATAGGGCGTAGCTCAACTCTCATCTAGTGCTTTATGATTCACCCCATAAAAAGCCTGACTTATGCACCCGTGAGTAAAAAACACAAGTATAAATCCAGCTCAGGAGTTTGTTATGTGGTTACAATTTTAGAGGGGTACAAATAGCAAAAATTCATAAGTCAGCTATTACTCACCATTATGAGTCTTTGCTTTGTGCTTCTTTAAATTTTTTACATCTGCATAAGAATTTCCACACAAGTCACATACAAATGGTCTTTCACCTAAAACAGATTTCAGAAAATAAAAAAAATCAATTAAATAATAGCAAGAACTAGCCACATCTGTAGTTTCCTGCTAGGCAGATTAGGAAGCTAGCTACCTAGTGGTAAGATAGTCTGAACAGGTCTTTTGCAGTGTCAGGTTTAAGAAAGGTGCTGCCACTCTGCTGATATTTCTATGCAGGGATAGGAGTCCAAGCACCTCCTCTTATTGGTAATAAAATCTGGTCTGCCTGCACATCAGAGCTTTGACTGGAGTTGATGCAAGCAGCCTCTACTCAGGCATTATAGGATCACTGTAATGAAAGGATGCTTTGTCGAAACAAAACCACTGTGTCACCTTAGAGGAAGAGCAAGAGGAAACTGGGAAGAATAATGTTCCTCTACAGGATCATTTCCCAGACACACAAATAAGTGCACAGAAGAGCAAAGATAAAAGGCGACAAAGAATGCACTAAGAGAAACAAATCTTTCAAACCTGGCCACACCAGCACTGAAACACAAGTTTACTGTAAGCATCCGGTAAGCAAATAGGAACAGCCTTCAGAATTGTTTAGCCTGAGAAGGGTATTGAGTAGCTGGCACTTGTCTGGGCCCAGAAGGGAGGTTATTACTGCTACTGCTAGCCTGGGAACAAACTGTTGAGGAAGAGAGGTTTGCAACAAGGAGGGTAGGATGTGTATGTGCATGCAGAGTGGGTGGAATATAGATAAAGGTGAAAAAAAAGTGATAAGAAAATACAAAGAGAGTGAAACACAACCCCAAAGGTTTTACGAGACGGGGATTTTTCTTTGCTAACACTGTCTGCTATACAAATTCTTAGAAGCTTTTCACCTCTGCACATATAATTATAAAAAACCACTACAGTACTAATTTCTTGTGGCTTTCTGAAGTACAAAAGGTATCACAAAGACTAAGATTTATATGTAAATATAGTTCCAAAGAAAATATTTATGCTCCAGAATGTTATAGAGTACTCGAAATATGTCTCTAATGTGGGACCAGCAGAGGCTATAGCCATCAGAGTATATAACTCCAGTGGAAATCATTATATTACCGGTGTTCTCCTCAATTTATATTTTTTGCTAACTCATAAGTTTTTCATTCATATATGTGCAAATCTTAATTACTATCTTAACTTCATTATTTAAGATACAAGGGGTGTTCAATATTTTATCTACCTGAATATGAAAGAAAGTATCAAGTGTGTTGAAACAGTCTGTGCATGTTATGATGTCTCAAGGTTACTCATGCACAGTTGCAGCTCAATGCAAGTCTAACAGGATGTCAGGAGAGTTCTCGTAAGAATCAAGTAAGAAACTGCTAGATTTTGGAACACCATTCAGTGATAAAATTTCTCACATAAAGAAAAAAGCAAAAGGAGATCCATGAACACATGACTGCAGTTTATGATGAGTCTGTCCCATCATCCAACAAAGTAAAATTTTGGAGCAAGCAATTTAAGTGGGGTAGAGTCCATTGGAGATGACCCTTACACTGGATGGCCTGTGGAAGCAATTTCTTCAGAAATGCGCAAGAAAGTTGATTAAAATTTTGTCAGATGAATTAAGGAATAGCTGAAGAAACAGACATCTCGACGGGTACAGTTTGGAAAATAATTCATGAAAAGTTGAGCATGTCCAAGGTTAGTGCAAGATGAGTTTTAGGAATGCCGACACCATGTCAGAAGGCCATGAGGCTCCAGTGCTGTCAGGAGAACTTAGAGATGCTCTGTGAAGACCATGTGAATTTTTTTTCATCATTTGGTGACTGGAAATGAGACTTGGGTCTATCACAAAGATCCCGAGTCCAAAATGGGAGTCAATGCAGTGGAAGCACGTCATCCCTCACTCCAAAAAATTCCAAGAGAAAAAAAAATCCGCAGGCAAAGTCATAGCAACTTTTGTTTCTGGAACTCATGCCACTTGAGACAACCATAACCGGAGAAAGTTACAACACAATCGCTTTGCAGGAGTCAGTCAAGGAGAAAAGATGAGAAAAACTCACAGCAGGTGTGCTGCTTCTTCACAACAATGTGCCAGTGCACGTCATGACATTCACATGCTGCCATCCAAGAATGTGGGTTTCAGTCCTGACCTGGCTCCCTCAGATTATTTCCTGTTCCAAGTTTTGAAGAAATCTTTCCATGGACAGTAATTTTCAAGTGATGAAGACATCAACAAAGTTGTGAGGTCCTGGTTTGAAGGTCAAACAAGAATTCTTTTCAAAGAGATTAAAGTAATTGCAGGTAAAGTGGATGAAGTGTTTGGAGCTATCAGGGGACTATAATGAAAATACAATTTTTTGAAAATTATTTTCTTTCTTACTGAGGTAGTAGATAAATTATTGAAAACCCCTTGTAGTAATGAAGATTTGCACATATGTGAAAGAAAAACTTATGAATTAGGAACAATATAAATTGAAAACACTAAAAATGGGACTTGTGTTGAAATAGGGCAGTAGTTCTTAAACCTGTCCAGGGGGAACCCCAGCCAGTTGGGTTTTCAAGATATCCCTAATGAATATGCGTGAGGCAGATTTGCATGTCTGTCACCTCTATTATATGCAAATCTGCCTCACGCATATTCATTAGAATATTAATTAAATTTAATCAGTTAGAGCAATTATATTATTAAAATGTATAATTTAATTGGTTGGAGATTCAAAACATATTAATTTGATTAATGGATTAGGAAAGGATATATAATATGTGAAAATGATAAAGATTTTGATGAATTATTATAAGGGTTTTAGTGACTTATTTAAAAGGTTATTTATGGATAGTCTGTCAAGGAACCTTCGCAGCCTGAACCGAAATGTGTGTCAACAAGTTTTCACTTTTAGTAGTAAATTGGGGAGGGAAAAATTTAGGATTCAAAATTTTAAAAGATGGAAAATGGTGTCTGTTCATACTAATTTCAATAAATCTAATTGCTTTGATTGGATTATATATATGGAAAATAGAAATATACAATGGAGATTAAAATTCTATCACTAAATGTTAATGGCCTTAACCATCAAATAAAAGGAAAAAAACTGCTCGCTTTTTTTAAACAACAAAATGCGGATATTTACTATATACAGGAGACGCATCTATCAGCGGTAGAGTCAAAAAAGTTGGAAGGAGGTTGGGTAAAACAATGTTTTTTTGCCC
Source organism: Geotrypetes seraphini (assembly GCF_902459505.1). NCBI lineage: Eukaryota > Metazoa > Chordata > Amphibia > Gymnophiona > Dermophiidae > Geotrypetes > Geotrypetes seraphini. The sequence goes on along the minus strand of NC_047092.1, from coordinate 169,907,941 downwards.
CTGCATTGGGGAAAAAAGCAGGGGTAGCTATATTAATAAATAAGAAATGTACAGCTAATTTTCAAATGATTGATTCAGATCCATTAGGAAGATGGATACATGTGGAAATGAGTATGGGAAATAATACCCTGGCATTATTTAATGTGTATGCCCCCAATTCGAATCAAAATGAATTTGTTTTTAAATTACAACAATTGATACTACCACTGGCTGCTTCTAATTTAATAGTGGCTGAAGATTTTAATGCTGTCATGGATCCACTGATAGATAAAAAACCAAGCAAAATTATGAAATCATTAGGGTTAGATAATTTAGTACAATCTTGTGATTTGAATGATATATGGCGGATACTTCATTTTGATGATTGGGAATTTTCTTTTTGCTCACAAGTCCATAAATCCTTTTCAAGAATAGACTATATTTTTGTTTCAAATCAATTAGTACAACAGGTGACACAAGCCTCCATAGATCCAATCATTTTGTCTGATCATGGTGGTGTGTGGATTGAATTTAAGATTCCTGAACAAGAAAATAGTAGATCTGTGTGGAGATTTGATATTACATTGATTGCAGATTCAAAATTCTTTGAAGAGTTTCAATTAAAAATGAATGAATTCTTTCAAATTAATACGTTGGAAGAAACCTCCATGGAGGTTTTATGGGATGCCTTTAAGGCGACCATGAAAGGTAATATTATATCATATTTGGCAAATTTAGGAAACAACTTAAACAATTTTCTAATTTTGAGAAAGAAATTAAGAATCTAGAGTCTAAATTGATTGATAAATAGGAGTAAAGTACTCTGCAGGCTCTATTAAAAGCTAAAGGTAAATATAATGAAATCTCTTCAAAATTAGTAAGGAAAGATTTGTTTTCCCATCAGACTCTGTATTATGGAAACTCAAATAAGGCGGGAAGATTATTAGCAAATTATCTTAAAGCAAAGGAAAGAACAAAAAAAATTATTGCAATAAAGGATGAGAAAGGTGATACACATACTCAAATTGGAGATATTTAAAATCAATTCTTAAATTTTTATAAAGACTTATACTCTTCTGAGCCTTATGATAATAGAAGAAAGTATGGATTAGAATTTTTGAAATTAATGGTCCGAAAGTTCCTGAACATATTAAAAGAAGTTTAGAGGAGCCTATATCATTAAAAGAATTAGGATTAGCGTTGAAATCTCTTAGAGTTGGATCCGCTCCAGGTGGTGATGGTTTCACAGTAGAATTTTATAAATCATTTCAAGTTACCCTATTACCTTATCTATTAAATTTATATCAGTCTCAACTGACTAAGGGTTGCATTACAGGTACTATGGCAGAATCATTGACTATAGTTTTACCAAAGCCAAATAAAGATCCCACATTGGTTTCAAATTACAGGCCTATCTCATTAATCAATGTAGATGGAAAACTTTTGGCTAAGACATTGGCTTTACGCTTAGCCAAGGCTCTCCCTTTTATTATTGATATGCACCAAACTGGATTTGTTGCTAAAGACACTCATCTAATAACACAAGATTGGCTTTTCATATGTTAAATTTAACAAAAGCCACGAAAGATCCGGTTTTTTTCTGTGTCCTTGGTTGCAGAGAAAGCTTTTGATCGAGTGGAATGGACCTTCATGTATCAAGCTATGGAATGGTTTGGAATTGGTTCAGGATTTATACAAATGATACAAACATTGTATAGCTCCCCTGTTGCAAAACTGTATATTAATAATAATTTTTCAGAACGCTTCAATTTGCGGATGGGGGTTAGACAAGGTTGTCCCTTATCTCCTTTGCTTTTTGATATTGTTTTGGAACCCTTGTTATTAGCTATTCAGCAAGTAAAGGAGATACAGGGTATTCCTTATTCAGATTGGGAATACAAAGTCTCTGCATATGCAGATGATATATTGCTTCATTTGAGAAATCCAGAAACAACCATTCCATGCTTGCTTGAACTGATTGAGAAATTTGGAAAATTTTCAGGATACAAGATAAACTGGAGTAAATCTGAAGTTCTTCCACTAAACGTGTATTGTACAAAAGGCTTGTTTGATTCATTTTCTTTTGTGTGGAAGGAAGGTGGATTAAAATACTTAAGAATTAGGATAAAAATACACTGGAAGACACAATGAAAGAATGAAAAATTTTTATTGCAGAAGGTAACAAATTTGTGAGCAATGGAATCCATTACATCTGTCTTGGTGGGGGAGAGTTCAAACTATTAAAATGATGATATTGCCTGTGGTTTGTTATCAGATAGGAATGTTACCAGTTTTTTTTAAGGGGTCCTTTTATAAAATGTTAAACAGTATTCTTACAAAATTTGTTTGGCTAGGCAAAACTCCTAGAATTGCTTTAGTATCTTTACAAAAACCAATTGCGGAGGGTGGAGTAAATTTTGCAAATTTCTATAGGTATCATCAAGCCTATATTTTGCACCATATTGGGTCCTCCCAGAGCTCATTGATAATACCCCAGACTGGTTGTGGTTGGAATGACGACTCATGTTCCCTCTACGTTTATGTCATGTTCTTAGCATTAAAATGCCTACATTGTATAAAGAAAACAGAATATTTATGAATACATGGAAAACTCTTAAGATATGTTAGTAATTTAACATCTATTCCAATCTATAAATCGACAAATCAAACTATATGGTTAAACTCCAAGATTCAAATTGGCGGATTTAAGGTCATCTGGAAGCATTGGATGATAGCTGGTATATGGATTTTAGATGATGTTATTTCAAATGGTAAACTGATTGATTTCTCACAGCTGCAACATAAATATGGTCTTAATAAATCACAAAGTTTTAGATGGTTGCAACTGAAGCAGGCCATTCAGGCAGGGTTCCCTGAATGGAAGAATCTTAATACGCAATATAGTTTAGAAATTTTATGCTTTCAGGTAGACTTCTTGGGACACCAGGCCGCACAGTGGTATACATTGATAAACGGATTTGTAAATAAAAAACCTAAAACTGGACTGAGGGACATTTGGAGCAATGAGATCAAGCATCAAATTACTGCGTCTCAATGGCCACAAATTTAGTTTTGGAGAATGAGATGTACAGTGTCCGCATCTATGAGACAAACTTGGTTTTTCCTTTTACATAGAGCATTTTGGACCCCAGTTAGATTACAAAAGTTAGATAGCTCTAATAGATGCTGGCATTGTAATCTTGAGATTGGGACATTAGATCATTTGTTATACTATTGTCCCCTTATCTTGACCTTTTGGAAACCAATCTGGACACAAATAAATAGTTTATTAGATAATCCTGTGGCTTTGTCGTACGACACGATTCTATTTGGAACGTCAATGAGAACAAAGAGCCAAATTTCATCAAACAATAATAAGCTTTTATTGATTATGACAGGAGTCGCCATACAACATATCACGCATAACTGGAAAAATGGTAGCAGGCTTAATTACAGTTTTTGGTGGAACTCATTGTGACTCATTTATAAAATGGAGAGAATAGCCAGACAAAAAGGGAATTATAAAAAATTTAAAGAGATATGGGGCCATTGACAAAATTATTGTAATAAATAGATACCATTTTTTCCATTATAAGTACAACATAAGTGAAGGGATGGGAGGGAGGGAATTTTGAATTTTATTAATGGATCAGTAAAAAAGTATATTTCATAGAATATTTCATAGGATATATTTAATTGCATATATTATAGGAGGGTTGGGTGGGAAGGGGTTAAATTTTTATGTATTACTAGCTGATGCCCCGGCGTTGCACGGGTATTTAATTATAGCAATAACACTGTAAATGGATTCAAATAAAGATACTTTATAGTGGTGAATGAAATTATTTTTTTACAGCTTTATAAAAAGTACAATATTCAAATTATAATGTGAAATATTTGACAAAATGAATACAATACAACACACACAAAACTTGATTATAAACAACATTTTTAGTTTCACCTCCAGGAGCAAGAACATATAAATTCTTGGGTGAAGAGACCCCCAGAACATATCACCCCAGGTAGTGAGGGATCTGCATACCAAGTTTCGTTCAAATCGGTCAAGCCGTTTTTGATTTACTGTGAGAATGGCAGCTTTTTACATTTTTTCCATTGACATGAATGGGTGAAATCTGATTTTCTGTTTGTAGCTCCGCCCATATGTGCAGGTGGGCCGCGAGACCCCCAGAACATATCACCCCAGGTAGTGAGGGATCTGCATACCAAGTTTCGTTCAAATCGGTCAAGCCGTTTTTGATTTACTGTGAGAATGGCAGCTGTTTACATTTTTTCCATTGACATGAATGGGTGAAATCTGATTTTCTGTTTGTAGCTCCGCCCACGTTTGCAGGTGGGCCGAGAGACCCCCAGAACATATCACCCCAGGTAGTGAGGGATCTGCATACCAAGGTTCGTTCAAATCGGTCAAGCCGTTTTTGATTTACTGTGAGAATGGCAGCTGTTTACATTTTTTCCATTGACATGATTGGGTGAAATCTGATGTTCTGTTTGTAGCTCCGCCCACGTGTGCAGGAGGGCTGCGAGAGCCCCAGAACATATCACCCCAGGTAGTGAGGGATCTGCATACCAAGTTTCGTTCAAATCGGTCAAGCCGTTTTTGCGTGATCGCGGCACATACACACACACACATACATACATACACACATACATACCTCCGATTTTATATATATAGATTGTTAATGACAGAAATTCAAGTGATGTATTTAATTTTAATTGTTAACTTATTGATACACTTGTAAGATGTAAAAATCAATAAAGAATTTCTTTTAAAAAAAGATTATTTTCAAAACCTGACTGGCTGGAGGTCTCCCAGGACAGGTTTAAGAAAAATTGAAATAGGGTATTATAGCTAACACAGAATGATTTTCAATGGGGCTATATCTTCTGATGGTTCAACATTTATATATGAGGGTTAATTCATAAGTCATGGCAACTATTTATTTTCTTTCAAAAATACACCAACAGAATGTGCGACAAGTACTTCTTAATGTTGCCACCAGATGAGTGCAAGGCAAAAAACATGGGAGAGGATCCAAGATGGCAACGGAGTAAGTCGCGTCGGCGAGAGGCTCCTGCACAATCGGCAAAATACTTATTTGCTTGCCTTTTTTCCTACCTTCGCTATGCCTAAGCGCAGGGGAAGACAGAGGGGCTTTCTTCCAGCTTTCTCTGCCTCTTCGCCGTCGACGCAGACGGTGATTACTACCTTTGCCGTCCCAGTTGGAGCGGGCGCATCCGCAGACCGAGGGGGGCAGACCTCGATCTTGGAGGGCGAGACGTCACTCAGCCCGATGGGACCTGGAGTTCCTCCTCGCCCCGGGATGAAGTCGGGAACATTGTTTGCAGCACAGGAAGCTCCGGAGTTGATGTCTCCGGCGGCGCTGCAAATTTCCCCTCTGACCCCGGATGAGGTACATAACTTGCCGACTTATCTACAGCCGACAATGGAGAATGGAGGAACGGAAACCTGTAATGTTACAGAGAAGGAGAAGGTGGAATCCAGTGGAGTGATTCCCGGTACAACTCTGCTTCCTCCTATGATAAGACCAGAAGTTATAGACATGGAGGCTATTTGGAGTGGCTTGGAATCATTATACAAGGTATGCTCTCAATTCGTCACTTCAGTCCAGAGTACTAACATACAGCTTAAGACTTTTGAAGAGAAACTTCTAAAACAATCCGATACAATAGACAACTTGGAAAAATCTGTGACTGAAGCGAAAGCTTCAATTAACTTACAATTGAAGGATAAAAATTTACTTGTTAAAAAATTGGAAAATGCTAATAGGAGTTTGAACCTTAGACTTTTAAATTTTCCTATTTCCAAACGGCAAGAGAACTGTTTCATTCCTTCTTGAGATTAGTACTTAAATTTCCTGAAAATAATTTACCACCGTTACATAAATCATACTATTTAAATATTCCTAAAAAGGATAAAGAAAAAGGAACCGTAGCAGGAAACTTAGATCTCACAGCTATCCTGGAAACATCTCAACAAGAAGAAATTATGGGACGAGCAACCTTATTGGTAACCTTTGTTTTTCATCAAGACAAAGAAGCAGTTCTTCGTCTATTCTATAAGACTGATAATTCAGAATTTCATGGTTCAAAAGTCTTAATTTTTCCTTATGTATCAAAATAGACTCAAGATAGACGAAAGAAATTTTTAACCTATCGTCAGTCAATTTTGAGTATGGGAGCAACTTTTCAGTTACGTTTTCCCTGTAAATGTTGTTACCCATCAGAATATTAGATATATATTTTATGAACCTGATCAGTTGAATTTTTTCCTTGAGGGTAAGGCAGCTGGCTAAGCTCCAATTCCCTACATGCCTTTTCAATTAACCAGGATGATAATTTAATTTAATCCAACTGTTTGATCTCCTAATATGAATGAACATTTCTTGAAAACCAACTTCCCTTGGAGGTGAAGGATTTTCTCTCCTCAGTTTGTGAACTTAGTTAATTTTGTGAATTTACAATTTATATGTTGTTTCTTTTTTTAAATGTTTATTTCTATTATATTGTTGTTTAACAATTTGTAAAACTTATAAACAAAAAAAAAAAAAAAAAAAAAGGCAAAAAACATGACATTTGAAAATCATTTTATTATGGCATAAAGTGTACATGAACAATAAAGTACAAATACAAACTGGTAAAACTATCAACATCCTTCAAAGCAGTCTCCCATTCAGAGACTACTTTGAAGGATGCTAACAGTTCAACAGTTTTTTGCTCATGTTGTACACTGTATGTCATAATTAAACAATTTCAAATGTCAAGTTTTTTGCTTCTCCCCTATCAGACACCTTGCACTCATCTGGTGGCAACATTAAGAAGTGCATGTCGCACATTTTCAAATGTACATATTAAATTTCCAGTGTTGGTGCATTTTCAGAGAGGAAAAAAATAGGTGCCATGACTTATGAATCAACCCTCGTAGATAGAGTATATGTACGTTTGAGTAATCTTATGAGGTTCTGAAATACAAAAGGCATAAAGTTTACAAGAAGCAAAAAGAAGTTGCATATTAAATGTGCATTAGGGAAGCCTCTTCTCAGTTAAAACTGACCTAATGCACAGGCAGTAACAATGACCTATGAAAAGGGATTAACTATTGGGAATTGTTATACTTGACAAGAAAAAAAAATATACAAACCTGTATGAGAACGAAAGTGTTTATTGAGCTCTCCTGAAGAAATAAAACTTTTCCCACAAATTCCACATGTATATGGTTTCTCCCCTAAAGAAACAAAAAGTGATTTAGGACTAGAAAGAACAATGTGCGAGATTGGTACTGTGGCTAAATCAAGCTAATTTACATCTCAGGATATAAAAGCAGAATTAGCCATTAAAAATGAACACCAAGAACAAATCCATCCAATTTGTATGTCTACGGTTGGTCAATGTTAGATAAAGCAGCACTTTAGCAAACAAAACAAAGCTGCTACAAAAGGATGAATAGTCAAGATTTTTAAAGATATTTTAAATACAGGCAGTACCCGGTTTAAGAACGCTCGACTTACATTGAACTCGTACTTACGAACCGGGGTACTGCTTCTCGCTTCTTGTGCCAACGTGCCCCTTCTTTCTCCCTTCCTGACCAAACATGACCCTCCTTTTCCCTTCCGTGTCCCAACGTGCCCCTCCGTTCTGAATCCCAAATTCGTGCCTCCCCTGGGTGTTTACCGCCTCTGGCCGGCTCCTTCCCCCCAGCCGCACTTCTGTTGGCAAAGCCGCGAGCGGTGGCTTCTGCATGTGGTCCGCTGGTCTTTGCAAAGCTGCGATCGGCAGCTCGTGCATGCAGCCCACTGACCTGGAAGCCTTCCCTCTGACGCAGATGTGCAGGAGCCACCGCTCGTGGCTTTGCGAAGACCAGTGGACTGCGCACAGAAGCCACCACTCGTGACTTTGCCAACAGAAGTGCAGCTGGGAGGAGGAATCCAGCCAGAGGAGGTAAACACGGGAGGCATGAATTTTGGATGTGGAACAGAAGGGGATGACGAGGGGCACGTTGGGACAGGAAGGGAGGAAGAGGGACTGTGTTGGCATAGAAGGGAGAAGCAGGGTCGTGTTGGGACACAGAAGAAAGGGAGGGAGCACAAACTTCGGACAAAGGATGGAAGGGAGGAAGACAGGAGGGAGGGTCATGAACATGGGACACAGAATGGAGTGAGTGAGGGAGGGGAGCATGAATTTGGGACATAGGATGGAAGAATGGAGGAAATAAAGGAGAGAGATGCTGAGGTGTGAAGGGAATAGAAAGGGAAAATTGGGTGTCTTGAGTGAGAGGGAAAGAGATGGTGCACATGGGGAAATGAAGAAAGCAGGTGAATTGGGCATAGGGAGGGAGAAAAATATTGGCATGGTGGTGGGAGAGGCATGAGGTACAGATGCACGGGGAAGCGAGATGAGAGAAATGTTGGATGTGGTGGTAGAGAGGGAATAGTGTGACTGATAAAGAACAAAAATAAGTGTAAACCTATCTTTTCTTTCTATTTAAACCACAGTACTTTATTTTGAGGACTGTTTCTTTAATGTTTTTATAGACTGTATACTGTACAGTATCTGAGTTACAATCAAATTCAACTTAAGAACGTTTAAAAACGGAACTCGTTCTTAACCGGGGGACTTCCTGTATAAGAAACATTTGATACATTGCATTGTTCCATGAATCTTGATACTTTACTTCTTCAAAAAACAGCAGCTTTGCACCTATCTACTGCTTGCTTTCTCTGGCCTCCCTGCCGGGGAGTTCACAAACCAGTCCTTTAAGGGCTGGGCACATTCAAACTTGTAGACGCTCTGAATGATCTCCAGTACCCAACAGTCTGACGAGATATGCGCCCAGGCCTTCACATAATCCGAAAACCATCCCCTATCTTCAGGGGAACTGCTCCAGACCTATCGTCATTGTGCATTCTTGGAGGTTGGAGTGGAATGAGAACTGGAGGCTTGGTTCTGCCTGGGACCTGAGAATCTCTATCTGGGCTCCTGGATGGATCTCCGAGAGGAGGCTCCCTCCTAAGTACTGCCGAAAGAACATGGGGTCACTAAAATTAGACTGCCCTCTAGGTTCACTGTCTGCTGTCAGGTACAGATCTCAGACGATGATCTGTACACTGGTCATGAGACTGGCCAGTCCCTTTCTGAACAACATTTGTCCCTTAACAAGAAGTCTGCAGAGGGAAGCCTTAGAGGGGAATCCCCTGCCACTGCCTGATCCAGAGCATTCTGTGGAATGAGATCAAATAAGTCGAAATTTTGCTCATGACTGATGATGCTAATAGGAGCTGGATAAAGGCTCATCCTCTGCAAGGTCAAGAATATGCAACCTGGTATGACAGGTGCGTATCAAAAAGAAGCTGCTGCTGCTGCTTTGATTCCCAAAGTCAGTGCTTTGAATTGTCTTAAGAACTACATCCACTCTGTGATCCTGCACATCCTTTTATACCATGCCTCTCTCACTTGGTAGGGATGTGCGTTGGTTACCTACGCTATCAAAGAACCTAACTTGGGCTGAGCACACAGCTGCTGTGCCATCAGATACAGCCAAGCCATTGTCTTGGTTACTTTAAGAGACCCTTCAGGAGCATTCAAATGCTCTGTGATCAATACACTGACATCAGGATGCCAGGGAAACAAAGAAGAATGAGTTCACTCCTCTTATTATAGAGAAGGGAGCAGAAGGGACTGCTGCTAAACTAAGTTTAATTCCTACAACGAGTCAACGGTAAACTCTGAGTAAAAGTCTGACCATGGAGGTCATCTCCTTGACTGAGGGCCACCACTGTATCTAGCACATATGGTGCAGAAGCACTATTTGGGTGCCCGTCTAGTGCAAATCTAGCATGAATTAGGGGTACAGGAATCCAAGCACTCCATGCCTGCCAGTTTTGAGGCAAAATGAGGCCATTTGAAGCTTCTGGAGAACTTAAAAAAAAAGAGCATATCATAAAGACTCCTGGCTCGCGTGCCAAAGGAAAAATTGAAAAGGGCAACAGAGCCCTCTAGTGAAGGAGGAGGGATTCAAAAGCTGGAGTGGATTCCTTCTGCACAGCTCGTGAGCACTGGGATATTACCTGTCTATTCAGAATGACACACCTATTACAATAGAAAAACTATTTAGTTCAAATTATGCACCTAATTTAAGGCTTTACAAATACTGAAGGGCCAGTGAAATGCATTTCTTTTTATCTACAATTTATACTGATTTCCCTCTGCCACTTCAAAAAGAAACTTATTTTATTTTGTTTAACCCAAGGCCACTTTCTTCCTCAGGATTTTCTAAAGACACATATTGAATAATTCCAATGTAACACCTTGGGTTCTTACCTGTATGTTTCCTCGCATGAGTGATTAGAGAACTAGAGACGGCAAATGCTTTCCCACATGTGTCACAAATGTAAGGCTTTTCCCCTGTGTGTCGGCGAACGTGATAGGTCAATGTGCTAGCCTGTGCAAACCTTTGGCCACACCTATCACACACATATGGCTTCTCCCCACTGTGTTTCCTATCAAACACAATATGTTTATTAGCCACAGGAAGAAAGGGCAAAATATTTAATATACACAAAGCAAGATCCTTCCACAAGTGACTTCAACTTCAATCACTTTTTCACTAGCTGGTAGTTCATCATTCAGACTTTTCTGTTCAGCACTTTTGCCTACCTGGCATGGATCTTCAGGTTACTAGAAGTTGCAAACTGCAAATTGCATACATCACACTTGTATGGTTTTTCCTCACCATGATGCATGCGACTGTGGAACACTAGCTGGCATTTTTGGGCAAAGCCTTTGTCACATAATTCACATTGGTATGGCTTCTCACCTAATGAATTAAATAAACATAACCATAAATCTTAAATTATTCTTTATGTTTATGTTTTTTTTTAAATTGCTTTGCATCTTTTCTTCTTGGCTGTCATTCCCATAAACCATGGCTCAAAAGGTAAAATAATTCAAGATTGTGTTTATAGTACTTATGAACCAAATGGGCACAAATTCACTGCTATTGCCCAAGTGAATCCAGACAGTGTTTCATTATCCCTTCTGATGATTTCTGCAAACACCAGATGAACCTGGGATCCCATCACATAGCTCCGAAACACTAACTTAGCTAAGGCAGGTTTGGTTTTTAGAGGTCAGTTTGGGTGTAGGCCAGATCCCTGAAATTATACAGCTGACACGTTCTACCTTATGATCCATTCAAACCCCCCAAATTATGTTCTAATGAAGGAAAGTAAAGGTTCAGAAGAGCTTAACCCACACAACCACTGACTAGACCACATTTATGGCCTATGATTTAGCAATATATACACATTGGATCAGTACATAAAACGTTTTTGTATCCATATTTAAAAGGGCTAAATTAACACAAGTTTAACTTTTGCAAATTTAATCTCTTACATTTTAGTGTGTTCAATATGCATGTACCGTATTTTTCAGACCATAAGACGCACCCACCTGTAGAGGAGGAAAAACCAAGAAAAAAAAAAATTGGTTCAGAATTTTCTTTTTGGTTTTTCCTCCTCTACACATGTGCTTTTGGTGGGCTGGTGCTGGGAAGCCCGAAAAAGCAGCCTGCAGCTGCCCGAAGAAAGGCCTCCCTGAAGCCGCCTGAAGAAAGCCCCCTGCCAAAGGCAGGCCCCCTGGCACCTTTTTTATGAAATGGTGGTCCAGCACGGTCTCCTGCTGGATGGTTGCCTCTCTGTAGAGCGACGCGACATTCAGGAGTGTGAGTTTTGTGCTTTCTGCCTGGTCCCGTGCCGCTCTGTAATTGGCTGTAGTCAGTAATGACTGCAGCCAATCACAGAGCAGCATGGGACCAGGCAGGAAGCGCAAAGGTTGCGCTCCTGCATTGTGCATCGCTCTACAGAGAGGCAGCCATCCAGTAGGAGACAGCGCTGGACCACCGCTTCTTAAAAAAGGTACGGGGGGGGGGGGGGGGTTGCACGGTGTATTTGGTCCATAACACCCACTCCCTTTTTGGGGGTGGAAAAATGTATCTTATGGTCCGAAAAGTATGGCAATTTTCTTACAGGTAACCTATGTAAAAAGTACAGACAGAAACCTATGTGCATTCATAAAACAGACTCCCAGAACCAGTCCTAACAGCACACAAAATGTCCATACTCAAAATTTAAAGCTGCTGTGAAAAATACGTAAACATGTGTGTATTCTACCCATGTAGTTTATAAAATGTTTGAACACATTGTAACTTGACTCTGTTCTGTCCAAACTACACCCACAAAATACCTATGCATAATCTTTTCAGTAAAGATATCCAATATTTAATGGTGTAATCACTTATCCTTTATAATCCTGTTAGCTCTGTTTTCTAACTGATGATCTCTCTTACCAATGGGAAAATATGCACTGCATTTGCAATGACTTTGAAACTTTAATCGCTGTTTCATTACTTCTTATTATTCTTTTATAACAGTGTTTAAAGAAAGCACTTAGCTTCCTCAATATCTACTGGGGACTCTCCTCATCCAACGTGTTTCGCCTATGTGGCTGCCTCAAGGATGTCTCCTAATAACACCGTTGTGCCCAGATCTCTCAGCACTTTGGTGTCATTCGGGGACATCCTTGAGGCAGCCGCATAGGCGAAACACATCGGGTGAGAAGTCCCCACCGACACTAAGGAAGCAGCATACAGGATAAGTGCTTTCTTTTAACACTGTTATAAAAGAAGAAAGAATAAAAGTATTGAAAGTTATTTAATTCATTGATACATAGAAAAAAACCTGTGAAACAGCTGGTCAATGAAGAGTGCAGAGCAGCGATTTCAGTTTCAAAGTCGTTGCAAATGGAGTCCATATTTTCCCATTGGTAAGAGATCATCAGTTAGAAAGCACAGCTAATAGGGTTATAAAGAAAAAGTGATTACACCATTAAATATTGGATATCTTTATGGTAAGAAGGTAATCAAAATACAGACTAACAATTAGACATTGATCTTTTCAGTATTCATATAAATATAAAATTGTATGGCTAACGGTCCTTTACTGTGTATAGAGCAGGCTTTACATGTTGGCCCCCCCTATTTCTAAAGAGAGGGCACCCCAATGCTGTGTGACATGAATCCGTTCTATAAATGGTACCTGGATGCCCAAATTCTGTTATAGAATACAATCATACCATCAGCTTGCCACAGATCTGGTATAATTGTGAGCACCTAAATGTGGCAAGAGAATGCATATAAATTATGCATGTGACAGCACCACCCATACCCCATCCTTGCAAATGACTCTCTTGCATTATGTGCTATACCACTTAAACTCTATTCTGTAAGGGTGAACATAAGTCTCTTGGCTGCCACTTATGTGCCTAAGTGCATGCTTACCTGTGAAAGTGCTGCTATTGTGTATTTATATGAGTTCAAGTGGCATGTACATGTGGGTGTCCAGTTAAAGAATTGCCCTTCAAATCTATGCATATCTTTTTCTTTTTAATTAAATGTGTCAACAGAAGCAGTGCTCACTGCCCCTGGGAGATAGGAGACAGAAGTTGGTCACACAGTGGGAGTATCCGAACAAGGGATTCGGATTAAGCTCCTCTCCTTTTCTGGTGATATTTCAAGAAAAGTTACGTTCTGGTACATGAATTATTTTCCTGTCTCCACAGGGTTACAATCTCCATTTTAACCCTCCATTGCCTCAGGTACAATGACTTGCCCCTCTTGTGGCTTGGGTACCAGTGAGACTTGAACCCTCGCTTCCCTTGTCCTCAGCCCATTGCTCTAACCATTAGAGGTGAAGGGTTATTTTTGCTTTGTTAGTGTGAGATTTGCCAAGGATCAAACCCTTGGAAGATGAGGCTGGAGACTTGCAGATAAAGGTAAGGATAATTTTAAGGGTCCTAAGAACCTAGAACACTGTTTTACATATTCAAGTGAGCACTTGTCAAATTGCCTTGGGGATATACAGTGGAACCTTGGTTTACGAGCATAATTCGTTCCAGAAGCATGCTCATAAACCAAAATACAGTCAAACCTCGGTTTGCGAGTGTTTTGCAAGACGAGCAAAACATTCTCGCAAAACTTGTCTCACAAACCGAGTGTTGACTCGATTTGCGAGCACCCCCCCGATAACCGGCATTGCTCCCCCCCCCCCCGCTCGAACAACTTAAACTTATCCCCCCCCCGTCTGGCACCAGCACGCAGCCCACAGGACGTGCTGGTGCCGCTAGAAGATCTTCCTGCTTCTGCCGGCCTTGAGCATGCATCTGCGCATGCTCAAGGACTTCTAATTCTCCCTCTCACCAAGATTCTCAGCGAGAGGGAGAATCAGAAGGCCTTAAGCATGCGCAGATGCATGCTCAAGGCCCAGCAGAGGCAGAAAGTTCTTCAAGCAGCACCGGCATGTCCTGTGGGTTGCGTGCCGGTGCCAGACAGGGGGAAGGTGGGGGGGGGGGGGTAAGTTTCAAGTTGTTCGGGTGGGGGTGCTCGCATATCGAGTCAACACTCAGTTTGCAAGACAAGTTTTGCGAGAATGTTTTGCTCGTCTTGCAAAACACTCGCAAACCGGGTTACTCGCAAACCGATGTTTGACTGTACTTACATACAAAATAAGCACAAATGTGCTTTTATGTGATCTACACACAGGTGTTCCAATGATGAATGCATACTTCAAAATGAATACCTCTTTCTGGCACACACACGCACACACTTAATATCTGCCTTGGAGCAAGTGGAAATGTGTGAATCTATCTCTGGCATATGTTGGTTTTTTTTTTTAATAAAATAGGGACATATGTAGTACCTACCTGCCTCAATACCCTACTTGTCCTGTTACAAAATTACCCTCTTAATAGCTGGATTTAGGGCCCATGATAGCAGGATTCCTTAAAGAGCCTTTGTGCATGGCCCTCAGCCGAGGACTGCTGCTGCAATGACTATACTAAAAGTAAATTGGGAGGTAACACAAAAAGGGAAATAAAATCCATTTAATTACAAATGAGAGCTCCAGGTGTCAGATCCCAGCTCCAATTTGAAAATGAGCAGTAAAAAAACCACAAACTTGAAAAAGAAAGAATTTGCACTGTATATAACAGTGTCCTGCAAACTTTTCGGCACCGGGGCACACTAAACCCCGGCGCCTGGAAGTGCACGGATGTCGATGCGATGACGGCATAAGCATGCATGACGTCATCATGTCGATGTCCACACATGTGGCCGGAACCCTGAACCTATCCCTTTGCTGTTGGGGAAGAGTAGGAGAGTCATCGGTACCAGCTGACAGCCTATAGGATGTACCTCCTGCCACAAGAGGCACGTCCTGTAAGCAGTCAGACCTCTCCCTCCTTGCCAGCGTCTTGAGGCACACTTGGAATCTGCCAACAATTTGCGATACATTGGTATATGACTTTGAATACTAGTATGAGGTTTCAGTGACAAGTTTACCCCCGTGTGTTTAATGTACAGCGCTGCCATGCGTCTGGTAGCGTTATAGAATAAATAGTAGCAGTATTAGTACCCCCTCCCCAAGCCCTGAATATTAAGACAGTCTCACCTGTGTGAGTTCTTACATGAGTTTTCAGCTGATTGCACTGGGTAAATGCTTTCTCACAAAGGTGGCAGACATACGGTTTGACTCCTTTGTGGATTCTCATGTGTCGTCGCAGACTGCTGGCTTCAGAAAAGTGTTTGCCGCAAGTGTTACAAGCAGGCTTTTTCTTTGAGTATTTCTGATCCAGTTCTTTCTCCGAACTTTCCATGGGAAAAATGTTCTTAATGCTTGCTATGTTAGACATACAGTGGCCTTTCAAAGCACAGCTTTGCTGTGATTTTGCATATTTTGGCTTCATTGTAACAGTCTGTACAGTAATATCCTGCATAAGAAAAGTTTCATTATCCAAGGCAGATGCTAGCTGCAAGTCCGAAGGATCATGCCCTTGTACAGCTGGTTCCGTTATCTCTGTAGCAAGTTTGTTTGCATCTAAAAACATTTCAACTCCTGAAGATTTTAGAAGGTCTTTTTGATATTGCACAATTTTCTTTTGTACCTTTCTTTGAGGGGCAAACATTTTTTTCCTCTTTCTGGTCTGAGAAGACTTTTTTCCTAAAATTACTCTTTTTGATTTACTTTGGACAATGTCAATCGAAACTACTTCTGGTGATTTCCCTGGATTACGTTGATCTCCCAGAGGCAGGAAATACGTTTGCTGATTTATTGCTGTGCATTCTCCAATGAGAGTCATCTCTGTGGAAGGATTGGCAAGGACTGCAATGGATTCCATTTTTATTTTACATTGTGACACCATCTCTTCCACTCTGAGAAACTCAGCCGCCTGAAGGATTTCTTTAACATTGCAACTGAAAGGCAACAATGCTAAATGGCATTTTCTCTGAAAATGAACTTTCATCAGATTAGGCACATAAAACTAAAAAGTGTACACTACAGGATACTTCATTTTGCTGTAAGAATAGTTATTGATTTATAAGTCCTCTATTTTTTTTCAGTCCCTGATAGAGAACACATTGGGTGGAAAAACAGCAAAAAGGGGAAAAGGATGAAGCAGCTTCTGTCACAGCCAATAAACTTCCTTTCTTCTCAAACTTTCTTAATAGGCTGTGTAAGAACAAGCTGGTAGGGTGGACTATGCTAAAGTTAGGTAACACTGGATATGAAAGGGCATTCTGGTCATCTTGCAATATTATATTATAAATGTATTGCAAAAATGGCCAGAACACGTAAGAACTACAATTCATATGGACTTTTTTGACTGAGGCCCAGATGCACTAAAGTCATCATGCGTCTAACAATTACCGCTAAATCAGTTGAACCTGTTTAGCGTCAACCTAATTTAACCAACTGATGTACACAATAGCTCACCACATGCTTTTCGTGCGTCCATTGCAGCCTCTAACTCTGCTATGCAAAGAACCTCATTAATATTAAAATCAGTCCACTGATTGATGCCCTAACATCACTTTGCGATGAATGAAATAGTGATTTCTTCTAATGACCCGAAAAAAAAACGTCTGCCATATTGCCCCCCAAAAAGGAGAGACAGTAGGGCTGCCCACTCACTCCTGCTTCAGAAACCTCCTGCTCCTAGCAACCCCTCCCTCTCCCCCCCCCCTGGAAGATCATGGCCACCCGGAAGTATGTCTACTCCCTCCTGCCTTAGCCACCTGGATGCCCCTCCCTCTACAATGGCCCTCCTCCCCAACAACTTAAAAAAATTCAGCAGGAAGGATGCCCATTCCCTCCCTCCTTGGCCACTTAGACCACCTCCATACCCCCGACTGCCCACAACCTGAAACCCCCCTCCCCCCACTCCTTATGACATCAAGGCTCCCCCTTCTGACCCCTTCCATTACCACACCAAGTCCCCATGAGAAAGCCTTGGTGGGACTCAGGTCTAAACACCCCCTTTCAAGCTCACTCCCCCAAATCCCAGGATGCACCGGGAAGGGGAAGGTCCACCATTTTGAAGAGGCAGGTCTGCCAGCAAGAGAGAATGGACATCCCTCTTCCTGGATTTCTACAAGGTATGAGGTAGGGGGATTTCTGAGCTGGAGGGCTCTGATCTGACTCCAGCCCAGCAGGGCCTTCTCTTGGGGACTTGTTGGTGGGAGTGTTCAGAAGGGGGAGCCTTGGTGTCAGGAATGTGGGGGTCCAGGTTTTGGGCTGTGTTCAAGGCAGGAGGGAGTGGGCATCCCTCCTGTCTCTTTTTTTTTTAGGGGGAGGGGCCTCATGGGCGGTCATTGTGACACTTTTTTTAATGTGTAAAAGACGTACCACATCTGTGCCATTAAAAAAAAAAAAAAAAAAGGTCTTCCTGCCCCGAACAGTTGAGTGGCAGGAGGCTACTTCGAGGCTTTCCCTGCCAGATCTACGCATATGTAAAAGTTGCTTTTCCAATGACTGATGGGGTGGGATTATGGCCGACCTCTAGAAAACTAATTTACATGCAAAGTTGGTTAAACATCTATTGCTGTTTTAAAATTGGACAATTAATCAGCCCGCAGCAACCCATGTGGTCTTAACAATTTTTAGTACATTCGGGCATCAATTCCTACAGCATTCATCCCTCTGTTTTATAGATTATGGGAGCTATACAATGTTCTTGCTCAAACAGGGAAGCAGCAACAAACATAACCCACCTAGTTTCAATATAATTTTTATATCAAAGTGTTTGAAAAAACCTGAAACCTAATTTAGTCAAAGGGTACCAACCAGGGGCATAGCTACCATTGAGTGAGCTCAGCTAAATTCCCAGGGCCACCTGCAGCTGACCCCTCCTTTCTCCTCTTCACCTGGGTCTCTACAGTTCGCCATCCCCTCGAGCTCTACATACCAAGGCAGCTTATGGTAAACAGCAATGAAGGTGGCCTCATGTCCAATTGAGTTTTCCTCTGCCATGTCTTGCCTTTCTGATGCAACTTCCTGTGGGCAGGATGTAGCTGAGGAAAGACTGTCAGCAGAGAGAGAGCGAGCACTTTTAGTCCTTTGTCTACCATGAGCTGCCTCAGTGTGTGGAGGACCAGAAAGAGCAGTTGTAGAGATCCAACCCAGACAAGAGGGAGGAGAGGAAAGAAAGAAAAAAGGATTTGGAATGGAGGGGGAGGGGCAAGCAGAGGAGAGAGACCTGGAGCAAAGGGGAAGAAAGGGGGGATGTAGCAGGAAGACAGAAACTGTGGGGGGGAGGGAGGAGAGAGCATGCAGGTGAAAAAAAGGTCTCGACCAAAGGTAGAGAAGGGAGGGGGACAGACACTGGACCCAGGGGTAAACAGGGTGAAGAGAGAGACCAAAGGAGGTGGGGGAAGAGTGGGGCAGATGTGCAGAGGGGAGACCAAAGATGGAAGTCGTGAAAAATGCTGGACAACAGGGAGTGGGGGGGACAGGACACAGAAGAGATGCTGGACATGGAAAGAGCTTAGGGACAGGAACAAGTATATTTTGTTTCTGAAATTATAAAGTGTAATATGTCAGTTTTTGGGAAACATGGATATCTGATATCTTGCGCTTCAATTTCTATTTTTATTACAGGTTTCCTACATAGGTCTGGAATGCATTTGCTTTTTGCAATTTGTTTTCTGGAGCTCATCTTTCCTCTTATCTTCTCCCTCCCTAGTCCCCACCACCTTGGGAGAGATGATGTATGAGGGCCTTTCTCAGTTTTTCTTCTCAGGGCCCATTCAGTCCTAGCTATGCCACTGGTACCAAAGCAGTGATGCCAAAGCTGCTCTCCTATGGGCCACAGAGGTTGTTCATCCTGGGACAGGAACTAGCTGTGTGGGTGTTTAAGCAAACCCAATATTGAGCAAGTTCCTCGAGTGTGTGCAGGGAAGGTTAATTTGTGCTGGGTTTAGCATCCTCAATCATTTTGAAAAGTTGGCTCCTATGTACAGGCAGTTCTCAGATTATGAACATCCAACTTATGTCAGACTCGTACTTACAAACAAACAGGGATCTTGCTTCTCCCATCCATGTCCCAACACGCTCCTCTCTCTCCCTCATCCCAAATTTGTGCTTCACTCTTGCAGGTGTTTACTTTCTTCTGGCTGACTTCCTCCTTCCAGCCACACTTGTTTCTCTTCACAAAGTCGCAGGCAGCGGCTCATCCGGAAGTCTTCCCTCCGACATAAGACACTTCTGGATCAGCCGCTGACCACATGTTAGAGCCGCTGCCTGCAGCTTATTGAAGAGAAATGAGTGCGACTGGAAGGAGGAGGGAGCCGGCCAGAAGAAGGTAAACACCTGCAGGAAGGAGAGGGGCACTTTGAGACCAAGAATAGAGGAAGGGAGAGAGGCGTTTTGGGACATGAGAGAAGGTGTGTTGGGACACAGATGGAAGCAAGAAGGGAGGGAACATGACCGAGACATAGTTGGGCTTGGGTGCATGAGGGAAAGAAAAGGTCACATGGCAAAATTAAGAAAGAGAATTGTGGGGCATAGGGAGGGAGAGAGAATTATTGGACCTAGTGGTGGAAGGAGTGAGGTAGAAATGAGAGGGAGAAATGTTGGATGTAGTGATGCAGAGGGAACAGTGGGACAAATAGAAAGGGATGCATGAGGGGCCTCAAGGGGTGACGGGACAAAAGAGCACGAGACTTCAGTGTGCCGACATTGCAGCGCCAACAATTCGGAGCAAGACCCCAGCGCGCTGCCTAAAAGTGACTTTTAAAGGGCTCTGATGGGGGGTTGGGTCGGGGGGACCCAACCCCCCCACTTTACTTCAGACTGTTTGCACTGCTGATGGGGGGGGGGAGTGGGGGGGTAACCCCCCACATTATAGAGAAAACTTAATTTTTTCCTAAAAAATCAGGAAAAGTTAAGTTTATTCTATAATGGAGGGTTCCAACCCCCCCTCCCTCCAACGGCAGCGCGAACAGTCTGAAGTAAACTGGGGGGGGGTTCTTAAAAGTCACTTTTTAGGCGGTGCGCTGGGGTCTTGCACCGAATTGTCTGCGCTACAATGTTAACGCGCGATTGACAATGAACCACCTCAAGGAGGTGGAGAAGGTAGGAAGAATACTAGGATCAGACTTTGGGGGGGGGGGGAGGAGTTTTCCACTACTCTATGCTCAAGAGGGAAGGCTTCCGGGTCAGGCTTTACTTAAGATTTCTAGTGTCATGAAGTGGCCACTCATTTTAAGGCAGAAAAGGGCATGCTTTCCAGCCTTGCATACTTCTCTAAACCAAGCAAGTGACGGCTCTCACCCAAAGGCAAAAGCGACCGCAGACGCCTCGGCTACAAGAAGCCCTCGCCGGAGCAGCGAATCTTTTTACCTGTCCAGACTGACGTGACCCGTGTAAATAAAGTCCAAAAGTTTTTCGAAGCCCCCGGCGTCCACTTGCGCCTGATCCAGAAAGACGCTACAGCCGGAGCTCTCTCCGCACAGGGCCCCGAAGTAGCCGCTGAAGGAGGCCAGCACGTTCCGGTGGGCCCGAAACTGGGCCTCCCCGATGCGGACGACGCAGTCGCAGAAGAAGCCGGCCTGCCGCTGCTGGTTCAGCCGCTGCAGGAGCTGCTGGCAGTGCTTGGCCGGGAACTGCACCACGCCGCGTCCGGGAGAGGAGGGAGACGGGCGCACGCGCCGCCAACTGCCGCTCTCCTCGCTACGCAGCGGCTCCATGGCGGCGGCGGCTGCTGCTCCTCTGCCCCCCGCACAACACCGGCGCCAAGAGCGAATCAGAGGCACGTCCTCCTCGCTTTGCATTTCCGTTTCCGATCGACGCCTGCGCTGACGTCGCTTCGCCTGAAGGACCCCCGTGAGGCTAAAACCGAGGCTGACCGATCAACCAATCTCTGACCTGTCTGACCACGCCCCCCAGCGCGCTCAATCCCCGTTTGGGTTTTGCTTCCTAGTGTCCCGCCCACTGCAGGGAAGAGGCGGCTGCTTATTTGTTCGAAAAACCCTTGGAGCTTCCAAAATAGAGAATGACACCTGTCCCAATCCTGTAAGCTCTGCCTCAAACACATGATTTCAAAGGGTTTGAGGCTTGTGCAGATGAGGAGGGAGCTTAGGCATTGGTGGAATGAGGCATTATGACATCACAATCAGCTCTAGAATGTTGCTACTTAGGATTTTAAAGAATGGAATGGTTTGGTATAGGTTCAGGATTTATACAAATGATACAAGCGTTGTATAACTCCCCTGTTGCTAGATTGTATATTAATAACACTTTTTCAGAACGTTTTATTCTGCAGAGGGGGGTTAGACAAGGTTGTCCCTTATCTCCTTTGCTTTTTGATATTGTTTTGGAACCTTTATGGTTAGCTATTCAACAGGTAAAGAAGATACAGGGCATTCCGCGTTCAGATAGAGAATATAAAGTTTCAGCATATGCGGATGATATATTGCTTTATTTGAGAAATCCAGAATCAACCATTCCATGTTTGCTTGAATTGATAGAGAAATTTGGAAAATTTTCAGGTTACAAGATAAATTGGAATAAATCGGAAGTTCTCCCATTAAATATACATTATACAAAAGGTTTATTTGAGCCATTTTCTTTTATTTGGAAGGAAGATGGTTTAAAATACAGTGGTACCTTGGATTACGAGCATAATCCGTTCCAGGAGCATGCTCGTAATCCAAAATGCTCATATATCAAAGCAAGTTTCCCCATAGGAAGTAAGGAAAACTTGCTTTGATATGTTCCCCCCCCCCCCGAGGCCAGCAGCACTGCTCCCCCCCCCCCCCGAGAACCGGCATTGCTCACCCTGAAGCCCCCCCCCCGTGAACCGGCACCCTCCCCCCCGCGATCCGGCACCCCCCCGCCACCATCGTGCACCCCCCCCGCCGCCATTGGGCACCCCCCCCCTGTCGCGATCTGAGATCCCCCAACCCACCCGAACCCTCTTCTTACTTCCAGTGTAGCCTCCACATCGGCATCGACACCAGCATGTCCTGTGCGTTGGTGCCGGTGCCCGAAAATCTGCTTCCTGTGCCTGGCCTTGAGCATGCGCGCATGCTCAAGGTCTGAGAGTTCTCTCTGAGATCCCATGAGCCTATCCCATGTTTTCTGGAATTCAGACACCACCTCTTCCGGGAGACTGTTCCATGCATCTACCACCCTTTCTGTAAAAAAGCATTTAGCACCCGGGCCGTGGTAAAAATCTCTACTGTGAAAGCCTGATTAAATAAGTGCTGAGAAATATCATTATTATATGAAACAAAACATCATATATAATACAGAGGGGAGAGTAACCCAGAGGGGGGTACCAGTGTAAGTAAGCAGTTTCACCTTCCTTGAGCCAAGTCTTATTAATACAGATCTAAATTTTATTTTTAATTTAATTCAAAGTCTATAACCTTTGACCAAGGGCCACCGCTGGGCACGATGGACCCAACAGCGGCAATTCTTATGTTCCCGTTCCTTTCAACACAATAATCGTACAGTGTGACGTATAGTAACAGACAAAAGCATTATTCAGATCATCCCACCCACCATCAAATTCCCCTCAACCCCCACTACTTCAAACTCATCTTACACCATCACACCAGTGTGCAATTTAATTAAATGTGATGACACTCTCTAAATTAAAAATGCAAAATTGTGATATAAAGATGCTTCAAGGTTGTAGCGCTCTCCCCCATCCAAACCTTTGAAAAAATTGGCAGCGTCTCTTTTTTTTCCCAGGTTTAGCGTTGGGTTCCTGAAGAAGGGCCATATGTGTCCCTGAAACCAAGCCTGGTCGGACCACGCTGATGAGGTCTACTTTTAAAACCAATAGGAGGAAAAATTTTTTCACTCAGAGAATAGTTAAGCTCTGGAACATGTTGCCAGAGGATGTCGTAAGAGCGGATAGCGTAGCTGGTTTTAAGAAAGGTTTGGACAAGTTCCTGGAGGAGAAGTCCATATTCTGTTATTGAGAAAGACATGGGGGAAGCCACTGCTTGCCCTGTATTGGTTGCATGGAATATTGCTACACTTTGAGTTTTGGCCAGGTACTAGTGGGAAGAAATATCTTAACTTGGGTGCCAGATAGTTGTGGACGTGTTTGCCCAGGACTGCAGTGCTCACCTGACAGCTTGAGCCAGAGCGTCGGGAGCGGACCCCTTCAGGCACTTGCGAGGGAGACTGACCTGACGTCATCGCGGGTCCTTTCACAGTTCGTGAAAGGGACGCCACAACTGCATTTCCCTGGAAGAAATATCTTAACTTGGGTGCCAGATAGTGGTGGACGTGTTTGCCCAGGACTGCAGTGCTCACCTGACAGCTATTCTTATGTTCTTATGCTTCGCTAAGCCTGTTAGTGTTACCTGTGGAGAAACAAGCTAAGTGATTGATTTAACATCTTTCCAATTCTGAGCTCTAGGGAGGCTTGGGGGGGGGGGGGGGGAGAAGGATGAGAGCGCTACACCCTTGAAGCATCTTTATAGCACATTTTTGCATTTTTGATTTTGAGAGTGTCATCACATTTAATTAAATTGTACACTGATGTAACCTATGAAGGAGTGCAGCTGTAAGGTGAGATTATGCTCACATGGATTGAGCATTTGGAGTGGTTACAGTTGCCAGCCCCACAAGCTTACCACCTCACACTGAGGGTACACCGTACTTATTAATTATTATTCATTACCATTTGTGAGATTTATATTTTGCACTTCTGATTGAGTGCTAGCGCTCCGTCCCATCCGATTGGGAAAGCTGCCTCTTTTATTTCTTGCAATGACAGCCCATGTGACAGCTTTTTTACAGTTTGCTTTTTTAATGTGCATGCTTAGATTTCTTATTGTCTGTTGCTTAGCTTTGATTTCTTATTGTCTGTTGCTTATTTTGTCCTGCCACCTCAGTTTTGAAAATAAAAAGTCTTTGAAATACCGTAGTAATGTGGTACCATTTTTCTTTTTTTTGGCTAATTGGTTATTTTTCTTCATAGGGAGATGGGTGCTTTGCGCAGTTAGCTTAATTTGTTCTCTTATTCCTTATAAACTGATGTTTGACTCTTGTCATGGGAAGGAGGAGGAGGAGCTGCTCCTTGTGACCCTGGGCAAGTCACTCAGTCCTCCATAGCAGAGAGTTGCGAGGGGACAGAAATCCCACCCATTCTCTCCGTCCCCACCCGTCCCCGCCAGGATCCTCTCCATCCCCACCCATCCCACAAGGAAATACCTCCATCCCCGCTCGCCCCATAAAAAGCAGCAATTACTTCTGACAGGATCATCAATTTCACAGTCTCTTTTGCTGTTTTCCTTATGGAATCTCTTTGGTGGAATTCTTTTTTTGTTTTCTGTTCAGGTAATTAACTTGTAAACACCCTCTTTTACTAAGGTTGATGTGCCCATTATATTATATGGACGAACCGTTCTTCCAAAGCCTTCCATCCCCGTGGGAGTCCCGTTGGCTAGAGGGGGGTCCCCGTGGGAGTCCCGTGGGCCAGAGGGGGGTCCCCGTGGGAGTCCCGTGGGTTATGGGGGGATTCCCACGGGACTCCTGTGGGACCCGCGGGATTCCCACGATCCTCGTTCCCGTGCAGACCTCTACTCCATAACTCCAGGTATACTAGATAGATTGTGAGCCCACCAGGACAGATAGGGAAAATGCTTGAGTACCTGATTGTAAAATCACTTACATAACCTTGATAGGCAGTATATAAACACCTAATAAACTTGAAGGTAATTTTGCCAATGCAACTAGAGGGAAAAAGCTCCAAGATCCTTCTCAGGAACCATGTAACAGGTCCTTAGCTACTATGGCTGGACCTCCATGCCTCAGTATATCCAGGGCTGGTGTTGGGGAGTGATAAGGTAATTGTCTTGTGCCCCCATGCCAAATGGGGTTTCAAGCCTGTCTCCACTGTTTCTTCAGGAGCCTCATCAATACAGCTTCTTCCTTGTTCTGGATCCTGGACCTTGTAGGCGGCAGGGGAGTCTCAGATGAGTGAATTCTCCTGGGGCTGGGGTGAAGAAAGATTGAGGATTTGCAATGGGAAGAGAGATTTAGAAGGAAGATGAGAAATTTGGATGCTTCTGAGGCTGGTAAAGGGAAAGAGGAGAAGAGAAAATAGGTATGGCTTTGGGGGTGGGGATAGGGTTACCATATTGCTCCAGAAAAAGGTGGACAGATTGAGACATCTGGATTTTACTTTAATTGAAAGCAATGGAAGTAAGGAGGATAGATGAGACTTCTGGGTTTTACTTCCATTGCTTTCAATTGAAGTAAAACTCAGGTGTCTCAATCATTTCTCCTTTTTCTGGACAGATCAGTACTTCCGGCTTTTCCATAAGGGGATTAATGCTAATAATTTCAAACAAAATAGTCCCTTAATAATTAATTATTACATATTCACATGATCCTCAGCTGACTCCTCCTTCATGCATTATAAATGTTATATGCATGGGCCATTACTGTCATTGGACCCTAGGCGGGGGAGGAGACATACAAGAAATCAACTAAGGTGTCTAAAACCCTTGCACTGGTCCTGCAGATAAGGATTTGCATGTGTTCCTAGTAAACATTTGCTGTATGGCAGGAGCAGCAGAACATCTTTTTTTGTTTGGAGGAAGCAAACTAACCAGTTTATGACCCCATCAGTTACTCACGCTGTGTTGAACAAGATATTAGTGTGGCCACTAATGCAGCTTGATAAGGGGGGTAAATTGGCTGCAGCTTAGTGAAAGGACCCCTGCATTCTTTGTATTTACTATACATGGATTTTGAAACTACAGTACTGTATATTCTTCCTCTGGTTATACTGGAGAAATCCACATTATTTTGAACTTCAAATACTTATGATCATTATGTATTAGAGAAGAAATTTCACAATTAAAAATGTTTCCTGCACATTTCTGACGTTTTTAACAGAGGCACTCCATTGTACATGCTTTCATGACCCTACATCCTGGAGATCCTGAGAATCCTGCAAATCCTGGTTTTACCGGGTTCCCTAAGCTTTAGAGAGTTGCCCACTTTGAAAAACAACCATATAAAAATGTATTAGGTTGCTGCCTGGGAACTGAACTGTTTGAACTGCAACCTAATTCTAGGTAGTACTAAAGCAATGAAATATGAATTAATAGATTTAGAACAATTTAAATTAAGTAGGAAAAAAAATTCCCATGTTTCCGCCCGGTTTCGAACCGGGGACCTTTCGCGTGTTAGGCGAACGTGATAACCACTACACTACGGAAACCTCCATGTTAACCCCTCTAGAAAAACTAATTCTTAACTTCATATATATAGAGAGAGACACAACTCATTCGAAAGTATATAAAATATAACAACTTAAAGCACAATTTACCGCTCCGCTCTGCTGGTACAGCTGTCAGTCTGATGAATGGCCGTTACTTTGTGCAAACACCGGAGCCTCCGGCTTCCTTGACCCGAGGCACAGTGCATGGCTGTATCTAACCAAGAGCTGCCACTGCAACACGACAGTGCGTCTTATGGCCGGGGTGCAAACCGCTCCCCGTTCTTGAAGAATGAAATCACAGTGTTGGGGAGTGACAAGGTAATTGCCAACTAAGTTGCCGTAGCCAGCTCTAGCCCTACGCTTTCGGGGGCTAGATGGCTCGTGATGTCGTGCCTCATTAATATTCACGTTAATCACGGTGGTGATCGAGGCTCACGTGCCAGACTAGTCTGCCCTGCAAACAAGATCGGATCAAGGAACAAGGTAAAACCGGGATTTCCAGGATCCTCATTGAATAGGATTGAGATCCGGAAAGGGGTAAAACACGGACCTGAGATCCTGGTAAAAACAAAACAAAACAGGATTTTCCAGGATCCGACTACCTTTTTTTTTAGGCGTATACACATTTTATTACCATCCTAAATGACACTTTAGATTAGAACAATGCCTCCGCTCAATGCAGTCAGGGTCAAAATAAAAGCTCAAATATCAGTCCATTTGAAAGACATTGCTCAGTCCTGGTGGTATGTGGATGAGGAACAGCAGCAGCCAGTTATACTTGGTGATCCAGAGTAGTCTTCCTCAAGTTTGTTAACATTTTTCAGCTTCCAGTCTATCAACAAAGAAAATCATATAAGGGGTCACCCCATCCTCACGGTCAGGGCAGGATTAACCAATATGCCAAGTAGGCACGTGCTTAGGGCCCGAAATGGTCAGGAGGGCCCGATGAAGGAGAGCATCAACACTGTTTTTTCCAAACGGAGATGGGCCCCTCCAGCATCGATCGGCAATGCGGGCCCCCCCCGATCGGCAACGCGGCCCCCCCCCCATCGACGAAAGTAAGACAAGCAAGCAACGCGGGTAAGAAAGGCAACAGGAACTGTAATTGTGCAAGCGGTGCTGCTTTCCCCAAAGCTTCCCTCTGATGCAGCTTCCTGTTTCCGCCTGGGCGCATGGTGGGGTGGGGCGGGGCGGGGGCCCCAGTGTACTTGGGTGCCTAGGGGCCCTCGATGAATTAATCCTGCCCTGCTCACGGTAATTCAATAAACCCACCATGCCATCAGGATCCGACTACCTTAAGAGCAGACCTCCTCTTGAGCAAGACTGAAGAATGGAAGGAAATGACTTGTCTATTTGGCATCGGTTTTTTTCCCCCTGCAAGGGGAGTGGGTAAAACACGGACCTCACAGATCTTAATCGCATGCCCTTACAAATCTCACCTTGGGGGTGGGGTGAGTGGGATCCGTGAGATCCACAGGAGTTAAAACAAGGATCTCTGCGGACCCCCTCGTCACGGCTGCTTTCTTTTTAAGGCCGTGCACTTTACTTCCGTGGGGCCTCCAAGCAGGAGGCATTTGGGACACTGGGCTTCAGAAAAGCTGGGCACAACAAAAAATCTCACAGTTCTACCCACAGAAAGAGAGAGGCTGTAGAATCAATACAACATTATACACCCTCACCTCCAGTATTCAATACCAGCAATCCCGACCACCAACAGAAGCCAGAAAAGATAGAAGTTAAAAAGAGGATCTTGCAAATGCCACAGCACTAAAAGTGCATGGCCTTAAAAAGAAAGTGGCCATTCCTTAACTCCTGCGAACCTCATTGATCCTCGCTGAAGGGGGGGGGGGGGGGCGTTAAGATGAGGATAGGGTGAGAGGGATCTATGAGGTCTGCAGGGTTTGAGATTCAGCGCTGGAGGAGCACTCCTTTTGAGGCAGTGATTTCTTCTCCCAGATCCAGCTACCTTTGGAGCTGAGTCAGGCTGCAGCACATTTCCAGCGGCAGGGAGGAAAATCGGCAGGGAGGGTGGGTGTCTATAAAATAGGAGTGTCCAACCTGCGGCCCAAGGGTTGCATGTGGCCCTATGAAGTATTTTGTGCGGCCCCGGTCGAGGGCGATGCAGTGTTTTCTTCTGCTGCCCCTGGGTGTTTACCATCTTGCCGGCTCCCTCCTCTGTCTTGCTGCAGCGTTTGCGTGTTTGTGCAGCCCCAGAAACATTTTTTTTCGGCCAATGTGGCCCAGGGAAGCCAAAAGGTTGGACACCCCTGCTTTAAAACCTTTTTTTAGGTTTCTGCCCTTTCCCTTAGATTTCCCCACCTCTAAAATTCTAAATTGCTGCTTTTTAAAAATTTTAGTAAAACCATTTTGGAGCTGTTTTTTTGGCGCCAAAATGCTGCCACAGCAGCCATCTTGAATTTCCCAATTTCTTCTCAGAGTTCTCCAGAACCTCCGAAACACCTCATTTTGCCTCAAAACTGACTGGGATGGAGTCCTCTGGCTTCATTACCCTCAATTCAAGCCAGGTTTATGCTGGATGGGCAAACAAAGAGCACCCTTGCACCACATGCCGTGCAGCATGTGAAGGGGGGTGGAAACGATCGATTTAGCCTCCTCTTTGCCCTCTAGGGCTGAAGAATGGTTGGGGGTGGGGGGTGGGTCGATCAGTTGGGAGTAAATCCCTTCCAGAGCCCTGAAATAGCGGTCATTGTAAGTTCAAGAGTGTGCGGGTCACATAGCCCAAGAGACACAAGCTGGAGTCATCTAAAGGTGGCGCCACGCTGCCTAATAAGACATTTTCTCCAGAATTTGTCAATCTAATGTGGAGAGATTATCTGGATGGTTGAGATCCCCAGAAGACTGGCAATGCACGGGAGGAGGGGGGGGCACGAGGGGGCTTGGGTTCCCAGAGTGCATCTACCTTAGTGTCAAAGCTTGGCCAGGATCTGGTGAGCCTTTCCAAGGGAGACTCAAATGATGAGGAGTCTATTTGCATGCCTTTACCGTCACAGAGCGAGTCCTCCCTATCGGGAGATACAAGATTGTAGGCCGGAGCGTGTGCGCAAGATACAGTGGTGGCCCTCAGTCAAGGGGATGACCCCATGGTCTGCTGGCTGTTCAGACCCTCAGCTCTGGTTGAGCTAATTGTGGACTCCTTATGGGAGTTAAGCATGGACTTCCAACAGGTCTCCTCTGCTCCCCTAGCATCCTGATATCGATGTATTAGTTAAGGAGCATTGGGATGCTCCTGAAGGGTCCCTTAAAGCAGCCTTGATTAGGACTCGGCTGTATCTAATGGCACAGGAGTGTCAGCAGCTGTTCACTCATCTCAAGGTAGATTTCTTGTTAGCGCGAGTAACCATGTCCCTACCAAGTGAAGGATATGCAAGATCACAGAACAGATGTGATTCTTATAAGACAATTCAAAGGGCTAGCCTTGGGAATCAAGGCAGCCGCAGCAGCTTTCTTTAAGTTTCAAGTTTAAGTTTCAATTTATTTGATATACCACAAATACAACCACAGTTAGTCTAAGCGGTTTACAATAATGATATATTATTAAATGAAAATAAAAACAAAAGTTAAAAAGACATAACAAGGGAGGCAATAAGCAAAAACAAAAATTCAACCAACGTACAAACAAAAATGGATACAAGGGGGGATAAAGAAAGGGGAGGTTATGATAAAAGCAAAAAGGTTGGGGAAGGGAAGGAGTGGAACAAAAAGGAAAGGAAGTCACAGTGAAATTCTGCTCAAACAATTAAGGATATAAGCTAAGAAGTCAAGAAGAAAGGGTGATCCATAGCAGGAATAAGGTAAGGAAAAAGGTCAAGAGCAGAAAGCCATAGAAAAATAATATGACTTCAATTGTGCCTTAAAAAGTCACAAAAGATTTGTCATATGCAACTGTCATGCCAGGTTGCAGGGGCTGGAGCTGGCCGACGAGCCTTTGCCCCAACTCCTATTAGCAGGAGTGGACTACATAGCATTTATGCACCTAACTTTAGGCTCCTGGCTGGTGTAAATGCTCACGCCTGACCATAGGCAGTTAGGCATAAAACCTGCTGGTATTCTATAACCCAGGAGTAGGCAATTCCGGTCCTCGAGAGCCAGGGCCAGGTCAGGTTTTCAGGATATCCACAATGAATATGCATGAGATAGATTTGCATCTCAAGGAGGCAGTGCATGCAAATCCATCTCGTACATATTCATTGTGGATATCCTGAAAACCTGACCTGGCTCCGGCTCTCGAGGTTGCCTACCCCTGCTATAACCCATTGTGACATATTCATCAATAAAGTGACTTTTTGAAATATACGCCCTTGGCTGGACTTCTGACATCTTGTCCTCACGACTCCCTGTTGTGTGTTCCAGTTTTGTCGTTGAGGCCAGTCTTTGGCTTCTGATTCAGTGTATTCTTTAGCCCAGCGCATAATTGCCTGACACACCTCTAACCTGCCCTTGCTTCTTTCGGGTCCACATCCTCTTGAAGTTGTATACCAGGGGTAGGGAACTCCGGTCCTCGAGAGCCATATTCCAGTTGGGTTTTCAGGATTTCCCCAATTAATATGCCTGAGATCTATTTGCATGCACTGCTTTCAATGCATATTCATTGGGGAAATCCTGAAAACCCGACTGGATTACGGCCCTTGAGGATCGGAGTTGCCCACCCCTAGCCTAGAGCAGACATGGGCAACTCCGGTCCTCGAGGGCTGGAATCCAATCGGGTTTTCAGGATGAATATGCATGAGATCTATTTGCATGCACTGCTTTCAATGCATATTCATTGGGGAAATCCTGAAAACCCGACTGGAATACGGCTCTCGAGGACCGGAGTTCCCTACCCCTGTTGTATACTTTGGAATTGGAATGCATAATTTATTGAATACTGAAGGCAATAACATGTGTAACTTCTATTTGGTACCAACCAGTGCCAATTAAGGACAATTATAGCCTATAGTTGTTCATTAACACCAATTATTGGTTTGCATTAAATTAAGGTACGTATGTAACTGACCTTACTCTGTAATTTGCATGTGAAAAGTTGGGTGCTAGTTGTGAATTTCTAGCATTAGGGGGATATTGCCCTGCTTCCTGAGCTAAGCTAGCAAAAGTCACTTGGGGTTTGGCATGACTCCCTCCCTTCAGGGGTCACAAAGATTGTTTCTCGGCGTCCCCAGTCTTACCTGGCCTATATTGTCAAATCTGGGCTCAATAATCAATCTATGGTCTCTTGCACAGTAGTGGTGTCACCACTGCAACCATAGGTCCTGAATAGAGAATGACACGGGGACAAATTTTTCCCCGTCCACATAGGAACTCATTTTCCTGTCCCGTCCCCGTGAGTTCTTTTCCTGTCCCTGCCCCATTCTTGCAAACTCTGTCCTCGTCTACACAGGCCTCAAACACTTTAAAATCATAAGTAGCAACATTCTAGAGCTCAGATTGTGATGTCATAATGCCTCATTCCACCAATCCCTAAGCTCCATCCTCATCTGCACAAGCCTCAAACCCTTCATATCCTAAGTAGCAACATTCTAGAGCTCAGATTGTGATGTCATAATGCCTCATTCCACCAATCCCTAAGCTCCATCCTCATCTGCACAAGCCTCAACCCTTTAAATCCTAAGTAGCAACATTCTAGAGCTCAGATTGTGATGTCATAATGCCTCATTCCACCAATGCCTAAGCTCTGTCCTCATCTGCACAAGCTTCAAACCCTTTAAAATCCTAAGTAGCAACATTCTAGAGCTCAGATTGTGATGTCATAATGCCTCATTCCACCAATGCCTAAGCTCCATCCTCATCTGCACAAGCCTCAAACACTTTAAAATCATGTGTGTTCAAGGCTTGTACAGTTAAGGCAGAGTTTACATGAATGGGTCATGGACAGCGAGAAAACTCCACGGGGATGGGGTAGGGAAATTGTCATTCTCTAGTCCTGAACACTTCCATTGTAACATGAGTTTGTTTTGCTTTAATCCCAGTATGTATTACAACTCAGTGGATTCTGACTGATGGGTTACTCTTACAGTACATTTTCAACCTGTTAATAAGCTAATGCTCTTGACATCTTTAAGGTCAGCAGTAATTATCATTGTCATTAATATACATTAAGAACTAATGTGTGTATTGCCTTCCAGGCTAGTTTTGTACCTAGTGAAACAGATAATGCATTTAGAATTTAGTATGCCACTTCCTGGCATTTGTAGAATGGAATGATCTGATTGGCTGATGGCTGTTCATACTTTATCATTAGAACACAGAGACTGCTGAAGAAGATAGCACAAGATTCATTACTGTAATTTTTAAAACTGTTTTCCAAGGCCGTAAATAATAAACACAGCACTCAGACGTGATTGCTTTATTTAGGAGTTCATTCACTAATGTAATGGTTAGGCCACACTAATGTCGTAAGTACATGCTGTCTACTACAGGATCCATATGGGTAACCATACACTGTTAGTAAATGAGCCCCTTGGGGGGAATTCATCAAAGGGTGATAAGCACGTTAACATGTAATAATAGATTACTTTTTATCCTGACGGGAGTTGCCATACAGCTTATTTTGAAAAATTGGGATAGGTTAAACCAGTGGTTCCCAACCCTGTCCTGGGGGACCACCAGGCCAGTCGGGTTTTCAGGATAACCCTAATGAATAAGCATGAGAGCGATCTGCATATAATGGAGGTGCCAGGCATGCAAATCTGCTCCATGCATATTCATTAGGGCTATCCTGAAAACCCGACTGACCTGGTGGTCCCCCAGGACAGGGTTGGGACCCACTGGGTTAAACTATAGTTTTTGGTGGGAATCCTTGTGCCAAACTTATAAATTTGAACGTATGAGAGCAATACAGTTGGGACATTATAAGAAATTCAAGGAAGTTTGGGACCCATTGACAAAATTTTGTAAAGATTGATTATTGGTTTTAGCCCTTTGATTATACACGTCTAGGAGGGATGGGGGAGGGAGGGGGGGGATATGCCTTTAATTTATTAATTGATTGTAATTTGTTGATCTTGATCATTTGTATTATTCTTGATTGTCTTTATACTATATGGAAGGGTGGGTGGGTGGGAAGGGATATGTTTTTATTATTTCACTAGTCTTATAGCCCGTTACATTAACGGGTGCTAGAATATATGTGTATGTGTCTGTCTTTATTTTTTTTTCTCTCTCCTTTGCCGCTTTCTGTATTACTGTCTTTCTTTTTTTTTTCCTTGGCTGTCCACCACCACCCCTTGCCTGCTCCCCCTGTCCATTCTCCCTTACTTTTACCTCCCCTGTGTCCTCCACCACCCCATCACTGCTCACCTTATCCAGCAGCAGCCCTTCTCCCTTTGTTTTACCTCCCCCCCTGTCCATCATCACCTCCTTCCTGTCCAGCAGTAGGCCTGCCTTCATTTTTCTGCCCCCCCCTGTCCATCAGCACCTCTTCCCCTGTCCATCATCCCCTTTTTCCTGCTCCCCCTGAAGGTTCAGGAAAACAGCAAAGAGATGCTGGGTATGGAGGGAGCTTAGAAATAGGAACTCAGAGAGGCAATACTGGACACAAAGGGAGGAATAGTGGCACAGAGGGGAATGCTGGACAGAGTAAGATAGAGACACAGAGAAGAGATACTGAACATGTGGTAGGCTAGGGAAAGAGATACAGAGGGAAAACATTGAATGGATAGGGATGCAGAGGATAGATTTATAATTAATTGCTGTTGCAGGCTTCAGGTCTTCCTCTCTGGCGGGTTCTGTCTACTTCATGAAAACATGAAGTAGGCAGGACCCGCCAGAGAGGAAGGCCTGAAGCCGGCAACAGCAGCGAATTTTAAACGCTGCTGCTGCCCGAAGAAGCCATGCCTTAACCACAAAGCTTGGGGGGGGAGGGGGGAGAGTTTTAAAAGGTACAGCGGCAGTGGTGGTAGTGGGGGATTTGAAAAGCCATCGGCCGTGTAGTATGCCGCCTGCATACTTCACGGCCGACGGCTTTTCAGGACTTTAAAAACTTACCTGTTTTATTTTTAAACTAGTGTTTAAGCCCGTTAAATTAACGGGTGCTAGAATATATGTCTTTCTTTCTGTGTGTCTCCCTGCCCCTGTCTCTTTCTTCCTTTCTTTCTGTCTCTTTCCTTCCCTCTGTCTGTCTTTCTTTCTGTCTCTTTCCTTCCCTCTGTTGGTCTTTTTTTCTGTCTGTCTCTCTCCATCTGGTCCCCTGTCTGTCTGTCTTTCTTTCTTTCTGTCTCTCTCCGTGCCCACTGTCTTTCGTTCTCGTGCGCTGTCTGGCTTTATATCTCCATGGCCACTTGCCTGCCTTTCTTTGTCTTTCTCTATGGCCCCCTTCTATATCCTCCCCAAAGCAAATAAAGATTGCTCCCTGCACCCAGCACACCCCTCCCCCCAAAGCAAAGCAAGTTCACTCCCTGGCCCCCTTTTGCTACTGAAAAGGAAACTTTAAAATAATACATTTAAAATGATCAGATACTTGGAAACTGCAAAGAAAGGACTTAAGTAAAGTTCAGGATTTTTAAATCATAATAAAAGTCATAAAATTCTGCAGCTTCCCTGCTTTCTATCTTGAAAGTTGTTTAATGATAGAGAAATTGATAGAGAGAGAGATTTCTGCAGCTTCTCTGCTTTCTATCTCTCCACCTTTTCCCTTCACACTTTCACTGAAATAACCTGAGTTACAGCTTCGGGAGCAGCATGCAGGCTACTTGCTAGGGGATCGGCCGTTTTTGCTGCATCGGATCCGTTGCTTTGGCTGGCCGACTTAGGCCTGTGAGCGTCGTTGGCCTGGAGGAGCCGGTCGGGGCGGGGCTTCCGTGCTGGTCGGCTGCGTGTGAGTTTAGGGGTATGGGTGATTATTGAACATACCCCGCGCATCCCTGAACCTACCCAGAGACTCCCCGCGCGGGAGGAATCGCCGCCATCACCGCCCCCCCCTGAGCCGCCACTACTGCTGCATCCGTCGCCGGGCCCCGCTCCCAACGCTGCGCACCTAGGCCGGGGAGGAGGAGGTGGCGGCAATGGCAACAACAGTGGATTCCGGGAGCAGCGGCTGCCTTCCCCGCCTCCCTCACCGCCCGACTGCAGAGGCGAGATTGAGGAGCCGCCACTGACAGGCAGACTGTGAGTGCGCGGTCTGGCTGGCTCCTCTACCAAAGCCCTTCCGGCGGCAGCCCCTCTCGCATCCGTCTCCACGTTGCAAGCCTCTCCGAAGGCCGGCTCCCACAAAAATGCTGCCCCTCTGTCCAAAGCTGCGGCCGGACGCAAGATTGGTTTTAAAGTTAGGCGGCCAGGCCAGGTCTTCAAAGCAGCTGCAGCCGCGGTTTTAAAGTTAGCCGGTCAGGTATTCAGAGCGGCAGGGGGAGGCAACCTTTTATTCAATGTCTGCCGGGTAAAGCGCCGTGCCGAGTAGAGGAAGCATTGATTGAGTTTTTCCCTATGTGGAGAAACCGCCGTGGCAGGAGAGTAGGGAGTGAGTTTTTCCTATGCGGTTGTTTGGGGGGGGGGGGTTGTGAACAGGAAGTCGAGCAGAGGCGGGAGTGAGCTGTTCAGCTTCCCCTATCTGGGCAAACCGCTCTGGCGAAAATGGAGTGAAGTGCCGCGTGGGGCCGTAGAAAGAGCGGGGCATGCTGCAGTCTTGGCGGCCACGGACATACGGATCACGGAAGCACGCCGATAAGACTGCGCATGCGCCGCCTACGGTTTTATTATATAGATGCCGTCCGGGCTCGGCCACCGCGGCCTGCAGCCGCTGACAGCCGCAGCGGCCAGCAGCCACTGTGGCCTGCAACCGCCGACAGTCACCGCGGCCGACATCCGCCTCGGGCCACTGACAGCTGCCGCGGCCGACATCCGCCTCGGGGGGGAGGGAGGGAGAGAGAGAGCTTCGCGCGCATGCGCACTCCTACCGGTGCCCTACAGTGCACGGAAAACAGAACATGCAGATGGAATGCGCATGCGCGGCTAGCGTTTTATTATATTAGATTATATCATTTGATAGAATTAAGTGCTGTCTATTTGTACATTGCTTGATAATATGTTGCACTTGATGTTGGCTTTTAAAATGAATAAAGATATTTAAAATAAACAACCAAAACCCAACATGTGCTATTGGGGAGAATGGGTTTGTTTTTCCATGCCTTTCTTTTATTTTGGAATGTGTGGTTTATTGCTGTTTAGTGAAGGTACTTATAGTGCATTTTGAATATGTTTATGGTTTATTTAACGCTTCATATACCACTCTTACCCCCCCTCCCTTTTACTAAACCACGATAGCAGTTATTGGCGCAGGAAGCAGCACTGAATGCTCCGCACTGCTCCCGATGCTCATAGGAACTCTATGAGCATCGGGAGCAGCGCGGAGCATTCAGTGCAGCTCCCTGTGCTAAAAAAACACTATCGCGGTTTAGTAAAAAGTGCGGGGGGGGGGGGGATTAATGCAGTGCACAAGACAAAATGATTAAAATAGAAAAGAATGTTCTAAAGAACCACAAAATCCTTCTAGAATAAGATGGAAACAAATAAAACATTACAAAATGAAGTAATAATAAAAATAGCAAAGTTAAATAACTAAGGACTCTTTTTATGACGGTGTACTAGCGTTTTTAGCACACACACCGGATTAGCGCACACTATAGTGTGCGCTAGCCGAAAATCTACCGCCTGCTCAAAAGGAGGCAGTAGCGGCAAGCGCGCATGGCAATTTAGCGCACGCTATTCCGTGCATTAAGGCCCTAGCGCACCTTCGTAAAAGGAGCCATAAGGGATCCTATCACTAAGCTGCATTAAGCGCTAACACAGAAAAATGGCCTAATGCACGACACCATCTGCGCACGCTAAGCCTGTGGTATTTTTGAAAAATTTTTTAGTTGGGGCACATCAGGGATGGAGAATGGGCATGGAAGTGCTGTTCAGCTGGCATGTTGACATTACCAGTGTCCTAACCTGTTAGCATGTCTACTATATGGGAGCCCTTAGCACCTTCTAAATAAGAGTTGGTAAGTTCATAGAAACATAGAAATAGACGGCAGATAAGGGCCATGGCCCATCTAGTCTGCCCACCCCAATGACCCTCTCCTACCTTTCTCTGTGAATAGATCCCACGTGTCTATCGCATTTGGTCTTAAAATCAGGCACGCTGCTGGCCTCAATAACCTGAAGTGGAAGACTATTCCAGCGATCAACCACCTTTCAGTGAAAAAGAATTTCCTGGTGTCCCCGTGCAGTTTCCCGCCCCTGATTTTCCACGGATGCCCCCTTGTTGCCGTGGGACCCTTGAAAAAGAAGATATCTTCTTCCACCTCGATGCGGCCCGTGAGATACTTGAATGTCTCGATAATGTCACCCCTCTCTCTGCGTTCCTTGAGTGAGTACAGCTGCATCTTATCCAGCCGTTCCTCGTACGGAAGATCCTTGAGTCCCGAGACTATTCGGGTGGCCATTCTCTGGACCGACTCCAGTCTCAGCACATCCTTACGGTAATGCGGCCTCCAGAATTGCACACAGTATTCCAGGTGGGGCCTCACCATGGATCTATACAATGGCATAATGACTTCAGGCTTATGGCTGACAAAACTCCTGCGTATGCAACCTATGATTTGCCTTGCTTTGGATGAAGCTTGCTCCACTTGATTGGCAGTCTTCATGTTCTCACTGACGATCACCCCTAAGTCTCGTTCTGCTTCAGTTCTTGTTAGGATCTCGCCATGCTATCGTTAGCACACAGGGGTCTATGCTGGGACTGCTGCTTTTTAACATATTTATCAATGATCTAGAGATGGGAATAACCAGTTGAGATAATTAAATTTGCTGATGACACAAAGTTGTTTAAAGTTGTTAAATCGCAAGAGCATTGGGAAAAATTGCAAGAGGACCTTGTGAGACTGGAAGACTGGGCGTCAAAATGGCAGATGACATTTAATGTATCAAAGTGCAAACTGATGCATGTGGGAAAGATGGAACCCAAACTATAGCTATGTGAGTGGAGTGGAAAGGGGAGATGTGAATAGCTTGTTCACTCTTTCCAAAAATACTAGGACTAGGGGACATGCGATGAAGCTACTAAGTAGTAGATTTAAAAGGAACTGGAGAAAATATTTCTTCACACAATGTATAATTAAACTCTGGAATTTGTTGCCGGAGAATGTGGTGAAATCAGTTAGCTTAGCAGGGTTTAAAAAAGGTTTGGATCATTTCCTAAAAGAGAAGTCCATAGGCCATTATTGAGATGACTTGGGGAAATCAACTGTTTATTCCTAGGATAAGTCCAACTGCTACCCGTCATGGATAAGCAGCTTAAAATCTGCTTTGCTACTTGGGATCTAGATAGGTACTTGGGACCCGGGTTTGCCACTGTAGATAGTAGGAAACAGGATACTGGGCTTGATGGACCTTCGGTCTGTCCCAGTATGGCAGTTCTTATGTTCTTATGCCAGATATTCAGCAAATGGAAACATGCCACTTTTATGGCCATGCTGGAAATAGGCTTAGCACGCAAGAAAATCCCGCATTAGGCTGCAGAGGTCTCCTAGGTTAACTAGTGCTTTTTATGGGCCTGGCAGTTCCATTTTGCTCTTCTGCACCAGTTCAATTGGACTCAATCCCTGATGGGTTACAGGGCCAGGGCTTTGATTTGTAGAGCCCTCATGTTTTTTGCCCTTATTTTCTGAGTGGAATGAAAGCTCATGTGATTGCTGTGTGCATGATCCTAGTAACCTTTAACCCTCTCTCCCCCATACTCTGAGCATCTCATTCATAACCTCCTCCCAAACAGAGACCCACATCTACCGTAACCTTCTTCACACCTGGACCCCTGCACTTCCAGCATTCCAAATTCTGAGGGTGTGTCAGCAGGGCATGAAGACTGAAAGGGATGAGATTTATTTTTCCAGATTGATATGTATGTTGGAAAGAAGATTCCTTCAGCTCTGAATCAGGTCTTTCTAGAATTAGCTGCATGAATTATAAGTATGGCCATTAGGTGTCACCGCTGAGCAACAGATTCTCTTTATCTGTCCCAGGCTGCTATGGGCACTGTATCCACTGCATTATGGGGCAAATTTTAAGATTCTGCATAGGTCACATAAATTTGGGCACGGATCCCAGATCTGTGCACAAACTAATTAGCCAATTAGGTGCTAACAATCAATTATTCTTTAAACATAGTCACGTGTTATCAATGGACAAGAGAAATCTTATTTTAAAAGGCCTTCAGAAGCAGCACTTTTCTATTGAGTGTTCGCTGCTACATTTCAAGAAGCAGTTCCTAAAGATATCATACAGATGGAGAGTATGATGTCTAAAGTTCAATTTAATATCATGCATTAATAGAATTGCGTGACAATAGGAATTTGATGATATTGTGTGCTGATAAAGGTGGTGTAGTGATTGTTCAGTCAGAACAACAATATACGCAGGAAGTGGCACATCAACTAAGTGATATTTCAGCATATTGGCTTCTTTCGGAAAATCCCTTGAAGATGCTTCAACAAAAATAAGACTTACCCTGAAAATAAGTCCTAGCATGATTTTCGGGGTAGGTCTTAATGTAAGCCCTACCCCCGAAAATAAGCTAAATAAGCCCTAGTCTTAGGCAGCCGTGCTTCCTCCCACCCTGCCGCGCAGCTGAACCCCCTGCTGACCCTCCATCCCTCCCTCCCAACCGATCCCCGCCAACCGAGACCATAAATGACGTCATCAGTACACAGAAGGTCCCAGAGAGAAAGCCGCGAAGCAGCCTGTGAGCGCTGCTGGCACGACGCTCCTCTGCAGCACGGTATTTATGGTCCTGGTTGGCAGGGATCGGTTGGGAGTGAAGGACTGAGGGTCAATGGCGGTTCGTCTGCATGGTGGGTGCAGCGGCAGGTGCTCAAGGGTTCTGCTGCATGAGGGATGGGAGGAAGGGAAGGATGGAAGCTGGGCAAAGGGTTCTGCTGCAAAGGGGGATGGGAGGGAGGGAAGGATGGAAGCTGGCCAAAGGGTTTTGTTGCATGAGGGATGGGAGGGAGGAAGGGAAGGATGGAAGCTGGGCAAGGGTTCTGCTGCACAGGGGGATGGAGGGATAGAAAGATGCTGCAGAGGGGATGAGTGAGAGGGGAAAA
This sequence comes from Geotrypetes seraphini, assembly GCF_902459505.1. NCBI lineage: Eukaryota > Metazoa > Chordata > Amphibia > Gymnophiona > Dermophiidae > Geotrypetes > Geotrypetes seraphini. The sequence continues at coordinate 169,867,244 of NC_047092.1, read as the reverse complement.
AAGATGTTGCACATGTTGGGGAAAGCAAAGAGAAAGAATTGGAGTGAAGGAGAGGAAGGGAGAAATGATCATGTACGTGAAAAAAATAAGCCCTACCCGAAAATAAGACCTAGTGCCTTTTTGGGGCCCCAAATGAATATGACACCATTACAGAATTAGATATAAATGCCACCAATTACCCTATACAGTCCACTCTTAAACTCCTAGGAGAGATGATAGATAGATGTTGCACAATGCAAATCCAAATCAACAAGACTACCCAGAAAGCATTTTTAATCATGCGCAACTTACGAAAAATAAGAAAATTCTTCGAGAAAGAGCAATATAGGCTCATAGTCCAATCCCTTGTCTTGGGTCTAGTGGACTATTGCAACATCCTCTACCTACCATGCCCTGCAAACATGATAAAACAATTACAGACTGTACAAAACACAGCTCTCAGATTGATTTACTCGCTAAGAAAATTTGACCATATCACAACTGCCTACCTAGACTCACACTGGTTACCTATATAAGCACGAATTCAATTCAAATTATACTATCTTTTATTCAAAGCAATATCGGAACCTTACTACTAGACAAAGGAGAATTCAAACCCCATTTACCTACCCCCCATTCAAAGGCACTCAGCGCAAGAAGATGTTTGACCACCTACTAGCGACGCAAGCAGCGAAACTAGACCACTCCATCTCCAACTTGCTGACATCATCGAGCGACTTCAAATCTTTTCGAAAAGAAATCAAAACCCTGCTATTCAAAAAATTTATCCAGATATCTTAACGCTTCCCCTTGTCATTTCCCCCCTTGTAAATTCCCCCTCAAACTCTCTTCTACTCTTGCAATTTTTCTCTTCAAAGTCTCAACCATGTAAACAGCTCCCTAAATTGTAATTCTCCTGGAAATGTCCATTTATCCTTTTGTAATCCTAAATCCATAAATGTAACTTTACTGGACATGTTCCAGTTAGCTTCTTTTGTAATCTGCCTAGAACTGCAAGGTACGGGCGGAATAGAAGTCACTAATGTAATGTAATGCAATGTCTTATTTTCGGGGAAATGCGGTAGTACAGTTGGCAGTTGATAGGGGTAGGTTAACTTCTAAAGAGGGCTGCTTTTTATCAGGCTCTATTATTTATTTTCCTTAAGACAGTTGTCATATACCCATCAAACATCTGGAGGTGCAGTTTTGTTCCCAGGACCATCGTGTGATTGACATACAATCGGTGGCTGATTTTAAGGCGGCCACCGACAACAGCGCCAGTTACAGAATCCGGGCCTAATTTTACTTGTACAAATGTAAGTTCAATTTCAATTTATTTAATATATTGCACATATAAAACCAAGGTAAAAATCTCAGCGGTTTACAATATAAAAAGTATATGTAAAATATAAAATAAAATTAAAGGGGGAGGGGGACAAACACAAAACAAATGAACAAAGTTCCAACTGAACAGAGAAATTTAGAAATATAAGGAAAAGAAAGGAATGGGTTGGATACAATAAAAGCAGAGGAGTGGGGAAGGCGAAAGGGTAAAATACATATAAGGTAAGGGTAAAGATTTAACGTATTTGATTCTGCAAACAAATGGCAGATGAACTTCAATGTAGAGAAATGCAAGGTCATGCATATAGGGAAAACCCCCCCGATGTTCAGCTACAAAATGGGGGGGGTTAGTACTAGGAGAAAGTAACCTTGAAAAAGACTTGGGTGTGCTGGTGGATACAACAATGGAGTCAACGGCACAATGCGCAGCAGCCTCAAAGAAAGCAAACAGAATGTTGGGTATTATTAAAAAAGGTATTACAACCAGAACGAAGGAAGTCATCATGCCGCTGTATCATGCGATGGTGCACCCGCATCTGGAGTACTGTGTCCAATATTGGTCACCATACCTTAAGAAGGACATGGCAATACTTGAGAGGGTTCAGAGAAGAGCGACAAAAATGATAAAAGGTATGGAAAACCTTTCATACGCAGACAGGTTAGAAAGGCTGGGGCTCTTCTCCCTGGAGAAGCGGAGACTCAGGGGAGACATGATAGAGACTTTCAAGATCTTGAAAGGCATAGAGAAGGTGGAGAGGGACAGATTCTTCAGCCTATTGGGAACCACAAGAACAAGGGGGCATTCGGAGAAATTGAAAGGGGACCGGTTCAGAACCAATGCTAGGAAATTCTTTTTCACTCAGAGGTGGTGGACACCTGGAATGCGCTTCCGGAAGATGTGATAGGACAGAGTACTTTATGGGGTTTCAAAGAGGGATTGGATAAATTCCTGGACTCGGGGATTGAGGGATACAGATAGGGATAGAGATAGGACTATGAAGGTTAATAGATAGAAGGGAAAAGGGGAATGAAGGGTTTCAGACAAAAATCACTTTACAGATCATGGACCTGATAGGTCACCACGGGAGCGGGCTGCTGGGTGCGATGGACCTCTGGTCTGACCCAGCGGAGGCAACTTCTTATGTTCTTATATTGTTATAAGTAGAATACTAGAGAAAGATAAAATGCCTTTAAATGTTTCTGAATGTCAACTAACGGACATACAGTGCAGAGATAGTAAAAAAAAAAAAGAAATTCCGGAGAGTTATGAGCAAAATGCCAGAGAGAAATAATATGCCTTTAATTGCATCTTAAATGTCAAAAATGAACTTTCAGTGCAGAGATAGTATAAGGTATGGAATTCCAGAGGATAGAGAGCCATGACAAAAAATGAAGAGTTCCTGTGAAAATCAAGAAATAATTGTCAAAGTGAGGGAACAACCAATAACTGTTGTTGGGATGATCGAAGAGTTCTTTGCGGAGAGTATTGAACCAGGAAACTGAATAAGAAAGAAGGAAGTCCACTTGATAATATTTGGTGAGAAAGAATATTGTATTTAAAAGGGATGCGTTAGGAGACAGGGAGGATATGCTCAGTTTTTAGGAGTGATGTGACGTGGTCTAACTTGGAACGATGATGAAGTAATCTAACTGCAGTGTTCTGAACTAATTGTAACCGGTGCAACTGATATTTCGGAAGACCAATCAAGATGGAATTACAGTAATCGAGCTTGGACAACACTAGGGAATGAATAAGAATATGAAGTGAACTTTGTTTAAGGAATTAACTACTCATAGTTCCATTCCCCAAATTTGCTTTATGAAGGCCATGAAACCCATCTGTGTCTAGTCACAGTAGTTTAACTGACTCAGATACTGTCGTGGTTGAAAAATCAAGCAGTTTCTACTGTATGAAGGGATTTTGAAGCAAATGACTAAACATGCTGAACTCACTGAGCTGGCAAAAGAAATGCAGGATAAATGTATTCAAAGGTACAGATTTGGGGAAGGTTATAATAAAATTCAAAGTGTTTGAATATTCTCTGGGACACTGTCAGGACTCTCGCTGTAAAGTACAACAGTTTGGTATTACCAAAATTCTGTGGATACAGATGTTCTGGAGATAATTTATTAAACACTGACATATAAAACCATAAAAATTCAATTAAATAAGTACAATGATAAAAAATACTGTGATAAAAATCCAACCAGACCCTACACGGTCCGTGTTTCGGCGAACACGCCTTCCTCAGGGGTCCAATGGTTTGCTAAGACATTTTTTTGCTACTTCAGCTTGTCTGCTGTGTTCTTTGCTCACATGTTTAAAGACAATAGACTTTTTTCACTCCAATTCTTTATATGTGAGTTTGCAAACCATTGGACCTCTGAGGAAGGCGTGTTCGCCGAAACACGGACCGTGTAGGGTCCGGTTGGATTTTAATCACTGTATTTTTTATCATTTGTACTTTTTAAATTGAATTTTCATGGTTTTATATGTCAGTGTATAATAAATTATCCCCAGAACATCTGTATCCACAGTTTTTGTTTTTGTTTTCATCGGTGGATTGTTTTCACTGTGGATCATTGGATCTCCCCATTTTTCTTTGTTGTGCTGCATTACCAAAATTCTGCCTTAATCAGGCTGTCACTCCAATTTAAATAGCCATGGGTTGAGGAAGGAAACTGCTGTTGAAAGTCATTATGAGGCCTAAGATTAACTGCAGAGGTCTCTTGCTGAGACTGGGGAAAACGTAGTCTGTTCAACAATCTGAAAACTATTTCTCAAACATGACCTGTAAGAAAGGGCAGCAAGAAAGAAGCCACTGCTTGAGAAAAGTCATAGGATGTGGTGCAGTGAATTTGCAAAAGAAATACATGGAGGATGCAATATTCATGTGAACAAATGTTTTGTGGTCTGGTGAGACCAAAGTGAAATGTTTCAGTTTCAATACTAAGTAAAGTGATATGAAACAATTGTAAATTACCCTATTAACAGCATCACTACGGTAAAGCATGACAGAGGCAGCATTATATTGGGGGGAGGGGAGGGAAATACTTTGCAACAGTGGAGACAAAAGGCTTGTGAAAGTACAGGCAGATCCTGGATGGAAACCTGTTCCAGTCTTCCACAGGACTGATATCAATTACTTAAGGTTTCGTAAACATTTGAAAACCTTTTTTTTATATGACTTGTAGTATTTATGTTATGATGATATTTTAATTATTGATTGCTTATGTATTTCCCCATAGATTTTACGGCCTCTTTGAATGTCACCCCTCTCCTTAAGTCACTTCACTGGCTCCCTATCTGCCGTCGCATACAGTTCAAGATCTTATTGCTGACCTTCTGCTGCCCCTCAATCTCTCTCCTTGCTTCTCTCTCCTTATACACCTTCCAGAGAACTCCATTCCTCAGATAAGCTGCTCTTAGCTGTACCCTTCTCCTCCACTGCCAATTCCAGACTTCGTTTCTTTCATCTAGCTGCCCCCTATGCCTAGAATAAATTCCTGAGTTTGTCCACCAAGCCCCCTTCCCTTCCCTTGTTTAAAAGCAGACTGAAGACTCACCTTTTTGATATAGCCTTCAATCCTTAACCCTACTCTCCGCTGCCCACCAACCCAGCCAGCAGATTAACCCTTCCCCTTAACTGTATCCATGACATCCTGTTTGTCTGTCTTGGCTGTTTAGGTTGTAAGCTCTTTCGAGCAGGGACTGTTTTCTTCTTTGTAACTCTGCACAGCGCTGTGTACATCGGTAGCACTATAGAAATAATTAATAGTAGTAGTAGCATAGTGCGATTAATAAGTTGTGTATTAGATTAGATTAGATAACGATCCTAAGGACAAAATAAACCCCATAATGGAGTGATTCAGGCAAAGTATAGAACAGAAATGAACAGAAAATCTGTGCCAACACTTGAAACCTGCAGTTCATGGAAGGATCCAAGTCAACTTTATGGAGCTCAAGCTAGTCTGCGAAGAAAGAAAAAGTCAAAAAAGGGCACGGTTTCACGGTGCAAATTTGGTAGACAGTTTTCATAAATGACTTTGGGCTCTTACCACTGCAATGGGGTTCCGCCAACTATTAAGTCAAGGGGCATGAAGTCCTTTTGGTTGCTTATTAATTATTTTTCAACTATTTCTTTCCCACTTTGCCATGTAAAGACAATGCGTAGAGCAAACTCTTTTCTACATGCGGAAATTGCATTAAAAAAAAATAATAAATAAAATAAACAGAAAACGATGGCAAATAAGACGATGTGGCCTAGCCAGTTGGCCTATCAGTGGTGCAGCGAGGGTGAGAGGTGCCCGTGGTGGTGGTGCCCCCGCTCCTTCAAAGATCCCGCCTGCAGTGCGCGCCATCCCATTCCTTCCCCATCCCGCCTGCCGCATGCACCCCCTCACCTTCCCCCATACCTCTTGTTGAAGTTGTTGCTCATGGTGGTTAACAATGTGCTTCTTGCGACCCCTTCAGCTCTCCCTCTGATGTGACTTCCTATGCGCGGTGCCCGGAAGTGACATTAGCGGGAGAGCCCACGAGGTCGTGAGGATCACGTTGTTGTCCGCCGCAAACAACAACTTAAACTAGAGGTATGGGGGAAGGGGGGCACGCATGTGGAGGGGGGAATAGGAATAGGAATGGGAAAAGGTGGGGAGGCAGAGAGGAGGAAGGGTGCCAGTGCCCCCAGCAACATGGCACCCAGGGCGGACGTCCCCCCTGATCCTGTCTGCTGTGCGTGCCCTCCCACTCTTCCCCCATCCCATCTGCCATGCGTGCCCTCCCACTCCTTCCCCGATCTTGCCTGCCATGCATGCCCTCCCGCTCCTTCCCCATCCCGCAGCCGTGAGTGCCCTCCCGCTCCTTCCGCATCCCACCTGCCATGCATGCCCTCCTGCTCCTTCCCCATCCCACTTGCCATGTGTGCCCTCCCACTCCTTCCCCCATCCCATCTGCAATGCATGCCCTCTCGCTCCTTCCCCCATCCCACCTGCCATGCATGCCCTCCCACTCCTTCCTCGATCTCGCCTGTCATGCATGCCTTCCTGCTCCTTCCCCCATCCCGCAGCTGTGAGTGCCCTCCCGCTCCTTCCCCCATCCCACCTGCCATGCGTGCCCTCCCACTCCTTCCCCCACCCCACCTGCCATGCATGCCCTCCCACTCCTTCCCCGATCTCGCCTGCCATGCGTGCCCTCACGCTCCTTCCCCATCCCACTGCCGTGAGTGCCCTCCCGCTCCTTCCCTCATCCCACCTGCCATGCGTGCCCTCCCACTCCTTCCCCGATCTTGCCTGTCGTGTGTGCCCTCCTGCTCTTTCCCCCATCCTGCCTGCCGTGCGTGCCCTTCCGCTCCTTCCCTGATCCCGCCTGCTGCATGCACCCCCTCACCTTCCCCCTTACCTCTTGTTGAAGTTGTTGCTCATGGTGGTTAACAATATGCTTCTCGCAACCCCTTCAGCTCTCCCTCTGATGTCACTTCCTATGCATGGCGCCCGGAAGTGACATCAGTGGGAGAGCCCACGAGGTCATGAGGATCACGTTGTTGTCCGCCGCAAACAACAACTTAAACTAGAGGTATGGGGGAAGGGGGCAAGCATGTGGAGGGGGGTAGAGAGGAGGAGGGATGCCAGTGTCCTCACCAACATGGTACCCAGGACGGACGTCCCCCAACACCCCCCTAACTATGCCACTGCTGCCTATCCATACCAAGTAAGCTCTACACTTCTAGCACTGGCTTCCAATATACTGGAGGGTTCAATTTAAAAGTGTGAATGTGATTTTTAAGAGCCGATATGAGATTTTTCCCCCATTTCCTTTTTCTTTTAATTTAAATTAATTTTCCTGGGCTCCATGATAGACTCGCGTTGCCTTCACAATCTACTGGGCCGATCAGCCTTCCTCTCCCCGACGTCAATTCTGCTGTTGAAGAGGAAGTTCCGGGCCAGCCAATCGCTGCCTGGCTGGCCCGGAACTTCCTCTCCGATGGCAGAAATGACGTCAGGGAGAGGAATGCTGGTTGGCCTGACACAGGGAAGCAGGGAGAGCTTGGAGCGGCGGTGGCTTTGGGGTCTGTTCCCCGATGGCGGTGGCAGTGGCTTGGGGGAGGGCAGGTAGAAAGACAGAAAGGGGGCAGGCAGAGAGATATAAGGAAAGAAGGGAAAAAGAAAGAAAGAAAGGGGGTATGAAGAGAGAAAAAAATAAAGGGAGGCAGGGAGAAAGGAAGGGCAGGGAAAGAGAAAGAAAAAGTTGGGGGGAGAGAATGAGATCTGGAGGAGAGAAAGCATACAGGAGGCTGAAAGAAGGGAAGAAAGACTGGATACACAGTCAGAAGAAGAAAGTGCAACCAGAGACATGAAATCACCAGGCAACATAAATGATTTTATTTTCAATTTAGTGATCAAAATGTGTCCGTTTTGAGAATTTATATCTGCTGTCTACATTTTGCACTATGGCTCCCTTTTACTAAACTGCGGTTTTTAGCGCAGGGAGCCTATGAGCGTCGAGAGCAGCACGGGGCATTCAGCGCAGCTCCCTGCGCTAAAAACTGTTATCGTGGTTTAGTAAAAAGGGAGGGGTATATTTGTCTATTCTTGTATGGTTGTTACTGAGGTGACATTGCATAGAGTCATCTGCCTTGACCTCTTTGAAAACCCCCCGAAATTTAAATGATAATTAACATTTTCTCTGCGTACAGTGTGCTTTGTGTTTTTTAAAAAATGTTATTGTTGGTAGATCATTTTAAAAGTAGCTCGCAAACCCCAAAAGTATGGGCACCCCTGGATTAGATCCTCTGTATTTTTCCCATGTTTTTGAGCACATCACCATCATACGGATACCACTTCCATCGAGTTTTACAACCCAAATGCCTGATCCTGCACCGCAGCATTACTTCTTAGCTGCCACATTTTAGACCATTCAAGTTTTGCTAGATTTCTCATGCTATCCACACCTTCCGGCGGCTAGAGTGCCACAACGGTCAAACTAACTGGCCTGCAGCTCCCAACCTCCTTCTTACTTCCCCTTTTGTGGAGGGTGGGGGGGCTACATCTGCCCTTCTCGCGTCCTTTGGGACCCACTCCCTACTCTAAAGATGCTCTTGAAAGGTCAGACAGCAGCGCAGCAAGAACTTTCCCGAGGCCCGCCATGACCACTGCATGTAACCCATCTGGCCTCATTGCTTTTCGTTTAGCTAGCTCCCAGGGCCATTCTGAGCTGCAAACACGCCCCATGTGACAGCCCCCCCTAGAGCTCCCATGGTGTCGCAATCAAGCTGGGAAGACAAGAGAGAGAGGCAGCTGCAATGCCCATACTTAACTTGCTAGGGCCCTGATATCTCCTTGTGAAAATGGATTGAAGTCTATCTCACTTCCATTCTTATATGCATTTGTTTCCTGCATGCAGCTTTTCTCTTGGCCCTTCATCTGTGAACACAGAACAGGAATTTTTGATTGGTTCATAGACAAAAGCGTGCGACGACAAAGGCACGACGACAACCCAAAGCAGACAACTGAGCGCAAGGCGGAAGCGCGCCGAAGAAAAACAGTATTTTAAGGGGCTCCGATGGGGGGTGTTGGTGGGGAACCCCCCCACTTTACTTAATAGAGATCGCGCCGGCGTTGTGGGGGGTTTGGGAGGTTGTAACCCCCCTCATTTACTGGAAACTTAACTTTTCCCCTCTTTTTTAGGGAAAAAGTGAAGTTTTCAGTATAATGTGGGGGGTTACAACCCCCAAACCCCCCCCAACGCCGGCGTGATCTCTGTTAAGTAAAGTGGGGGGTTTCCTCCCACATCCCCCGTCGGAGCCCTTTAAAATACTGTTTTTCTTCGGCGCGCTTCCGCCTTACGCTCAGTTGTCTGCGCTGGGTTGTCGGCGCGCCTTTGTCAGCGCGCACTTTTGACCTGTCACCTTTTTGATTAGCAATTCTGCTTTCATCTTCAATAGCGTCAACATCTTTCTCCCCTTCATCCTTGAGGCTGAAAATGCCACTTTTGCACTTTTTCCTATGCTATATATAGTAAAACCTTGGCCCTCTTTTACAAAGGCGCTCTAAGCGTTTTAGCATGCGCTAAATGCTAACGTATCCATAGGATAACAAGCACGCATTAGCGTTTAGCACGTGTTTAGCATGCGCTAATATTTAGCACGCATTATAAAGCTTAGCGCACCTTTGTAAAAGAGGGAATGGTATGCAATTGTTTTGCAAGACAAGCAAAACATTTGATTAACTTTTAACTTGATAAACAAGCAATGTCTTGCAATACAAGTGCATACAGTATACATACATCACAACTGAGCCAATGGTTCTTCTCTCTCTGACGCTGCAAGAGTGCAGTGACTGTTCTAAACGAGCAAAGTCTTGCAATACGAGTGCATATAGTATACAGGTGTCACATCATCACAACTGGATCGATGGTTCATCTCTCTCTGTCGCTGCAGGAGCGTAGTGACGGTTCTAAACGAGCGAGGTCTTGCAATATGAGAACAAACAGTATTTTGTATTAAAGTTCTTGGGTTCTGGAGTTTCCATTATTTCCTATGGGGAAATTCGCTTTGATATATGAGTGTTTTGGATTACAAGCATGTTTTCAGAATGAATTATGCTCACAGGCCAAGGTTTTACTGTATATATATATATATATATATCCACATAAAGTCTTGCCCCTCCCCCACCCATTATTTTATCCTATTGCCTTTTCTTACTTCTATTTCTATCTTTACCAGCCTGACTACTTTAGCAGCAAAATGAGAATCAAGTACCAGGGTGTGAAGACTTTATTTCATTTAATTACCTGAATGTAAACCACCTAGGATATAAGTACTTTATCATATTTCCCTATCTGTCCCGGCAGGCTCAAGCTCTATCTAGTGTACCTGGGGCAATGAGGGGGATTAAGTGACTTGCCCAGGGTCAAAAGGAGCAGCGAGGGATTTGAACCCACAACCTCAGATTGCTAAGACTGTAGCTTTAACCACTGCGTCACACACTCCCTTAACAAGGCACTGTGGATGACAAACTTTGACCCTTGCTTCATCCGTATAAAAAGGCCTCATTTATTAACTCTTATTTACACATATCCGAGCACAGGGCAACCATAGCTCTGTGCATTAAAGTAGATTTTGTTTTCTTTCCTCCTCTGCTGTTTCTATCATATAAATAATTATTGCAGGGTTTTCTTTTTCACATCCACATTGAGGTTTCTTTCCCTACCATCACGCCTATGTTCATTTTATTCCCTAAAGATCTCCAGACTGTAGCCCCGACTGCTGTTTGTGAAGCCCATGGGCACTGTGCTTCAGGATAGAGAATGACACGGTGACAAAATTCATCACCGTTCCCGGCCCCGCAGATAACCGCGGGAAATAATTCCATGTCATTTTCTAGTGTCTATTTCAACCTCAGTCCTTCTACACCAGCATTCTTCAAAGCAAAGCTTGCGGGTCAGTGGCTGTGCTTATGTGAGCCAAGGATAATGAAGCCATTGTGACATCACTGATGTGATTTGCTCTTAGGCACTGGTGGAATGAGGCATTATGACATCACAATATCTGCTCTGGATACCAGAGACTGCCATTCTGTAGTGTCTATCTCAACCTCAGTCCTTCTACACCAGCATGTTTCAAAGCAAAGCTTGCGGGTCAGTGGTTGTGGCCATTCATACTCTGATTCTTATGTGAGCCAAGGATAATGAAGCCATTGTGACATCACTGATGTGATTGGCTCTTAGCCACTGGTGGAATGAGGCATTATGACATCACAATATCTGCTCTGGATACCAGAGACTGTCATTCTGTAGTCTCTGTTTCAACCTCAGTCCTTCTACACCAGCATTCTTCAAAGCAAAGCTTGCGGGTCAGTGGTTGTGGCCATTCATATTCTGATTCTTCCCTCTCTCTTTAAAGAATGACATGAAGATGGTTTCCCGCAGTTATACGCGGGGACGGGAACGGTGATGAATTTTGTCACCGTGTCATTCTCTACTTCAGGAGACCAAAGCTAGACAAATGGGGGGCACAAGGTGTGGAAAGATGCAGCCAGTTTCCTTTTCCACTTTGGGACCATATACTTGAACTTGCTGGGCCTACCTATGTTACACCAGGGGTGTCAAAGTCCCTCCCTCGAGGGCCACAATCCAGTCGGGATTTCAGGATTTTCTCAATGAATATGCATGAGATCTATTAGCATATAGTGCCTGCAAATAGATCTCATGCATATTCCTTGGGGAAATCCTGAAAACCTGACTGGATTGCGGCCCTCGAGGAGGGACTTTGACACCCCTGTGTTACACCCACAATAACAAATCAAAGGATTCGCCTGAACGAAAGCTAATCTGTTTCCTACCCCTACCGAATCTCGCTCCTCTAAAGGTATTTTTACCCGTTCTCTCCGATTCCCTGCTCCGGCTTGCAGCGTGCGCTCTCCGCCACGCGGGGGCGCCGCAGACCAAGGCGTAGATTGCAGGCCCAGCTGTGGAAGCCAATTTGAAGTCACAGCTCCCTGGGCTATATGGACAGTCCCTACCCTGGGGAGGTATACAACCCCTCAGGTAGTGCTGCACGACCCCAACGAATAAAAGGACACCCGCCTGTACGGATTCTCTGCAAAAAAACTAAAAAGAGAGCTAAGCTTTTCCACCTGCTAGTTGCAAAATGCGCCCTCTCTGATCGGTGCTACCTTCATCTGAATACCGATGCAGTTAGAGCATAAGTAGACAGTACAGATGTGAGGATTAGTACTCGTTTAACCGGCCATCCCTGACCTCTCTCCCCGGGTCTGGGTAAAACCAGGATTTGCAGGATCTCCAGGATCCTCATAGGCTTGTATTGAGATCCTGGTAAATTTGCAGGATTTCCCTTTTCATGCTGTATTTTGGAAAAGAGATACGCAATCTGACCACAAAACAATTAGTTGCATGGGGGGGGGGGGGGGGAGGGAGGGGTTCAAAAGGTGGAAAGCGTTCACTACAAACATGTTGACTTTGCCTGCATGGGTGGATAGTTGTGCGCGGTTTTAAAGGAAGCCGATTGCGTTTCGAAATATGTAACCAAGGTGAAATCAGCACTTATTTATGCCGTGTATTTTTTGAGCAATTGTTTTCCTGCTTGCACCTACAGCCTCCGTGCAGTCTTGGATGGACGAGGACACGTTTGTAAGGCAGATCTAACGTAATACTAAGTATCTCTATTCAAAAGTCAAATGAGTAACCTTCGAAGGGAACTTAACCTCTACGACTGCAGTTAGTGTATTTAGACTAGACTTAGCGGGTTTATCCAAACTTTCTTTCTATTTTTTTTCCCTGTCTTTCTCCCCTCCACTTTCTGTGTATTTGTAAAGTAGCTCTTTATAGCAATGATAAATATCCCTGTTGATCACTTGATTGATTACCTCTTGCAAAAGGTCACACGGGCCTACAGCAATTTCCTTTCGCCTAAGGCTCCCTTTTCACTTTTACTCCAGCACGACAGCGCCAAGTATACAGGCACTGGGGTTTTGTTTTAAAATTTTAACCCCTAAATAGCCCCCCGAAAACGAAGAAAGGCAGGGAACTCGGATCAGCTGAACCCAGCCTTGCCTCTGACTCTGAACCTGTCTCCCCTGTAAACTGAGAATTGTGATTTCAACCACTAGACAAGCTATTCATTTAGCTGTGCTACCCGGGGTCCCGAACCCAATTAATTTCTAATAATTGCAGCCCAAGGGGGCTGGATAGATTTCGCCCGTCTCCTTTCCAGCCCTGCCATTTCACGCCACCGAGGTCACCGTATGATAATAAAAGGGTGTATTTTTGAAAGTGATCACCAGAGCTGCGAGTTATTGCAATGAAAGAAAATTGTTTCCATTTTTTTTTTGGGTGCCTAATCGTGCCCACGACTGAAGGCTAAACCTCAGACTTAATTTCAAACATCTAAAAACAATCCCTACATAAGCTTTGGTCACTCAGCAGGCGATTAATTTCTTAACAGCAAACCCGAAGCCAAACGTTGGGCGTTGCAATAATTAAATTAACCTTCCTGGTGGCGAGGAAAAATGAGATATATATAATATTAATATAATATAATATAATATATATAATATTTTATATATATATAATATATATAATATTTTATATATATATAATATTTTATATATATATATATATATATAATAGACAACGGTAGCTGCCAATATATATATTATATATATAATAGACAACGGTAGCAGCCAATACCCTGAAAAAGACTAGATTTCCGTGTAGACAAAAGAGGCATTTTTTTGTCCTATTCAGGAACGAGGAAGGGAAAGTTTTTTGCGTTTCATTGTCTTTTTCTGCAATGCATTTTCTCTTCTTTTTTTCCTTCATGGTCTTAATCGTACTGATATGTAGAGAAGTGGATCTCATGAGAAGATTTTAGGGCACTGGAACGTGTGTTTCCAGCTCCCCTCCAAGGAAACCTGTTTTATAGACTTCCTGGAGATGAAACCTGGCAATGTTATCGTTTGGGATAGAAATGAGACGAGGGAGCCACCTGTTCTGGCCTTCCAATCTTGGAGATCTGAGCAGGTGGAATAAATGGAATAGTGCATGGGCCCTTGCCCGGCTTCTCATCCGTTTATTAGTCGCAAAAACCGCTGGACCTTCTTGGGCTGTGACCCTTTCCCCTTCTGACCCCTTCTCAGCACCTGAGGCCATCGAAAGGCAGGTGAAAAGAAGCGTCCACAGTTCCTCGCCGGGCTCCCCGGAATCGTATCGCTTTCCTGCAAACATTTCCCCAGTTGTTTTAAATACTGGTTAGGTTTTCATCCCAGCCCCAGGAAGAATATAACGGAGTTGAAAGTTCCTGATTTCAGCACATAATACTGTGAACTCCAAATTGCATTTTTTAAAAAAGACCGATTGGATCTGAAATGGGGGTGGGGGGGGGGGCCCTTTTTCTACCAATGGTAAAATTCAAAGCATCCAGATTTTATAAAGCAAAATAAGTTGTAAATTAAGATTATTTTTTTGCGTGTAAATAAGACATTAGAGAAAAAAAAATAAAAACAAATCACCGTCTCCAAATATATGCGGCTACCTCGCTCTAAAGATTTGCGTCTAGAAAGCCAGTGCACGTGCAAATTATTTTAGGTATTTGCGGTCATTTCTCCAAATAGATACGTCTGACTATACGAAAAGGGAATAAACACTCAGGCATGAAGCCTAATCCAATCGAGAAAGACATGGATTATATTTTAACTCCAGTTTTTTTTTTTTCGGTGCCATTTCTCTGGTTACCCCAAAACGTTAACTCTAGAACTGCAATTAATAAAAACAAACGTCAGACCCGTTTAATATTTTGGATAGATTTGTTCAGCTTCTTTTTTTTTTTTTAAGGTAGTACCTTTGAGCACTTAAAACAATGAGCTTCAAGTGTACTCACAAAAAAAAAATAAATAAAGAAAACAATTTTCTTTCTGAGTCCCTGGTGCCGTCAGAAATCAACTCCAGCATTGGTAGGAAATAGGTCTTTGCTTAGTTGTATTTCTGTAACATTTTATCGTTTTCAAGTAATGGATTATCCTTTGGGATGGAGAACCCGGCGCGGTGTAAATCGCGAAAAAAACCGGGGCCAAGCAGACTACAAAGGGAGTTTTTTCAATTACTTGCATTCAGCAGCGGAGTTCTTGTTCCCCTTTAATTGTTTTGCCTCTTAAAAATGATTTTGACCGTGTGTGTAGATTTTGTCCCCGGCTGTGCAAAATGCTCAGGCTGCTTTGTGCTGGTGCACACCAGGGGCCACTAATCTGGCAGTGAACCAACAGGTAAATAAAAGGCGAAGGGCATTTAAAAAAATTTGGGGCTTATGAATTTATTAGGTACAAAAAAAAAAATCTCGAAAAAGCCTGTGGGAACAGAAAGATTGCAATTTCTCTTCTGACCTGCTTGGCAAGATTTGCAACAGATATTAAGGAGAACATAAATAGCATCTGCAAAGAGGTTGGACCAGAGGAAAATCCATATGTGGTCTGCATTGATTCCGACCTTGAGCTCAGCCGTCCCTTACTGAAAATTCCCCCTTTAAATGCGCGCGCTCTGATTGGCAAATCTTTTAGTTGGAGCTGGGACAGTGGGATTTAAAATGGCTCCGTCTGAAATTGGGGCAAGCTTTTCTGACATGAATAAAATTTCCTAGTTGATGCAGAAAATCAAATAAAATTGAAAGTTGAATGGCAAGATTATTCTTACTTTTTTTTTTTTTTTTTTAATCCAAATATTGCTGGTTAAAACCCCAAACGAATAACCGAATAGACATAGTTATGGAGTCCACTTAGAACTTGTGGCATTAAGAGCTGCTATAATGAAATCTAACAGGATTCTTCTGATCTCTAAAGCTTTACAGCATTTTTTTTTTTGTTTTTTCTCATCCACTTTTTTTTGTGGATAATCCTATGTGCCAAAACCGGAAATAAGTGTTTCCTTTCCGACTCAATTGCCCAGCCGAGGTTTGCAAGGGGGGAGAAGAAGGTCCCCGATTGCTATCTGCCAAAATCTGAAATCAAAGTGATAAATCGCTGCAAACTTTTTTTTTTTGGCGGCCCGGCGATGGCGGGCAAGTGCGCATGTGCGAAGGTGTCCAAACTGACAATGCAGGAGAGATAGCGAGTCCGGATTGAGAGAAGGGGAGAGAGTGAAAGAGAGACAGAGGGATAGAAGGAAAAAAAAAGAAAAGAAAAAAAAGAAAAGAGAAATCCGAGGCAAAAAAAAAAGCCCCGTCTCACCAGCCACCGCAGAACTGGCACCATGAGATCCAAAGGCAGGGCAAGGAAACTGGCCACAAGTAGGTGCAATCTCCCTTTCTATGACTTTTTGTGCTCTCTGCCGTCTTGCACAGATGTGCAATCTTTTGCAATGCTTCCACCTCTGGACGGTGCCGGGTCGCCCCGAGACGGGAACGCAGCCGGGGCGCCGGGAAGGAGTTGGGGAAAAGTTGGGTGGGTGGCAGAACGAACGGAGGCTGCGAGGTGCCGGGCCTAGCTATAGTGGGCGCTGTGGGCTCTCTGCTGGATCGGAGGGGGGGGGGAGGGGGGCTGTGGAGTGAGGCTCTGGGCTCGGCCAGCGAGTCCCACTCGTTTCTCGGTGGTTTCTGTCGCGGGACAGGGGGCAGCGATCGGACTCCAGCAATAACTGTAGCCCCGGAGGAGGGGGGAGGGGTCCAGAACTTTCCGGGCTGAATTGGGAGAGCCTTGCCGGGGGTAGCGCTGCTGCTTCTTAAATCGAGGTTTATATGCAGGAAAAATCGGGGACCGTCGGATCGTTCTATCCGGTTGGCAGCGTGCAAACTCTTTCGAGTGGCCCCGCCGGCCCGCCCGGGGATTTTTATTGCGTTTGGAATGTGTGAGAATTCGCGAGATCTCGGTGTTTATTCTAATCAAATAACATTAATTCGATAGGGTTTTTTAAAAAAAAGAATCCATATTTACTGTAGAGATGATGCTGTATATTTAAAATGTGTTACCCAGATATTAAAACCTACTGTTTTTTGTTGTTGTTTTTTTTTTTTTTTTGGGGGGGGGGGCAGGGAGGAGGGAAGCTGGACTAAAATTAGGCTTTATGTTGTGTGAATTTCTTACATGATTCACCTGAACGCATCCGCGTTCTTTTGGAATGGGAGAGTTAAATGCTTTGGTCTCTGTGGGCTTGTAAGGCCACAATATATTTCTGCCTTAGCTGTTCTGGTAATGCAGAGTTTTAATATGTAAAATCATGGAATGTTTTAGCTGAATAGCATATGCTAGGTAACATAGCCATGGAAAAAAAAAGGAAAAAAGTGCGTTCCTAAATTGTAATCGATGTATGAAAACAAGAAATCTTAGCGCGACCCTTGTAGCCTGCAAGATCTGATCCAATTTCAAACTTATCTTCGGGCAGTTTCGTTTCATGCATTCTTCGGTAAATGACCACTCTGTTGTTTTAAATTGGATCTTCGTGCGATTTGATTTTATTTAAAGTCTTTGATTTCTTTGTGGTGTTGCTTCTGCCTTTAAAGAATCCTTCGGAGAGAGCCTAGGCTTCCATTTTGCAGCCGGACCTCGAGCTTGGCTTCCAAGGCGCGCAAAAGTTTTATCGAGCGAAATAAGAGTTTTTGTTTCCTCGAATCTTACGGGCCAGAAAAAGTTCGGTTTCAATTAAAACCAATTGTGCGCATTCGTTTGTGCATTCGGTCCAATCGGGGCTATGGTATCGGTGAACCCCAAGGTCACCAAGTTTTTTGTTTTGTGTTTTTTTTTAAATTTGGCACCAGCTTGAAATCGATGGGTTGGGTGAGTTCAGTGACAAACACAGGGCTGGTTGTATAGTGGGGGAGGGGGGTCCCCACATTATAGATTAGATCGTCTTCTAAAGGTTCTCCCTCCTTTCCTTACTTCACTTTACAAGGGGGAAAGGAAATCAAGAGACCAAGCTCCGAATTTTTTTAATTTAATTTTTTTTTTTTGCACTTTTGAGAAATATTTCCTTTTCCCTCAAACGACCAGTCAGTTTCAGAGCAAGTGGAAGGGGGACCTGGTGAGATGATCCTTGTAATTCAGCACAAGATAACTTGTCCCATCTTCCAGCTCCTTTTCAGTATTAGGACGGGGAAGGGAGATCCCTTCTTTCAGGTTGCAAACCTCCCAACCCAAGATCAAACCTAAAAATAGTTTGTGTTTCTCCTTCTTTCTACCCATTCATCTTCCCAATCATGGCCATTTTTGGATTCTAATTAGACAAGGGGGGTGGGGGTGGGGTGGGGAAGAAAACATTTCTTCTCTTGCCTTCTCCGAGATTCTGTTTCACTATGATTTAAAGGTTTCACTGTTTTTTAGGACTCTTATTTCCAGTTTATTCGACCACCTGAGGGAAAGTCGCACTGAAACACCTGGGAATTATTTTCGGCAACACTTTATATATATATATATATATATATATATACAGTATATAAAAAAAGCCTACTGAGCTATTTTGGACACCGTCAGGTTTTACAATAGTTGGGGGTGGGGAACAGGAATAAAACAGTAGGATGGCTACAACACTGTTACACCAAGCCTTTTTATTCTGGGGGGGGGGGGGGGGTAACCAGATTGTTTTATAATGTCGCTTTGCAATTGCACAGATGTCTATGCAAAAATAAGTGACATTTACTAAAAAGCCTGGTTCTGTATTCTGTGCAAAGAGAGATTTTTGTTTGATTCATCAAAGTGTATTCTTTAAAAAAAAAAGTATTCCATGGCTGCCACCCAATTACCTCGTTATAGGCAGGGCAAGATTAACCAATAGGCCAAGTAAGCACGTGCCTAGGGCCCGAAATGGTCAGGGGGGCCCGATGAAGGAAGGCATCAACATTGTTTTTTCCAAACGGTGATGAACCCCTCCAGCATCGATCGGCAATGCGGGCCCCACCCCGATCTGAAACGCAGCGCCCCCCCCCCCCATCGACGGAAAGTAAGACGAGCAAGCAATGCGGGTAAGAAAGGCAACGGGAACTGTAATTGTGCAAGCGGTGCTGCTTGCCCAAAGCTTCCCTCTGACGCAGCTTCCTGTTTCTGCCTGGGCGCATGGTGGGGCGGGGCAGGGGGTGTGCATAGGGGCCCTCGACAAATTAATCCTGCCCTGGTTATAGGGCATGTATGGTTGGGCAGACTGGATGGACCATTCGGGTCTTTATCTGCCGTCATTCAGTATGTTAAAGACTCAGAATGGGACCATCTTAGCACTTTTAGGCTTTAGTGCTCCAGTGTGTTACAGGCAGCGATGGTACCCCCAGAATTCCTCAATCATCTCCCATAGCCAACTCATCATTCCCCACGCCTCTGATTTGCTGCAAATCCAGGTCTTGAAAGTCCCGGCTGAAAATCCCTGTTAGCAAGTTTATTTGCCTATCCGAAGCCTCTGTCCAGTATTTGTTTTTGGAAAGTGAAGTGTTTGCCCAGGCCGCTTCGGAGAAGCTGTTTATTTGCCATTCCTCCACCATTACCTTTAGCTCACTGCCTCTTTATTGCTCTTGGCACATCGTATAAACATGAAACTAAAACATTTTTACGCACTCTTGAGTTTGATAGAAAAAACAAAAGTGTTAATAATTTGTTTCAGTGCTTTGAAAGAATAGGGAAACTAGGTCTCTGAAGAGAACACATGGCAGAGATCAGGATCTCTTTTCTTAATTCGATTTAAATAATGAGTAAATGTGCAACTTTTTTTTTTTATTTTTTTAATACATGTATATATATAAAAAAATAGTGGCCATACAGGTCCATTTGTAGGAGGAGATTCTGAGCCAGACCAGGCTTTACTCTATTGCAACTGTGGAGATGGAGTGCTGAATCTTAATTTCATGTCTATTATGGCTAAAACCAGGACTCACTCAGTTAATCACCCCTCCTCCCCACACATGGATCTATAGGAGAGTGTGTATGCATATACATACACACATCTATCATACAGTATAGCATTTCTCAAATAGCCAGAGGGAAAGGTGATCTTCAGAAGTACCGTAATACTGCCGTTAGCCTTAAACTTGGGGGTAATGCAATAATTCTTTAACACTCTCTGTCGGTTTCCTTGCTAAGTTATTTACATATTTCTACAAGAAAAATAAGTGGATATTAGGGTTGTCAGAGGGTATGCAACTTACAAAGTGACCAGTGTTGGGCTTATACTCTGAAATACAAGTGACAGGTACCTGTATTGTTTGCTCAAGTTCAGTTCTCCATTATAATGTTCTTGTATCGCAGACTCTTCCTCCCGTCCCCTCAAATGATCCTCCAGATCTGAATAGTGCTGAATTCATGTAATCTATGGAAGTCTGTTAGGCTCGGAGTACCATCAGTATGGTCAGCAGAACTGCAAAGTCTGGGTACTTAAATTGATCAGATCGGGGGACAAATCCCATTGGCAGCATCACAAGCCACATGCAGACTATTTGTGTTGGTGTCTCTCTCACACATAAGCGTTTATAAATGGAGACAAATTAAGATTAGACAAATCTTTCAAGTATTATAAAAAAAAAAAATACTTGTGAAGATGCGAAGCACAGAGACAAAAAAATAAAAAGAAAGAGGATCAATAAAATTTTAGGTGGCAGTAATGAGAAAACTTAAAATATTAAAACTAAAAAACCTTTTGCATTCAGTTAACCAAAGTAAACCAATCATTGTACAAACCTAGGGCTCCTTTTATCAAACCGCGCTAGCGGGATTAACGTGCGCGACTTTTCATCATGCGCTAACCCCTGCGCTGGCCAAAAACTACCACCTGCTCAAGAGTGCGTCTGGCGGTTTAGTGCGTGCTATCACGTTAAACCACTAGTGCGGCTTGATAAAAGGAGCCCCTATTATGTGGAATGAACACAGAGGATCTAGAATCAGAAAATAATATTAAATATTGAACTAAGGCCAGCAATGGGAAGAATTACACGGTCTGTATACGGCCGTTTGGGGGAGGATAGGCTGGAGTCGGTTTTGACGGAGATTTCGGCAGTTAGAACCCAAGCACAGTACTGGGTAGAGCTTTGGATTCTTGCCCAGAAATAGCTAAGAAGAAAAAATTAAAAAAATTTAAATTGAATCAGGTTGGGCAGACTGGATGGACCATTCGGGTCATTATCTGCCGTCATCTACTATGTTACTATGGGCTCCTTTTATCAAGGTGCGCTAGTGGGGTTAGCGCGTTGGACATTTCATCACGCGCTAACCCCTGCGGCAAGCCAAAATACTAACGCCTCGTCAATGGAGGCGTTAGCAACTAGCGCGGCAGGTGGCTTAACGCGCGGTATTCCGTGCGTTAAACCCCTACTGCAGCTTGATAAAAGGACCCCTATGTTATGTATTTATTATGATTTGTACATATAACTGACTGTTCAGTTTCTCTTGCTGTAAACCACCTCGAACTATTGTAGTCTTGTGGTCTATAAGAATAAAGTTATTATTATTATTATTATTAAGGAAAGGAACAAAAACAAAAAAGTGGTCTGGGGGTACTTCTTTGTTTCACAAGTGCTCAGTTATGGATTTAAAAATAGAAGAGGCATCAGTGAAATAGAGTGAATATTTGCTCTTTTGGTGCAATTCTCAAATTCACTCTCACTTAAAACAGATCATTTAGACAGAAAAGGGGGTACACCGACATGCACGCAGGACAATTGCGCCCCATCAATCGCGTCCTTCCAAATGCATGCACCGACAAATGCACGCAAGACAATTGCACCCCATCAATCGGGTCCTGCCAAATGCACGCGCCGACAAATGCATACAGGACAATTGCGCCCCATCAATCGCGTCCTGCCAAATGCACACACCGACAAATGCACGCAGGACAATTGCACCCCATCAATCGCGTCCTGCCAAATGCATGCACCGACAAATGCACGCAGGACAATTGTGCCCCGTCAATTGTGTCCTGCCAAATGCACGCACTGCCAAATGTATGCAGGACAATTGTGCCCCATCAATCACGTCCTGCCAAATGCATGCACCGACAAATGCACGCAGGACAATTGCGCCCCGTCAATCGCGTCCTGCCAAATGCATGCACCGACAAATGCACGCAGGACATTTGTGCCCCGTCAATCGTGTCCTGCCAAATGCACGCACTGACAAATGTATGCAGGACAATTGTGCCCCATCAATCGCGTCCTGCCAAATGCATGCACCGACAAATGCACGCAGGACAATTGCGCCCCGTCAATCACGTCCTGCCAAATGCATGCACCAACAAGTGCATGCAGGACAATTGCGCCCCGTCAATTGCACTCATCTAAATTCTTCTAGAATGTTACTACTCCTTGGGTTTTGGCCAGGTACTAGGGACCTGGATTGGCCACCATGAGAACGGGCTACTGGGCTTGATGGACCATTGGTCTGACCCAGTAATACTAGATACCAAGTGAATATTTTAAGTGTAGTGGCGGGGAGGGGGTCCCCACCCCCTCAAAAAAGAGGGTTACTTTGTAACCCTCAAAAAGACAAAATAGTATCCACTGACTGGGTGCTATTTTCCTGTGCGCATTTGTCGGGCCATGGGAAAGGGTACTCAAATGGTATGGTTATGACTTCCCTGGTCTTTAATGTACAAGTCCATTTGCTTGAAAGGTCACATGACACTATCGTGTCCTTCCATAACTCTTGTATTGATCTTTGCAGTGATCTGTATTTTCCTAAGCTTCAGCCTGCTTGATGACACTGACTCCCTCCCTCCTTCCCTCGCCTGCGCTTTATAAAAAAAACAAAACGTAAAACCTAAGATCTGCTGCTTCCTCCTAGTCTTCAAAATAGCTTGAATCTGTTTTTATGTCATTTCGTTTGGCTTAATTGCCTTCCTCACGCCTGAACTCATTGCCATTTTTACAAGATGGGTTTGGAGAGGGAGGTAGGGGTGGGAATGGTTTCCTGAGCTAAGGTGCCCTACCTAGGTCTTTATTTCCTAGCTAATTTTACACCCTAATTGACCCTTTTTGAAACATTTGTTTTGGAATTTTCCTAATTCCTTTCTGACCCAAACGTTTTACTGGAGTTTAGAGAGCTGAGCACAAACCTTTTTAATTAAGAAAATCACTTAAGCAAGCTGGGGAGTAGGTTTGAATAAAAAAAAGAGAGAATGAGAAGATAGAGTGAAAAGGAGATAGATATTGGTATTACATGTCTGTTTACCAGGTGGCAGCTCATGAAACTATTGACTAGTCAATATATCATGTCTGGCCCTAAGGTAGGAAGATATGGCAACATGGGACCCCATCTCAACTAATGGACTTCCTCGTTCCAATTATTGATAGATGAAATATGTACTCGGGGTTGGCAGCAATATTGCCTCTGGGCTTCAAAGCTCCCTTCTTGGGGGCTAGTACTTTCTGCTCCCAACCTCAAGGGCAGTCCGCTGGTTGCTATTTTTCCTGTGACATTTATTTTTGGAATGTGTGTCTTGAAATATATTCTGATGCCTGAAGAGGGAGATGGGGACCCATGAAGCTGGTCCAGTCTGTGTTCTATCAATCCTATTAGGGTGGCAGCCTCTTTCCCAGGGAATCAGTATGTCGGGCTTCCATGGAATTATCATATCTTTTATGCCGAGGTTGGGTTAATTAGCTCTATTGCCTCTTTGAAGCCAAAGGTTCCTGTCTAAACTGGGAGTCTGTGGGGCCATTAAAACAAACCAGAACAGTTTAGCTTTTAAGAAAGCAATGTTCATTTGTGGTGTTATGCAAAATTAGTAGTGACGTTTATAATTAACATTGTATGCAGCTGCACATTAAGCTGACGACAAAGTTCAAGCAAGGGGAAGAATTTGTTTACAAAACTTTTCAAAGTGTGACTTACTGCTACGGATCCAGCACTAAAAAACTAAACACACTTAGAAGCCTTTGAAGTTCCCACAGGCAAGAGCTGCGCTATTTGCCTATGATTCAAATATTGCTGTGGGTAGAACTAATGCCTTTCTGCACATCTTGAGTTAAAGTGAAAGGAGTAAAATCCTGAATTCCTTGTTTGCTGGATCTCACTGGAGGGCTGACTCCTGGCTTCCGGCCAGCTCTGTACAATGTCAACACCGAATATTTGAATTCTCAGACACTATTTAACAACTTTCTAAATAAATAAACTCGTTGTGGGCCTGTCTGTTAAAATTATCTCACCTCTTTCTTTAAAAGTTGCAGCATCTCATTAAGTTAGGCCTCGGAGGCTGGCTCTTTTCATAAAGTCAAACCTAGTAGAGAACGTTTAGGCTCGTTTGGGTTCTGCATTTTTGTGATAAAATATCTAATCATGACTAAAAACAAAGCTAGGCTCAGAAAATCAATTAAGAATTAATCGTCTTTTGAAAGAAGCCTGTGCATATGCCCCTCCTTAGGCTAGCAATGCTCTGTAAATACTCAAATCATTTTGGCTGCTGTATCATGCTCTCTGCTGAGACTCACTATTTTCCTTATTGTTGCTATAAATAAGAACATAAGAACAGCCTTACTGGGTCAGACTAATGGTCCATCAAGCCCAGTAGCCCGTTCTCATGGTGGCCAATCCAGATCCCTAGTACCTGCTCAAAACCCAAAGAGTAGCAACATTCCAGCATCTCAAAGTATAGCAAGATTCCGGAACCCCAATGAGAGCAACATTCTAGATTGTGATGTCATAATTCCACAGTGCCTCAGAGCCAGCCTCATCAGTGATGTTACAATGGCTTAATTGTCCTATACTTGGCACATGTAAGAGCATAAGAATAGTCTTACTGGGTCAGACCAATGGTCCATCAAGCCCAGTAGCCCATTCTCACGATAGCCAATCCAGGTCCCTAGTATCTGGCCAAAACCCAAGGAGTAGTAACATTCCAAAAGAATGTCAAAGAATAGCAAGATTCCGGAACCCCAATGAGAGCAACATTCTAGATTGTGATGTCATAATTCCACAGTGCCTCAGAGCCAGCCTCATCAGTGAGGTTACAGTGGCTTGATTGTCCTATACTTGGCACACATAAGAGCATAAGAATAGCCTTACTGGGTCAGACCAATGATCCATCAAGCCCAGTAGCCCGTTCTCACAGTGGCCAATCCAGGTCACTAGTACCTGGCCAAAACTCAAAAAGTAGCAACATTCCATTATCTCAGAGTAAGCAAGATTCTAGAATCCCAAAGAGTAACAACATTCCATGCTACCGATCCAGGGCAAGCAGTGGCCCCCATATCTTCTCAATAACAGACTATGGACTTTTCCTCCAGGAACTTTTCCAAACCTTTCTTAAAACCAGCTACCCTATCCGCTCTTACCACATCCTCTGGTAACGCGTTCCAGAGCTTAACATCAGATTCACCTGGCAATAGAGTGTGCAATGTGTGTTATGGAACATATTCTCTGAATAGTGTCTAAACCCAGTGTATTTGAGGAAAACAAGCCCTCAGAGATAAAATTTAGCCATGAAGGGCTTTTGGAAAGTTAGCACTTTGGTTGTACCTCCCTTTACTCTTCACCGATTCCCTCTGAAAATTGCTATGGATAGATATTTTTGTATAGGAAGAGAAAAGGAAAGTCTTTGGTGGATAAGTTCTACATTTGTTTTATTGTTTTCAGAGAACCAGGGGTAGTATTAAATATGTGTTCTTCAATGCAAGGCCTGAGGTTCTGAGGTTCGGCTAATGGACTTAGGGCTCCTTTTACAAAGCCGCAGTAGAGGTTTCTACCATGGGTTGGCGAAGTAAAAGCTCCGACGCTCATAGGAATTTTATGAGCGTCGGAGCATTTACCTCACCGGCCCACAGTAGAAACCTCTACTAGAGAATGACACGGTGACAAATTTTTCACCGTCCCCGTGAGTTCTTTTCCTGTCCCTACCCCATTCCTGCAAGCTCTGTCCTCATTTGCACAAGCCTCAAACACTTGAAAATCACAAATGTTCGAGGCTTGTGCAGTTAAAGCACAGCTTACAGAAATAGGGCAGGGACAGCGACAGCGACAAAACTCATGGGACAGAACGGGGGAAATTGAGTTGCTGCCAGGAAAAATTTGTCCCCATGTCATTCTCTACACGGCATCACTCTAGAAATCAAAATGTAGTAAAAGTGAGCCAAGTATAAGACAATCGACCCATTGTGACATCAGTGATGAAGTTGGCTCTTAGGTATTGGTGGAATGAGGCATTATGATGTCACAATCTTGGTATCAGAGGCTGAAACTTGCTGCACTATTTATTTATTCAGTTTTCTATACTGTTCTCCCAAGTAGAGAAAGACAAGGGGACAAATTTTTCCCCGTCCCCGTGGAAACTAATTTTCCCCGTCCCCGTGGAAACTAATTTTCCCGTCTCATCCCCGCAAGTTCTTTTACTGTTCTGCCCCATTCCTGCAAGCTCTGTCCTCATTTGCACAAATCTCAAACACTTTAAAATCCTAAGTAGCAACATTCTAGAGCTCAGATTGTGATGTCATAATGCCTCATTCCACCAATGCCTAAGCTCTGTCCTCATCTGCACAAGCCTCAAACCCTTTAAAATCCTAAGTAGCAACATTCTAGAGCTCAGATTATGATGTCATAATGCCTCATTCCACCAATGCCTAAGCTCTGTCCTCATCTGCACAAGCCTCAAACCCTTTAAAATCCTAAGTAGCAACATTTTAGAGCTCAGATTGTGATGTCATAATGCCTCATTCCACCAATGCCTAAGCTCTGTCCTCATCTGCATGGGCTTGAAACACTTTAAAATCATAAGTGTTCGAGGCTTGTGCGGTTAAGGCAGAGCTTACAGGAATGGGGCAGGGACAGGGATAGTGACAAAACCCACGGGAATGGGATGGGGAAATTGAGTTCCTGCGGAGACGGGGAAAAATATGTCCCCCGTGCCATTCTCTAACCTAAATCCATAAGCACACCTTAGTAAAAGGAGCCCATTCTGTATAATGACTCCTTTGTCTTTTATAGGAGAATTATTATTTTGTGATTGAATTGGAATATGGAAATGTTTTGAAAAATAAAGAATAAACAATGCAAAGTATTACCTGAAAAATAATCTATTCAAATTTTTTTAAAATTTTTTTTGAAAAATGAGATGAAGTAGGATCAAATAGTTTAGGGTACTTTGCAACAATTTTTATTTTAATATTGGGGGGTCATTTTATTAAGGTGCGCTAACTGATTTAGCGCATGCTAAAGATTAGCACACTGAATGCTAAAAAAAGCAGAGTTGCTGCCAAGCCCAACGGGAACCCGTTTTGCGGTATACTGGCCCTAAGTAAGGCGGTACGCATAATTAAATTGGCAGAGCGTCCCGAGAACCCTTGGAATAGCCATGTAAATGGTGAAACGGGTCCCCGTCGGGCTTGGCAGCAACTCTGCTTTTTTTAAGATAAGTGATTTTTGATCGATAATACACACATATAATGTCAGCGTTTGAAAAAACTTATAAAAATAGGAGCAGGAGGCCAGAGGGTCAGTGATGGAAACTTTGAACCATTGAAACCTGGTATTGGATTTAATTCATTAGCCAGGCTAGTTTCTGAGACCCATAATCCTCCATTCTCTGGATAATTCCCTATAGTAGGATTTTTGTGTATATTGGAGATTGACTCTAAACATACATAGAAAAATTAAGAACTATAAGGTAACCTCAGAACAGGCTTAATCAACCCTTCAATTCTTTTTTAGCCCCGGGCAAGTGCCTATAGATGGACAGCACCAGACCTGAAAGGTCTAAATCAGGGGTGTCCAATCTGCGGCCCCATGAAGTATTTTGTGCAGCCCCGGTCGAGGGCGATGAAGTGTTTTCCTCTGCTGCCCCTGGGTGTTTACCATCTTGCCGGCTCCCTCCTCTGTCTTGCTGCAGCGTTTGCGCATTTGTGCGGCCCCAGAAACATTTTTTTCGGCCAGTGCGGCCCAGGGACGCCAAAAGGTTGGACACCCCTGCTCTAAACAATCCCACAAACTATCTTCTCAGACCTTCTCAGTGTTGTAAAAGAGCTCCACAGTGAATTTTATTTTAGTTTACATTGAAATTTCATGGATAACCGGATTTCCTAAGAATGAGTTTCTGAAAAAAATATTTCCAAAGATGTATTGTCAACAGTCTGTGCTTAGAAAAAGCAACCTCTACCCTTTCAAGAAAAGGTTAGCATCAATCAGTATATGTTAATTCCATATACAGCATTTGCAGATTGAGTTGACGACGTGGTATTTATACTTTTGTTGGTCTGTGGTATTAATGAAATTGTAAATTGTAGGATTTATTTAATATTCCCTCATGTAACATAAATGCACCTCCTCTCGATTTGCTAATTACACTTGTATATTTTATGGTAACAGTGGTTTATAGTATTACGGTAATTGGATTTCCTTTTCTGACTATAACATAGGGGTCCTTTTATCAAGGTGTTCTAACTGATTTAGCGCATGCTAAGACACCCATTATATTCCTATGGGCACCTTAACATTTAGCGTGCACTAAATCAGTGCACCTTATTAAAAGGACCCCATAGAAAAGCCCATAGAAACATTGACAGTAATTTATAAAATACTAACGCTGGCTTTTAGAAAGCTGTGGTAGAGGTTTCTATCATGGGCCGGCGACGTAAATGCTCCAAGGCTCATAGAGTTCCTATAAGCACTGGAGCGTTTACCTTGCTGGCCTATGTTGCAAACCTCTACCGCGGCTTTTTAAAAGAGCTCTAAATTGGTCGGATTTGTTGGACTCTTGGAATTTTAATTTAATCTCATGCTTGAAAGGTCCTGTTCCAGTTTGGGATTTTTCTGGCGATGCTCTGTTGGTGACTGTAAAGGCCCCGGACCATGGATAAGTAGTAAAATGTGGTTTGTTTTTTAAAAAAATCTCTAGTGTACTACTGTCTCTTTGACTTGATTTGGTGGACTTGATGGACGATCTTGTGGTTTTGAACTATACTTTTTTTTTTTTTACAATATAGCATAGATTTGAAGATTTGTTCTGTAACCCTTCCAAAAAATACTCTGTTATCTGGCCATTGAAATAGTGTTAACAGAGTGACAGCACTATGCAAACATTTAGCACTATTATCTGTTCGGATAGCAGTGCCAAATATACGTTCTAACAGTGGTCTCAACACGCGGCCCGGGGGTCACATGCGGCCCGTCAGGTACTATTTTGAGGCCCTCGGTATGTTTATCATAATCACAAAAGTAAAATAAAACAGTTTCTTGATCATTTGTCTCTTTAGCTATAAATTACAAAATTATTATTAAGACTTAGCCAAAAGGAAAGATTTATAAACTATGAAGTGTTTTACCTCATGCAAAATTGTCAATTCTTTAATAACACATGAACTATTTTTCTGAGGCCCTCCAAGTACCTTGAAATCCCAAAATGTGGCCCTGCAAAGGGTTTGAGTTTGAGACCACTGCGTTATAAGGACCATCGCTGTACCAGCTAAAAATCCAGCCCAGTGATAATTACATTACATTATGTATTACATATTACATTTATAACCTGTCATCTCATCAATCTCTTTTACTAAGGTGCTAACCCATTAGCATGCGCTAATTGAATTAGCGTGCACTAAATGCCAACACGTCCATAGACTAACATGCACGTGTTGGCATTTATTGCATGCTAAATCGATTAGTACCTTAGTAAAAGAGGGCCTAAGTGTTCATAGCACCTTACATCAAGGGCAGCTGGGCATTCTCAGGAATGTCACATAATCACATTAAAACCCACAAAACCAATAAAAATTTTTTGAACATAAAAAACAAAAGCAACCCACTTAATTCTATCACAAATATTCATCTGTTATTAAGAATAATTTTTTGAACTACCGTATTTTCACGTAGATAACGCGCACCCGTGTAAAACGCGCACACGGGTATAGCGCGCGGGAAACACAAATTTATGTAAATAAATTTTTATATACCGCGCTCACGGGTATACCGTGCATGCTGCCCCGACTCTCCTCTGGCTGCCCCGACTATCCTTTCACCCGCCCCGACTTTCCATTCATTGCCCCGACTCTCCTCTGGCCACCCCGACTCTACTTTCGGCCACCCCGACTCTCCTCTCCCCCTTGAAGTCCTGTCCCCACCCTGAAAGCCTGATGCCCCCCCCGACACCCGATTCATCATCCGGAAGGACCGCTCGCACCCCCACCGCTCGCACTCCCACCCCGATGGACCGCTTGCACTCCCACCCGAAGAACCGCTCGCACCCCCACAGCCTCCCCCCCCTCCCCCATGGAGAAGCTGTCTACCTTGTTTCCGGATTCCAGTGAGCCCAGCTGCTTCCTCTTCCGGCGGTCCCGCCCTTTCTCTGATGTCCGCGTGAGCGGACTGCTGGGCATGATGGACCACTGGTCTGACCCAGCAGCGGCAATTCTTATGTTCTTATGTTAGGTATGGAAAAGGGAAAAGGATAAAAAGGAGTCCCTATTTATCTTGGTTTATTTTTTTATTAATCTGCTCTGTTGTATTCTGAATAGAAGGCCTGCGAGAAGTAATAAGCTTTAAGTTGTGCCTTGAATCTTGAAAGCAAACTTTCATTGCGGATGTAGTGTGGTAAGGCGTTCAAGAGATGTGTACTTAAGTTATGCATGAGGATTTTCACCAGTTTTCACTGGGTATAAATCTTCATGCCCAAAAGTGGGGCACAGATCCCAGCACTACATACTAGTCTATAAACGGCATCCTCTTTGGTTGCGTTGCCCTACACCACCTCCTCGAACATAACATAAGATAACATAAGAACAGCCTTACTGGGTCAGACCAATGGTCCATCAAACCTAGTAGCCCATTCTCACTGTGGCCAATCCATGTCCCTATTACCTGGCCAAAACCCAAAGAGTAGCAACATTCCATGCGGAATCCTAAAGAATAGCAAGATTCTGGAATCCCAAAGAGTAACAAAAGATTCCAGAACCCCAAAGAGTAGCAGCATTCCATGCTACCGATCCAGGGCAAGTGGTGGCTTCCTCTATGTATGGACTTTTTCTCCAGGAATTTGTCCAATCCAATCCAATCTTTTGGTTTATATACCAGATCATACTCTAGCTACGCTATCCACTCTTACCACAACCTCTGGCAACGGGTTCCAGAGCTTAACTATTCTCCGAGTGAAAAAATATTTCCTCCTATTGGTTTTAAAAATATTTCCCTGTAACTTCATCGAGTGTCCCCTAGTCTATTATAATTTTTGATGGAGTGAAAAATCGATTCACTTGTACCCATTCTACTCTACTCAGGATTTTGTAGACTTCAATCATATCTCCAAACCCTTTACTTTTTCCATTATTGCTATCTCTCCTATAAACGTAGTTCTACCCTTCTTTGTCCGTCATGTTTCTGTTTCTAAATCATCCGTTATTCGTTAGGTCTGTTAACTTTAATTGTTTGGTATGCACCATTTCTATGTACTTCGCTTAGAAATTCTTTTTATGAGTGCTTTTATCAAATTTTAAATGAACTTGAAACTTGTACTAAAGACTTTTGTTGTGGAGAATTTTGACTTCATTTGGATTGTTCAATAGAGCAGGTTCATTCGGATCATTGGTCCCCACCTGCCTGTTGTTAAACTGCTAACGCGGCTTCGTAAGAGGAGCCCCAGATTTTAAAGGCCTACATTACTGGCACCTACGTTTTTGGGAGAATTGCACCTAGAGACACCTAAGGTCATCTCTACCCCTAACAAAGAAAAATGGGGAGACCCAATGATCCGCAGTGAAAACAATGACTGTGGATACAGATGTTCTGGAGATAATTTATTAAACACTGACATATAAAAACATGAAAATTCAATGAAAAAAGTACAATGATAAAAAATACAGTGGTAAAAATCCAACCGGACCCTACACGGTCCGTGTTTCGGCGAACACACCTTCCTCAGGGGTCCAGTGGTTTGCAACCTCACATATAACGAATTGGACTGAAAACAGTCTATTGTCTTTAAATCTGTGAGCAAAGAACACCGCAGACAAGCTGAAGTAGCAAAAAAATGCCCATCTGCAGTAACCATTATCTCTCTCCTTATTGGCTAAGGCAGTGTTCTTCAACCTTTTTACACCTATGAACCGGCGGAAATAAAATAATTATTTCGTGGACCGGCAAACTAATAAGACTGAAATTTTTAAAAATTCCATTGCCACCCTGTCCCCATGAGCTCGGTCCCGTTAATCATCTGATCCCATCCGCACAAGCCTCAAATAGTTATGATTTTATATTGAACATATTTTATTAAAGTATAAAAAGAAACAATATTCTGTACAATTGTCATTTTATAAATATAAATAATACAGGGCAAGGATCAACAAAACCCCCATCTCCCCTCCCCTTCACATATATCCCCTCTACTATCAAGAAAACTGAATAAGCCAAATTATTACAGAATGCTACACAAATATCATGCTAATAGAATACCACAGTTACACATGGCAGGAATGGTGTTAGGGGGAGTGCAACTAGGGCAACTGCCTCCTGGTCAGAGAGAGCCCTAAGCCAGCTGGAAGCTAAAGACGCACTGCCTGGGCTTTGCACTCCCCAGTTATGTCTAATATCAGCTCTAGCAGGATACATATTTTAAATCTGATATATTCTAATCACAAGATAGAAATAAAATTATTTTTTTCTACCTTTTGTCATCTCTGGTTTCTACTTTCATCGTCTTTTCACTCTCTTCCATCCAGCATCTGCCCTCTGTCTCTTCAATCCAGCATCTGCCTCTTCCATCCACTGTCTGCCCTCTACCCCTCCCCCTCCCATGTGGTATCTGCGTCCTTTCTATGCCCCTCTCTCCTACACCAGATCTAGTATCTTTGTCCCTCTTTCCTTATTTTTCATCTGACCCCCCCTTCCCAGCATCAATCTCTCTCTACTTTGCCATTCCTCTTGTCTCTCCCCTTTCCTCATCTGATCTCTCCATTCCATCCTGACTCCTTTCCCTCCTCTAATCTCCCTGCCAGCTGTTTCCTTCCAATGTTCCTCCGCCCCTGTCCAACAGTACCTTCTCCCTTTCTTCCTCCCCTTATCCAACAGTAACTCTCTTCCCTTCCCCTTCTCCCCTGTCAGCAGTATCCCCTTCCCCTCCCTTCCATGATGCAATGTGGGCTGGCCTACCAAAGGCCCCGAGGCTGCCTCACGAAACTGCGCTAAAATACTGCTTAGGGGCAGCTGTGTGCTGAAGTTAAAAGCACACAGAGATGCCGCTGCTTGTCTGGGGGTGCGGAGACAGGAGTCGGTGATGGAAGGCAGGAGTGCCGGCATAGCGACGGCAACAGGAAGTTGCACGTCAGCTGACGCCGGCACCTTTTGCTGTGGCAGGGACCCGAATCCTTTGCGGACCGGCAAGATTTTTTTGCGGGCCGGCACCGGTCTGCGGACCGGTGGTTGAAGAACTGTGGGCTAAGGCTCTTAACATTTGCATCTCCTCTTCCTATAGGCTAAGGCTCTTTACACCTGCATTGTGAGGTCATAGGGCTTTATGGTTATAGAAACATTGTGACATGATGGCAGATAAAGGCCAAATGGCTCATCTAGTCTGCCCAACAAAGAAAAATGAGGAGACCCAGTGATCCACAGTGAAAACAATCCACCGATGAAAACAAAAACAAAAAACTGTGGATACAGATGTTCTGGAGATAATTTATTAAACACTGGCATATAAAACCATGAAAATTCAATTAAAAAAGTACAAATGATAAAAAATACAATGATAAAAATCCAACCGGACCCTACACGGTCTGTGTTTTCGGTGAACACGCCTTCCTTAGGGATCCAATGGTTTGCAACCTCACATATAAAGAATTGGACTGAAAACAGTCTATTGTCTTTAAACATGTGAGCAAAGAACACCGCAGACAAGCTGAAGGAGCAAACCATGCTTATTTTGACCTTAGGCACTGCTAAGCACCTTGCTGTATGTGCGATTTCAGTGCCTACATTTTTTTAAAAACAAGATTTTAATTGGTTTTAAATGGCGTGGTCAATTACCACACCGATTAAAACCAATTAAAATGAATAAGTCAGGCTTCGATAGGCACAATATAGGTACCTACCACTTCTAACTCGGGGGTGGGCAACGAGGGCCGCAATCCAGTCGGGTTTTTAGGATTTCCCCAATGAATATGCATGCGGTCCATTTGCATACAATGGAGGCAGTGCATGCAAATAGATCTCATGCATATTCACTGGGGGAAATCCTGAAACCCTGACTGGATTGCGGCCCTCGTTGCCCATCCTTGATCTAACTTATGGTGCTGTTTACATAATATGGGCCTTAGTGTGCACTAATTCCATTAGACCACTCTAAGCTTTAGTAAAAGGGCCTTATAGTAAGCAACAGTCAGAAAAACCCAAATGGCTCATCCAACCCTCCTCTCTCATTTCCAGCCTTAAGATTCCACGAGAATCCAACTAGTCGCCCATGTGTTTTGGAGGGAGAGAGTGTAGTCTGCCATACAAACCTAGCTAAGTGAGAACCTGTATTTCCACTAGGACTTATACTGTAGATATGATTGTACTTGTAACTTGCCAGGCACTAATTCTTCCATTGTGTACTGATGTTTTTGAAATGAAGTGTCGCTAATCATTTTTTGTTCCCTACATGTTCTCATCCCGGTAAAGGGGGGGAGGGGGGGAGGAATCTCTATTCTCATTTCCAACGTTAAAAAGATTTCTGGGTAAAACTTTATCTTATCAGGCTGGTGTTTGGAGTAAAACTATAAGTGACTTATTTTTGAATTCAGTCTCCTACTCAATGTTT
Organism: Geotrypetes seraphini; assembly: GCF_902459505.1. Classification (NCBI taxonomy): domain Eukaryota; kingdom Metazoa; phylum Chordata; class Amphibia; order Gymnophiona; family Dermophiidae; genus Geotrypetes; species Geotrypetes seraphini. The sequence continues at coordinate 169,832,749 of NC_047092.1, read as the reverse complement.
AGAAGATCCGTGAAGACTTATGTATATAATAAATTTGTATAGCAAACTCTAGTTTTGGGCTGCTCACGTTTGGTCCTCGAGATCTACTGGCAGGCCAGGTTTTCAGGATATCCACAATGAATATGCATGAGAGAGATTGGCCTGCACTGCCTTCTTGGTATGCAAATCTCTCTCATGCACGTTCAGTGTGGATATCCAGAAAACCTGGCCTGCCAGTAGATCTCGAGGACCGGACTCGGGCAGCCCTGCTCTAGTTATTTGATGGCTATATTTCTGTATATACTTCATCTGCGGCTGGCAGATCTTCTTGATGGAAACTGCTCTGAACTCTCAAGGTACAGCGGGTTATAAATAAAATGTTATTATTATTATTATTATCCTCTGTGTTTAATCCCATGCCTTCTGGAAATGAATTAGCATTTTTAGTCTTTTCTACTCAGTCTTGGAGTGCATTCTATCAGCTCTTCTAGGAAAAAAAAAATTTTTTTGGAGTTGATCCTGAGTCTTCCCATCAGAGCCTCATACCATGGAGTGAACTCATTCTGTATACATTTTTTTGCAATTAGCAATTCCGTATTGCTTCATGCAAGGTTTTCATTAAGAAATGTACCTAGTACCACTGCAAAGAGGTTTAGCAAGCATATCGTACGTGCTAGGGGCATATGGAGCTATTCTAAGTCATTTAAATAAGCAAGTGATGAATTCATTATTTTGCAGTGCTGAAGAAAGAACTCTTGTTGATTAAAAAGCAATCTATCTAATATAATAAAATGGTAAGCTGCGTATGCGCACTTCCTATGCGTGCGCCGGTTTTCCATGAGCTGTAGCGACACATAGGAAGAGCGCATGCGCGGCTTATGATTCTTTGAAAGACGCGGCGGTGGCTACTCTCACGATCCCCGCCTGCGTCAGACTTCCGACGCAGGTGGGGATCATGAGAGGAGCCACCGCCGCGTCTTTTAACTAAAAAAAAAAAAAAAGACAAGGTGGATGTCGGCCCGATGGCTGGAGTTCACCGCTAGTCTGGTGAGGAGTGCTTCCCTCAACAGGAACCGTCGGGTCGAATTAAAATACTCCCGGCAGGTCGGGAGGGGGCGGAGCAGGTTCGCACGCCTGGCGGGAACTGGGCAGGAACTAGACTCCCTGCAGGAGCCAGCCTGATGGCTGGAGATCACCGGACTGGACAGGGGGAGCAGGTAAGGGGGTGCTGCAGTACAGGAGGAGCAGGGAAGAGGTGATTCTGGACAGGGGGGGAGGCAACAGGAAGGGAGGCCTACTGCTGGATAGGGGAAGCAGGGAAGAGGTGCTGCTAGACCGGGGGGGGGGAGGGGAGAGAGGTAAAAGGAAGGGAGAAGACCTACTGCTGGACAATGGGTGCTGCTGGACAGGGGGAGACTTAAAAAGAAGGGAGAAGGGCTACTGCTGCACAGGGGGAACAGGGAAGGGGTGCTGCTGGACAGGGGGGAGGTAAAAGGAAGGGAGAAGGGCTCCTGCAAAGGAGAAGAGCTACTGCTGGATATGGGGAGCTGGAAATGGGGTGATGCTGAACAGAGGGAGATAAAAGGAGAAGGGCTACTGCTATATAGGGGGAGCAGGGAATGGGTGGGGGTGCTGCTGGACAGGGAGGAGGTAAAAGTAAGGGAGAAGGGCTGCTAGCACCCGTTAATGTAACGGGCTAAACAACTAGTTAATGTAATATTTATCTGGCATTCTTAACATGGGGTGGTCATAGAGAGACCAGCCGTTTCTGTAAGACTGCTGTTAAACAGCACTTTTTTTTTTGTTTAAATTGCCATATCAATGTTATTTTCGGTGATATGGTTGCCTAAAATAGAAACTTAAGTATGCTTTCCATTGTTTGAACAGTACAAGATGAAACACAGAACTTTCACTAAAACATTGTGTCTTTAACCTTTTCCCCTCACCCTAACTTCTGAATTTAAGATGGCGGCACCATTTCAGGGCAATAAGAATATCAATCTTGCCTAAAAGACCAATGTCAGAGACCCTTTTCTATATTATGAGGCAACTTTCCAAGTGGACTAATAAAAATACACATTCATGAGCAAACTAGGCAACTATAACGTACGGCTAGGGTTCAGTTACAAGGTGAATAGGTTAAGACGGTGCTCCAGTGCAGACAAAGCGTCTGATATCTTGGGCGTGGTCTCGCGTTAGCACGGGCAAGGCATTATTTTGCCTAGCACTAGGGAAATGCCATGCATAAATAACAGTGACCACCTAAGTTGGAGAACTTTGAAAATTCTTTGAGAGAGAATAATTTAAGATTTTTGAATTTTCCCAAATGTCCCGTCATTTCACCTGTTGAGATGGCGAGAAAATATTTTCAAGAGGTTTTTTTCCATTCCATTGGAAAATTTACCTCCAATTCTGAGGGCTTTACTATCTGACTTTAAAGAAACCTCAAGGGGAATTTACAGCTGTTGAAGATCTGAAAGAAAATTTGGACATGAACTTGTCTTCATTTCTAGAAAGCTCCGTTGAGGTGATAACCCGACAGAACTACTTTGTGGCTGACATTGGCTTTGGAAAGTGATAGGGAATATAGTCTTCGTTTGTATTTCCGACATATTAATGACAAGTTTGTGGGCTCTAATGTTAGAATTTTCCCAGATTTGGCTCAGAAAACCCAGAAGCGAAGGAAGGAATTCTTGGCACTGAGGCCAAGAGTCCTAGCTCTAGGGGCTACTTTTTTGGTTAAATTTCCAGCAAAATGCTATATTACCTATCAGAGTAAGAATTTTCTTTTCTTTGAGCCCAAACAGCTTTTAGATTTTATTGGACCAAAAGAAAGGTTGGAATCTCAGTCCAATGATAAATGACCTACCATCCAGCTGTAGCTTGGGTTATCTATTGCCGTTGCTCTAGTATAGAATTGTATTTCTAATTGTGAAAATTTCCTTTCTTGATCTCTGTAATTGTGGACCAAATATTAGTTAATGTTTTCATTACATCTGATTGTATAATTAGGTGATTTTTTTTGTTGTTGTTGTTTGTTTGTTTCCGATCTTTTTCAAGTTATGTATGCTTGATTAAATTTAAAAGGCTATAAATTAAAAAAAAAAAAAAATAACAGTGACCAGTGTTTCTAGAATGTTGCCTGGCCATGGGTGCCATTTGAGTGACTCGGGAAAGGCACCGCGCAACATTGTCACAGAAGAGAAAACAAGGGTGAGTGCCCCACGACATTCCTATGACTTTACTTTCATGCAAAGAAAGAAGACCCACCCCCCACCCTCTCCGTTTTTGTTACCCTGCTGAACTCGAAGCCGTTCTTCAATTGCCTTAATTAAACTTTGCTTAAGTCTTCTGCTTGGAGACAAAGTAGAATGCAGATGGAACGGAGATCTGAATCATGAAATTCCTATCCTTTGTAAACATCAAAGCAAAGGGTACTATGCTGTCTAAGAGGTACCAATTATGTCAGCCCTGTGCTATTCAGACCACACTATAATTATTTATTTCCAGTGAGGGTTTACCCATGGTGGAGAGAAGCTGGCACTGGTCCAGTTATTATAATCTATTGAACAAGGTATTAAACAATGGACAAGGCAACTTGGCAAATGAGTGTCCTGGCCCTTCATCTTCATGACTTGGGTGTATGTCAAATCCTTACTGAGCTGACCAGAAACTACTTTGATTTGATGACCAATAAAGGTCAGAGGCAGAATAGATCAAAATGTGTCAGCTGAGGTTGAAGTGCACAGCATTTTGTTCTGACAGTAATAAAGTGGCCTATTTCTATATGAAGCATCGGACTTAAAGGCATTGTTAAAACAGCAGTGCTTTTCTTGAAATGCGAGCCGTTCTCGTTATTCACAGTAGTTTGGCCTTGCTCTGGGCGTTTGGGACGTGGACAAAATTTTGGTTGAGAAATGTGATATAAAGATAGACGTCTGGAAGGTCAAACGCCTGGAAGTACAAAGGGACGATTTTCGATCCCCCCCCCCCCTAAAACCCCAACACATATTTTAGACGGAGTTTTCGAGAAGGGACGTTCTGCCGCTGCGGACAACTAGCGCCCTAAATCCAAATCGGACTTAGACGTATTTTTTGATTATAGCCCTCCATGTTGCTTATTTTAGAAGCCCTATGTGTATTTTAAATGCACGTAGCCTGGCATTTAGATGTATATTTTTTTTACATACACATCTAAATTCCAATTTTAGAATGCTAGGATATGCATATGGCAAGGGAACATGACATGGGCATGTTTGGGCGGGATTAAATCAGGGCCAAAAGAGAAATGTACAGTTCCCATTCAGGGCTGGATTTAGATAAAAAGAGGCCCTAGGCTATTCCACTTATGAGGCCCTTTCACGTCCCATTTTTTAAGTTTGTAAATTACATGAGAGATAATAAAATACATCACCCGGGGCTGAGACCGATTCCCCTCCGGAGCCGGGAAAGGGTTGGGGGGGGGGGGGCAGGGGAGAGAGGAGCAGCGGGATCCAATCCGGAGCTGGAGCACATGTGCAATTCGGATTCCCCACCCCCGGCTGAATTTTGATGGGTCGCTGGCGCAGGCGCCACGAGGAGTGACACAAAAGCACACCTCACGCCACTAGGACTCACGATATTTCAACAGCGCATGCGCGCTCTAGGATTTTATTATTTATGATATAATCATGAAAATATAAAATAAAGCACGTAATATACATTTTAAAATATGCAAATTAAAACATATGTTAAGAACTTACTTAGAATTCCGCGAAATGAAGATATTGTCACAAAAATGTTTTTCAACAGTCTATAAACACTTCACTAAAGTATTGAACCTACTGAACTCAAAAGGCGAGAATCAAATGATCGTGTACGCAATCCTAAAATAAGAATCTTTTCTAATAACATTAACACGTGTTTCATATTATCGAAGTAACAGGAATATAACCTAACGTCGGGATATCAATAGGTCTGTTCGTTTGTCTGTTCCAATCTACACCAATCTGCACTTTATTGATGCAAGAACAAACCAGAGCTTAGGAGCATAAGGCACGTCAATATTTGCCATAGCAATCAGTGAACGTATGAACTATACTTTGGTGCAATCTAATATATACAAACGAACAGACCCAATGGACCAAACGCGTTGATCTTAACCAATACATTTTTATGTTTGTTTATTAGTCATATGCGTAGAATTTCTCCTTATTTTCGGTTTAGTGTTTTAGTGTTCACTGTTTTTAGACTGGTGTAATTTTAATTTTGCTAACAATTTGAATGTAGGCCCTTCTTGATCTTGAGACCCTAGGCTGAAGCCTAGTTAGCCTATAGGATAATCCGGCCCTGTTCCCATTTCGTGTCCATAAAGATAAATGTTGGGCTCTACACCTGCTCCCCAGAACACCTAGGTTTCAGAAAAGTGCTTGTTTTGTGCAGTGTTCCATTGCAGTGATTAGGAAAGGTCACTCCCATAATCCCCCAGTGTTTCTTGACCTCTCCCCAAAACGATGCTGGTCAAAGGCATGACAGTACTGGAAGAGACAGATGTGTATGTTTCTAAACCAACTACCATACATGTAAGAACATAAGCAGTGCCTCCGCTGGGTCAGACCAGAGGTCCATTGTGCCCAGCAGTCCGCTTATGCGGCGGCCCAACAGGTCCAGGACCTGTGCAGTAATCCTCTATCTAAACTCCTCTATCCCCTTTTCCAGCAGGAAATTGTCCAATCCTTTCTTGAACCCCAGTACCGTACTCTGCCCTATTATGTGAGAGCATGTTCTTTGAAACTAGCAAATGCCATGTTGCCATGTTGTGTCTGTTGATATTTTTAAGACCAACCAACAACAATACACTCCGGATTTGCCGAAAAAATCCTAAAATAGTGAGAACAAAAAGGCAACCGAGTCACATCAAGGTTTGTGATATTTTTAAGACGTTTATGTTTCTGAAATAGATGTTTCTACCACATATAATCTGTGGGTAAATGTCCATTTCATCATGTAGCTTACAATAGGCTCTTTGTCAGCATCCTAGCAGAACTTGAGATGCCCTGATCTGGATGTCTCAATTCCGATTTCCATGTCCATTCTAAAATACCGCTCTGGATCTTCTAATATTACTACTACAACTACTACTACTATGAATTATTTCTATAGCGCTACCACATGCACGCAGCGCTGTAGAGAGTCATGAAGTAGACAGTCCCCTGCTCCAAGGAGCTTACAATCTAAACAGACCAAGACAGACAAACAGGATGTCATGGATATAGTTAAGGGGAATTGTAAATCTGCTGGCTGGGTTGGAGGGCAGAGGGGAGCACAGGCCAATCAAGCCATTGTGACATCACTGATGAGGTTGGCTCTTATTGGTGGAATGAGGCATTATGACATCACAATACCAGTTCTGCTTCCCAAAGACTGAAACTCTTCACACTACTACTACTACTACTATGAATTATTTCTAGAGCGCTACTAGACGTACGCAGCACTGTACAGAGTCACAAAGAAGACAGTCTCTGCTCAAAAGAGCTTACAATCTAAACAGGCAAGACAGACAAACAGGATGTCATGGATACAGTTAAGGGGAATCTGCTGGCTGGGTTGGAGGGCAGAGGGGAGCACAGGCCAATCAAACCATTGTGACATCACTGATGAGCTTGGCTCTTATTGGTGGAATGAGGCATTATGACATCACAATACCAGTTCTGCTTCCCAAAGACTGAAACTCTTCACACTACTACTACTACTACTATGAATTATTTCTAGAGCGCTACTAGACGTACGCAGCACTGTACAGAGTCACAAAGAAGGCAGTCTCTGCTCAAAAGAGCTTACAATCTAAACAGGCAAGACAGACAAACAGGATGCCATGGATACAGTTAAGGGAAATGGTTAATCTGCTGGCTGGGTTGGTGGGTAGTGGGGTTACGGATTGAAGGCTACATCAGTCTGCTTTTAAAGAAGGGAAGGGGCGTAGACTATGACTTTGACTTTTGGTATTTGCTCTTTATTGAAGCTGTATGCATTACTGGTTGCCCCAGGTTTTCTGACTATGGGAAGAATACATTCATTGCTCCTCCTCTTACTCATGAGCACTGAATATGAAGGAATTGTTTTCTTTTCTGCAAGAAAATACCTGCTTAATAGAGTATTATTGTGTAAATGACTCTTCAGGTATTACTTATGCACACCTGCTTTTCCCTCCCAGTTTTAGAAGAGGGTTCATAATGCAAGTTGATAGGTGCCATGAGTGTTTTCTCATGCTGTAAGAGGTGTCCTATTCCACTTGCTGGGAGACTAGTTCCTATTCTTACATCCTTTTGAAAAACACAATGGTTGGGGAAGGAACCTTCTCTGCTTGTCACCCTCTTGTGCAGTGAACATTTCTGAATGACGACTTGGATGGTTCATCTGATCCTGAAATCTGACTGAGACACTAGACAGGGAAGAGAATTTTTTCCTATTTGTCAACCTTATTTAGATAAATTAACACCACACACTCTCAGTCACACATTATTTAATATGTAATTACAGTTCTAAAAAGGGGGAGGGAATTGGGTACATTTGCTTTTAGTGATAATATTTATTATATATTAACTCTGTAAATTTTGGTTTTCTTCTTGTATTTGACATGATTTTTTTTACTATTTTGTTTGTATTTGAAATTTAATAAGTATGATTTAAATAAAACCCCCCCCAAAAACATTTATAATGCGCCCACCGTAGCACAAGAATTGAAATTTGGAGTCTGTCTAATTTTACACACATTGGGCTTCCTGTTATATATCTTGTTAGGTAAAACCAAAAAAACTCTGTGGAGTGACGATGTTCCCAAATGGACTTTATTTGAAAGTATCAAAGTTCCAAAGGTACACTGAAATCATCCACATAAAATAATTCCATCCACATAAAAGTAAATCATCCACATAAGAGCCTTAAAGGACCTAGTCCGCTAGGGATACAGGACCCAACACGGTCCGCGTTTCGACAAAAAGTCTTCTTCAAGCAGTGTCTCACTTCCGGTTCACCACACAATTGTTTCCCACGTATTCACCTTTATAGGACCCCCCAGGGACCCCTGAAGAAGACTTTTTGTCGAAACGCGGACCATGTTGGGTCCTGTATCCCTAGCGGACTAGGTCCTCTAAGGCTCTTATGTGGATGATTTATTTTATGTGGATGATTTCAGTGTACCTTTGGAACTTTGACACTTTCAAATAAAGTCCATTTGGGAACATCGTCACTCCACAGAGTTTTTTTGGTTTTCTCTGGATTTTCTTCTTTGTGGATATTTTGGGGTCAATTCCTTTTGTTTTTTGCTACTTAGGATTTTAAAGTGTTTGAGGCTTGTGCAGATGAGGATGGAGCTTAGGCATTGGTGGAATGAGGCATTATGACATCACAGTCTGAGCTCTAGAATGTTGCAAACACAAGCAGTGTCTCACTTCCGGCTCACCACACAATTGTTTCCCACGTACTCACCTTTATAGGACCCCCAGGGACCCCTGAAGAAGACTTTTTGTCAAAACGCAGACCGTGTTGGGTCCTGTATCCCTAGCAGACTAGGTCCTTTAAGGCTCTTATGTGGATGATTTCAGTGTACCTTTGGAACTTTGACACTTTCAAATAAAGTCCATTTAGGAACATCGTCACTCCACAGAGTTTATTTTGGTTTTCTCTGGATTTTCTTCTTTGTGGATATTTTGGGGTCAGTTCCTTTTGTTTTTTCTACTTAGGATTTTAAAGTGTTTGAGGCTTGCGCAGATGAGGACGGAGCTTAGGCATTGATGGAATGAGGCATTATGACATCACAGTCTGAGCTCAAGAATGTTGCAAACACAAGCAGTGTCTCACTTCCGGCTCACCACACAATTGTTTCCCACGTACTCACCTTTATAGGACCCCCAGGGACCCCTGAAGAAGACTTTTTGTCAAAACGCAGACCGTGTTGGGTCCTGTATCCCTAGCGGACTAGGTCCTTTAAGGCTCTTATGTGGATGATTTACTTTTATGTGGATGGAATTATTATGTGGATGATTTTAGTGTACCTTTGGAACTTTGATACTTTCAAATAAAGTCCATTTGGGAACATCGTCACTCCACAGAGTTTTTTTGGTTTTCTCTGGATTTTCTTCTTTGTGGATATTTTGGGGTCAATTCCTTTTGTTGTTTGCATATATCTTGTTAGGTACCATCAACTCGTATTTGAGTCCTAGCGATAATATCATCAAGTTTTCATGGTAGAATACAGAAGTAGATTGCCGGGCTTTTCTTCTGTGCAGTATAAATTTGATGTCATCACCGTTGTCGCATCAAACGCGGATCTCTGCCTCCTACCCTGCCCAACTTCTGCTGCCCAGATTGGTGGTACATCATTGGTATGACATCTCCGGTGAAATCTTTCCGCCTTGGGAGGCCCTGCTGGTAGTGAAACTACCGACGGCATAGCTTTCAGCTTCTCAGATGCGTGCGAGCCCCAATGGTACGACAAGCCCATGTACCACGGCTGGAGCATTTTAAATACAGTACAATGCTTAAAAAATTGGCGCCGATCAGACTGTCACTTATCGCATTGTATACAAGGCACAGTGGCAGTATGGATCATTAACATCTCGGCGCACTCATTTAGGTCACAAAGAACCGGGTCTGCTTAAGTTGTGTGCAGCTTGGAGTATTCAATACATGGTATACATATGGCTTACTCTCTGGGGAAAAAAATACCGTGGGGGTGGGAAGGGGGTGACATGGAAAAATTCTCACAAACAACAGATATTACAGTCAGATATTACTGTCTACCCCATAGTTTTCGCCCTCGCTGAGATGATTTTCAAGCATAACTCTGAAACGCATGGAGAAATTTCAACCAAACTTGGTATACATATGACTTACTCTCTGGGAAAAAATACCGAGGGGGTGAGAAGGGGGTGACATGTAAAAATTATCGAACACAACAGATGATTGGGATAAATAAATATTCGCGCAACGCCGGGTAATCAGCTAGTGATCTTATAAGTGTTCCTCATGGATGTAAAAGTTATTAAAATGCAGCGGCACAAAAATCTCGACATAGCTAATTTCTTTGGGCATGAAAAACGTTCCACCAATACATACTAAATGAACCTTCTTGGACAAACAAGGATGGAAAGCATGCAGAATATGACTCATAGGCTTCTTTCTAATCCATTTGCATGTGTCTGTTGCCTTTACATGTGTGTTTTTCTCCTCAAGGAGAGAGGGGAGGAGGTAGTTTGAACTGAGTGGTACTGAAACATTCTGTTGGTTTAGAAAGAATAATAAAATGTAACGATGTATCAGTCCCTTGGATGCCACTGTCAACAGATTGAAAAAGATTAATTTAAACAGTTTAACCCACAGTTTGCCACTGTCCTATGATGATAGGTGTGAGTTGACAGTACATTTGGCAGCCGAGAAGAAAGCTCTATGGTTCAGTCAGTAGGTTTCACAGACAAAGAAAATTGTAGTACACATCAAGGACAGGGGTGTGGTTACATGAAAGGGAGGGAATGTAGTGGGGAAAGCATGTGGAGTATCCTCATGGAATTATTTCTAATCCGTGTGTGTGTGTCTGTGTTTTTGTTTTGCTGTTTCTGTGTGCTTCTGGTTTGTTTGTGTGTGTATGTGTGTATATATATATATATATATTTATATATATATGTGTGTGTGTGTGTGTACGACGGCCTCCTAGCGACACAGGCAGTGAAGCTGGACCCCTGTATCTCCAACCTGTTGTCAACTACAAGTGACTTTAAATAATTCCAAAAAGAAATCAAAACCCTGCAATTCAAAAAAACTATACAGCCTTCTATCCCCCCTCGCATCCTCCCCCCTCCATGCAAACTACCAGCAGACCTCCCCAACGGCCCTAACAAGTAACCAACCCTAAACTTCATCTTTCCTACTAGTATTCCTCAATTCTCCTCCCTTCCTCAATTTCTCCCCTCTGCCTCCTCTATTTAATGTCCCCTAAATTGTAATCCCCCTACATCTGCTGTGTAAGCGTCCCCCAAATTGTAACTTCCTGGAAATGTCCAGCTATCTTATACTGTAATCCGCTTAGAACTGCAAGGTGCAGGCGGAATAGAAGTCACTAATGTAATGTATATTTTCTTTGTCGTAAATTCTTCTGTGAAACCTACTAAAAGGAAAGTTTCATAAACTATAAAGAGTTTTACCTCATTCAAAATTGTCATTTCTTTAATAAGACATTAACTATTTTTTCTGCGGCCCTCCAAATACTCTATTTTTTTTACAGCACTCACATTTAAAGTTTAATATCTTTTCTTTCTCAAAACAGGCATATTTCAATCACTAAATTGAAAATAAAATCATTTTTCTACCTTTGTTTGGTAATTTCATCAGTCTCTGGTTGCACTTTATTCTTCTGACTGTGCATCCAATATTTCTTCCCTTCTTCCAGACCTCTTTCCCTCCCCCAACTTTTTCTTTCTTTCTCTGTCTGTCTTTCTCTGATTCTGTGTCCCATTTTTTGCTTTGTTTCTAGCTCCCTGCCCCCCCTTCTTTCTTTCTTTCTTCCTGCCCTCCTCATGCCATCGCCGCTGGGGAATAGGCTGCTGCCGCTGCCGCCGCCATCGGGAACAGGCCGAGATCTCCCTGCTTCTCTTCTCCATGGGGCCAATTCTAACGTCAGAAAGGACGTTCCAGGCAGCCATGCAGCGATTGGCTAGCCAGAAAGTCCTCTCGACATCAGAATTGACATCGGGAAGAAGAGAAGCAGGGAGATCAAAGAACACGGTGCCGGCCTGTTCCCAGATGGCAGCGGTGAGAAGGGAAGGGAAGCAGGTTGGGCACCACTGCTCTAGACGAGCCGCGAGCCGCACTCTAGGGAGAACAGTGGACCGCACCCCCTTGGTACACCACTGGAGCAGAAGCGTGTCTGGCCGGCTCTTCCGTGGATAGCGCAAGGAGCTGCCAACCCGCGGCTCTGAACAGAACGAGCCGGCCAGACACGCTGCTGCTCCAAAACGAAGAGAATGATTACGTCCAGACTGCGGGCCGCAAATAAAACTTGGAGAGCCACATGTGGCCTGTGGGCCGCATGTTTGAGATCACTGATATATACTGTATGCCACTTATAGCCTAAATGGTTTACATTCAGGTACTCAAGCATTTTTCCCTATCTGTCCTGGTGGACTAACAACGTACCTGGGGCAATGGGTGATTAAGTTACTTGCCCAGGGTCACAAGGAGCTGTGTGGAATTTGAACCCACAACCTAAGGGAGCTGAGGCTGTAGCTCTAACCTCTGTGCCACACACTCTCCTATGAGCGTCTGTGTGTATGCATCCTACATTTTCCTGGCTTTGTGTGTCTATGACCAGGAGAGTAGAGAACCGGGGGTGGAACTGCTATAAATCAGGGTCTCAGTGTTTCAGTATTACGGAACCTGAAGCTGCTTTTCTTATCGAAATGCGGTAGGCCATTTTTGAGGGGAGCTTTTTCTATAGAACTCCCCTGTCCGATCCACCTCATTTATGAAACTGCTGTCTTATCACAAATTTGGTTATGATCCATTAAATGTTGGACGTGTTATTTTACCTAATTGTAACAGTCTCAAATCTAAGTGAATGATAAGAGAAAAAAAGGGATCTCGGCAACCCTACATCCAACCCTGTTGGATAATAAAGTCTGTTTTTAGGGTTCAATTGTCTTTCATTGATCCCCCCCAAATACTCTCTTCTAGTCACTAATCTAAGTTGTGTGCTAACGATATTTTTATACTTATATTTTCTGGTTTCAAATATATACTGGTTTCAAATGTATACTTTCAAATAACCACAACTGTCTACTTTTTCTATGCCTTCCATGATAGAAACCTTCAAGATCCTGAAAGGCATAGAAAAAGTAGACAGGGACAGATTTTTCAAATTATGGGGAACCACAAGTACAAGGGGGCACTCGGAGAAATTGAAAGGGGACAGGTTTAGAACAAACGCTAGGAAGTTCTTTTTCACCCAGAGGGTGGTGGATACATGGAACGTGCTTCCGGAGGCTGTGATAGGCAGGAGCACGTTACAGGGCTTCAAAGAAGGTTTGGATAGGTTCCTAGAGGACAAAGGGATTGAGGAGTACAGATAGGAGTAGAGGTAGGTTATAGGGATAGGAGTAAGAGGTAAGTTATAGAAATAGGCAGGGACCACTACTCAGGCAATAGGCCTGATGGGCCGCCGCGGGAGCGGACCGCTGGGTGAGATGGACCTCTGGTCTGCCTCAGCGGAGGCAACTTCTTATGTTGAATTAGAATCTCAAAGAAATGCCCGTAACTTAATATGCCCCCATTATGGTGAACCAAACATTCTTGTTCAGTGTCCCCTATGGCAGTATTTCTCAAATCAGTCCTGGAGTACCCTCTTGCCACTCAGGTTTTCAGCATATCCACAATGAATATGCGTAAACTTGATTTGCATACTAAACTAAACTAAACCTTAAGTTTATATACCGCATCCTCTCCACGGAAGTGGAGCTCGGCACGGTTTACAAGAACTTAAAAATATAAGAAGAGAAAGGAAAAGGTTTACATGAGCTTCTATATAGAATGGAAGAGTAAGGGGGAAAATAGAATTACATGTTAGAGAAGAGCCAAGTTTTCAGTTGCTTGCGGAATAGTTGGAGAGAGCCCAGGTTCCGCAGCGGGATAGTAAGGTCGTTCCAGAGACCTATGATTTTGAAGAGAAGAGATTTTCCCAGTTTGCCTGCATAGAGAATACCGCGTAGAGAGGGGAAGGATAGTTTAAATCTTTGGGCGGGTCTGGTGGAGTCAGGACTCGAGGAGTTAAAGGATAGAGGGATTAGGGGAGGAAGGATGCCGTGAATGGTCTTAAAAGCCAGGCAGGAGCATTTGAAATGGATTGCGTAAACTTGATTTGCATACAATGCCTCCATTATGCGTATGCAAATTTCTTTCATGCATATTGATTGTGGATATCCTGTCAACCCGACTGGCAAGGGGGTGCTCCAGGACTGAGTTGAGAAACACTGGTCTACCAGGTTCAAAGCATGGAGAAGAGTGAGGAAAATGAGATTGGAAGGCTCGTTCAAAATAGCAAAAAAGAAGTAGGTTGAACAAATGACTTCCAAGCAGAAGCAAGGAATTTAGCAGAGGAAAGTTTGTTGACAAAATCAAACAGATGGGTTTCGGCACAGAAAAGGTCCTGCTTCAGGTGTCAATGCACTGTGGAGGAGGGGTGGAGACAGAGAACCTCAACTGCATATGCCCCATATATCAAGCAAAAAAACTCCACAAGTCCTGTCACGTAGCTCAGCATATATAGTATAGAACAGGGGTGGGCAACTCCAGGCCTCGAGGGCCGGAATCCAATCGGGTTTTCAGGATTTCCCCAATGGATAGGCATGAGATCTATTTGCATGCACTGCTTTCAATGCACATTCATTGGGGAAATCCTGAAAACCCGACTGGATTCTGGTCCTCGAGGGCTGGAATCCAGTCGGGTTTTCAGGATTTCCCCAATGGATAGGCATGAGATCTATTTGCATGCACTGCTTTCAATGCACATTCATTGGGGAAATCCTGAAAACCCGACTGGATTCTGGTCCTCGAGGGCTGGAATCCAGTCGGGTTTTCAGGATTTCCCCAATGGATAGGCATGAGATCTATTTGCATGCACTGCTTTCAATGCACATTCATTGGGGAAATCCTGAAAACCCGACTGGATTCTGGTCCTCGAGGCCGGAATCCAGTCAGGTTTTCAGGATTTCCCCAATGGATAGGCATGAGATCTATTTGCATGCACTGCTTTCAATGCATATTCATTGGGGAAATCCTGAAAACCCGACTGTATTCTGGCCCTCGAGGACCGGAGTTGCCCATCCCCGGTATAGAGGCTGAGCGCTGCGTAGGACTTAGGAGAGAGTTGTGGAACCCCACTATATATTTTGAGTTATGTGGCAGGACTTGCGGAGTTTTTTTTTGCTTGATATATGGGCATAATTTCTGTTTTCTGTAACACAGTGGTCTCCAACTCCAACCCTTTGCAGGGCCACATTTTGGATTTGTAGGTACTTGGAGGGCCTCAGAAAAAATAGTTAATGTCTTATTAAAGAAATGACCCTTTCTGGATGACTTGGTTGTGTGACGGGTGCCTCAGGAATATGGCTTGTTGCTGCTAGGGGACCAAAGGGAGCTCCTTCAGAGGGGGGTTTGCTTTCCCACACAGGAACTTTCTCTACACCGTGGTATTATTGATGAAAAAACTTTTGTTACAGCATCGGGTGAGCCCGACGCCTGCATCCTTTCCGCAGTGGATACAAAAGATGAAAGAGATTGCCTCCTTTGAGATACATACATACCATTCTGCTATATCTACTGATAAACGTCTTTGTTTCTCTGTGGAGGGCATTCCGAACCGCAGCCGAAATGGATATGTCTGCTACCTCGCCCTGAGTCTGTTCTGAAGGATCTCGTGGGCTCACAGATGCCTATAGGCTCTCTCAGGCCAGTATGATTGGGGTGTGTATGGGTGGTGAGTATGTGGGGGTTTGAATGGGGTTTGGCTGGTGTGGTTAGTATGGTGCAGGGATCTCAAAGTCCTTCCTTGAGGGCTGCAATCCAGTTGGGTTTTCAGGATTTCCCCAATGAATATGCATTGAAAGCAGTGCATGCACATAGATCTCATGCATATTCATTGGGGAAATCCTGAAAACCCGACTGGATTGCGGCCCTCAAGGAGGGACTTTGAGACCCCTGGTATGGTGTGTATTGCTGGAAGGTATGCGTTGGACTGGTGGTGGGCGTGCGTGGGGCGAGGAGTCCATTCATCCTAAAAGGTTAAGGCAGCCTTGATTTGTTTCCCGGAGGTTGCCTTCTAAACGCTTCAGTTATGTACCCATATGGAGGGGGTCACACTAAGTTTGCTAACGGCATTGATATTGTATGTCTGTACTGTACGCACGTAGCATTTATTTGTTGGTGTTTTACTTCTGTCCTTTCATGGTTGAGCTTTACTGTCGCCCTCCCGGGTCAGCTTGTTTTGTTCTTCATTACTATTGTGTTGTAGCCTCTGTTCTCTTGTTATGGTGCTGGCTGCTTTCTCAATAAAAATTATTTAAAAAAGACAATTTTACATGAGGTAAAACTCTTTATAGTTTATAAATCTTTCCTTTTGGCTAAGTCTTAATAATACTATTGTCATTTATAACTAAAGAGACATGTGATCAAGAAACTGTTTTATTTTACTTTTGTGATTATGATAAACATACCGAGGGCCTCAAAATAGTACCTGGCGGGCTGCGAGTTTGAGACCACTGCTATAGGCTAAGGCTCTTTACACCTGCATTGTGATGTCATAGAACTTTATGGTTATGGAAACAGTAACATGATGGCAGATAAAGGCCAAATGGCCCATCCGCAGCATCCAGTATCTCCTCCTCTCCCTATTGGCTAAGGCTCTTAACATTTGCATATCCTCTTCCTATAGGCCAATGGTCTCAAACTCCAACCCTTTGCAGGGCCACATTTTGGATTTGTAGGTACTTGGAGGGCCTCAGAAAAAAATAATGTCTTATTAAAGAAATGACAATTTTGCATGAGGTTAAAAAACTCTTTATAGTTTATAAATCTTTCCTTTTGGCTGTCTTAATAATAATATTATAATTTATAGCTAAAGAAACATATGATCAAGAAACAGTTTTATTTTACTTTTGTGATTATGATAAACATACCGAGGGCCTCAAAATAGTACCTTGCGGGCCGCGAGTTTGAGACCACTGCTGTAACACATGCAGTTGAGGTTCTCTGTCTCAGCCCCTCCTCCACAGTGTATTGCCCCCCTCCCCCCCGAAGCTTTTCAGTGCTGAAACGCGGTGCCATGTCGGGCCTGCTTGATTTTGTCAATAAATTTTCCTCTGTGGAATTCTCTGCTTCTGCTTGGATGTCCTTTGTTCAACCCCCACTTCTTTTATTGTGGATTTTTGTTTCGTGGGGCTTTCCCTCATGCTGTCATTCAAAAGAACTCTGGGATGACGTAAGGGAGACTTCTGCAGTCTTCCTTCCAGGGCTGAATAAATATGAAAAAGGCAGATTCTACTAACAAACCAAATACAGCCAAACCACTGAGTATAATCAACATGTGAAAAATATTACTATAAAAAGACTTATCTACATGAAGACTTTGGCTAATTTTTTTTTTTCTTTCTAAGTTCTTGATTTAGAATTTATTTTTTACTTCTATTTTTTTTTTTTTTAAGCATTTGAACATTTTTTGTGCTTAACTAGGCTAAGAAAAATATTAGTTTTGCTGATTGCCCATTACAACAAGATTTTGTAAATGCAATTGGGTAGAACCAGAATGCCTCCTTCCCGTGCACAAGGCGAGAACTTGCTACACAGGACATTCCATAGAATCCTCCTAGCAGCGGGGGCCAAGATTCCAGGTGTTCTGGTGCTCTTCTTTGTTGCTTTTCCTCACTGTAAAAACAGGCACATGTGTATCTGCAGATGCCCTGCTTTTCCACTGCAGAAAAATATGCAGGTCCTGCTGGTAGAATGTGTAGTGGGTATTTTTTTTATGTTGGCTTTTACAGGGTTTAAAGCAGGGGTGTCAAACTCAATCACATTAAGGGGCCAAAATCCAAAACATAGGTTGATGTGGGTTCATAGACAACCCCGCGAAAGACAAAGGCGCGCGTCGACAACTGAGCGCAAGATGGAGGCGCGCCGAAGAAAATTACAGTTTTTAGGGGCTCCGATGGGGGTTTTTGTTGAGGAGCCCCCCCAGTTTACTTAATAGAGATCGCGCCGGCGTTGTTGGGGGTTTGGGGGGTTGTAACCCTCCACATTTTACTGTAAACTTAACTTTTTCCCTAAAAACAGGGAAAAAGTGAAGTTTTCAGTAAAATGTGGGGGGCTACAACCCCCCAAACCCCCCACAACGCCCCCACAACACGGCACGATCTCTATTAAGTAAAGTGGGGGGTTCCCCTCCCACGCCCCCCCATCGGAGCCATAAAAACAGTAATTTTCACGGCGTGCGCCTCCATGCTGCGCTCAATTGTCTGGCGCGCCTTTGTCCCGGCGCGCTTTTGACCTGACACCGTTGATGTGAGTCACAGATCCCGCCCATCTCTGCCCTAGACCCCGCCCCCATAATAGTACTAATTGTAACACTATTTTTTTCCATTCATTTTTCATATATACACACACACAATATAATCTTATTAACAACACATAATGGTTAACCACAAAATTTAAACTACACAAAGCACACTGTATGCTTCTCAACATTCATTCCTACCAGAACACAGATAACCCCTATGCAAAAAAGGGACCAAAAAGTAAGGGGTCCTTTTATCAAGCTGCGGTAGGGGTTTAATGCACGTAATACCGCGCGTTAAACCGCCTGCCGCGCTAGCCGCTAACTCCTGCATTGAGCAGGCGTTAGTTTTGTAGCCGGCCACGGGGGTTAGCGCGTGATGAAATGTCTGACCCGCTAACCCCGATTTAAACCGCGTTGGATCAGTGAGAGGATCCTCAATTACTAGGATGTGAGGGTAAAGCTTGAGATCAGGAAGAATGGGCAGACTGGCTGGGCCTTGTGGGCCATCTATGTAGTAAACACACAAGGGATAGAGACCAACTGCTTACTGAGCTGAGCTTCAATTTCATGACGCAACTTAAAAAAAAGCCACCTGTGGCATCCCCCCCACCCCCAAACACTCTTCTTTTCAAGTAGCACTCAGCAACTATGCTAAAGAAAATAACTCTCTTTGCAGATCAATAAGTAAGCAGTGAATGAAGATAAAGGAACCTGAAACAGACCTCGTAATTAACCCACAGCAGAAATCAAATGATCTGGCAAAAGACTGGATATTATTTGGCAGAAAAATTTCGGCCCTGGCTCCGTAGAAGCTTCTTCACTAAAAGTGTAATCTACTGAAAACTGTTTGAATTAGCAAGGTTGCAATTAAGAGCTTATAATATCTGGAGGAAGTATGAGAAAGAAGCCAACGAGGAGGTCATCACAGGTGTTGGGATTTTAGAAGACTGGAATGGAAATGTATTTGCTGAAAACATTAGAAGGCATGCACAGACCAAGTGCCGAAGGAAGGAAGTGGGCAGATTGGTGCTAAAAGGAAAACCGCTGTGGCTTTGTTAGGATGCTGGGCCGCTTCACATCCATTATTTAAGGGAATATGCGTTTAACAGATATAGGTTTACTTTACAAGAGCTTGAACCATTGAGTTTGCTTTTTCATTTATTTATATTTTCATGCTTTGATTGAAAGAGTTGTACTTTTTAAAATCTGATTTCTGGTACATAACTTCCATCCTACTCAACCACAGAAGGCATGAAACCCAGTGAAATGGACCCGATTAAACCAATTCTTATTCTGGACAGAACATGACAGTGTACTGTACTCTCAGAACATAAGAATAGCCTTACTGGGTCAGACCAATGGTCCATCAAGCCCAGTAGCCCGTTCTCACAGTGGCCAATCGCTAGTACCTGGCCAAAACCCAAGGGGTAGCAATATTCCATGCTAACGATACAGGGCAAGCAGTGGCTTCCCCCGCGTCTTTCTCATTAACAGACTAGACACTTTTTCTCCAGGAACTTGTCCAAACCTTTCTTAAAACCAGCTACGCTATCTGCTCTTACCACAACCACTGGCAATGCGTTCCAGAGCTTAACTATTCTTTGAGTGAAAAAAAATTTCCTCCAATTGGTTTTAAAAGTTTTTCCCTGTAACTTCATCGAGTGTCCTCTAGTCTTCAATCCTATCTTCCCCTCAGCCGTCTCTTTCCCAAGCTGAAGAGCCCTAACCATTTTAGTCTTTCCTCATACGAGAGGAGTTCCATCCCCTTTACCATCTTGACCGCTCTTCTTTGAACCTTTTCTAGCACCACTATATCTTTCTTGAGATAAGGAGACCAGAATTGAACGCAATACTCCAAATGAGGTCGCACCATGGAGCGATATAGGGACATTATAATATTCTTAAATTTGTTAACCATCCCTTTTTTAAATAATTCCTAGCATCCTACTTACTTTTTTGTCCACCGCCGCACATTGGGCGGAAGATTTCATCGTATTGTCTATGATGACACCCAGATCCTTTTCTTGGGCACTAATCCCCAAGGTGGACCCTAGCATCCGATAACTTTGATTCAGGTTATTCTTCCCAATGTGCATCTGTTTGCATTTGTCTACATTAAATTTCATTTGCTATTTGGATGCCCAATCTTCTAATTTCCTAAGGTCGCCACCTGTCTGCATCCGAGGAAATCATTCATATCCATGCGGATTGTTAGATAATCTGGTGGCATTATCCTATGACACCGTATTGTTTGGCATGTCAATGAGGGCTAAAAGCCAAATATCCTCTAATAACGATAAGCTTCTACTCATTATCACAAGGGTTAGGCTGAATTATAGCTTTTGGTAGAACTCTTTGTGTCACATTTTCAAAATGGAAAGGATAATTGCCATGCAGCAGGGAAATTTTAAAAAATTTCAGGTTATTTGGGAGCCATTAACAAGATACTTAAAAGATTGAAATTACTGCATAGAATAAAGATTAATTTTTTCCCTTTTGTTCTTACATGTCCAGGGTGGGTTGGGGGTGGGTGGGAATATTTTATGATTTCTTTTGCTTATGAACAACTGTTTGGTATAAGGGAGGGGGATATTTGATGCGAGTTAGAATTTGATGATATGTTAAGTGATGTTAAAGTATAAATGATTGTATTATATGTTACACTGATTGTGAGCTTTAAAAATAAAATGAATAAAGATTAATTAAAAAAAACACACCAAATCCATGCGGACGGGAAACAAGGACCCTTGTTGTCTGGATTATGCATTCTTCTGCTTGAGAAGTGAACTTTTTGCATCTACTGGAGTTTTTGAAGACTTGAAGATTTTGTGAATTTTTGGGGACCATGTTTGCTTCTCCAGCTAAAGATAAGTGTTTTTTTCCTTACACATCCGTGGGGGGGGGGAGGGGGAGAGGGGAAAGTATTTGGGATTGCTAAAGGTATTTATCTATAATATTGCAATAATATATGCAGTGTACACTTCTCCCTCTGTATTCGCTGTGATAGGGGATTAACAGAACCGCAAATACAGAAAAACCGTGAATAACTTTTTCATGTGTTATTCACTGTTTTCTATTAAAAACCATCGTGAATATGGTGAAACCGCAAATAACACGGTGGGAGACCTGGCCTGTTCCTGAAGGAGAGGCAAAACACGGTGAAGAAAGTGCTGGGAATTGGCAATTTTCTCTGTAAACGCTTGGAATCGGCGATTTCTCTAAAGACCTGAGAGTAGTGAGTTGCAATAATCTAAGCCTGAGGTGATGAGGGTGTGGATAGGGGTTTTGGTAGTGTGTTCAGAGAGGAAAGGTCAGATGTTGGTACTATTATAGAAGAAGAAGCAGCAAATTATAGTGATCTGTTGTATCTGGGCGGAGGAGAGAGAGAGGAGTCAAAGATGACCCCAAGAAAGTAACCTCGCCTATCTTATTTGAGAGAAAGACCATGGTCAAGGGAGACAATAAATGACAGAGCGTGAGTGCCGGTGCTATAAGCCATCCAGAACATGGGCTTTATTCATCTTCTCAGGATTGATCTGTCCGTCAGCTCTTCCTTATGGAAGCGCCGAGTCACCTAGAACCAGATGTACTCTCTTCCCCTAGATCCATAATAGGAGAAAAATCCTCCGAGGGTCACAGAAACAAAGAAATGTTTGTAATTTGCAAGCTGATGTAATTTGGGGGGGGGGGGGAGGGAGGAGCCAGCAAGCTAAAAACCATGAATAATCGAAACCGTGAATACTGAAACTGTGAATACGGAGGGAGAAGTGTAATAGTTATGTGAGGAAGGGAGGGAGAAAATGATTGGTAATGTTTTAATTTTGTGTATTTTAAGTGCGTTATGTATAATGCTCATGTTTAATATAGTTGTTTTGCACTGTCAAAATTTGAAAATCAATAAAGAATTAAAAAAAGAGATAAGTGTTTTTTCTAACTGTCCTATGCACAAACAGTGGCTTGGACCTTTATGAGATATGGAACAAGCTCTCTGTGGATTATTTTTTTTTTTTAATGCCAGCGATAAAGATTTAAGGCAGCTAGAAACAGTGGCGTAGCGAGGGTGAGAGGTGCCCCTCCCCCGCCTTCTTCCCCACTCCCTCTACCGTGTGCAGGCGCCCCTTCTCATTCCCCGTACCTTTTTAACATCTCTGATGCAAGCGGCATGCCCACGTCTGGTGTTGGCCCACCTTTTGATGTCACTTCCTAGACGCGGGACCAGGAAGTGACATCAGAGAGATCACCGATGCCAACGCGGGCAGCAATATTGTTCGCACTGGAGAAGTAAAAAAAGGTACAGGGAAGGCAAGGGATGCATGTGTGTGGCAGGGGGAGGAGAGGAGGAGGGTTGCCAGAGCCTCTAGGAAGACATCGCCGGGGGTGAACCACTGGCTAGAAGTTCTTTATGCTGCTACTTACGTTTGAAGCTTTTTTCTCCATTAGAAACTCTGTATGTTCCTTCCACTGCCTGGCTTGGTAACAATTTAAGTGCAGCTGTAGCATTAGTGTTTGTTACCTTTTCTGTTGGACTAGCTGATTACCCGGCGTTGCCTGGATATTTATATATAAGCACATAAGCACATAAGCAATGCCTCTGCCGGGTCAGACCTGAGGTCCATCGTGCCCAGCAGTCCGCTCACGCGGCGGCCCAACAGGTCCAGAACCTGCGTAATAATCCTCTATCTATACCCCTCTATCCCCTTTTCCAACAGGAAATTGTCCAATCCTTTCTTAAACCCCAATACCGTACTCTGCCCTATTACATCCTCTGGAAGCGCATTCCAGGTGTCCACCACCCGCTGAGTAAAGAAAAACTTCCTAGCATTTGTTTTGAATCTATCCCCTTCTAATTTTTCCGAATGCCCTCTTGTTCTTTTATGTTTTGAAAGTTTGAAGAATCTGTCTCTCTCCACTTTCTCTATGCCCTTCATGATTTTGTAGGTCTCTATCATGTCTCCTCTGAGTCTCCGCTTTTCCAGGGAGAAGAGCTCCAGCTTCTCCAATCTTTCAGTGTATGAAAGGTTTTCCATGCCCTTAATCATTCGTGTCGCTCTCCTCTGGACCCTCTCAAGTATTGCCATATCTCAATTATCTGTCATTTTTGCTAATTGTTACATGTGACCCCCCCTTCCCACCCCCACAGTATACAGTCATATGTATACCGAGTTTGGTTGAAATCTCTGCATGCGTTCCAGAGTTATGCTGGAACATCATCTCAGCGAGGCTGAAAACTATGGGTTAGACACTAATATCTGTCATTTTCGATAATTTTTATGTGACCCCCGTCGCACCCCCACAAAGTTCAGAATAAAAACGTACATACCTGCCTCTGGAACATCAGCACCTGGCATAGGAAAGCCTAGTAAAGCTGCACAGAGGTAGCTTAAGTAGTCTGGGGGTGGGCTAGTGAAGAAAGAACAAGTGGGGAGTGGGATAGAACAGGTCAACCTTGAGACAAACAATCGTTTATTTCTATAAACCCAAAATAAATATATGAATAAAAACACATGTATAAAAAGTCCTAAAAACTTGATGTCCTTATATTGGTGTCCAGTTGAGGGCACGACACGGTCCGTGTTTTGGCCCCTAGATGGAGGCCTGCCTCAGGGGTATGTCTAATGGTCTGAAAAGAATACACCACTAGGTGTCACTCCAGTGCTGGGAATACAGATTGTAAGGTAATCATTAATAAGACTGTAAATATATGGACTGTTTGTAAAACAGTCCGAAAGACTCAAAACAACAGGGTACACTAAGGTCTCCCACAAAGGCAGCAAGACAGAAAGGATGGAGTCTGGAGTTGGCAGAGGAAGAGAAGGGCACAGATGGGAGGGACTTACCTGTTGAGTGGAGCTCATGGTGGGGGGAACATAAGGGGAGAGAAGTGAAGAGAGATGAGGGACAGCTGAGTGAATGCATTTGGAGGACAGTAAGAGGAGTCTGAATTGTATTTGGAAATGGATGGGAAGCCAATCAAATGACTTTAGGAGAGGGGTAATGTGAGTATAGTGGCTCTCACGGAATATGAGTCGTGCAGTCGAATTCTGGATGGATTGGAGGGGGAGAAAGATGGCAGAGTAGAAGACCTGAGAGTAGTGAGTTGCAATAATCTAAGCCTGAGGTGATGAGGGTGTGGATAGGGGTTTTGGTAGTGTGTTCAGAGAGGAAAGGTCAGATGTTGGTACTATTATAGAAGAAGAAGCAGCAAATTATAGTGATCTGTTGTATCTGGGCGGAGGAGAGAGAGAGGAGTCAAAGATGACCCCAAGAAAGTAACCTCGCCTATCTTATTTGAGAGAAAGACCATGGTCAAGGGAGGCAATAAATGACAGAGCGTGAGTGCCGGTGCTATAAGCCATCCAGAACACGGGCTTTATTCATCTTCTCAGGATTGATCTGTCCATCAGCTCTTCCTTATGGAAGCGCCGAGTCACCTAGAACCAGATGTACTCTCTTCCCCTAGATCCATAATAGGAGAAAAATCCTCCGAGGGTCACAGAAACAAAGAAATATGACAGCAGATAAAGGCCAAATGGCCCATCCAGTCTGCCCATCCGCAGCATCCACTCCTCTCCCTAAAAGATCCCATGTGCCTTTATCTCCACCACCTCTACTGGGAGACTATTCCACGCATCTACCACCCTTTCTGTATAAAAAGTATTTAAAAACATAAGAATAGCCCTAATGGGTTAGACCAATGTCCATCAAACCCAGTATCCTGTCTACATAGTTTCCAATCCAGGTTACAAGTACCTGGCAGAATCCAAAATAGTAGCAACTTTCCATACTACCGATCCAGGGCAAGCCCCCTATCTGTCTCAATAGCAGACGATTGACTTTTCATCCAGAATCAGAAAATAATATTAAAGATTGAACTAGGCCAGTTACTGGGCAGACTTGTACGGTCTGTGTCTGTGTATGGCCGTTTGGTGGAGGATGGGCAGGGGAGGGCTTCAATGGCTGGGAGGGTGTAGATGGGCTGGAGTAAGTCTTAACAGAGATTTCGGCAGTTGGAACCCAAGCACAGTACCGGGTAAAGCTTTGGATTCTCGCCCAGAAATAGCTAAGAAGAAAAAAAAAAAAAAAATAATTAAATTGAATCAGGTTGGGCAGACTGGATGGACCATTCAGGTCTTTATCTGCCGTCATCTACTATGTTACTATGTTACTATGTTAGAACATTGTCCAAACCTTTTTTAAAACCAGTTGTGTTAACCTCTCTTACCACATCCTCTGGCAATGCGTTCCAGAGCTTAACTATTCTCTGAATGAAAAAATATTTCCTCCTAATGGTTTGAAAAGTATTTCCCTGTAACTTCATAGTGTCCCCATGTCTTTGCAATTTTTGATGGAGTACAAAAATCGATCCACATGTACCCATTCTATACCACTTAGGATTTTGTAGACTTCCGTCATATCCCCCCTCAGCCTTATCTTTTCCAAGCTGAAGAGCCCTAACCTTTTTAGTCTTTCCTCATCCAAGAGGAGTTCCATCCCCTTTATCATCTTGGTCATTCTTCTTTGAACCTTTTCTAGTTTTGCTATATCTTTTTTTAAGATAAGGTGACCAGAATTGTAGAGCGATGTTTACCGGTTCAGTGCTGTAAATTTCTTCATGCAGTTGCCTTTAAGGCAGATGGTGCATTCTGTGTCCTTGAGTCAGAAAGCTGGAGTCACGTCTGGTGTACCACAGCTGACCACAAAATGACAGCCAATGCTTCTCGGCTTCTGTTGTGATTTTTATTTTTTAAATCTTGGCAGGGTGAGCTATTCATAAAGATTTGGAATAGCACCACGAGCAGGAATTATTGAACAACTGTCCAGTGAAATTCAAGATAAGTTTTTCTCTACCACAGTGGAATTACTTTCTGGGCATTATGTGAGAAAACAGAACGAAAGTTGATTTATCTGTCTTCTTAAAAAGAAACCATTTGTTTGAAACACACGCTATCAACATTAGAGCAGCTGTTTAAATAGTTTTAGAATGGTGTTCAAATAAGTTTAAAATTCAGTCCACGGTGACAGAAGATGGTTTATTTATTTATTTTTTTTAGTATAAAGCAAGCTTGAAACCAATTTCCAAATTCACTGGACAAGAGTGGAAGGAAGTTTAAGTACTTATTGGTTATCAAATCCCTCCAGTTTCAGGAATTTTATATTTGAGGCATGAGAACATAAGAATAGCCTTACTGGGTCAGACCAATGGTTCATCTAGCCCGGTATCCCGTATTCGCGGAAGCAAATCCAAGTCACAAGTACCTGGCAAAAATCCAAATAGTAGCAGCATTCCAGATCTGAGATTGTGATGTCATAATGCCTAAGAGCCAACCTCATCAGTGATGTCACAATGGCTTGACTGTCTTATACTCAGCTCACATAAGAACATAAGAATAGCCTTACTGGGTCAGACCAATGGTTCATCTAGCCTGGTATCCCGTCTTCGCGGAAGCCAATCCAAGTCACAAGTACCTGGCAAAAACCCAAATAGTAGCAGCATTCCAGATCTGAGATTGTGATGTCATAATGCCTAAGAGCCATCCTCATCAGTGATGTCACAATGGCTTGACTGTCTTATACTCAGCTCACATAAGAACATAAGAATAGCCTTACTGGGTCAGAACAAAGGTCCATCTAGACCAATATCCCATCTTCGCGGAGGCCAATCGAAGTCACAAGTACCTGGCAAAAACCCAAATAGTAGCAGCATTCCATGCTACCTTTCCATATATGTAATTATTAAAGTTCTTAATTTGATTAACATTTGATCAACCTACAACTACCGTGATAAACATAAAGAGCTTACCAGTGGGTTTTATGTCAAACTAGAATTTGTATCGCAGCAGCAGGATCAGAGGTGATCTGACTAGGTAGTGCTTGAGGTCTTTATTCTAATAGCATATTCTGTTATTGTGTTTTCTATATGATATTGATAAGAATTTGAAATAACCTCTAATTGAGATTACAATAATAATTAAGGTTAAAAAGAGAAATAACAGGCGAAAATGCAATATTTGACATGCAAAACATTTGTTTTTCCTTCATCAGTAATTTTCTATCCCTGTGATATGAGATGTGTGTGTGTGTGTGTGTGTGGGGGGGGGGGGGATGTTCAATTTGACGTTTAAATCCGGATGTTTTGCGGAAAACGTCAAAAAATCTAATAGCCCAGTGGTACAAATTGATTTCTGAATTTTTAAATAAGAAGCCAAAAAATAGTCTTAGAGTTATTTAGAGCATTGAGATAAAACTGTATATTTCTGTGTCTCTTTGGCCACGAATTTGGATTTGGGGGTTGAAATGTACAGCATCAATGAGACAAACATAGTTATTTTTATTACATAGGATTTTTTGGACCCCAGTTCGATTACAAAAATAGATAATTCTAAATCTAATAGATGCTGGCATTGTCATATTGATATAGGGACTTTGGATCATCTGTTATATTTTTGTCCATTGATACTTAGTTTCTGGAAGTCAATTTGGGGACAAATAAATCTCATTCTTGGGTCATCTATCCCCTTATCCTATGAGGCTGTAATTTATGGTATGTTACTTCATGTTAAGCCTACTTTAGACAAGTAAAAAAGTCGCCTTTTCCTTATCATGACAGGAATAGATGTTCAACTGATCACACATAATTGGAAGAACCATGACTGGATTAATTATACTTTTTGGTGGGTAAATGTGTCTACCACATAAGTATGAAAGAATGATATTTGGGGACTAGTAAGTGATGTATGGAGTCCATTGACTACTTTTGTTGTATTACAGTAAGGGTCAATGTTTCTTCCCTTTTCATTAGATTTCTTTACACATCCAGGGAGGGTGGGTGGGGGAAGGGAAATGTACGTTGAGGAGTTAAATTATTAATTATAATATTGAAATCACATCATATGTATTATTGTATTAATAATTAAGATGAGGATGGGAATAAATGACTGTTTAATGTAATAATTGTATAGTTATTAGTGCATTTTATGCAGTATTTATGATTTACCAATTGTATTGCGCTATCAAAGTTTGAAAATCAATAAAGATTTAAACACAAAAATCCAATAGCGAACATGATCAAAACAGGAAAATGTCAATCTTTTTGTTTTGAAAATGGCTATTTCTTAGATGTGTTTGTGCTCCGCAAGTGGCGAAGTAAGGGTGGAGGTGCCCCTCCCCCACCCTCTTTTCTCGCCGCACACCTGTGCCCCCTCCTGCACCTTTTGAACTTTGGCGTGAGAAGTCACCAACTTACTGCCTGCATCGGCTTTGGCGCTCTCGCCGATGTCACTTCCTGGGTGCGGGTCCCGGAAGTGATGTCAGAGAGAGCGCCGAAGCCGACGTGGGCAGCAAGTTGGTGGCTGCTCACGCCAAAGTTGAAAAGGAAGGGACATGCGTGCGGCGGGGGGCGGGAGGACTGGGAAGGGGGAGAGGCCGGAGTGAAGGAGAGGTGCCAGCACCACAAGCAAGATGTCCTCCCAATTTGTGATTTTATTGATTTGTTCATTGCTTAGAATTTGGAATAAGCGATTAATCAAATTTTATGATAAACTTGAAACTTGATAGTAGACTGGAAGTCAACACATAAAAGGCCCCAGGTACACATCTCATCATAACCCCCTTATATTGTATGGTGAGCCCTCTAAAACTTACCCAAAACCTACTATGCCCAACTACACTAGAGTGTTGCACGAGGACAGAAATCCCACCCATCCCTGCCCGTCCCCGCCAGAATCTTCTCCGTCCCCACCCATCCCCACCAGGATCCTCTCCGTCCCCACCCGTCCCCATCAGGATCCTCTCCATCCCCACCCATCCCCGCAAGGAATTACCTCCATCCCCGCCCGTCCCCATAAAAAGCAGCAATTACTTCTGACAGGATCATCAATTCCACAGTTTCTTTTGTGTTTGCGCTGCTGTTTTCCTTGTGGAATCTCTTTGGTGGAACCCTTTTTTTGTTTTCTGTTCAGGTAATTAACTTATAAACCCCCTATTTTACTAAGGCTGACGTGTCCATTATATTAAATGGATGAACCCTGCTTCCAAAGCCTTCCATCCCCGTGGGAGTCCCGTTGGCTAGAGGGGGGTCCCCGTGGGAGTCCCGTGGGCCAGAGGGGGGTCCCCGTGGGAGTCCCGTGGGTTAGGGGGGATTCCCGTGGGAACTCCGTGATCCCCATTCCCATGCATACCTCTACTGTACACCACAGCAATAGCCTTTATAACATAACATAATCAGCTTATAGACCACAGGGCTGTGAAGTTCTATGCAGTTTACAAAAGATAAAAATGTACAATTAGAAGAAAGTTGAATACCCAAATAATTAAAACAAATACAACTATAAGGTCTGAACGGTTTACTTGGGGCTCCTTTTATCAAGCTTTGCTAGCGGGGATAGCGTGCGCAACTTTTTTTAACATGCTTACCCCCACGCTGGCCAAAAAACTACAGCCTGCTCAAGGCAGGTGTTAGCAGCTAGCGCGGCCAGCGGTTTAACGTGCGCTATTACGCACGTTAAACCGCTAGCGCTGCTTGATAAAAGGAGCCCTAAGTTTGCGATCCCAGTATAATTTTGAATTAATTACCCAAATATTTAGTGAACAAATAAGGGCTCCTTTTACTAAGCTGCTGTAGCGTTTTTAGCGCACGCAGCATTTTAGCGTGCGCTAAACCCACGCTACGCAGCTAGAACTAATGCCAGCTCAATGCTGGCATTAAGGTCTTGCGCATGGGGCAATTTAGCGCATGCGTTAAAGCCCTAACGCGGATTAATAAAAGGAGCCTAAATGTCTCCTACATTCCACATAGGAGCTTGAAGACACGATCAAATGTCCCATAATGCCGTCTGATATGACATTCATGCAGAATCACAAAGAACAGCAAGATTCCGGAATGCCAAAGAGTAGCAACATTCCATGCTACAGCAGATGTAGATTTGGGTGGATTTTTGAGGGCTCACATGTTCCACCACAAGTATACTAGCTAGAGTGGGATATGGACATGGGTCCCCCATCTCTGTAGTCCACTGCACTGACCAGTAGGCTGCTCTAACAGGCTGGTCATAACATCTGAAGCGGTCACAGAGGCAGGTATGAACTGTTTCTTTCATATCTATGGGGGTGGGGGTGGGAGGGGGGGTCAGTGACCACTAGGGGAGTAAGATGGGGTCAAGCCTTAATCCCTCCAGTTGTCATCTGGCCAGTTTGGGGCATCTTTTTGACACTTATTTGTCATTGAAACAGGTCTAGATGCAAACGTCCATTTTTGTCCTGGACATTTTCTTCAATGTTCCATTATTACAGAAAAATGTCAAAATCATAAGCCCGTCCTAGACCCACCCAACTGCCCCCCTCCCCTAACGTGTTCTCTTGACATTTAGACAGAAATATGAAATGCTGGAACCTTAGCAGACCTTCTACAGAGCTCAATGTAAACCGCTTAACATAAAACGGCTACATATGTAAGAAATTTTTGTAAGGAGTTTTTCATATGAACTTTTTTTGTGTATGAAATTTTCATATGCACCTTCAGAGTGCAGCCGGGCACTTCATATCACAATGGATGCAAGCTCCCTCCATCATTCCCCTCGACCATGACAAAAGTTTCTTTTTGAAACATGCATAAGAACATAAGAAGTGCCATCTATAGGTCCATCAAGTCTGGCGATCCGAACACGTGGAGGCCCCGCCAGGTGTACCCTGGCATAATATTAGTCCCCATACTCTAAGCTTCTCGTAAGAGATGTGCATCTAGCTTAACCTTACCTATGTTACCTTAAGCCACTCATAAGGAGATGTACATCTAACTTACCCTTAAACCCTGGAATGGTGGATTCCGCAATTATCTCCTCCGGGAGAGAATTCCAGGTGTCCAACACTCGTTGCGTGAAGCAGAACTTCCTGATATCTGTCCTGAACCTGTCTCCCCTTAGCTTCAGTCCATGTCCTCTTGTCTGTGTCACGTTAGACATTGTAAATAATTTTTTATCGTGCTCTATTTCGTCGATTCCTTTCAGTATCTTGAAAATCTCGATCATATCCCCTTGCAGTCTCCTCTTCTCAAGGGAGAACAATCCCAGTCTCTTAAGTCGTTCCTCGTATTCCAAGTTCTCCATGCCCTTTATTAGCTTCGTTGCTCGTCTCTGCACCCTCTCAAGTACTTTTAAATCCTTTTTTAGATATGGAGACCAGTGCTGGACGCAGTATTCCAAGTGTGGTCTGACCATCGCTCTATATAGTGGTAGTATTACTTTCTCCGATCTACTCGTGATTCCCTTCTTTATCATGCCTAGCATTCTATTTGCCTTATTCGCTGCTGCCACGCATTGCGCTGACGGCTTCAGGGTCCTATCGATTAATACGCCTAGGTCCCTTTCCTTTTCGGTTTTTCCTAGAGTTGCACCCGACATACTGTACTTGTGTTCCTTATTTTTTCTGCCTAAGTGCATGACTGCATTTTTCCACATTAAAATTCATCTGGGGGAGGTGATGTAAATGAAGTTTGAAAGCCCACTACAAAGCTAAGGGCTCCTTTTATGAAGCCGCGTTAGCGGCTTTATCGCATGTGACTTTTTAGCGCTCGCTAGCCGAAAAACTGCTGCCTGCTCAAGAGGAGGTAGTGGCTAGCACAGCTGGCAAATTAGCGTGCGCTATTACGCACATTAAACCGCTAACATGGCTTCGTATAAGGAGCCCTAAGTGGTGTTAACGTAACGATATGGATAAGTTTTAAGGAAAAATTTTTTAAAAAAAAGTTTAAAAATTGGACCGACGATGTTAAGCAACCAGTGATATGAAATGCTCAGCTGTGCTCTGAAGGTCCATACAAAAATTTCATACACAAAAATTTCTTTTAAAAATTCCTTACAAAATTTCTTACATATTTAGCCGTTTTATGTTAAGGGTTTACATTGAGCTCTGTAGAAAGTCTAATAAGGTTCCAGCATTTGATATATTAGTACTTTCTATTTAGAGGTGTAGAAATTTAGTACTAGTTCACTGGCTCCAGGGCCGGATTTAGATGAAAAGAGGCCCTAGGCTATTCCACTTATGAGGCCCTTTCACCTCCCATTTTTAAGTTTGTAAATTACATGAGAGATAATAAAATACATCATTACTGTGATATATATCAATATGTTAAATGAAACATGTTGTTATTGGTACTAACCTTTATAAAAAATGTGACACGGATAACAAATAAAAAAAAGTCGAGAACACTTATTTGGACATTTATTCTCAGCACCATATATAGTACTTGTAATAATAACTATTCAAACATAACACACAACATTGCCCCTTCCTATGTCCATAGTGCCCCCAGTGCGCCTTCCTCACCTCACCTCCCATGCCTGCCTGCCTCCCATCCCCCTTCCATTGAACACCCCCCCATGCCATCCTGCCTGCCTGCCTTCCATTAAACCCCCCCACCCCCCCTCCGATGCCAGCTTGCCTGCCTCCCATCCCCCTTCCACTGAAACACTCCACTCCACCCCACCCCCCCGATGCCAGTCTGGGCCGCCCTGTCCTGACGGATCCACGTTTTGCCTCTCTCCCCGCGGGGCTGGGCTTTGCCCAGCTGTTTCCGGACTGATGTCTTTCCCTCCCCGATCCTCCTCCCAGGGCGAGAAAAAGAAAGGGAGAAGCTGAGTCGGCGCCCCGTTGCGGCCGGAGCCGGTTCCGATCCCGAAGCGTAGAATTTCTCCTTATTTTCGGTTCAGTGTTTTAGTGTTCACTGTTTTTAGAATAGTGTAATTTTAATTTAGCTAACAATTTGAATGTAGGCCCCTCTTGATCTTGAGGCCCTAGGCTGAAGCCTAGTTAGCCTATAGGAAAATCCGGCCCTGACTGGCTCATAATATCAGCTCATGAGATTTAGATGCATTATCTACAAAATGGGTTTCACAAATAGTGATGTGGATGTTTTGGAGAAAAAAAAAAATCCATCTGCCACTTTATGTTGCTTTTTGGATGTTTTTCTGTTTTGAAAATGAGCCCCTTGATCTACTTACTAAGATTTTTCCTTCTGTGGTCAGAGAATGGGAGAAAAGTCTGAAGATCTAGGGCACAGTTTGCTTCCAAAATCTGAAACTGGACATGATCTTGCCCTTTCTTTCCGTGTTCAGCTCTGTGAAGGAACGACTCGGATGAGGAGGTGGTAAAAGTTGAGACATGCTTTGTGTTTGAAAAGAGAAATGGATGTTTCCTTCATCCGTTTGACCTTTTGCCTTTACACTGTTGCTCACCCCCAGTAATGCTCCTTTTCAGTTACTCCGCTGTTCACGGCTAATACTGAAGCTGCTTTTTATGTCGTGGCTCACTCAGAGCTTGGTAGGAGCTTTGTTTAAATATAAGTATGTGCGCATGCGAGAGAGAATTCATGCAGATGGGGGACAGACTGATTAGTACCGATCTTGGTTTGCAAATGTTCGATGGTTCCGTTGAGAGAGGAGATTTGGGTCTGGGCTGATTTTATACCAGGTTGCCTATGAGAAATGTCAAAAAATGCGTTTACTTTATCACTTGCGTCACTTACTGTATACGTGCACGTGTGCCACAAGGGGCCCTTGCTTTGGATAATACTCTAGTAACAGAGAAGAGCGACAAGAATGATAAAAGGTATGGAAAACCTTTCATACGCAGACAGGCTAGAAAGGCTGGGGCTCTTCACCCTGGAGAAGCGGAGACTCAGAGGAAACATGATAGAGACTTACAAGATCATGAAGGGCATAGAGAAGGTGGAAAGGGAAAGATTCTTCAGCCTATTGGGAACTACAAGAACAAGGGGGCACTCGGAGAAATTGAAAGGGGACAGGTTTAGAACCAATGGTAGGAAATTTTTCTTCACTCAGAGGGTGGTGGACACCTGGAATGCGCTTCCGAAGGATGTGATAGGACAGGGGGGACATGATAGGGGGACTGAGAGGGGACATGATAGAGACTTATAAAATAATGAAAGGCATAGAGAAGGTGGAGAGGGACAGATTTTTTAGACTAGCAGGGACAACTAAAACAAGAGGTCATTCAGAAAAACTGAGAGGAGACAGATTCATAACGAATGCAAGGAAGTTCTTCTTCACTCAGAGGGTGGTGGACACCTGGAACGCGCTTCCCGGAGAGGTGATAAGACAGAGTACAATTCTGGGGTTCAAAAAGGGACTGGATGACTTCCTGGAAGCGAAGGGGATTACAGGGTACAGATAGAGTTACCTTACAGGACATTGAGCGAATAGGGTAGGGACATTTTAGGTTAGGTAGGGAACACTTTCAGGTCATGGACCTGGGGGGCCGCCGCGGGAGCGGACTGCCGGGCACGATGGACCCCTGGTCTGACCCGGCAGAGGCAATGCTTATGTTCTTATGACAGAGTACATTAAGGGGATTCAAAGAGGGATTGGACAAGTTCCTGAAAGATACGGGGATTGAGGGATATAGATAGAGGTAGAGATAGAGATAGGATTATGGAAGGGTATAGGCAGAAGAATAATGGGGATTAAAGGGTTTTAGACAAAGGATCACTTACAGGTCATGGACCTGATGGGTCGCCGCGGGAGCGGAATGCTGGGCGCGATGGACCCCTGGTCTGACCCAGCGGAGGCAACTTCTTATGTTCTTAACATATGATGTATTATTCAGTCCACAGAAGAAGGCAGTTTGTAAGCCACTCACAGCCACCAGTCCTGGGCATTCATTGTCATAAGTACATAAGAATAGCCATACTGGGTCCATTAAGCCCAATATTCTGTTTCCAACAGTGGCCGATCCAGGTTACAGTACCTGGCAGAAACCTAAAGGTAGCAACCTTCCATACTACTGATCCCATGTCTGTCTCACTAGCAGACTATGGACATTTCCTCCAGGAACGTATCCAAATCTTTTTTTAAACCCAGACATGCTAACTGCTGTTACCACATCCTCTGGCAACGCATTCCAGAGCTTAACTATTTGATTTTCTATGCCATTCTCTCAGGGGAGCTCAGAATGGTTTACATGAGTTTATTCAGGTACTCAAGCATTTTTACCTGTGTCCCGGTGGGCTCACAATCTATCTAATGTACCTGGGGCAAAGGGGGGGGGATTAAGTGACTTGCCCAGGGTCACAAGGAGTTTGAACCCACAACCTCAGGGTGCTGAGGCTGTAGCTTTAACCACTATCCCACACTCTCCTGCCATTTCCTCCTATTCTGAAACTTCATTGAGAGTCCCCTTGTCTTTGTAAATCTTGATGCAGTAAAAATTTGATCCATTCTACACCACTCAGGATTTTGTAGACTTCAATCGCATCTCCCCTCAACCGTCTGTTTTCCAAACTGAAGAGCCCTAACCATTTTAGTCTTTCCTTATATGAGAGGAGTTCCATCCCCTTTATCATCTTGGTCGCTCTTCTTTGAACCTTTTCTAGTGCTTCTATATCTTTCTCGCAATAAGGAGACCAGAATTGAACAGAATACTCCAGGTGAGGGCGCACCATGGAGCAATACAGAGGCATTATAACAGTGGTCTCAAACTCGTGGCCCAGGGGCCACATGCATCCTGCCAGGTACTATTTTGAGGCCCTCGGTATGTTTATCATAATCACAAAAGTAAAACAAACCAGTTTCTTGATCATATGTCTCTTTAGCTATAAATGACCCTATTATTATTAAGACTTAGCCAAAAGGGAAAATGTATAAACTATAAAGAGTTTTACCTCATGCAAAATTGTCATTTCTTTAATAAGCCATTAACTATTTTTTTCTGTGGCCCTCCAAAATGTGGCCCTGCAAAAGGTTTGAGTTTGGGACCACTGCATTATAACATTTTTAGTCTTGTTAACCATCCCTTTTTAAAATAATTCCTAACATCTTGTTTGTGTTTTTGGCCACCGCTGCATTGATCTATGCACATAGAAACATAGAACATGATGGCAGAAAAGGGCCACGGCCCATCTAGTCTGCCCACACTAATGGCCCACCCCCTAACTACCTCCATGAAGAGATCCCACATGCCAATCCCATCTTTTCTTAAAATCTGGCATGCTGCTTGCCTCCATTACCTGTTGTGGAAGATTATTCCAGCGATCAACCACCCTTTCGATGAAGAAATATTTTCTGGTGTCGCCATGCAATCTGATATCCATGTCAATAGTCCAATACTCTTCTTTGTTCACCATGCATCCCCTCAGCTCTGGCATATATATATATATATTTTTTCCATATCATTGAAACGAAAAGTGTCAAGAAAAATGTGGAATAACTTGTAAGTTTCATGGCTCCACATCATTCTCTTCTAGGTTGGGCTGAGAACTTTTCAGCGGCCCCTGGTACTGCATCAGTTCTTAAGGTTGCAAGGCAGATGTGCATGTTTGAACTGGCCAGTGGGTTTCATTATAGAGCAAAATATATTTATTTATTTTAAAAATTTCTATACCGTTTTATAGCAAAACGGTTTACAAAATGATTACATACATAAAATGTTAAAATAAATCAGGACAAGTAGAAACAGACGGAATTAATTCTTACAATGAAAATCAATATTCAAAGAAATGCATTAACAAATAGTTGTGTTTTTAACAATTTTCTGAATGAACTCCTATCGTTGCGTTTCCGAATTTGCCCAACAAGGGTAGTCCACAATTTGACTCCTGCACATGAAAAGGTCATGATGAAGTAGAATATTTGTTATTCCTATGCATCCTTCTATCTTAAGTTACCTTTGGGCCTGTTTTATAAAGCCATGGTAGTGAGTCCAGGTGTGGCAAATGTAGTGCAGCCCATAGGAATGGAATAGTTGCATCACATTTGCCCCGTGGGAGTGCTACTGCGGCTTTGCAAAAGGGGCCTTTTGTGTGTCAGCTTACATTTTCATAACATGGTACAGGTGATGGGAAAACTAGGTGCTCCTTTTACTAAGGTACGCTAGCATTTGTAGTGCACGCTGCATTGCCTCGGACGCTAACCCTGCGCTACGTGCCAAGAGCTAACGCCAGCTCAATGCTGGCGTTAGCGTACAGTGTGCGTGGTAATGCAGTGCGCGCTAAGCGTGTGTTAAAACCGCTATTTCAGCTTAGTAAAAGGAGTCCTAGATGGGCCTTTAGCCTTTATCTGCTGCCATGTTTCCATGTCTATTTGACGTTTCTTTGTTTTTGCTTTATTTTTAAATATTTTTTAAACATTTTCTTAAAATAATTATGGTGTACATGGTTTTTGTACCCTGCCTATAATTGTAGACAGAATGGGTAAGAAATTGTTTCAAACACTAATATATATTTTTTAATCTCACTTATTATTTTTACCACTTATTTTGTTTTATTTTATCATTCAAATTTCATTTAAATTTCCCCAGAATTCAATTGCTTCAACAGTTCTCCCTCTGCATCTATTCTTATCTCCCCTCTTTTTAACCTTTCAAATTCCTTTAGGTCATTGTAATCTTATTAGTATGTTTATTTTCTTATTTTTCTCCTCTATCTCTATTTTCTTTCTTTATTACTCTTCTAATTGTCATTTTTCCTGGTACTTTAGTTAGATTGTGAGCCTTCGGGACAGTAAGGGAATTTCTAAGTACCTATCTTACTTATAATTTTAATGCACCAATATATTCATTGTAACCCATTCTGGGCCCTTTTGGGAGGACGGGCTAAAAAAAAAAAAATTGAATAAATAAATAAATAATAAATAAAAGAACTGAACTGTGTCAAAGTAATGCGAGGCAAGGCTGAAACAAATATTTAAGGAATGACCCTGAGGAAGTGCACTTAGCTCCCGAAAGTGTTGAAAATTCCTTTCCCCTAACCGTGGCAGTACATGGCCCTTTACGGTAATGAAAAAGGAGAAAGGAGAGTTTAGGGTCAAGCATGATAAATTCTCTCTGCTACTGAGAGCGCTAATTAGGGAAAATTACCTACTGGAAACAGAAGCTTAAAACTGGGCACCATGACTTCTTACAACAAACTTAAAGACAAAAGGAAGTGGACAACAATGGACCCATGGAGATGCATTTCCTCTCCCCTTTTTTGAAACAAGGTGCTGTCCAGTTGATGAGTAGTGGAAGCTAGCAAGAGCCTTTGATGACCCATCTCCTGTTTCCTGATATTATGACCCTGCTCCGCGAACTCCGAGCAGAAAACCAGCCCGCATTCCACACGCGTTAAGCCTCAGTATCTGCAGAGATGCATCATTTTCAGGATATGGCATGAATCCTGTTTTGAATCAGGCTAACATCCTCATCGCTAAAATAATATTATTGTACTGTGGAAATTACTTGCTAAGAAATAACATGGACTGGTCGTCTAACGTGTAAACAGTTTAAACTTTGATGTTGTCCTTTGATTGCCACTGTTTCTCAATAACTGCCAAAGAGTCAGACCTGGAGGTTGCGTGGCAGTTTGCACATGGTGATTAGCATTTTTAAAACAGATCAAAATAAGGATGTAATATGTCAGAGGTAGATATGCAATGCCAGGCCTTGTCAAGGAACCGGAATTGAATATCCAGATTTATGCAGTCAGCTATCTCTTATGTGGTTAAGTGCAATATTCAGCACTTAACTACATTCTGAGTTTTATGTGATCCAATATGGCTGCTCAGCTTAGGCAGTTATGGAGTTAAGTGCCAATGTACAACACTTAAGAGCCGACTCTGCCACGGGACTGCTCACAAAATAGCTTGTTTTCAGTTTAGTGGTCTTTAGTGGTATTCCTTGACACTAATTGGTTAAGTGCTGCTGTTTCTGACTGGTTAAATTGCTTCGAATATCGACCCCCTCGTGTTAATATTTAAGCTTGTCCGCATAAAAGCTGTGGTACAAGACCATTCGTGTAGTCGGTTTCAGAGCAGGCATAGGTGCTTTCGTCAACAACTTTGGCCAGTTCATATCTTGGTTTAATAAAAAGGTGTCACGTCTGAGCCTGGATTTACACAGAGGCAATGTAGGCAGTTGCCTAGGGAGCCTCATTTTGAAAGCACCTTCTGATCCCACTACTGGCGCCAGCCCACAAAGTATGAAGCCTGCTGGTGGTGTATGCTTATAGAAAGACAGAAAGCCCGGGGCCTGGGAGCATATTCAAGCTCATGAGCACTATGACGGGCCTGCTTCTTTCATGGGTTTCCTCAGTAACAGGAAACCTATGCGGGAGGAGAGACCTGTAAGGAGGGAGGGCTGCCACAGGGTCTTCCAGTGCACATTGGCTCACAAGCACTATGCTCTTTTTATTTCCATTGCAACAATGAGCTGGCCCAAGGCTACTTGACACTCTAGGTTAATTTTAAGCATTGCTCCTCCCTCCAGGAGTGGTTCATAGACCTACCCTCAAAGTTCAGTATCTCCTTTTCCCCTTCCTACTCCTTCTCCCAGGTGACCAATATCACCCCCTTCCCCTCCCTATCCCTTCACCCAGTTGGCCAACATCTTCCTGCCAATCCCTACCCCCTCTCTCAGATGTCTGGCATCTCCCCTTTATCTCCATATGCTTTCACCCAGTTGGCCAATATCTTCCTGCCAATCCCTACCCCCTCTCCCAGGTGGCTAGTATCTCCTCTTCTCTTTCCTACCCCCTCTCTCAGATTTCTGGCATCTTCCCTTCCTCTCCCTACCCCCTCACAATTTCATCTCCCTCTTTCGCTTCCCCATGTTGACTCTAACGTAAATGCAATCACTCTCTTTCTTTCACCAGTTCCTGTAATGAAAATCAGTGTGCCAGACATAATGGGGCCCAGGGCAGATGCTAGGGAGGGGGGGCACATGAACATTGCTTGTAGGTTATCCCTCTTTCAACTTTAGGCAGATTTAGGACCCCCCAGTGACATGGGGTATTTGTCCTGTTTGCCCACCCCTAATGCCAGCCCTGAATGTGACACAGGGTCTTGAGTATAAGCCCATGTTCACGCACTGCCATATTCTGCCTCCTGCTGCCAACTTCCAGTCAGAGGGGGGAAGGATGCAGCAGTGCTCGAATGTGGGCTTACTTTTAAAGCCCCCTCCCCAACACTGAGAGCAGCTGTTGCTGCCCCACCCTAGGCAGAAACAAATCCACCTAATGATTGGTGGGATCTGATTCATGCTGTACACCAAAGAAGGGGAAGGTGGAGGAAGAGGCTATTTGGGGGGGGGGGGGGAGGTGTGTAGAAAAGGAGGAACCAGAAAGGGGCACCTTGGGAATGCCCCCCATTAGAGCTTCATTCAGGGAGTGGGAGGGTGGGGGTCCATTTAGGAATCAAGGAATGTTTGGGAATTGAGGGATATCTGGGATAGAGTCAGTGGCGTAGCAAGGGTGAAAGGTGCCCCTCCCCCGCCCTCTTCTCCGCTCCCCCCTACCTTCACACGCTCCTTTCCCGCCCCCTCCTGCTGTGCACGCACCGCTTCCCTTCCCCTGGTACCTCTGTAATGTTCCTGGCTCGAGCAGCAACCCCCAACCTGTTGTTGTGCCAGCGTTGGCACAGGTCCAGGAAGTGACATCAGAGGAAGAGCCGACGCCGGTGTGACAGCAGGTTGGGGGGGGGGGAGGCTGTTCGAGCCAGGAATGTTACAGAGGTATGGGGGAAGGGAAGCGGTGTGAGTGAAGGAGTAGCCTAATGGTTAGTACAGTAGATTGTAATCCTGGGGAATGGGGTTCAATTCCCACTACAACTCCTTGTGACCTTGGGCAAGTCCCTTAAGCCTCCATTGCTCCAGGTACAAAACAAGAGATTGTGAGCCGACTAGGGACAGAGAAAGTACCTGCATATAATGTGTACCTCTAGTAATGCTATAGAAATGATTAATAGTAGTAGTAGGGATATGTTGTGAATCGGATCATAGGATCCCTGTTGAAGATGAGATTATTTGAGTGAATTATTTAGTTATTACATTTCTTTTTCCTGGAGAAGCGGAGACTTAGAGGGGACATGATAGAGACTTACAAGATCATGAAGGGCATGGAGAAAGTGGAGAGGGACAGATTCTTCAAACCTTCGTAGACTACAAGAACGAGAGGCCATTTGGAAAAATGAAGAGGGGAACGGATTCAGAACCAGTGCTAGGAGGTTCTTCTTCACCCAAAGGGTGGTAGACACCTGGAATGCGCTTCCAGAGGGTGTGATAGGACAGAGTACGGTTTGGGGGTTCAAGAAGGGATTAGATGATTTCCTGAAGGAAAAGGGTATAGAAGGGTATAGATAGAGGAATATTATATAGGTCCTGGACCTGATGGGCCACCGCGTGAGCGGACTGCTGGGCATGATGGACCTCTGGTCTGACCCAGCAGAGGCACTGCTTATGTTCTCTTTACCCAGAATTTCTTTGGTGTTTGTAAATTGTGGGTGAGAATTCATTAGGAACCCTTTCTTAGTTTTTCCATATAGAAACATTGAAACACGATGGCAGATAAAGGCCAAATGGCCCATCCAGTCTGCCCATCCAAAGCATCCGCCAACTCCTCCTCTCCTTATGAGAGCCCATGTGCTTGTCCCATGCTTTCTTGAATTCAGACACAGTCTTTGTCTCCACCACCTCTGTCAGGAAAACTATTCCATGCATCTACTACCCTTTCTGTTAAAAAAAACCCAGTGTTTCCTTAGATTGCTCCTGAGCCTATCGCCTCTTAACTTCATTCCATGACCTCTCACTCCAGAGCTTCCCCTCAAATGAAAGACACTGAGAGGTGATTTTCTGCAACCACGTATTTATTGTCTAAAGGTGGTGATGGAAGTGTGGAGGCTTTATTGAGGGTTTCCATATGCTGGAGGCCTGGGTCAGAGGTACCTGCCTTTGGAGGGCCCTGGGATCAGACACCTACATGGAAGCAGTAGGCGTCAATGAAATTAGGCGCCTACCAGTTAATTAATGTTTTTACTCATTTTAAATTGGTCTTTATTGGCACTTTCAATTAGCAGCGCTAATCCAGGCGCCTAACTGCAGGCGTCTTTTATAGAATCAGGGCCAACGTGTCCAAAAATCTTACCTAGCACTGCTGCCTTTTAACTAAATGCAATGCCAAGAAAAAAAGGGAAACCCATCCGCATCTCATTGATGACACTATGACATCGCCTACGTGTGTCGGATAATCTGGAAGGTCAGATGCAGCATATTAATATTTATATAGGTGCAGGAAGTGGTTGTGTTCTGTAGATAAGTTACTCCTCCCCTTTCACAAAAGTGTAGCGTGATATTTAGCGCTGGCCGCAGCGGTAACGGTTCCGATGCTTGTAGAATTCCTATGAGCGTAGGAACTGATACCGTGGCAGCCAGCCGCGCTACACTTTTGTAAAAAGAGGTGGGGGTGGGGGAAGACTGTTTTTATCTCTCCTGTTGAGAATGGGGTTTCTGATTGCATTTTTTTACTTTTTTATTATGATACTTTTATTTTTTTATTTAAATAAAATACATATTTTTCTCTTAAATTATGGGACCCTCTTCCATATTTGGGTTCTTGATGTGCTTGTATATTATATACAAATGGGTTTGAAATCTTCTATCACGGGGTACTTTTTGTTTGCTATTTTGGGTTGAGATGGGGGGAGGTGGAGAGGTGGGGGAGTTTATTATTTAAGGGGGTCTTTTACTAAGGTGCGCTAGCCGATTTAGCATGCGCTAATGTTAGCCCGCGCTAAATTGGCTAGCGCGCCTTAGTAAAAGACCCCCTACATGAAAAACATGAAAACGTAAGGTTTTTTGGGGGTTTATATTTTGCTTTAGCAGAGTGTGTTATTGCCTTGCCTTTTAGGCTTTGTTCTTCTAGTTCTGTTTATAGGGCTCCTTTTAATAAGCTGCAGTAGCGGTTTTAGCGCGCGCTTAGCGCGCACAGAATTGCCGTGCACGCTGGACGCTAACGCCAGCATTGAGCTGGCATTAGTTCTAGCCGCGTAGCGTGGGTTTAGTGCGTGCTAAAATTCTGCGTGCGCTAAAAACGTTATCGTAGTTTAGTAAAAGGAGCCCATAGTCTTACAGTTGGTTACTTTTTGCAGAACTTTTGCTTTCTCTGTATTGCTCTGCTCCTATCAATAAAATACAACAACCTTGTTGAATTTTTTAAAAAAACCCCAACAGATCACTTTGGGTTGTCCTTTTGGGGAGGAAGCTGGAACAAAAGTCTAAAAAGTTATGTGTTTGCATGTAAAAAATACAACATTGTCCCAGCCTTAGCATGGAAAGCTGTCTTGCACTTATGAAAAATCTTCCAACCCAGGCTCGCTTTTGATAGCATTTAAAAATAATATGGTCGCTTGTATATTGGCTTAAATTAAAACAAAGAATGATTAACAGGAGCAAGGCTGCGCATTAATCAGATTTAATTATGTTTGCAATACATCATGCTGTGATATGGGGGAGCTTTATGCTTTTCAGTCTCTTTCAAGCATATGGTCCTCATAGCTTGTACCCTGCTGAAACTTGTTTTCATTCAGAGCCCCCGGTAGCATATGATAAAAAAAAAAAAAAAAAAGCCCCTCTAGTCAAATTGAAAGCAAAGGCCAGTGAAAGGCCCCTTAGGACTTTCAATCTGCTGCCAGCCAGCAAGCCCAGAATTAGAATTGGTGTCCGGGTTTCACTCATCAGAAAGATTTTTACATTTGGCCTGGGACCCTGGCGGACCAGGCTGTGCATGTAAAAGTCGGAAGAGATATGGCTTTTGCAGTGTCTTTAGAGATTCTTGTGTCGATAAGGTCAGCACAAAGTTAATAGATTTTTATCTTCTCATCACAGAAACTTAATATAGTGAGACTGGCTCTGAAAGGGAGGGAGCAGGACGGGGTTGGGGTGCGTGTGTGGGTGAAAAAGATTCCGGCATGGCTTTTTGACATGTTTCCAAAATTAAGGATTATTTTCTTATGTTTGCAACATGGTTTATGGAAATGAAGACTACACATAATCTTATATAAAAATCAGTTCAGGCAGTAAATTATATTTTCTTATAGCCAATCTCACACTTTTCTTTCCTATTCAACAAAGCGATGCTAAGATTATTGACCCAGGGAAATACTTTTAAAACC
This sequence comes from Geotrypetes seraphini, assembly GCF_902459505.1. Lineage (NCBI taxonomy): Eukaryota > Metazoa > Chordata > Amphibia > Gymnophiona > Dermophiidae > Geotrypetes > Geotrypetes seraphini. The sequence continues at coordinate 169,788,772 of NC_047092.1, read as the reverse complement.
AATAGGAGGACATTTTTTTCACTCGGAGAATAGTTAAGCTCTGGAATGCATTGCTGGAGATTGTGGTAAGAGCGGATAGCGTAGCTGGTTTTCAGAAAGGTTAGGACAATTTCCTGGAAGAAAAGTCCATTGTTATTGAGAAAGTCATGGGGGAAGCCACTGCTTGCACTGGAATGTTGCTACTCTTTGGGTTTTGTTCCAGGTACCAGTGACCTGGATTGGCCACCGTGAGAACGGGCTACTGGGCTTGATGGACCATTGGTCTGACCCAGTAAGGCTATTCTTATGTTCTTATAACACTGTACAAGTGCTCAGATAAATATAAAAATAGGTGTTATGTTCATTCTAATGGAAATGTAAAACACAGGGCAATATTCAAAGCGAATTTCACCCGTGAATTTTGGAAAAACCGTGAATGCGGTTTAGTAGCGGATCAAAGGCAGGAGAGGGCAGCTGGGGCACCGGTGGGTGCTAAAAATCGGGTGCGGGATCATGCTTAATATTTTCCGACCGCCTCTTCCTGGTACTAAAGTCAGGCTACACCAATCAGGAGCTGCTTTGACACGCTATCTGGGGTATCCTGACTTTAGTACCAGGAAGAGGCAGTCAGAAAATACCGTGAAAGACTGAGTCCGTGATTCGCCGAATGTGAATTTGCAGGGGAGCACTGCACTTGGTATGGGAAAGCCTAGTGCAAGAAGAGCAGCACTTAAGTAGCCTGGTGGTTGGGCTAGTGAACCACAGAGGAGGACCCAGGTCTATAAGTCACTCTAACCACTACATTTATGGTGGAAAGTGTGAGACTACCAGAACCCTACTCTTCTGCCATATAGGTGCCATTTGAAGTCATAAGCTCTATTGGGGTGGTAGACTGGTGGGTATTTTAGGTTTTGGGGGAATCACCATAAATTATAAAAGGGTGAGATGTCCATCTGGCACCCTGTATGTGAAGCTCAGAGCAGTGCCCTCTAAGGCAGTGGTCTCAAACTCCAACCCTTTGCAGGGCCACATTTTGGATTTGTAGGTACTTGGAGGGCCTCAGAAAAAATAGTTACAGTAATGTCTTATTAAAGAAATGACAATTTTGCATGAGATAAAACTCTTTATAGTTTATAAATCTTTCCTTTTGGCTAAATCTTAATAATAATATTGTCATTTATAGCTAAAGAGACATGTGATCAAGAAACGGTTTTATTTTCCTTTTGTGATTATGATAAACATACCGAGGGCCTCAAAATAGTGCCTGGCAGGCTGCAGGTTTGAGACCACTGTTCTAGGCTAAGGCTCTTTACACCTGCATTGTGATGTCATAGAACTTTATGATTATAGAAACATTGTAACATGATGGCAGATAAAGGCCAAATGGCTCAACCAGAGCATCCACTATCTCCTCCTCTCCCTATTGGCTAAGGCTCTTAACATTTGGATCTCCTCTTCCTATAGGCCAGTAGTCTCAAACTCCAACACTTTGCAGGGCCACCTTTTGGATTTGTAGGTACTTGTGGGCCTCAGAAAAAATAGTTAATGTCTTATTAATGAAATGGCAATTCTGCATGAGGTAAAACTCTTCATAGTGTATAGATCTTCCCTTTTGGCCAAGTCTTAATAATAATATTGTCATTTATAGCTAAAGAGACATGTGATCAAGAAACTGTTTTATTTTACTTTTGTGATTATGATAAACATACCGAGGGCCTCAAAATAGTATCTGACGGGCTGCGAGTTTGAGACCACTGCTCTAAGGTGTTTATGTGGCCAGTCCATTACAATACTGGCTCCTCCAATGTCAAATTGGTCTGGGTTTGGAAGTTTTGGACTTGGATGTTTTGTGGTCGAAAATGGGGCATAAAGTTAGGCATCCTAAGATTGGACATCCTGTTGGTCAAGATGTCCAAGTAGGTGATTAAAAAAAAAAAAAATTTGTTTGGACGACTAGCGATACACCTCTGAATTTGGACATCTTGTGAGAAACGTCTAAATCGGACTTAGACGTCCGTTTTGAAAATGGTCTTCTCTCTGTTTAGTTTAAGCCTACCAAATAGTAGGTCTAAACTATCCCCCTCTTTTACAAAGGTGCGCTATGCTTTTTAGCGCGTGCTAAATATTATCACGCGCTACACGCTAACACGTGCGTGTTATTGTGTGGATGTGTTAGCGGTTAGCGCACACGTTGATTCAGCGTGCGCTAAATCCATGCTAAAATGCTTAGCGCGCCTTTGTAAAAGAGAGCCTGAAAGGGTAATGCCAGCACGATGACTGCACGAAGAGGGGCTTTTACTAAATTTATGGTAAGTTGGTTTTTTTTTTCACTTGAGCCCAGATTCTATACATGGCACCCACCAGTAGGCACCTAGATCGGGATGCCTACTGATGTAGGTGCCTAATTTAATTTTTTTGATTGATTCAATCGGCGCTGTTAATTGAACAGAGCCATTAGAACCAATTAAAACACATTAATTATGTTCGTGGTCGGTGATCCAGGCTTTGGGTGTTGAAGGCTTGTATTTTGGGGAAAAAAATATATCTTACAAAATTGGAGAAAGGACGTGGCCCCTTAATTCTGGCATTGGCGGAATCATCTGCATGAATTATTGATAATAGAGTTTCGAGACTTGAAACTAACTTTAAACATTCTAAGTATTTTCGTTCTATATGGGGACCTTACCTCCGCTCATTGCCTATACGAACACGTAGTTATTACCTTAATACACTTGGAACTTTTCCTCTTGTTTAATGTGGCAATCCTTTAGTTCCCTCTTCCTTATTTTCTTCAGTACATGGTTAACCTACATAAAATTTGGCCTGCTGGGACAGAGGCCTTGGGGGGGGAGGGGGGATAGGGTAGGGGACAGGTGGTGATGAACACTGTTTTGCTGTACTGACCAATCCGCGCTCACTACACTTTTCCCCCCTACAAACCCGAAGCAATCTTCAGGCAATTCCTACCCCTCTCACTTTCCCTCCCCCTTTCAACCCCCCTTACAGTCCCTCCTCTACATCCCTTTTCTTCTGTAACATTTCCCTCATACATTTGTAATTCGCTGAATGTCCAGCCTTCTTTCGATGTGAACCGCTTAGACGTTGTCTGACTATGGCGATATAGAAAAATAAAGTTATTGTTATTATTATTGTATTTCTTGTTCTTCTTGTTGGGGCTGTATATATTTATTTCTTTGTTTCTACAGTAATAGTGTATGGGTTGGGGGGGGGGGGTTACGATATTCTTCCTCGGGACCTATAAGAGTACAGGGTCCTGAGATGGTTGACTGCAATTTACCTATTTTCTGTTGGGATTGTTATTGCTCATTTATTTGAAAAAACTGATGGCGCTTTCTTTATTGGTCAATTTTGACTGGTTATTGTTTTGTTTTGTTTTCTCTGCTTGGAGCTTGTATATTATTGCCTGATTGTTACCATCAATAAAAATTGTTTTCTCTAAAACACATTAATTTTTGTTAGGTGCTTACATCAGTAGGCCTTGTAGGTGTCTACTCTGAGGTACCTGCTGGCACCTACTTGAAAAGTAGGCATGGTTATGGGTGGAGTTTGGGCATGGATAGAGTTAAGTGCCAATCGGCATCTATCTTAGGTGCTGGTATTTTAAATGCCTACCAGCGTCTAACTTGACTTAGGTGCTGCTAGGTGAGATTCTACAAATGGCGCCTAACTTTGAAAGACACACGGTAGGTGCCATTTTCAACAGCAAATACTGAGTTAGGCATCGTTTAAAGAATCAGGCCCTTAGTGCATTCCATGAGCAGCAATCGGTGCACGTTATGTGCAAAGGCTGAATATTGTTAGCAGTGGCGTACCAGAGGCGGGAGGGGGGGGGGGAGACCGCCCCGGACGCATGCACTAGGGGGGTGCACAGCCGGCTGGGTCCAGAACCTCCTGGGACCTGCACTTCAGCGTAGCTGCCGGTCCACCCCCCCGTGGCCAAGAAAAAGGCTAAGAATCTGGCAGGAGCGGCAAAAGAGTTCTTCAAGGAACACCCTCCCGATCTGGCACTATCCTGCCCCCTTCGTGACGCCACCGGGCAGTGTTCTCAGCCATTGGTTGACCTTGTCTGGGCGCTGCGTTTTTGGATGCTCTTTGATTCTGTGGAGTATCAAGGGTTTGTTTGGTTTGTGAAATCTGTTTGTTTGTGAAATCAGTTAGCTTAGTAGGGTTGTTTGTTTAGCTTGTTTGTTTGTGAAATCAGTTAGCTTAGCAGGGTTTAAAAAAGGTTTGGCTAATTTCCTAAAAGAGAAGTCCAAAGGCCATTTTTGAGATGGCTTGAGGAAATCCACTGCTTATTCCTAGGATAAGCAGCATAAAATCTGTTTTACTCCTTGGGATATAGCTAAGTATTTGTGACCTGGGTTGCCCACTGTTGGAAACAGGATACTGGGCTTGAGGGACCTTCGGTCTGTCCCCGTATGGCAATTCATATGTTCTTATAATCTAATGTTTTCCTTTCATGCTGAGATATAGCATGGAACAAGTGCACAGAGTTATACCTTAACAGAATAAGTGATACCCCGTGTTATTTTTTTCCCCTCTCATATGCTTACAAGGGACAGAGGCCCACATGCTGAGAGCTGGCAGATTCACCAAAGTGGAACTGGTGAGGGGGGGGGTTCATAGACAACCCCGCGAAAGACAAAGGCGCGCGCCGACAACTGAGTGCAAGACGGAGGCGCGCGCCGAAGAAAATTACAGTTTTTAGGGGATCCGACGGGGGTTTTTGTTGGGGAGCCCCCCCAGTTTACTTAATAGAGATAGCGCCGGCGTTATGGGGGGGGGGTTTGGGGGGTTGTGACCGTCCACATTTTACTGTAAACTGAACTTTTTCCCTAAAAACAGGGAAAAAGTGAAGTTTTCAGTAAAATGTGGGGGGGGGGTTTACAACCCCCCAAACCCCTCACAACGCCCCCACAACGCGGCGCGATCTCTATTAAGTAAAGTGGGGGGGTTCCCCCCCACGCCCCCCCGTCGGAGCCCTAAAAACAGTAATTTTGTACGGCGCGCACCTCCGCGCTGCGCTCGATTGTCTGGGCGCGCCTTTGTCCCGTCGCGCTTTTGACCTGACACCGAGGGGGGAGGTGATAGTGTTGACAGGTGTGAAGAACGCTCCAGCGTAGAGAAACCTTTTGCTGCTGAAAATGGGCTGCCGCCAAAAAGCTTAACTGTAAGAATGTGCCCTAGTTTACCTAAACACGTACACTGCAAACGATGACTGGAAGACTGAGGATGTCATGAAACGGCTTGCTGTAAGTGACCAGTGGGAAAGAATGGTCAGAGCTGACATCCTTTTCAAGCAGCGATGATTTCTGTGCCGTGCTGGAGACCTGGTCCTAAAATATGATGACTCTGTCATAAACAGAATCCATGAAAAGACATCGTTGGGTCACAGTGACTGGTAGGCCTCAACGATCAAACGTGTCACACCTGTCTTGGCCACTGGTGCAGGTGTTCTAGGTCAGCTCTCGCTGTGGTTATCAATCGCTGACAGTTGACAGTTTAATTTTACAGCACAAGCACCTCATTACTTGTGTAGGCACTTGAAGAACATGTGGGCAATGGATTGGATCAGTGATCAATGACAAAGGTTGCTCGGGGTACAAGTGGTAGCCGTAAAAGTGAAGGTCTCCGTGCATGAGCTGGCAGTGGTAGGGATACATGACAAGGGAGTTTAACTGACAAACAGTCTGTCAGCTGTAAAAGAATGGAGATTTGCTAGGGAGAAAGGCAGGACATAATGAAACACAAGTTCTGATAACAGCCACCAGCACAACAAAAGGCCAGCACCGAAGAAGTTCAGGACTCATCGTAGATAGCAAATTTGCATCCTGTTATACTATATTTATTTTATGACATGGGGCTATAAGAAAGTTTTGTTTATTTTTACAGAAAATATAGAGGTGTACCAAAACAGGAAGAGATTGCAAATTATAATACCGTATGGCTACCATTATAGATAATGGATGGTATCGATGTTGGATAGTGGGGAAGGCTTAGTGCGCCTATTTATCTTGCCAATAAAACAATTTATGACCAACTCTATTGAAGCAGAAAAAAAAAATAAATCATATCCATTGTTTCAAAATCAAGCAATGTTCAAGTCTCTATCCCTGGCTGTAAGCAGATTTTCTTCCAAAACAGAGTATCTGACAATTTATTTTATTAATTAAATCCTGTTGGTCGTCTGTCTGGGTATAACAGGTCCTCGAGGGCCACAAACTAGTTGGGTTTTCAAGATTTCCACAATGAATATGCATGAGGTTGATTTGCATGTACTGATTCCATTGTATGCAAATAGATCTTGCGCATATTCATTGTGGAAATCTTGAAAACTCGACTGGGCTGCGGCCCTCGAAGGCTTTGGTTGCCCACCCCTAAGGTTGAAGACACTGCACAAGGTTTAGGGATATCATTGATATCTACTGTGAAGGGGAAAAAGAGACCTCAAATACCTCCCCCCATATCCAAAGCTCATGGCTTGATTCAAGGGCACATCAGAGGCAGAAGATGTTATAGGTTTTAAAAAAACAACCCTTTTTTTGTGCAAATAGTGCAAAAAGCAAAAAACCTTTTGAATCAAATTAGCAAGTGCACTACGGTGTTATTCTAACAAGCCCTAAATTCTAATGGGCTTTAAGTAAATATCCAAAAAAACAACGGATATGTTAATAAGGATGACAAATCCTTATCCCAAGTCCCAGTTGTTATACTTAAACCAGCCAAAATTCAGTGTTCGCAAGTTGGAAGATAAACCAGCTGCAAAGAACATAAAGGCACTTATCTGTAATCCCAACGGTGGCCTTAACCGTTTCCCCCGTCGGCTTTGTCAGGGGATTTACTGAGTAATACTCGATCTTAAGGCATGTTGGTATTGGAAAAAGCTTCCCGGCTTAAAGAAGGAGGAATTCTTGCATGTTACATCGGGTATATTTCTTATCCACTCAACTGGCATCCTGCAGAGGCAGAGTACTCGCTCTGATAATTTCCTGCAGTATAAGTTAACTCGAAAAGTTTTTTTGCATTTTGCACTATTTGCACAAAAAAGCGGTTTTTTTTAAAGACCTACGATAATATTTTCTGCCCCCGATGTGCCCTTGAATCAAGCCATGAGCTTTGGGCACGGGTATTTGAGGTCTTTTTCTCCCCCTTCACAGCTGCACCGGGTGCCTCCACCTCTCGCTACGCCACTGCCTGGAGCTATCCGGAGATAATCAGTAGCATTTAATTGGCCATCTTCTCGCTGGCTAGGTTAGAGGTGGGCTGGGGGCAGGGCATAGGCAGAAGGCAACCTTACCTAATTAGCAGTAATTTTCAGCCCACTAACTAAGTAACTGCATAAAGCTGGACAGCAAAAAGACTGTCCTAACTTTATTCAGTGAAGTTAACCGGGCGCTGATCTGAATATCCAGATAACCTCTGAGACCTGGATATTCAGTGCTAGGAAACATATGAAAGGCCAGAGATGCACAAAAATATGAGAAAGGGTTTATTAAAAAGTCCAAAAATAGCTAAGCAGCTGTTCTCTATTGTAAGTGATATGCAATGGAACATTGGGAGCTAATATGATCCATGTTTCGGCAATACTAGCCTTCCTCAGGCGCCCATAGATCCTGAAGACACATATAAAGCTCCCCATTGGCAGCTGCAGCCCTTCCGGAAGCTGTCGTAGGGGAAAACACCCTCCAGGGATTCAAGACAAAGTTAGACAAGTTCCTGCTAGACCAGAACGTACACAGGCAAGGCTAGACTCAGTTAGGGCTCTGGTGACTGGTCCTTTAGCGACAATTCTTATGTTCTAAGAATGGAAGTTGTTTCTCTTGCTTTCTTCCATAGATTTCAGTTGTGCTTAAATTTTTTTTTTTAAATTCATCTGGCTTTCAATGTTTCTGATGAGCTGTTGATGGTCTGTCGCTGACTAATGGACACTTAGATGAACTGACAGAATGAAGGAGTCACTGCTAAGTGCTCCAAAATAAATCATTGCAGTTTTATGAACTGTCGATAAATGTTTGTCTCTTTTTCACCTATGTGAGTTGATTATGTGTCTTTTTAAAAAGGAGTCCATCATGACTTTCTAGGTCTTCTCATTCTTTCATCACTAAGGTGATGGTAACCTCAATCACCAAAGGACTCGTATTTCTTTTATTATTCATTTTCAGTAGACTATTTAATTACAAGGGCACAATTATTCTTTCACAAACTGAGGAGGTGCTGAAAAGTTCTCATCCCAACCAACTTCCTAAATTCTGAGTGTTATTTTATTTTGCAAAGTGCCAATTTGCAGAATTGTAATGCTATGTTTTTTGGCATGGTTTCAGATCATTGATTGAACCACGTCAATGAAAAGTTTCAAGTGTGGAACTCTGAGCCATCATGAAGCTCCTAATCCTGCAAAAGAAAATGCCAAAGGAAATCCAATGAATCCATGATGCCAATATGGAGTGACAAATGCCCATCATACGCCACAGTGAAGAAGTGGTGGGCATTGACTAGGGGACACTTGATGAAGTGACAGGCACAGTTTTAAAACCAATAGGAGGAAATATTTTTTTCACTCGGAGACTAGTGAAGCTCAGGAACGCATTGCTGGAGGTTGTGGTATGAGCGGATAGCGGAGCTGATTTTAAGAAACATTTGGGCAAAATGCATTTCGACAGGAGAATTTTCGTCGCCTGTGTTTCTAGAACCTTTGTTCAATTGCTGTTATCTATATGGTTCTTGCATATAAATGTACTGAACATCTTGGACCCCTGAGGAAGAACTGTTTTTCAAAACACGGACTGTGTCAGGTCTGTACTATTTAACATCAAGGACTAAATTTGGAGACAAAAATTTTTATTGATTTTTTATTTTATTGATTTGAATATAATTCCTGGGCCTTATACATTTCCTGCAGTTCTTTTTTTGGTTTTGTTGTTGCAATTTTACTGCAGTTCTATTGGTTTCTTTTTTGTTTTCTCTCTCCCCATGCTCCATCTCTCCCTGCCCTCCACCCTATGTCCAACATTTCTCCTTCTCTCTTCTCCATACATGTCTCCCTCCCCTCCACCATATGCAGGATTTCTCTCTTTCACCCCTTTCTACTTCTTTGCTGCATGTCCCTTTCTCTTCTCCAGCCCATATCCAACAGTTCTTCCTCTCTCCTCTCTCCCCTCATGTACAGCAGGTTTCCATCCCTCCCTCCAATCCCCCTGTATAGCAGGTTTCCATCCCTCCCTCCCATCGCCCTGTGCAGCACCTCTAATCCCACACCCCGTGAGATTTGACATTCCTTCAAGCCTCCAACAGCAGCAGTGGTGGTGGTGGCCGACCTTTAGAAGCAGCACCAAATGGGCAATTTGTGGCTTACTCCACCAGGGCTTCTTTCTGTCGCGTCATCAGTGACGCAGCAGAAAGAAGGCCCCAGCAGGCCGGGCCACAAGAAGCCTGTTCAGAGCACTGCCTCCTGCTTTAGAAGGCTGGCCTGGAGGTATGTGACTTCTGTCTTTGTCAGCAGTTACTGATTGGTTTTTTAGGTTCGCTAAAACCCAATGTGGAATAGCCAAGCAATGTTAGTGCATCAATCGCTTGGATATTTTGCATGGGGTTTTAGCTAATTTGCATGGCCGAATCGGAAAATGGGCAACTGAGGGGAAAACATGCGGTGGGCTGTTTTGTGCATCGGGTCGGTAACAGCGATCATCGCTAAAGCTGTGAAAACAGTTTTAGCGACGATCGCTGACTTTAGTGCACCTAGCTCTAAGACCTTTGTGTGCAAGTAATTGGTTCTGCACCGGATAAGCCACGCTAACTCAGTGAATGCAACAACCCATATCTTCTCTGAACTCCAATTCTCATCTGTCAGAATCTTCAGCACTTCCATAATGCTCCTCCCGTCTCCTAAGGGAATCAAATACAAACACATATTCACCTATGTCGCGACAAAAGAACTGGAACAGCCTCCCCATGGACATGAGATCGGAAACCAACTACCTGACCTTTAGAAGAAAACTAAAAACGTTCCTTTACAGCGTCTGAAAACATTCCTTTATAGCAACCTCCTCCCGACAGGCTGACCCTCTCAGACTCCCAAGGGCTCCGGGTCCTGACTTTTTCAAGCCCACATCTTAGCTCCTGCAAGTACATCACTTCAAGTTTCCAGTTTATTAAAATTTGGTTGATTGCTTTACATTAAATTAACATAAGAACATAAGAACTGCCGCTGCTGGGTCAGACCAGTGGTCCATCATGCCCAGTAGTCCGCTCACACGGTGGCTCTTTAGTCAAAGACCAGCGCCCTAACTGAGACTAGCCCTACCTGCGTACGTTCTGGTTCAGCAGGAATTTGTCTAACTTTGTCTTGAATCCCCGGAGGGTGTTTTTCCCTATGACAGACTCCGGAAGAGCGTTCCAGTTTTCTACCACTCTCTGGGTGAAGAAGAACTTCCTTACGTTTGTACGGAATCTATCCCCTTTCAACTTTAGAGAGTGCCCTCTCGTTCTCCCTACCTTGGAGAGGGTGAACAACCTGTCCTTATCTACCAAGTCTATCCCCTTCAGTACCTTGAATGTTTTGATCATGTCCCCTCTCATGTCTAAGCGATTTACAAATAAAATGGGGAGAATACAAGTAATTGTATAAAACATGACGAGAGGCAAAGACTCCAATTGACGAACTGGAACGATAGGGAAAAGGGGGAACTACATAAAAAGGGCAGAACAAGAGGAGAGGGAAGAAAGCCGAAAGTAAAAAAAAAGAGGAATAATGTTCAACATTGCTGAGAGTAAGGCATTGTTGACAATTCAGAGATACGTCAGAGTTAGAATTCAAACGCATCTTTAAAAAGAAAACATTTAAGAGATCCTTTAAATTTGTCAAGACTTTTTTCCTCCCTTAAAAAAAGTGGGCAGGGAGTTCCATGTAAGGGGAGCTGTTAACCGAAAATGATGTGTTATGGCCTATATTGATTACTTGCCTTTTCTCTTCTTGTTTGTAAAATGTTAAATCGACTCTACCTCTGTAAAATTTAGTTTGTAAAATGCTATATTGTCTACTTCTGGGAGTGTCCCATGTTCACGAGCTCTTGTCTAATTGTAAATCGCCTTGAACCTTTATTGGCACAGAGCAATCCACAAATTTCTGATTAGATTAGATTAGTTTAGACTCCTCCCCTTTCTTGCAGATTGACACTTGCCTTTAGGTGGACTTGCCGAGTGCTATAAACTGTTCCTGCTCTGGGGCCAGGCCTGATTTGTAGACAACCTGGAATGTTTCTTGTTTGGAAAATGCTTTGCCTCTGGAGACTTCTCCTGATCTTTACAATATATACATATATATTTTGGGTGTCACTGGTGTGATATAAAACTTATTTGATTAGCTTGTCACATATACCTACAACTTCTCTATAACTCAAGCAACATTTTTTTTCAGGAATAATACTCCCAAGCCAAAGGGAAATATGACTAGCATAATATTGCAGGGCGGAAAATTGTTATCCATCCCCAAAAGCCTTCATTTTGTGTCAGTTCAGAAAATATAACTTGTGGCAGGATGCCTAACTGTGCAGATGTTGTTTTCACAAAGAAAAGGAGGACTGGGTCTCCAGCTGTTCTTAGGTGGTCTACAAACCACCGGTGGCCATTTTGTCTCCATAAAACTTATAGTTGAGCAACAAGATATCTTACCGTCAGCTCTGTTTTCTGAAAAGCTGCCTAATGAGATTTCAGTATATGGTAAGTGATCTTTCTCCCCAACCTCTGAATAAAGTTTTTGTTAAGGGGATTATATATTCTATAAATAATATGTTCTCTTACCCTTTCTCCTTCTCAAATTGGATAATGCTTCAGCTAATGAGGCTTACAGATAAAAAATTACTTTATAGAAGAAAGAACTGTCACCCAACTCAAAGTTATCACATTTTTCAAGGAAATAATAATTTGGGGCAATAGGTCTTACTGTGCCAACATGGTTTCTATTAGAGAGATAAAATGAATCGATAGAAGCCATAACCGCTTTTAACTCATCCTCTCTTGTTTTTTGCCCTGTGAATGTTTTCTTGCCGAAACATGGACCATGTCAGGTCCAAGAATAAAGTTTTTCCTAGATTTCGGATGGCCCTTGGTGCTTCTTTTGTGATTGTCTGGTACATTAATGTAATACAGTATCTAAACCATCAAATATCCCAGCACCAATCATATTTTCTGAACCTGCACAAAAATGATCACCATTAGAAGATAAAATTTTCTTGCCCACAAACCCTTCTTGGGTTGGCTCGAAGTTGTGGAATGATACCACTTTTCAATAACTGTACTCTAGTTCAACAAGACTTGTTGGCTACTGCTACACATAATTGGTGCATAAATGTCCAGTTCTATATTAGCAGAACCTGAGATGTCCCAAGTGTGATTTGCACGTCCTTTCTAAAACCCGCCTGCTTATGAACTCCAGAAGGTCGTTCTCTCTAGTACAAAGCAAATAGTACAGCAAGTGGTAGCAGTACATATGAAGCTGAAATCATACTCCAGACACCCTACGTTAGGAGTAAGGTTCATTACTTTGTAGTATGTCCAAAACTGATCCATTTGAAGACACATTGCACCCACTCACCTCTCCCAGCAAAACCTCAGTTCGCATCTACCTGGGCTGACCCAAGGCCAGCAGCAACAGAGGCCTCTGTGTGGAAATGGCTTTAGTCATTGAAATTTGATAAAGTGTACGTGTAGAGGTCCTAAGGTTTTATCTCGATACAACACTTTTGTGTTTCCCCATTGTAAACAAGGCCGTGCTGTTGTGAAAAAAGACGTATCTTGACAGAAGGAGCTCAGCCACTAACATCTATTCTCCAGATTCCCTCTTAGGTTCTGGAACGTAGTAAATTTAGCTCAGTTCAGGAGAGTAAGCTTGAAAAATATTGGTGCCATATACAGTAACCCTTGGTTTGTGAGCATAATTCATTCTAGAAGCATGCATGTAATCCAAAGCACTCGTATATCAAAGCAAATTTCCCCATAGGAAATATTGGAAACTCAGATGATTCGTTCTACAACCCGAAAACTTTAATACAAAATACTATACGTATTTGTATTGCAGGACGGGATAAAAATCTAAATAAATAAATAAATTTAGAAGTCACTTCACTCTTGCAGTATCAGAGAGAGAAGAACAATCAGCTCAGTTGTGATGATGTGACGCGTGTATACTGTATGTACTTGTATTGCAAGACATTGCTTGTATATCAAGCTAAAATTAAATAATTTGTCTTGCAAAACACTTGCAAACCTAGTTACTTGCAATCCAAGGTTTTACTGTATTTCTTTTTATATGACTTAGGTTTTTTTTATTTTTGGAAGTTATGGGGCTTATAACCAAAAAAACTAAGACATCCATAAAAACGCCTAATCGCCAGGATGTCTAAGTGCTTATAATCAAAACCATTTTCCTGAATGTGTAGCGGAACATTTCTCCTGCTATGCATTATGAGTTCCAGGGGGCTTGTTAGGAGGCATGTTATGGGTATGTTTAGGGCATGCTTAACTTGGACCTCCAACACATATAATTGAACCTTTACCAAGACGTCCTAGATGGAACTTAGATATTCAGAGCCTAGACCTATTTTAAAAATGTCTAAGTGCCACAAAGGTGCCCAAACTAGGGTTACCAGATTTTTGTCTGGAGAAACCTGGACACATGGCCCTGCCCCATTCTGACTCCAACCCCATCCCATTCTACCTCTAGCCCCACTCCCACAAAGCCTCATCTTTGTTTTCCAACCTCCGGGCCGCATCTGGAGGGTTTCCAAGCATGCATGGATGCTTCTGATGTCATCCACGCATGCTCAGAGGCCCTCCCAGTGGCTGGGAGGTCAGGGCTTTCCAAAACCCGGAGAAACTCTTGGGTTTTGGAAAGTCCATCTGGGCACCTAGACAGTCCTCTAAAAATAGGACATGTCTGTGTTTTTCCGGACATCTGGTAACCCTAACCCAAACTAACAAGATGACCCCTCCTCACTCCCCACTGCTCACTACCCCCCCTCTCACCCCCTAAAAATCTGAAAGAGTACATATCTGTCTCTAGAACTGTAGCCTAGTAGAGCATCACACGTGTGGATGGGCTAGTGAACCATAGAGAGGAGGAGCCAGTTCCATAAGGCACTCTAACCACTACTTTCATGGTGGAAAGTGTGAGCCCCCCAAAACCCCTACTCTACTGCCATATACTATAGATGCCACCTGCAGCCATGAGAGCTATTAAAGCGGTAGATGGGTGGCTCTAGTAGAGTTTGGGGGAGTTTTGGAGGGCTCACCATAAATTATATGGAGTATATGGTGAGATGTGCAGTACTTCTGGCACTCTTTATGTGATGTTCACAACAAGTGTCCCACTGCTCTGATGGCATGTCTGTGTGGCCATCATCACAATGATGGCCATGCTCATGTCCAAATGGTCTGGATTTGTACATTTTCAACTTGGAAATTTTGGCGGTCGAAAATGGAGCATAATCTTAGATGCTCTAAGGGTTGGAAGTCCTGTTGGCCTAGACATCCAAGTAAGCGATTTTCAAAAGAAAGTATTTTTGAATGTCTTGCAGTTTGGCTTCCAAAATGGATGTTTCTTTGCTTCCGACTTTGGATGTGTAGTGAAAAACATCCAAATTGGACTTAGATGTTCTTTTTGAAAATGGCCCTGTGTATATTTTTGCATGATTCTTTTTTTTATTTAGTTACTATTCTTATGGGAAAATTAAAAGTGCACCTCTTTTCTCAAGATAAGCCTAATACATGCTTCTGGTTTTCCCCATGGGACCTGGTATTGGGAGGAGTCAGGTATGTGATGGGAGAGTAGGGTGTGTGATTGGGGGTTGGGGCTGGCATTGGAAGGAGTCGGGCATGTGATGGGGAAACTGAGTGAGTGATCAGGGGTTGGGGCTTGTATCAGGAGTTGGGTGTATGATCAGGGGTTCGAACAGGAGATCAGGTAATGGGGGCAGGTATATAATTGGGAAGGAGGAGTTAGGGCAACACTGCTGTGTGACCAGTGTCAGTACACTGGGCTACCGGACTACCGGCACCTCAGCTGCACTTCCTGCCTTCTCCATGAGGTGGTGATAAGTTCAGTTGCGCTCTTGGCAATTGTGACAGCTAGGGCATAGTACTGGCCACACCTACACCCACCCACCCATGCCATTCCTACATCCTGCTCATTCCCACGTTAGTCAGTTAAAGTGGGATTTTTAATATTAAGACCCACTTTGTAGTACAGTAGTGTTTGTACATCGCATTGATCCATTTGTTGGAAAATGGTGGTATATAAATAACAATAAGTAGGCTAATGTAATTTTTACTAAGGTCAGTAAACAAACATATTTTTTCAGAATAAACCTTAGAATAGCCTATTAGAGCAGTTCTTAGACTTCAGTGGTGTAACCGTGTGAAAATCAAGTTTCAATACACACAGTATATTATACACCAAAAATCGTCATCGGTCCAGAATTTTTTAGCAAATGCTTAAAGTGCAATCTTTATAAATATATTTAATAGATATAAGTATTCATCTTAGTGTGCAAGAAACAATTGCATTTTAAGCATTTGCTAAAATATTCTGGACCAATGATGATTTTTGGTGTATAATATACTGTGTGTATTGAAACTTGATTTTCACACAGTTACACCACTGAGGTCTATGAACTGCTATAATAGGCTATTCTAAGGTTTCTTCTGAAAAGATAGGTATATAAATAAACCATTGACCCTGCGCTGCTGTCTACTGCACTGAAAACCCAGTGTTAGTTGCTTAATGTAGCCTAATAAAAAGGACCCTAAAGGAACACATGTACAATTGACTTCTGTGCATTAAAAAGATCTAGAATGAATATAAATGGATGAAAATAATGAGAATTGTGAGAAAACATCCAATTTTTCCACAAATAGTTATAAAATTGACCTATTAATGGACAACTTGTATTTTTGAAAAACCTTGATTATACCTTCCAAAGAGGTAGCTAAAGATTTTTGTCACGCTGTGCGTTTTTGTTCATTATTTTGGCCAAACCAATCTCTTCTATAGCATGGAAGGAGTGGCCTGGTGGTTAGAGCTACAACCTCAGCAACCCTGAGGTTGTGGGTTCAAATCCTGCGTCACTCCTTGTGACCTTGGGCAAGTCACTCAGTCCTCCATTGCCCCAGGTACGTTAGATAGATTGCGAGTCCACTGGGACAGATAAGGAAAATGCTTGAGAAATTAGATAATCTTGATAGGCAGTATATAAACACCTAAAAATAAATAAATGTTTTCTATCTGATTTATATTTCTTTAGAAAAGGCAAAGCAGTTACAGGCTTAGTACAGGCTAATGACCGTGTGTTATCAGTATCTATTAGTTACAAAGTTATGCTTGAATGCATCTGTGTGGTCACCTGTAACATGCTTAAAATGCTATGAACATTCTGTGCCAATCTTGAAATTTCGTGATGTGATTATAGGGCTCCTCTACTAGATGATCTTGCACTCATCATTGGGCGTCACATGATACCAGCTGTCAGCACAGGCGACCACATTGCAAATCCCTGGATGGACAGTCACTGATTAACTGGACAATTAATATTCAGTATAGCGACTTTATGCAACGGGATATTTTTTTATGCGTGCAACTTTTCTGTGGCCGTTCTTGCATGAATGGGGCTTCTCACGATGACCCCTCTTTTATGAATCTGTGCAGGCGAGGCATTCAGTTCCTATGGACGTCAGTGCATTCACCACGCTGGACCGCGCTGTCGGGCTTTGTAAAAGGGCAGGCGCAGTATATTATTAAATGTAGAATTGTGTGCTATGTTTTATTCCACCACATTTCCCCCCCCCCTCAATTTTAATAAGAGTATTTTATATTCTTTTATTCTATTTTCTTTATTGTAAACCGTCGAGAAATTTGTGATAGACGGTATATCAAGAAACTATTAAACTTGAAACTTGAAGGGGGGAGGGGTTTCGCCAGGCATTATGTAATAAACGACTGTTCCCCTTCTGTGATTGGAGTTGGATATCCATATTTTGGCCCCTCCCCAGTCCAGCACAAAACACATCTAGATCACACGCCTTGCAGTGTTAGACATTTATATCCTGACTTTATATTGTCAGGATTTGATTTATTATATTTGATATACCGCTTCTACATAAGTATTATGCAGTTTACAATACTAATACAATAGAAATGAGGGATACATCTTTTAATCCAGAGATTATTCCTCTCTGTCCCAGCGGCCTCATAATCTAATTATAGTAACTATGGAACAAGCATTTAATTACATGCTAGAGAAATATGAAGAGAAAGAGGTGTACTGTAGATATGAAAAGCGTATAAAAAGGCTGAACCTATAGAAAACTACAAAAATTGCAGAATCAAAGCATAAGTAAAAGACAGGAACAGCCAAAATTAAGCAAACCCAGTAAAAAACCCCAAAATGAAAGAAAATTAAAAATTAAAATAAAATAAACCCGTCATTCTCAGATAGCTTGCAAGATCGATAAACTTAGGCCAGAGTCACTAGAACAGCTCATCTGCCAGTCTCCGCCCCCTGCTCCCCTCCCCCACCGCTGCTTGTGCACCCCTTTCCCTTCCCCCGTACCTCTAGTTGATCGCCGCCGTGAGTAACAACTTCAGCGTGCTCCTCGCAACCCCGGCGGCTCTCCCATCTGAGGCCACTTCCTTTGCGTGGCACCCAGAAGTGACATCGGCGGGAGAGCTGACGCGGTCGCAGGGAACACGCTGAAGTTGCTGCTTGCGGCAGTGAACAGCTAGAGGTATGTGGGAAGGGAAGGGGGTATGTGCGTGGCAAAGGGAGGAGTGGGAAGAGGCAGAGGGGGTGGAGAGGAGAAGGGGTGCCGGCCCCCCCCACCAATTTGGCACCCGGGGCGGGACCGCCCCCTTGCTCCTCCCCATTACTATGCCACTGGCCAGTTTCTCCACTCCTGGCACAGTTGGTGATCTATGCAAGTTCTCTCTCTCTCTCTCTCTCGCTCACTTTCCTTTTTGAGATTTGGCTTCCAGAATGGAATACAAGGGTATTATCATCTATTTCCTCATTTTCCATTATGGCTTCTACTTTTTGGAACTCTCTGCTTTACTCTCTCCATTCTGAAACATCCCTAACGATATTCAAGATGTAGCTAAAGTCATACTACAGTTGAATCCACCTTAAGTGCACGTCGGTTATGCGCACGCTTCGGTTATCCGCAGCCTAACACCACAGTCGAGGCGCTCCTCTTGAGCAGGCGGTAGTTTATCGGCTAGTGCGCGCTAATCCAGTGCATGCACTAAAAACACTAGCGTACCTTCGTAAAAGGAGCCCATAAGGAGAGGGAAGGGTCGGCAGGTTACAAAAAAAAAAAAAAAAGATTGGGGAAAGGGAAGGAAAGAACAATATGGTAGAGAAAGGAAAGTTGTTTTCTATCTGCCCACATGGGTTCATAGTCTAAAGCGCGCGAGGACAAAGGCGCGCCGACAACTGAGCGCGGACAACTGAGCGTAGGGCTTCATCGCGCTGAAGAAAACCCGTATTTTAAAGGGCTCTGACGGGAGGTGTGTGTGGGGGGGAACCACCCCACTCTACTTAATAGGGATCGCGCTGCCTCACGCTGCCATGTTGGTGGGGTGTAACCCCCCACATTATACTGAAAACTTAACTTTTTCCTTAAAAAAACAGGGAAAAAGTTAAGTTTCCAGTATAATGAGGGGGGTTACAACCCCCCAAACCCCCCACAACGCCAGCGCGATCTCTATTAAGTAAAGTGTGTGTGGGGGGGTTCCCACCAACACCCCCATCGGAGCCCTTTAAAATACGGTTTTTCTTCGGCGCGATGAAGTCTTGCGCTCAGTTGTCCGCGCTCGGTTGTCGGCGCACCTTTGTTCTCATGCACTTTAGACTATGAACCCATGTGGGCAGATAGAAAACACTTTCCTTTCTCTACCATATTGTTCTTTCCTTCCCTTTCCCCAATCTTTTTTTTTTTTTGTAACCTGCCGATCCTTCCCTCTCCTTATGGACTCCTTTTACGAAGGTGCGCTAGTGTTTTTAGTGCATGCACTGGATTAGCACGCGCTATAGCGCGTGCTAGCCGAAAACTACCGCCTGCTCAAGAGGAGGTGGTAGTGGCTAGCGCGCGAGGCATTTTAGCGTGCACTATTCCACTCGTTAGGGCTCTAACGTGCCTTCATAAAAGGAGCCTTATGTTTCCATGACCATTTGATTGTCTGAATTTTGTGTTTTGTTAAATTTTGTTTCCCACCCTTTTTATCTTTTAAAATCTTTTGTTTTATTTTTTATTCATGTCATTAAATTTTATGGTAAAACCGCATAGATTTACCTTGGTTTTATTAGCAGTATATCAAATAAATTGAACTTATGCGTCTTATGCATTTGGATGTCCATGCAAAATAGATGTCTAAATGCCCATTTTCAGACTTCCAAAACAAGAAGAGTTTCTAAAATAGCCACCATAGGCACCTGCTTTCCCTCCAAAACTAGGGAAATGACACTAACATTGTAAAATTACACCCCATTTGCCTATTCTTGCTTTGGCTATTTTAAGGGCATTTTAGTACAGTATTTTTCAACATTTTTACACCTATGGACCGGCAGAAATAAAATAATTATTCTGTGGACCGGCATCGGTCCGTGGACCGACAATTGAAGAACACTGGGCTAAGTCGTGGGCCAGACCCCGCCCATCTCTTCCCAATCTCCATCCCAGACCCCGCCCCCATAATAGTACTAATTGCACCTTGCACGTCCCGTGCCTCATCTGGAAGCCTTCCCTCTGACGTTGCAACGTCAGAGAGAAGGCTTCCGGTTCAGGCGCAGGATGCCCGTAGGAACCACTGCCCGTGGCTTTGTGCACCGAATCAGTTAGGAAGAGGGAGCTGGCTCGAAGATAACGCCGCATCGATCGCACCGTGGACCGGCGGTTGAAGAACACTGTTTTGGGCCTGATGAACGTGCTGGCCCTGTGGACCGGCAGGAAATTTCTGCGGACCGGCACTGGTCCATGGACCAGTGGTTGAAGAACACTGTTTTAGTACATTGTTGCACAAAATTAGAAACGACATGTTAAGCTCTTATATGTAAGTAACTAATGTCCATTCCTAAACTGGAATTCCTATTTAACTGTGTTGGAAGTCCTAGATAGTCTCAAAACTTATAAAAGCATATAAAAGAGTAAATGTTCATCCTGCATACAGAGAGGACATCTGCCCTGACATCACCCATATTTGTTGGGTTTTTTTTAAAATCTGGGCATTAGTTATTCATCCATGGAGCTTGTCTGCAGCTCAAGTGATTCAGGGTTTTTTGAGAGGTCCAATACACAAGGCTTGGCCTGTTTTCACTGGATTTTCAGAGCCCGCCTTCATTCTGCCCTAGTGTCACAAAACAAAGGCACTTTTGTCAGTTCGTTCTGGACATCCCTCAAAATCCAAGCACTCAGGAAGGGACACGAGAGTCTCGTCTTCTCAGTTTCCATCTCCCGTTGCCCTCTGCTTTGGCTTTCAGCGTGATTGGTTGAAGGCTGTTATCTTTTTCCGCGAGCTGAGTTCTGTGTTCCATAATAGAGATGGGAATGTTAAGATTACCGTTATGATTAATGTGCGCTGGGCAGGAGTTTCTAGGAAATTTAATCCTCTCAGAAAACAACCCCCCAAAACTAACCTGACCATAATGTTTCATTTTACTTGGCAAATTTTTACAAATGGGATTTGACATTCTTTTCTAGACTGGGTAGCACGTTAATTTGATGGATGAGTCTTTTTATTAATAAAGTACATATACAGTAATAGAAGCAAAATCATCGCTTGAAAATTCTACAGCTAATGAATATGTAAGCTACGCATCACCGTGGTGCACAGGGTGGAACAGTGTACAGGTATCGGCAATGTTCATATGAACACTCTGGATTTAAAGAGCACAGGAGCTGCTTGTGAATTTTATTTCATTCCTGGCTCTCTGGAATTCTTGTTTAACGTTCCCTCAAGTTAATTTGAAATGCACGTCTGGGCGTCCGGACAGCTTTTCAAAACCCGGCGCTTTGTTCGGGTTTTGGGAAAGCAGATTGCGTTGAGAGGGGCATCCACGCGTGCGTGGATCATTGTGGCTTGACATCGCTGTGTCGCCTCTGCGCATGCCGACCGAGGCGAGCAGGCAGAGGGGGGTAGGGCTAGGGGCGTGGCTGTGGCATGGTTTGGGCATAATGGTGCGGGGATGGGTAGAACTGGGCGGGCTTGGGGCATGTCTATGGGTCCAGATTTTACATACATAAAATCTGGTAACCCTAAATACATTTCAGGCTCGTAACTCATACTAAAATTATTTTTCGCCATTTAGGGCCAGTTCATTTTTTATTCATAGATGTAGAATGAGCAAAAAGTCCTAACATTACCTGGTTGGATAACTAGCTAGAGATCGAATGTCATGCTGTCTGAATAGTAGTGACACTCACTGCTTTACCAGGATATTCAGTGTCACTGGATATCTGCGAATAATTTAAACTCACGGATGGCATTTAAAAGAAATACTGACCGCCGCAGAGTTTTAATGTTGGCTCAATAGGGTCTAGAACAGGGGTGACCAACCTGCGGCCCGAGGGCTGCATGCGGCCCCGTGAAGTATTTTGTGCGGCCTCGGTCGAGGGCGATGCAGCGTTTTCCTCTGCTGCCCCCCGGTGTTTACCGTCTTGCCGGCTCCCTCCTCTGTCTTGCTGCAGCATTTGTGCGGCCCCAGAAACATTTTTTTTGGCCAATGCGGTCCAGGGAAGCCAAAAGGTTGGACACCCCTGGTCTAGAATGATGATTATGTTGAACGATGAATGATGAATCTGCCAAAAATAAGGCAGATTACATTTTTGGAGGGACACCAGCAATGAAAAATAAATAAATGCTTGTAATTTTCACAGAGTAATTTGCTTTTATGACAGGGGTTCTCAACCCAGTCCTCTGAACATACCAAGCCAGTTAGGTTTTCTGGACAGCCACAGTGAATATGCATAAAAGAAATCGGGATGCACTCTTTCCATTGTATGCAAATCTATCTCATGCATATTCATTGTGGATATCCTGAAAACCTGACTGGCTAGGAGTGTTCCGAGGACTGGAATGAGAATGCCTAGTTTATGACGGTATGAAATAGAAGTTTATGCCACCAGTGGGCCCTTTTATTAAAGTGTGCTAAAATCTTGGCTTAAGATATTGTAATGCAGGACTTCACCACACGCTATGCCCATTCTACGCTTTGCCCAGATTTAATGCAGCATCATTTGGGGGCATTTTCTTTATTTTTTATTGCAGGTCATACATTAATGTCCATTAGTTGGCAATATGTGCAGCAGTATCGGGAGCCCCTCTCCAGCAGGGCACCTGATCACAGTTACACCCCTCCCCCGATCCAGCAGGGGAGAATACTTTAAATATATATTTTTTATTTCTCTTGATACTTATTTTTTATCTCTATTTTTTATTTATTTTACTTATTTATTTTTAATTCTATCTTTAAATTTATTTATTCATTACTTGGTGGAATATTCATTTCTATCTCTATCTCTATCTCTGTCTTTATATTTTATCTTTATTTTTCTTAAATTGTCTCTTCAGGTACTTTAGTTAGATTGTGAGCCTTTGGGACAGTTAGGGAATTTCCAAGTACCTATCTTATTTATTTTTATTTATTGTATCTTTTAATGCATTCATTTTTGTAAACCGCTTAGAAACCTCACGGTTATTAGCGGTATATAAGAATTAAATTAAATTAAATTAAAAAATTAAAATATTAACATGGGACCACATACTGCCTCCTACTTAAGAGGATAAGCTGTTGTTCTCCTTGGGATTTGGCCAGGCACTTGTGACCTGGGCTGGCCACTGTTGGAAACAGGATACTGGGCTTGATGGACCAGTATGGCAACTCTTATGT
Source organism: Geotrypetes seraphini (assembly GCF_902459505.1). Classification (NCBI taxonomy): domain Eukaryota; kingdom Metazoa; phylum Chordata; class Amphibia; order Gymnophiona; family Dermophiidae; genus Geotrypetes; species Geotrypetes seraphini. The sequence continues at coordinate 169,765,841 of NC_047092.1, read as the reverse complement.
TCTTATGTGAGCTAAGTATAAGATAATCAAACTGTTGTGACATCACTGATGAAGTTGCCTCTTAGACATTGGTGGAATGAGGCATTATGACATCACAATCTGAGCTCTGGAATGTTGCTGCTCCTTAGGGTTCTACCAGGTTCTTGTGACCTGGCCACTGTTGGAAACAGGATACTGGGCTTGATGGACCAGTATGGCAACTCTTATGTTCTTATGTGAGCTAAGTATAAGATAATCAAACCGTTGTGACATCACTGATGAAGTTGCCTCTTAGACATTGGTGGAATGAGGCATTATGACATCACAATCTCAGCTCTGGAATGTTGCTGCTCCTTGGATTTCTGGGCTGGCCACTGTTGGAAACAGGATACTGGGCTTGATGGACCTTCAGTCTGACCCAGTATGGCAACTCTTATGTTCTTATGTGCTAAGTGCAAACATGTTAACTGCATTAGCCGTCTAGCACATGCCATGTATAATGTACTAGCTGGCTAACACTTCCTTGCCTTCTCTCTGCCCATGCCTTATGCCCCTCACAGAAAAATTCAGAAAAATACAATAGTTTAATGTGTGATAACATGCAAACTAGTGCATAACCCTTTAACATGTTTGTGTGATAGCCTAACACATGCTAAACACGTGTCAAGTGCTTAATATAATTAATAACAGGCCCCCTAGACTTTGCAAAACTTTAAAAAATGTTTATGACTCGTTCAGAATGCAGCCGTTCGACTCATCTATAATCTCAAAAAATCTGACCATATAAGCCCCTTCTACAAAAACCTGCACTGGCTGCCTATGGAGGCGAGGATTATCTTCAAATTTGCTTGCCTCTGCTTCAAAACCCTAACAGGCTCGTCCCCAATCTACCTATCAGATCACTTTGTCCGTCCGGGCCCCACCCGCACAAGTAACGCCCACTTGTTTGCCTTCCCGTCCCTAAAGTGCTGCATCTACAAGAGATTCCTTGACAGATCCCTGGCGTTCCAGGCATGCAAATGGAACAAATGTCTATCCACTCTCATCTCTAATTCTCCCTCCTACCAAACTTTCAGGAAGTCAATCAAAACTTATCTCTTTGACAAATATCTCTGACTCCCGCCCTCCTTGTAACTCTACTTTTAACTATGCCTTGTACCTCCCACCTACCTGCCTTCTCCCTACCTGCACCTCCCACCTACCTGCACTCGACTTCCTAAGCCACACCGATTGACTTGTTTATAACCTCTCTATCTCCTTCTTGCCTGCTCCCGACTCGCTAAGTTATATTGATTGATTGACTTATTTGTAAATTTCGCTGTAGATGTAGAGTCTCTTGTCATGTAAACCGCTCTGAACTATTCTGGTACTGCGGTATACAAAAATAAAGTTATTATTATTATTATTATTATATTTATAATGGCTTCGTTGATCCTTTCTTTGCTTCATTTTAACTTAATCTTTTAAATAGATATCATTTTGTATTTTTTACTTTTTAAATACTTTTTCTGTAAAATCGTCTGCAAAGCAGGCACTTATCTTTCAATGAAGTTCTGCCGACTTGGGATCTGCTGACATGTTTTGCCTGTTTGGTTGTGCCAAGGCTGTCCCCTGAATGAGAGGAATACAAAATTACTTTATCATCATTGTCAAATATGTATTGACTAGTCCCTATAGTTAGTTGATACACATTTAACTTTATTTTAACTTTCTACAATTAGCTCCACCATCAAGCCCGCTGTTTGCTCTGGACAAGATGGCGGCTGCGTTCTTTCAAGCTTACTTAGAACCTCACTGTGACGTCAGACTTACCTAGTGAAGCAAAGAAAGGATCAATGACGATTAGAGCAGTATCGTTAAGAAATAATGAGAGATCACTGCGCTCGACTCTGAAGATCCTTAAAAGTGAATGAAGTGGTTAAACTCTAGTACGACTGCGTGATTGTGTGAAGAAATTGCTTATTTATATACTGCAATCCAAAAAACTATATTGCCGATAAAATAACTATGGGCTCCTTTCACTAAGCTGCGATAGCGGTTTTAGCGCACGCATAGCGCGTGCTGAATTTCTGCACGCACTAGACGCTAACTCTAGCATTGAGCTGGCGTTCTAGCCGCGTGGCGTGGGTTTAGCATGCGCTAAAATTCTGCGTGCGCTATAAGCGCTATCTCAGCTTAGTAAAAAGAGCCCTATATTTATAAAGGAGCATTGTTTTATTTATTTATTTTAAAAATGTATATTCTGCATATAAAACATCATAACATACATTATCTTTTATGTTGTGCTATTTGATTTGAGGCGTGCAAGAAGGATCAGCCTTCAAGTTGGTTTCAGTTGCCTCGTCCGCTAACTGTAGCCACACCCTACCCACTGTTTTGGTTTCTTGGCAAAATAATATTATTCCGTTTTGCCTTTTTGCTTGGTGAACTTTGCTGCTCTTGGAAAAGACAAATGATGACTTGTTTGCTCTGAAGGCTATTTCAGCCTTCCTGCAATATTTAGCACAGATCTGCGCAGTTGATGCATTGCAGAAAAGTTATTAGAATCTTAACTAAAAGTCACCCAGTCTCCAGGAAGATTAACGTCGATTGCTTTACTCTTGTGTCAGGTACACAATTGGGCGATGCCATTTGATGGTAGCAGGGCAGAACTGCTCTTGTGGAACACAGAACTCACGGGTCCTCTTTTACAAAGGGCATAGGATGAAGTTAAGAGGTCTTAGGCTCAGGAGTAATCTAAGGATGCATGGGACAGTCTCCCAGAAGATGTGGTGGAGACAGAAACTGTGTCTGAATTCAAGAAAGTGTGGGATAGGCCCATGGGATCTCTCAGAGAGAGGAAGAGATAATAGTTGCTGCGGATGGGCAGACTGGATGGGCCATTTGGCAATTATCTGCTATCATGTTTCTATGTTTCTATGAACGAGCAAGTGTCACACAGCAAATGCTCCGATGCCCATTCAATCCCTATGGGTGTAGGAGCATTTACCACGTCAGCCCGTGCTATTGGGCTTCGTAAAAGAGGGGGTTAGTATCTTTTCCACGCAGTCAAATGGATATGATCTAGCTTTCCAAATGAATTTAATTCTATTATTATTTTAAAAATTAATTTTCTTCTCTATCGTATATACTGGTGAAATTGGTCTCATTTTATGGTCTTTTTGGGAAAACTGCAACATCTTCTTTAATGTCAGTGTCAACATGTTGGTTGTGCCCTCTATGTCTTGGAAACTTCCACATAAAAGATATTCACCCCTTCTGATTTGGATGCTGAGAGTTGAGCCTTGACACAAAAAGTTGCATGTTCTGTAGTCATGTTGATAATCTCGCCAAACTAGCAGGCTTGAACAGCTCCATCTATATTGGGACCAGCTCAGCATATCCTTTTCGGTGGTCGGGTTTCAGTTCTATCCTCGTGCCCTCTGTGTTCCATTCTATATGCATAACTATGCAGCCTATCCAAGGAGCATCTTGGGACTTCTGACCACCATCCTCTCCGTTACTGTCCAGCTTCCTAAACCACTCATAGTTCTCATTCAGTAACATGCCTGAATTTGCATCCTCCAAGATCCTGTCTTCTTCTAGATCTACCACCTGACCCCTTGACCCCATTTTTTCAACCTGAGTTAAAACTCGGATCCTGAATCTTAGTCTTCATACCTGTGAGGTGTCTTCAATATGGAAGCATGCTCTTGTTCATCCTATCCTTAAGAAGCCTGCACTAACCCTACTATTGGATCTAACTAAATGTCAATCTCCAATTTATCATATCTCCCTAAACTGGTAAAAAAAAAAAAGGGGGACCTTTTTGCCAGATTCCTTCAATATGATGAAAGCTCCATAATCCTTCACTCCTGTCAATCAGGGTTCCATCCCAGGCACAATAGGGAACCCATACTGATCAGACTACGTTCCTTCCTTGATGGGGGCAGGATTATGTTAGAAATCTCACTGAATCTGTCCTTCACATCTGATCTTGTAGATCACAGCTTCCTAATTTAGAAATATTTTGGGCTTTTCCGTAAACTTTTCACTGATACAATATCTTGATAATGATCTCTTCCTGGTTCAATACCAACTGCCTTAGTTAGATAACAGGTGGGCACCTAACAGAATGATCAAGAAGGGGATCATGAACAGATCCGAAAAGGTTATCATGCCACTGTACCGGGCCATGGTGTGCCCTCACCTGGAGTACTGCATCCAGCACTGGTCGCCATACATGAAGAAGGATACGGTACTACTCGAAAGGGTCCAGAGAAGGGCGACTAAAATGGTTAAGGGGCTGGAGGAGTTGCCATACAGCAACTCCCTTGAAAAGAGGAGACTGCGAGGGGACATGATCGAAACATTCAAAATACTGAAGGGAATAGACTTAGTAGAGAAAGACAGACTGTTCACCCTCTCCAAGGTAGGGAGAACGAGAGGACACTCTCTAAAGTTGAAAGGGCATAGATTCCGTTCAAACGTAAGGAAATTCTTCTTCACCCAGAGAGTGGTAGAAAACTGGAACGCTCTTCTGGAGTCCGTTATAGGAGAAACACCCTCCAGGGTTTCAAGACAAAGTTGGATAAGTTCATGCTAAACTGGTGAGACTGGACTCATTTGGAGCACTGGTCTTGACCTTGGGGCCGCCGCGTGCGCGGACTGCTGGGCAGGATGGACCATTGGTCTGACCCAGCAGCGACAATTCTTATGTTCTTATGTTCTTTGTTTTTCTTTCCCTAAATGGCACACCAGTACTTCTGGTTGGTTCCATTAAATGTTGCACCATGGAACTACAAATCAACAAAACCATTCAGAAATCCTTTGCTGTCATACGCAACTTATGACAGATTCGAAAATTCTTTGACAGGGAGCAATTCTGCCTCCTGGTTCATTCCATTGTCCTGGGACTTCTAGACTACTGCAATGTCCTTTACCTACCATGCCCCGCAGGCATGATTAAACAATTACAGACCATACAAAAAACAGCCCTCAGACTGATCTACTCACTAAGCAAATATGATCACATCACCACCACATACTTAGACACACACTGGCTCCCAATGCAAGCGAGAATATTATTCAAATTGTACTGTCCACTATTCAAAGCTCTAAATGGTGCTACCTCTACCTACCTGAATGATCGCCTTATCTAGAACAACTCATCCAGGCTAAGGAGAACTCAGACTCTATTTACTCACCCCCCAATCAAAGGCACACAGCGCAAGAAGATATACGATGGCCTACTAGCAACTCAGGCAGTGAAACTAGACCACCACCTCTCCAACTTACTGATAACAACACCTGATTATAAAACCCTTCGAAGAGAAATAAAAACCCTGCTATTCAGAAAATTTGTCAAGACAAACTAATGCCGTACCATAATTATCCCTGATCCTGTAAATAGTACCTAATCCTGTAAATCTCCGATCGAGCTTTTTCTGAGCTGTCACTCCACTTTGTCCAGCTGACACACATTTTATGTTTCTTTACAAAGATTCAGACTCCTGAGACAGGCCATTAAGAATGAAACCCGTATGTGTCTATTCTCGATAACAATAAAGGAACTGAGTACCACAGGTCACCTTTTCTGTCTTTCTTGTGCTTCAACTGAGATCCTCCAACATATAACCAAAAATTTATTTACAATTTTTTTTTTATACAACTATGTTTTGGTGCTTTATATTGTGTGAGTTAGGAAGAGGTTTTTTTGTAGTTTTTTCCCCCAATTATCTATACAGCCAACAATGCACTTGATGATGTCAGTATCTGATTTTCGGACTGTAATTCATTGTATGGTGATGTCCAGGCTAGATTTCTGTAATTCTTTGTTAGTACCGTGTTTCCCCGAAAATAAGACATGGTCTTATATTAATTTGTGCTCCAAAAAATGCACTAGGGTTTATTTTTGGGAAATGTCTTATTTTGGGGGAAACACGGTATCTACCCTTGACACTTACCATGTTATACCTATTTCTCCCTCCCATCCCTTTGTGCACCGGGACCCCACCGACTCTTCCACCATATTATACCTATCCTTCCATCCCATCTTTTTGTGCACTGGAACACCACCGACCGCCTTCCATACCTCAGAAGCCTCAAAACCGGTGGCAGCGCTCTGAACGGGCTGCTTCGCGGTTTTTCCTGCTGGGGCCTACCCTCTGCTGCATCACTGATGACACAGTGGAGGGGGTCAGTGCACAAAGGGATGGGAGGGAGGAATTTTAACTAGGACTTATTTTTGGGGTAGGGCTTATATTAGGACCTACCCTGAAAATCGTGCTAGGGCTTATTTTTGGGGTAGGTCTTATTTTCAGGGAAACACGGTAGGCATTGCAAAATGCAGAATAAAAGCATTACAGGTAGTACAAAATGTTGCTGCCCATATGATCACAGGAGTAGTCTGGAAAGATCATTTTACACCAGTATTGAAGAGTTTACATTGGTTACCAATTCAATTGAGAACTGAATACAAGATTTTTGACAATGTTCACCAGGTAATTTATGGGGAGACTCCTTTGTACCCGAGACAGCTCTTGAAGCAGTACGTACCTTCTAGAAGTTTGAGATCTCAATTCACAATGAAGTTATCGACTGATGCATTAGGTCAGGGGTAGGCAATTCCGGTCCTCGAGAGCCAGAGCCAGGTCAGGTTTTCAGGATATCCACCATGAAGACGTATGAGATGGATTTGCCTGCACTGCCTCCTTGAGATGCAAATCTATCTCATGCACATTTATTGTGGATATCCTGAAAACCCGACCTGGCTCCAGCTCTCGAGGACTGGAATTGCCTACCTCTGCATTAGGTGAAACATGTTATTGAAGAACACAAGTAACAGCTATTTCGGTCGTTGGTCCACATTTGTGGAACATTTTGCCGGGATGCTTAAGATAATACAAAGAGAAAATGTTATTTAAGAAGCAATTGAAAACTTGCCAAAGCTTTTTGTTAGCTTTGTATAATATTGCATTTTATGGTTCATTGAGGATGAACATTTTTACGAGCATTCTGCTAGTTTTAGCAATTATATGTGGAAGAAAAGGATAGGATGCATATATTATAACATGTTTGAGTATGTCCTGAATGTGTATGTTTTCTGCAAAATACAACATAAACGTCATATTACAGTTTGAACAGGAAAATGTATCTTGGAGTAAGACCAGAATGATTTCAGATACTACCTAGCATTTAAAACAGCCACTTATTCTTGGGGGGGTTTAGTGCTATTTTGTCCATCCTGTAAACTAGTTTCTGAGTTCCGCACACACACTAGACCGAGTTAACTAAATTTTATTGTTATAAATTTTTGAGCTTCAGTTGCTCAGTTTTTATTTTATTTTTTTTTAAATGAAATAACTACACATAACGTTATTAAATGTAGAGTTGGATTTGATCAGAAATAAGAAAAGTGTTCATGACAAGCTCAGTAAATGTTTAAATGCATTAGTTGTGTTTCTGAGCCTTAAATCCTATTATAAGAAGCCAGCATTGAATGCGTGTGTTCCACTGAGACAGCCTTGACTTTTGGGAGATGATAATAAATGTCTTGAATCCATGAAGTCTTGCAGGTTACTGAGTTAGCAGACACTGCATGAAAAATATAGAAAATATAAGGGCAGAGAATATCATGTATATAATTATTTAAAAAAAAGAAAAAAGCTTGGGTTTCTTCTTATTACACAATAATAAAATGTACTATTAAAGTTAACAGCAGTTGTAATTAAGATTTATGAAGCAGATAGAGAATGCTTACTGCTAAATTAGGCAGCCACTTGAGGGCACTAGACTTTTTGGCATCTTGACAAATTGTATATATTTGTTTCCGCATTATAAAAATCTAGTTCATTTCATTGATGTAAACATAACTAGATTTTGGCCCTTATTTCTCCTGTCCTTCTTGTAGAGAATGTTATTTTGGGCTCTATATAGCAATGGAGAATGAATATCCAGAATTCTAATTTTCAGTAGCAGAGTTGGGTTGTTTCAAGTGTCTTGTTATATAGATCATCAGTGTTAATGTATATGATGGAACGTAAATGTTTATCTGTGCAGTAGTGCTGGAGGTGGAGAAGAGGCCTATTTTAAGACTATTTTATAAAGAAACATGGAGGGGCATTTTCAAATAGGATGTCTAAGTTCGATTTGGACGTTTCCTGCTAAACGTCCAGAGTTGGAAGCATAGAAAGGGTCATTTTCAAAAGCCGAACTGCTAGACATTCAAAAATGTATATTTTTTTGAAAATCGCCTACTTGGATGTCTAGGCTGACAGAATGTCCAACCCTTAGGACACTTAACTTTATACCACATTTTCGACCAAAGAAATATCCAAGTTGATAATGTCCAAATTTAGACTATTTGGGCTTGGGAGTGGCCATCGTTGTGATGGACTGGCCACACAGACATACCAACAGAGCAGTGGGACACCTTAGAGGGCACTGCTGTGAACCTCACATTCAGGGTGCCAGATGTACATTTCACCATAACCCCCCTTATAATTTATGGTGAACACTCCAAAACTCCTCCAGAACCTACTAGATCCACCTTTCTACCACCCCAGTAGCCCTCACAGATGCAGGTGGCACCTATGTGGTAGTAGAGTAGGGTTTTGTTGGCCTCACACTTTCCACCAAAAAATGTAGTGGTTAGAGTGGCTTATGGGCCTGGCTCTTCCTCTCTATGGTTCATTAGCCCATCCACCAGGCTACTTAAGACACCTGTGTGATGCTTTATTAGGCTTTTCCAAACGAAATGCTGCTGTACTTTTTCATTCAGATTTTTTGGGGGTGGGAGGAGGTTAGTGAGCAGTGGGGGGAGTGTGAGGGAGTCATATTTTAATATATCCAGTGCTCATATGTTCAGTTTGGGTACCTTTGTGGCTCTTAGACACTTCTAAAACAGGATATAGCTCTGAATGCCTAAGTTCTATCCAGGACGTTATGGGAAAGGTTCGATTATTGCCCACCCAAAACATTCCCATAACATATATCCCAAAACGCACCCTGGAACTCTGGATGTACAGTGTTTTGCTAAATAGGCTTAAACCCCCCCCCCCAAATATTACCAATACAATGGAAAAATTAAAATAGAATAATTGGTAAAGAACCCCTTTGACTCCCAGCACTTTATATTTATTCACATTAGAAATCTGTTTTGAAACAAGGGAATAGATGATGTAGGGGGCAGGGCTTATTTAGACCTCAGGTCTGGTGCTAGTCACCTACGAACACATGCTCAGGGCTTTCTGTGATTCGGAGGGTTAATGGAGCCCGTACTGAAATCCCTTTATTTGGATAGTTTAAATTTAAACTACAGGTGTCATTCTTGCTTGGAGTCACAGGGGTTCTTTACCAGTTATTCTATTTTAGTTCAGCGTCTTGCTAGACATCCAATGAAATGGTTTCAATTCGGCACTTGGATGTCTTGGTGATTAGGATGTCCAAGTTCCAACTTAGGCTGTTTTTAGATGCTCTAGTTTTCGGATTATGAGCCTCTTAGATACTTATGTGTTGCAGAAATCATACCTACTGTACATTGATGCTATGGACATTATCCCCCGGATTCTATAACAGTTGCCCAAATTTGGGCATGATCCTGAGATATGTGAGCAACTTAATGGTTCATGAGCAATAATTGGATAGTAACAATCAATTATTGGCACCAATTAGGAGCTGGGTGAGCGTCTACCTGCATACTATTCTATAATCCCATAGCGTGCAATCCAAATGGGTATGTGACCATGGGAGGGGTACGAGCAGCTCAGGAGCATTCTGAAAATTTTGGGTGTAGTGTAATATAATACTGGGGATATGTGCCCAACTGAAGTGCCAGGACTAATGCCTGGTTCAAAGTTGGGTGAGGTATCACTGCTACACACTATTCTATAAAGGGCACTTAGCTGGGAGCCTCTTTTATAAAATAGCGCTGTCAATTTTTTTCCGGTGCTGATTTTTGAGCACCATTTACTGAATCTGGCCCTATGTTAACACGTTAAATGCACACGTGCATTCATAGTTCATAAAATGTGCATGTAAGTACCACTCCATTTGTGCTCCACCCAAACTCTCCCCTTGAACACGCTTACTCAAGTCATTTACAAGAAGCGCCTAATTCTACTACATGTACTTTTAAGCATGTAGCAAATTTGCAGAAGCCCCTTTTACATACATTAAACTGCACATTTTTATGTACAAAGCTGGTTTAAAAAATTACTTCCAGCAGGCCTAACTAAAAAAAAATAAATTTCTTCCTTTAGCACTACAGGATATTAGTACAGTCAACGATATTATCACTATTAGACTACTGCAATGCTCTACTTTCAGGTATCTCCGTGAAACTAATGAAAAAGGTCCAACTGATACAAAGCATTGCAGCAAAACATATGCTACAAATCAAGATTTGACCTAGTCACACCACTGCTTATACTGTAGATCTACATTGGTTACCGATAGAAAACAGAATAGAATTCTAAATACGCTGCGTAGCATTTAAAACACTATATTGTGATGTCCCTAATAACTTCCCCAGATTTACTGATCTATTGGGTAGATCTGCTGATCAACATAATTGTAACAACCTGACCCTATCATTCCCAGCTCTGAAAGCTGTAAAATACAAGACATCTTACCACAAATCATTCAACTACCAAATAGCAAAAGCCTGGAACTCATTTTCCATGCTAATTTGTACAACCACAATATATACACTGTTTCACAAATATCTAAGAACATGGTTTTTTTTTTTTTAAGAAACCCCTACCAGGGGTCCAAAGAGATTCAGATTGATAATACAAGTCACCCAAAATAAAGACAATATTAATGTTCAGACTGTATGTATAATTTGATAACAATTTGATAACTTTTTCTAGCATATATAATTCTGTATAGCATGTATAATTCTTTGTAACATGTTTAACTGTATACAGAATTCTGTGGAGCAATATACTGCTTGTAATCTGTCTATAACAGTGGTTCCCAATCCTCTGTCTAAATTCAAAAGTGTCTGGGATAGGCATGTGGGATATCTCGGAGAGAGAAAGAGATAATGGTTACTGCAGATGGGCAGACTGAATGAGCCATTTGGCCCTTATCTGCCATCATGTTTCTCTGTTACTTGTTACTATGTTACTAAAGTTCTATGACATCACAATGCAGCTTTAAAGAGCCTTAGCCTATAGGAAGAGGAAATGCAAATGTGAAGAGCCTTAGCCAATAGGGAGAGGAGGAGATAATGGTTACTGCAGATGGGCAGACCAGATGGGCCATTTGGCCTTTATCTGCCATCATGTTTCTATGTCCTGGGGGACCCCCAGCCAGTCGGGTTTTCAAGATATCCCTAATGAATATGCACGAAAGCGATTTGCATACCTGTCACTTCCATTATATGCAAATCTCTCTCGTGCATATTCATCGGGGATATCTTGAAAACCCGACTGGCTGGGGGTCCCCCCCAGGATAGGATTGGGTACCACTGGTCTAGAACTCTAATTAATGAAGATTTGGTGAGATTTAAGATTGCATAGAACATAACATATTTATTGAGGAGCTTTCAGGCACTCCTCAAACACTGAGAAAATAGGGTTAATATGTTGTTTGATTGAAACTTGTGTGTAATGTTGCATGACTGTATCCTCTATGTGCTGTCCTATATTTTTATGGTGTTCCTTTCTCTTATGTTATTGAATTTTTATTTTTATTATTGCTACGTAAATCGCTGTTGTTGTAAGATTTGGTGATTTATCAAATTTATTAAACAAAACATACGAAGGACGGAAGGAATGGTTCATTTTATTATAATTCTATAGTGTTGTCTGTATACAAACAACTATAAAAGTAAAATGAGACTAGTCAAAATAAATAATTTGAGGGCCCTTTTACTAAAATATGCTGAGAAAATAGCTTAGCTCATTTAACTCAGACATTCCAGCGGGCAAAGCTAATTTTTAATATGGCCCCAATATAGGGGTTTTCTTTCTTTTTGCAGGTTCTGCACTAATTTTTCCATTAGCCCGCCAATACCTGAAAAAATATTAAGAAGGGAGAACTTTCCATCTCCTGTTTAGGAGATACTAAGCGCTCTTGCGTTGTCTATATAATCCTGTTAACTGTTCTAATGCAAATGCACTAGCTAGATAATGCTTCCATATCCACTCCAGCCCTGATTCTCTAAACAGTGCCGTTGTCGGCGGCTGCCTTAAAAATGGCTGCTGATCGTGAGTCAGTCGCGTGACGTCGCTGTTTAGAGAATTACTCCTCTGGCAAAGGTAAGCACTGGAATGTGCATAATTGAGGCTCTTTCATTTGAAAGGAAACTCTGTAATGAGAGGGCATAGGATGAAGTTAAGAGGTGATAGGCTGAGGAAATACTTTTTTACAGAAAGGGTGGCAGATGCATAGAACAGTCTCCCGGAAAAGGTGGTGGAGACAGAGACTGTGTCTGAATTCAATAGGGCCTGGGATAGGCACGTGGGATCTCTCAGAGAGAGAAAGAGATAATGGCTACTTCGGAGTGGCAGCTCTATGGCATCACAATGCAGGTGCACAGAGTCTTAGCCTATAGGAAGAGGAGATGTAAATGTGAAGAGTCTTAGCCAATAGGGAGAGGAGGAGATAATGGTTACTGCAGATGGGCAGACTAGATGGGCCATTTGGTCTTTATCAGCCGTCATGTTTCTATGTGTTAGTAAAACAAAACCATTTAATCTGCTCTTTCTTTTTTTAAATATCTGTATTCATTTTAAAGCTAACAATAAGTGCAACATATTATACAAACATTTTATACTTTAAAAAGCACTTAAATTCTATCAAATTATATTTCATAACAAATACATGTCTCTCCCCCCCCCCCTTTTATACACACAAAAATTGCAATCAACAATAAAATAAATTAAAGGTATTTCCCCACCCTGGACGTGTATAATCAAAGGGCAAAATCAATAATCACTCCTTACAGAATTTTGTCAATGGTTCCCAAACCTCCTTAAATTTCATGTAATGTCCCAGTTGTATGGCAATCATAAGTTCCAGTTTAAAAGTGTGGCATAAAGATTCCCACCAGAAATTATAATTTAATCAGTCCCAGTTTTTCCAGTTCTTCCATCTTACTTCAGTGATCGTACATCCACAGTTATTTTCAATGAATCTTCATCCCTACCTTCACAGATTTCACATGGGGTTCCACAAGGATCTATTCTTTCACCTTTGCTTTTTAATATCTTTCTGGCACCACTAATGACATTATGCCAATCCGTAGGTTTTCATGTTTTTGCCTACGCCGATGATATACAGCTATTGCATCCATTAAATAATAATAATATAAATGAAATTTCGGCTATTAATGGAAAACTTGATCAAGTTCATCATTGGCTGGATAAAAACAGACTGGCTCTTAATATCAAAAAAACTAACGTTATGCTCTTTCCATGGAAGGATAGTTTTCCTCTTGTTACTCCTATTTCAATTCAAAACGTTCCCCTACAATCAGTCAAAAATACAAAAATTTTAGGGGTAATTTTCGATAATAAACTTACTTATCAGTAACATTGTGAAAACTACCTTTTATAGGTTACGCAAAATTTGCTCCATCTCTAAATTTCTTTGTCCCAAAGCACTTAATATACTGATTCACTCTTTGGTGATGTCTAAAATCGACTACTGCAATTCTTTATTTAAAGGAATTGCGTTACACGAAATAAAACGATTACAAATTATACAAAATGCATCAATTAAATTAATAACCAAGTCTAAAAAATTTGATCATGTAACACCACTTCTCAAAAATGCTCATTGGCTACCAGTCATTCACAGAATTACTTATAAACTATGTATAATTATTTTTAAAACCCTATATAACAAGACCCCTGCATTTTTATTTAGGTTTCTAATTCCATATACTGCAATGAGAATTTTACGATCTAGTGAACAAAATTTATTATCTATTCCCTCACTAAAAATTATTAATACGAGACGACAATTTATCTTTTCTTGTACTGCACCGCAGACTTGGAACGCCCTCCCTATTTTTTTACGGGAGGAGAAGGAGTTTGGGAAATTTAAAAATGAGTTAAAAACCTTCTTTTTCAAAGATGCCTTCGCAACCTAATTTTACTATTTTATTGTCTTATTTAACTTTGCTATACTTTTGTTAATTATTACCCCTTTGTATTTTCCCTTAATGTCTTTTCTTTACTTTAAGAATTGTATTTCTTCCCTCCTTACCCATTGTTTAGTAATGTTAAATTTAATGTAAATTAGCCCTATTTAAGTATTTGTACGTTTTGTTTTGTCCCCTAAACAAATGTGAATTTTAAAGTGTACATCGCTTAGAAATCCTGATTAAGCGATTAATCAAGTCACCTAATAAACTTGAAACTTGAAACTTGAAATAAGTTGTATGCTCTTTCAATGACTGTATCACACAGGGACATTTCCAAGGTTTACCAGACTCCTCAGATGTATGATTTACCTAAAAATTATTCAGTTATGCAGTAGGGGGAGTCTTTTGCAAGGGAAGGATGGAATTTTGGATCTTAAGGATGTATCTTACCCCCTCCAAAAGTAACTCCAGGTCTTTCTGGGTGGCACAGATAAAAATCTTGTACAAGTAAGCAGATGTTTGTCTACACACATCTGAAGCATGCTTTGCTTGAAAATCACTGGAATCCACCTTCTCTAATGAGATGCATGTTCCCTAGTTTATGAGACTTCTACATGATGCACAGACCACATTCATTAAAGGTTATCTTTGCAAATATGAAACCAATCAAAGGAGCTATTCTGTTTAATAGCAAGTAAATCCATGTTTAAAATATTTTGACTTCGGAGAGCAGCAGGAAATTGAACACCTCTGGGATCAATATGACTGTTTATCATTTTCTAAATGGACATTTGCTATGACAGTTTGTATTTCATTTTATTTCAGGGTTTATGGTCAGTATTTATCAGAAACTCAGGCAAATGGGTTTTTCCATTAGCAGGTCAATATAGAACTAGACCTCTGGTGGGGATGGTTAGAGGGACACTCTTAAGAACATAAGAATAGCTATCCAGGGACAGACCAATGATCCATCTAGCCCAGAATCCTGTTTCCACAGTGGCCAAAAACCTGGCACAGTACCTGGCAAAAACTTGGCACAGTGGCCAAAAACCTGGCACAGTACCTGGCAAAAACCCAAACAATAGCAAGATTCCATGCTACCGATCCCAGGGAAGCAGTGACTTCCTCCATACCTGTCTCAATAACAGGACTTTTGATTAGACATTTCAAATTTTTCCCAGATGTTTTACTAAAAATTCACCTGTATTACCCTATAACAGCATAAACAAGTTCACAACTATGATCCATTATAAATTGTACCAGTGCTGTGGGTACCTGAACATCCCACAGTGAAATCCTTCTCTGTGTCTGGAGTTTAGCACCCCCCAGCCATTCCAAAAAGTTGGCTCCTCTGCTCCAGACAGAAAAATCTAGTATTTATTGAACACAGTGGAAATATCTTGTAGTCTATTCCTTATAACCATCTGATTCTCATTACTGAATCATTCAGAAAACAAAGTATGCATGGTCACATTTTTATTTTTTAAGGTGCTTGTTTGAAAAAATAAATATGCTACAGTTGAGAATGATTATTCTTATACCAAAACCTCATTAGTCATATCCTTGTCAAAACTGCAAACAGTGTCAGATATTCTCAGAAAACACACCACTATAGGTATGGAACTCATCAGACCTTGTCAAAGGTCAGACTCATTAAGGGCTGAAAACGAAAACTTCAGTGTCTCCAGCAGATTTCCCTGCTGTACCAGAGCGTCATTCCTGAAAGCCAGAGCCAGCTAACCACCTCCTTCCCCTTCCTGTTCCCCAGACATTCAAATCAGCTCAAGAAGAGAGGGCAGCGATATGAATCGAATTCCCCGCAGACTGGACCTTGTAATAATGGAAGTGATTGAAACAGGCAGAGAGCTCTGTGTGCCTTGTTCGCTTTGCCATCATCTGACGTTAAACACCTCTTCTCTAAATGAAGCAATTAAGACTGTACCCCGCTACAAAACCAACACGCAGCTCTATGCGGCTTACAAAACTAAAAACGTAGAAAAGGAAAGAAACTCAATATTGTAGATAGTAAAGAGAATTTACTCGTACCAAGAAAGAAGATAGATGTGCCCACAGGGAGACAGGTGGGAATATTGGATGCGCTATAAACTTTTGGTGATGGTGTACCTTTGTATATATAGTCGGGCACCAAAATATCTAGCGGATCATATTTTAACATATGAATCACAATGTACGTTGCGTTCTGCGAATCATGCCGATTGATGTATCCCGACTGTGAAACAACTGAGGCTGAAAGAGTCTAGAGTCAGCATGCTTTCTTGCATGGATCTCCAAGAGTGGAATAGTCTTCCTCAATATATACGTTGAAAGGCAAGTTTAGGTAGTTTCAAAAAATTGTTAAACATCTGAACCATTTTTTGATTTGTACGTAGGCGCTGGTCATCTATTCTTTGAGATTTTATGCTGTTTGCTTTCAGAATTGTGCATGTGTTTTGATTAGGTGTGTGTTGATTATGTTAGTGCCATGTTGTAACCCGCCATGGGAAATGCGGGATATAAATAAAGAAAAGGTGAGTGCCGACCACCAATCCCAAAAATCCGATCATCGAGAAAGAGAAAAGGCCTGTTCAAAAAGTCAAGTTTTCAATAGGCCCTTGAATTTTTTGATTGATCCCTCCCCGCATGTAAGTTTGACAGTAATTTATTCCCAAGGAAGGGAGCTTCAAAAAAGAAAGCACAATTACATGTTGATTCCAATTATGTTCTTAATTGCACTGATCATGGACTGGTCAGGACCATCCTATAATCATTTAATGAACTAAGAATTCAGGCGGGGGAATAAGGTATAGTGAGGGATGACAAGTGATCTAGGGAATCCTGTTTAAAGGCTTTGAAAGCAAGTAGGAGTACTTTATACTGAACTCGATAGGCTACTGGAAGCCAATGGTACTGTTTTAACAGAGGTGTGACGTGAGCATTTGAACGTGAGTGCATAGTGGATTCGTCTGTTCATGGTGGCTTTGCCTGCATAGGAATCGATTGGCCCAAAGGTCCTTTGGTCATTGCTTCTTCTTTTTGGTTTGCCAACCTCATGGAAGTGTAATGAGACGTTTTGGATGAGATCGCTTCCTCGTTAACCCCCCTCTTTACAAAGCTGGGCTAGCGTTTTTAGCGCCAGCCGCTGCAGTAACAACTCCAACGCTCATAGAATTCCCATGAGCGTCCGAGCTGTTACAGCCGAACCGGCGCTAAAAACGCTAGTGCGGCTTTGTAAAGGAGGGGGTAAATCACAGGAGAAAATACTGCTACAAAATGTTGCTTTGTTTACAGGTATGTTTTGTTTTTTTCATCTACGTATGTTAATCACAAGAGGTGACAAAATAAAATAGAAACATAGAAACATGATGGCAGATAAGGACCAAATGACCCGTCTAGTCTTCCCATCTGCAGCATCCACTATCTCCCCCTCTCCCTATTGACTAAGGCTCTTTATACCTGCATTGTGATGTCATAGAACTTTATGGTTATAGAAACATTAACATGATGGCAGATAAAGGCCAAATGGCCCATCTAGTCTGACCATCTGCAGTAACCATTATCTCTTCCTCTCCCTATTGGCTAAGGCTCTTAACATTTGCATCTCCTCTTCCTATAGGCTAAGGCTCTGTGCACCTGCATTGTGAGGTCATAGAGCTGCCCATCCGCAGTAACCATTATCTCTTCCTCTCTCCGAGAGATCCCACGTGCCTATCCCAGGCCCTCTTGAATTCAGACACAGTCTCTGTCTCCACCAACTCTTCCGGGAGACTGTTCCAAACATCAACTACCCTTTCTGTATAAAAGTATTTCCTTAGATTACTCCAGAACCTATCACCTCTTAACTTCATCCTATGCCCTCTCATTGTAGAGTTTCCTTACAAATGAAAGAGACTCGACTCATGCGTATTTACATTACGTAGGTATTTAAACATCTCTATCATATCTCCCGCTCCCGCCTTTTCTCCAAAGTATACAGATTGAGATCTTTAAGGCTGTCCCCAAACGCCTTATGATGATGACCACATGTATGTTACACAATATTCTAAATGAGGTCTCACCAAAGTTTTATAGAGGGGCATCAATGCCTCCTTTTTCCTACTGGCCATACCTCTCCCTATGCAACCTAGCATCCTTCTAGCTTTCGCCATCACTTTTTCAACCTGTTTGGCCACCTTAATATCATCACATACAATCACACCCAAGTTCCGCTCTTCTGTCGTGCAC
Organism: Geotrypetes seraphini; assembly: GCF_902459505.1. Classification (NCBI taxonomy): domain Eukaryota; kingdom Metazoa; phylum Chordata; class Amphibia; order Gymnophiona; family Dermophiidae; genus Geotrypetes; species Geotrypetes seraphini. The sequence continues at coordinate 169,747,561 of NC_047092.1, read as the reverse complement.
ATAAGCTCTTCACTCCCTAATCTGTACCGTTCCTTTGGGTGTTTGCAGCCCAAATGCATGACCTTGCATTTTTTAGCCTTAAATTTTAGCTGACAAATTTCAGACCATTCTTCAAGCTTCGCCAGGTCTTTCTTCATGTTCTTCACACCACCCGGCATGTCTACTCTATTACAGATTTTGGCATCATCCGCAGAGAGGCAAATCTTACCCGACAACCTGATTGAAGTATCTTTGGAACAAACAAGATGGTAGTAAGGCCCGTGAAGGGACATGATTGGCAAATAAATAGCTTCGTTAAAGATACGGTAAACAGAGGCCACCGAGTTTACTGGCTGGTTTAAGAGGTCCTTTACCTGCTAACAAAAATATGTTTTTGGGACTTGAAGATGCCAAAACTAAACCCCCCGGTCTTTTACAAAACCACAAAATCAGTTTTTAGCGCAAGATAGTGCGTTGAATGCTCTGTGCTAAAAAAACGTTTTTTGCGGTTTTGTGAAAGGGTGGGGGGTTCAATACATTGAAATAGCTTTGTTGGGGTTCCCCACATATATTTGTCTCATGCGTACAGACATTTCAGTTACTGCAAACCTCTGTGAAGATAGAATAAGAACATAAGAACATAAGAAGTTGCCACCACTGGGTCAGACCAGAGGTCCATCATGCCCAGCGGTCCGCTCCCGCGGCGGCCCATCAGGTCTGTGACCTGTGAAGTGGTTCCTGACCATTTCTGTAACCTACCTCTACATCTATCTGTAACCCTCAATCCCCTCATCCTTTAGGAACCTATCTAAACCTTCCTTGAAACCCTGTAGTGTGCTCTGGCCTATCACAACCTCCGGAAGCGCGTTCCATGTGTCCACCACCCTCTGGGTAAAAAAGAACTTCCTTGTGGGACAGATTCTTCAGACTGTGGGGAACCACAAGTACAAGGGGTCACTCGGAGAAATTGAGAGGGGACAGGTTTAGAACAAATGCGAAAGCATTATGCACCCCAGAATGCAAATTCTGATGTGGCAGAACTGCTCAGAGAAAATGTCTTGAAATCTCCAGCTAAGTTACCTCCGTGATATCCCTGCCTCATGCATTTTACTGGTAGGATTTATATGCTGAGGTAGGTTTTAGACAGACTCATACAATAGTAAATCAGGTTGATTTTTTTTTTTTAGTCCAGGGCAAATTGAATTTTGCAGTTTCTTGGCTTTGTGTCCCTCAGCGCAGAGATACTAATGATTTACTTTGTCAGTGGCCTGCATTCTCTACCCTCACCTGCCAGTCTCCTGGTCAGCAACTGGTAAACCCTCACATCCTGATTGTGAATCTGTGATTGATGCACTTGGCCTAGAACTTCCCTGCTACCCATTCAGGAAACAGGAGGGTTGTAGAGATAGCACTCAGCTTTCTTTCACAGCCCCCGTTTCCGAACTCTAATCACCTTCTGCTGTGGGAAAGAGATGAGATGTGGCCTAAAAAACAGATCATTGTCCGCCTCCTAGATTAATGCAGAGAAAGCAGTATTGTCTATTGAATGGATAAACCTTCCTGCTGTCACTCAAAACCTAAATTCAACGCTACTTCATTTTCTAAGAGGCTTATCTTCCTTGAATAGACCCTTGGAGCTCAACTAAGAGGCAATGTAATGAAGCATGTTTTTTTCTTAAGTGAGAAGCCTGCTGTAAAGAAGGGGAGAGCACTGGGCAGCTGTTCTGAAGGGTCTCTGCAGACACTTGAAAGACTTGTCATTTATCTAGTCTTGCATGACATCAAATGATAGAAGATCAAGTTTATACTCTGCTGGGAGACTCACAAGGGTTTCGTCTGTTAAACAATAGTTGAGTTTTTTTAAACACATGCTCCCTTACCACTGAAAGGAAATGGGAAAACAGTTTGATTAACAGAAATAAAAATTATATTTTCTCAAGTTTAAAAACTCAGACTGAAGATACAGCATGCGGTGTTTCTCATAGGAGAATGGTATGCCTCCTACCTTCCAAAGGTGGAAGGAAGACCCTTATCTCACCCAGAAGTTGTGGAAATCTAATTCTGTGACTCCCCTGCCCCAGGAAAGGGGAAGAAATTCCTCCCCAAGCAACAAATACGCAGATCATCGAGAGGACTAATCAATACAACTATAAAAATACACCTCAGAAAATTCTCCCAATTTTTAATTTTTTAAAATTTTTACTGATATTCCTAGTCGTGAAGGGAACGACTTTAATAAACACTTAGGGGGCCTTTTACTAAGGTGTGTTAGCCAATTTAGCACACGCTAAATGTTAACGCATCCATAGAATATAATGGGCACATTAGCATTTGGCGGGCGCTAAATCGGCTAGCATGCCTTAGTATAAGACCCCCCTTATTGTAGGAGGAAAAAAAGCCTCAGATCCCCATACGCCATCAGAACTTATCTTGCAGGCAGTATTGGTAAGGGAAACTATTTCACCGGCTAAAAAAAACCTCCTTTTTTTAGCGCGAGTCCATGCATACATTCATAAATCCACGGTTCGAGTTGCAGAACAATGATACTTCACTAATGTGTCGTTTGTACAGTTCAAAGTGTGCCAGGAACAAGTTGTACTTATCTTTATATTCTTAATATTGTTCTCTCCCCCCCTTTTTACAAAACTGCAAAAGCGGTTTTTAGCACCGGCTGGCGCGCTGAATACTCTGCGCTGCTCCTGACGCTCATAGAGTTCGGAAGCAGTACAGAGCATTCAGCATGCTGGCCTGCGCTAAAAAACGCTTTCACAATTTTGTAAAAGGGGAGGCTCTAATAACTTGTTGTTGATACGTGTGGGGTTTCCCCTCTAATTTTAAGATTGTGTGTGACCCTATTTTTTTAAGTTATGTTAACTGCTTAGGGGGGAAGCTATTAACTTGGGCTACTGTTAAAACAGGGTTGTTTTTTTTTCTATGCTTGTATCTTCTTTAAGGCCTGTCCTATTTTTTTTATGGCTTTCCTTTCTCTCATATTTATTGAATTTTATTGTTATGTTCACAATCTGATAAGTGCGGTAGTCAGGAATTGCTTTCATAAACTGCGAATGATTAGATCTCTAGCTAGTCTCCTGGAGCCCGCTTCCTTAAATATCTTAGTGCATTCACTTGTTATCTCGAAAATAGACTACTGCAACTCTCTATATGAAGGAATACTACAAAAAGAAATTTGACGACTTCAACTAATTCAAAATACCTCTATAAAAATAATCATTAACTCTAAAAATAAAAATATGACCGCGTCACCTCTTTACTTAAACATGCCCACTGGCTCCCCATTCCTTGTTGAATTACTTTCAAAATTGCATTGCTCACATTCAAAACTCTTAAATCTAGAGAACCGACCTTCATTGATAAACTACTCATTCCTCACGCACCCACCAGAACTCTCCAGATCTTCATCCCAAAATCTACTCTTCGTTCCCTCTCTTAAGACTTTTTGCACCCGCCATATAACCTGCTTTGCTGTTACTGCTCCCCTTATTTGGAACTCCCTCCCCTCCCCCCCATATCAGGGAAGAATCAAATTTAAATAAATTTAAAGGTTCTTTATAAGGGTTTCTTATTTAGAGATGCCTTTGAGCACTAACAGAAGTACTCCTTCTTTGTTCTCTCTTTTTTGAATTTCAAGGCAGTATGAACAATACCCCCCTCCTGTCTTATCCTTCTCCATTTTCTTAATCTCTCCCTCTTGTATCTCGTTAATCTGTCCTGTCTTAAGTTACTTTGTTGTTATTGAACCCCCCTGATTTTATTATATTATGTACAATCGTTTAGAATTAAGATAGGCGATATATCTAATGTTCATTAAACCTGAAACTTGAAACTTGATGTAAAACCACTGAGAACTATTGTAAGGTTTGGCGGGATATCAAATTTACATAAACATAAACATTTGACTACAAATCATGCTATACTTCTCCCTCCGTATTCACTGTGATAGGGGATTAACAGACCCGTGAATACAGAAAAACCGCAAATCACTTTTTCATATGTTATTCGCTGTTTTCTATTAAAAACCATCGTGAATATGATGAAACCGCGAATCACATGGTGGGGAGACCTGGCCTGTTCCTGAAGGAGAGGCAAAACACGGTGAAGAAAGTGCCGGGAATCGGTGAAGAAAGTGCCCGGAATCAGCGATTTCTCTATGCAAGCTGACATAATTTTTTGGGGGGAGGAGCCAGCAAGCTAAAAACCGCAAATAATCGAAACCACGATTGCTGAAACCGCAAATACGGAGGGAGAAGTGTATTTTATGCCGCGAGATTGTTAACATAACCCGACTTATTGGTAGCCCGCCATAACTTCCCCATAAATGCAGGAATTACCAGATTAAAATGGGGGGGGGGGGGGGAGGGGAGGAGTGTTATCAACATGGGTACTGTTAAATTGGATTATTTTAAGACAAGCGGTGCTGTTTTAGCACAGGGTCTCATTGCATAAAATGGGACCCTATGCGAAAATAGCATGATGAGATAAAATGCCCTGTTTCTGCGAACAGGTCCTATAACCCCTTTCCTCCTGCAACTACTCCTTTCCCCCTCTCACACCGCTCCTACTGCTCTCCCCCCTTCCTCCTCCCCCTATACTTGGTCTCCTCTCTCGTTTTCTCTTACCTTCCATCCCTACCTTCGATGCTGCTTGTACTTTTGATAAAACTCCGTTAAAGCGTCCCCACGCTCCCTTCTTCGTTGCTTGTAACTTTGCCAAAATTTTGTAAATCCGTGTGTCATCCGTGTGTAATTAACGGATGTGAACCGCCTAGAACTTCTTGGGTATGGCGGTATACAAGAATAAATTATTATTATTATTGTTTTAATGGAAGCCCATGTTGATAACTTCCCCCTTTTAGTTGTGGGCTGGTTAACAATTAACATGTCGCCTTAACAGTGTGTAATGATTTCAGCTTTAACTGCCTAACACGGAAGGGGTGGAGTGGGTAGGGAATGTGTCTTACAATTAATGCTGATGGAGTTAATACATATTATGGCATCACATTATAGCACTGGGTACAACCTTTTCGATCTTAACCGCACACCCTTAAAAATCTGCTCACCTCGGGGGGGTGAGCGGGATCCGTGAGGTCCGCTGGAGTCAAAACAAAGGTCTGTGGAGGGAACGGGATCTGTGCGGTCCACAGGAGTTTAAAAAAACGTGGATCTCTGTGGACCCCCCACGCCACGGCCACATTCTTTTTAAGGCCATGCGCTTTTAGTTCTGTGGGGCCCGTGAGATCCTCTTTACAACATCTGCCTTGGCTGGCTTCTTTTCTGTTGGTGGTTGGGATTGCTGGTACTGAATGCTGGCATCTCACCCTAGTTGTCCCTTTTTGCTGTGTCCAGCTTTTGCCTCCCAGTGTCCCAAATGCCTTCTACCTGGAGGCCCCATGGATCCCGCGGAGCTAAAGTGCATGGCCTTAAAAAGAAAGCGGGGTCTGCGGAGATCCTAGTTTTAATTCCTGTGGACCTTACGGATCCCATTCACTCCACGGCCCCTTGTTTTAAGTCCGGCGGACCTCACGGATCCCGCTCACCCCTGAGGTGAGCAGATTTTTAAGGGCATGCAGTTAAGATCCATGAGGTCCACGGGGGTCTGCGTTTTACCCAGCCCCGCTATTTGGGGCGGCAGTCTTGAAGAGGTGAATATTTGTGAGCAGGAGTGGAGGTGGAACAGACTCTCATAATGGAAAGTATGCACAGGGTCTTCTGATTATTCATGTATTTATCTGTGCACAGCTGACACCTCTCTAACACTGCACAGTGCTCTGTCTCAAGCAATAGCTGAGATAAATCCAAGATAATATTTATAGTTTGTCACGATGTGCTGTCTCATGTCGGAAGACTTGGGCATTCCCCGGCTTTTTTTCCCCTCTCTGCACGGAGACACCTGCATCCGTGCAATTGCATCGAAGCGAGCCACGAAGCCCTTTAGTATTTCCCCTTATCTCCAGCTGGACAGGACCCCTCTTCCCAAGTGCCAAGAGTCTTGAGAATTCGGGCTGTTGTGTTTGTTTAAGACCGGTTACGACAATGCAGGGCCCGTTTTTACAGCTCCTCTGTTTTTGCACAAGTTACTCGCCGTGGGTTCTCTGATTAGCTCATTAGCAAGAGGGCCGGAAGGAAGACAATCAGTTTTCATCTGATTCATCGCTTCTGTTCCGTGCTCACAAGATTTGGTCAGCCCCTGCCTGCGAGTCCCAACGGGGGGAATTTTGCAAATTCAAGGATGCACTTAAAAAGGCATTTGCAAATTATTTAAGCAAATTATTTAAGACCGTCCTCTTTTGAGTTTTCGTTACTTTAATGTTTCTGAGAATTTTATTTCGGATAACTGAGAAAGCTTCATTACCTACATAATAACATATAATTACTTTAAGCAAAGTGTATGAAATGGAAGCCATAAACAAGATAGAGCTTATATCTTTGAACATCTCTAGTGTTCATTTTTTTTCTTTTTTTTTGTTAAATGGAAAGGATGCATTCCATTCTTTTGACCTTGAATTCTTTTTAACCTATAGTCTCTCTACCACCCCTGCTTTGGAAGTGTTATTTCTGGGACCATCCAATTACCATTTCTATCAGGTCTTCTAAAAGATTATGCTTTTTGGGTGTTCCTCTGTAGATGTCTTTCCAGTGGCTTCACTTGATGAATGTGACAACTTTTGTGCTGTCATTCCCCCTCATTGAATTTTCAAGATTTTTTTTAAAATAAATACAGCCAGGAAGACCCAAAGGCAAGCGATTCAATGGCTGCTAAATCTTTCAAGGTTACGACTTAACCTCCGTTCTCCCTAATTCAACTTCAACCTTCAGTCTGAAGCCAATCGAGAATATCAGATGATACTTAAACAAAGAAGGATTTCTGATATTCAGGTACAGGCCTCTCTTCAGTAGGATTGCAAATTCTTTGTGTGAAGGAAAGTCGGTTTTGCTCTAAAGTACTGTCACAAGAAGTGAAATTACCATTTGCTTAGAATGACACCATTCATCATTGTCAGATTAGTAAGCATTGTAAGTAGCTAGGCCTCTTCAAATTAATGCCTTGGTCTCCATCGGCTAAATTTCCCAAATCCTTGAGGATGGGTCATATAAAAACTCATCGTACCATTTTAATTTATCAATTCTGCACGAAAAGAAGCTTTGCTTTGCCGTTGCGGTTTTATTTACAGTCTAATTCTAAAAGAAAAAGAAATAAGATATGAAAATAAGTTGGACAATAAGATAAATCTCTCCGTGAAATCATTGGATCAACTGAGTGCTATAGCTAACCCTCCATAATTCATTTCTAGGTCAGCTCCAGGGATTAACCGTGACGTATTTAGAAATTCATTTACTTTACTTTTGCTGTTTGTTATGCATAAGGGTAATGCTGTCCCCAAGGCTTTTCAGGTAGCCCTCAAAACTTGACAACATTTTCTGTCTCTAAGGCCTAAGCCAAGATTAATTTTCAAATAAGCAGCATAAAAATGTATAGCGTTGTATAAATTTGAATACAAAATGCATTTGTTTGGACTGCCTGTGCACTGTATCTTGAGCCGAAAATCATAAAACAACATTGAAATTAATGGCCTTCCTCTCATTGAGAACATCACAAAAGTTTTTAATAAAAAATAACATAATGTACTGCATTTTATACTTTGAACTTTAAAAAGAAAAGTTATTTTTTTAAATCAGGGTTGGCTTAACTATTGGACATTCTAGGCCAGTGTTCTTCAATGCAAGGCCTGGGGACCAATGACAATCCTCAAAGACCTCTGTGGCAGCCTCCTTTATCTTTCTGGGTTTTTTTTCTGCTATTTTTCCTCTTTACCCAGGCTCAGGACAGAAAGGGAAAAGCGGGTGGGGTGGGAGGAACCACATGCTTGAAGGACAAGGCATTTCTCAGGAGATTAAAGGATGCATTTGTAAATACTCACGACCTTGAGGATACCCTCCAATGGAGTTTGAAGGTGGACTGATGGGGATGGATGTCATTGATGCATACTGGTCAGCAGTGTCATGGCTCCACATGGAAATATATTTGGCAGCTCTCCCTCAGTTCCTTAGAATCTACAGTGGTACAGTGGTTAAAGCTGCAGCCTCAGCACCCCGGGGTTGTGGGTTCAAACCCACACTGCTCTCGGGTACATTAAATAGATTGTGAACCTGCCAGGACAGACAGGGAAAATGTTTGAGTATCTGAATAAAGTCATGTAAAACTGCTCTGAGCTCCCTTAGAAGAATGACATAGAAAACTGAATAAATAAATAGTGTGAAAAACTTCAGTCTCAGGAGACCAAGATGGCGATGGAGTAAGACATGTTGGAGGAGGCTCCCAGATCGCTAACAAAAACTAAGTTTCTTCATTTAAAAATCTTCGGAAAGAATGCCAGAGCGAAGAGGGAAATTCCTCCTGGTTCCCCTGTAGACTCCTCGCCATGATAAACAGCAATTACCACCTGCACCGTACCTGTTAATCTGGGCGGATCTGCTGTTGGGGGTGGTAAGACGCTCGACTTGGACAACAAAGTTTTGTTGAGCCCACTGGGACCAGTTGCCCTGCCACCTTCTGGAATCATCCAGGAATCGACGACATTACAGAAGGAGGCATCGGGTGATGTTTTGCCGGCTTCACCTTCGACCCCGGAAGAGATTCGATCTGAGCTGAGTGCCTAGTATGGGGCCTCCTCTGGTGGAGGAGCCAGTTCCCAAGCAGTGTTTGGCAATGGCCGGGCAGTGGAGGAGCTTGGTGATGGTTTGTCTACAGCAAATTTTTCATTTGTGGCGTCTCTTAAACCGCTAGTGAAGCCAGCCATTGTGAACATGGAAGCATTATGGGTGTCATTGAGAATTTACGTCAGGTATGCTTCCTGTTTATTTCCTGTACTACAAATTTGTCCAAACCGATTAGAAATTTGGAGGAAAAAGTTCAACAGAATGGACTCTATTGAAAAAAATGGTTTCTGATGTGAAAGTTCTATCTAATCAACATTTAGGGGACAAAAACTTGTTAATAAGCCAAATTTGTCTTGAGGTTCAGAAAGCTTCTCAGTGTGTCCTTGTGCAGGAGAATGCTTACAAAGTGCCGACCCGCTGGTATCTTACTCCTGACCGGTTGCACAGCATGTATCCACAAACTAGTGATATCTGTTGGAGATGTGGCGGGGACAGGGGCTCTTATTTTCATATTTGGTGGGGTTGTCCAGATATTTGGGTGTTTTGGTTACATGTCACTTCCACCTTGACCGCTTAGATCCAGGATCCGGTTCAATTTTTGCCCCACAGTTGTCTTCTGGGTCTGCATAATGTCCGTACTGGCCCTTGGCAGACCAAGTTGGTTCGTTTGGGCTTGGCTGCTGCTAAATGTCTCATAGCTGGTCAGTGGAAGTAGAGCAGCTCCAACGGGGGAGGCCTGGAATCTCAAATGATGTAAGCTGGCGCAAATGGAGCGCAATGCAGCTCAGCATTATGGTTACTATGAGAAACAGGAGTGGACCTGGAAGAAAATCTTTGCTCTTCTTTGATCCTTTATTCTTTAGGGTTGTGTGAAGGGGCTGGGTTTGGGGAAGGGGAGGGGGGTGGAGTTCTGGGGGGGCATGCTGAACGACATCCTGCATGTTTCTCATTTTGGATTAATGCTGGGGTGGGAGGGTTTGGGGATTCTTTTCAGGGGGGATAGGGGTGGGTGGGGTGTGTTTTCTGGGATTTGGGGTGACTGTGATACGGCTTGCCGTCTAGGGCTAGTGAGGCGTAAACATTTTTGTATTAGTTCAGTGAGGTCTTGCATAGGGAATCCTATTTGCTGTATACACTTCTCCCTCCATATTCACGGTTTCAGAAATCGCGGTTTTGATTATTCACGGTATTTAGCTTGCTGGCTCCTGTCCCCAAATTATGTCAGCTTGCATAGAGAAATGCTGATTCAAAGCGTTTACAGAGAAAAATCGCCGATTCCCGGCACTTTCTTCACCGTGTTTTGCCTCTCCTTCAGGAACAGGCCAGGTCTCCCAACATGTTATTCGCGGTTTCATCATATTCACGATGGTTTTTAATAGAAAACAGCAAATAATATATGAAAAAGTTATTTGTGGTTTTTCTGTATTCGCAGGTCTGTTAATCCCCCATCACAGCGAATACGGAGGAGAAGTGTATTGTTGTATCGCTCAATTTTGTTTTGTTTTATGCACTCTTTAATAAAAATTTTAATAAACATTTAACCCCCCCCCCAAAAAAAAACTTGTTAATAAGGAAGATTGAAAATCTGGATAATGCAATTAGGAATCTTAATTTAAGACTTCTTAATTTTCCAGTCTCCAGACTACAATCTCCTAAGGATTTATTTCAATTGATCTTGACCTCTGTTTTGAAATATTCAGAAACCAATATGCCACGTAGCCAAAAGTGAAGAAGAAATGGCAGAAGAATCTGGTGTGTTGGATCTTACTGGGATTCTAGAATCATCTCAACTGGAGATTACAGGTAGAGCCACCTTACTAGTAACATTTGAGTTTATACAGGATAAAGAGGCGATTCTACGATTATTTTATAGATCTGAGAATGTTGTTTTCTTTGGACTCTTTCCTGGTCTCTTTCCAACTATTCCATAGACACCTGAAAACTTGGCTATTTTCAAAAATGTAAATTTCCACTTCCCCCTACTACCAACTCCCACTGTACTTCCTTTTTAATTTATGTAAACCGTGTCGAGCTCTATATTTATAGAGAAGATGCGGTATATAAGCTTAAGATTTAGTTTAGTTTAGACTCAAAATTGCAGTATTTCCTGATGTTTCTAAATGGACGCAAACCAGACGTAAGAAATTTCTGACTTTACGTCAATCAGTTTTGAATTTGGGAGCTACCTTTCAACTGCACCTTCCATGTAAATGTATTCTTTATCAAAATAATAGATGTGGAGGTTCTGGAATGTCAGTGCAATAGAATGGCTGGCTGATTGAAGAGCTCCTCATACTCAGCAGTTATTTTTGAATATATTATTAGTTTATTTAAAAAAAAAAATTTAAAGAAAGTGCTGAAATGGCTTCATTAAAACAAACAAAACTAGAAAATTCTTTTTCTACCGGAGTTAAAGCAAAGAGATTGAAGCCTGAGTCAGTAATAGCTGCTCAAGTTCCCTTACCGAAAGAGAGTGCAGATCCTGTATCGGTGGATATTCTGGAGGAACTTCGGGTGATTAAATCAATGTTAAAAGATAACGCAGAAAATATGGCAGCTATGAGAGAGGAGATTTCTACTGTTACTAAGCAGCTGGAGATATCTAATCGAAGGGTGGATCAGTTAGAGTCCCGCATTGAGAAAATGGAAGTGGACCAGAGGCAGTGCAAAAAAAGATCACGCTGAGCTTAAGGACCTGCAAAAACGTATGGAAGCTTATAGGTTAAGAAGGGATTTAAAATTTTTATTGTAATATTTCTGATGTTAATAGTGTATTTTCATATAGTTGTTTTTTTTTTTTTCGATTTTTCAAATGTATACATTGTCAAGTTCAAAATATCAATAAAGAAATTAAAAAAAAAAAATAATAGATCTGCGTTCTATGAACTAGATCAATTACAGTTCTTTTTGGAATGCAAAGCTGTCTTAAGGACAGCTGATAATAATGCTTAACATTTCTGGTAATTTTGAATTAGATTAACACTTTGATCTCTGCATTTCTTCATAAATGTAAATTTTTCATATGTAATTTCAACTTCTCTTGGAGTGGTCTATATTAAGATATCATAAATTGCAGAGAAGATTTCTTTAGATCCAGCTATTTTCAGCTGCCACTGCTCCAAATAACCACGTTTTGTGGTTTTCCGGTCTATGAGGGGGAGGAGCTATAATCCATCATAGTTTTAATTATACTTTGATGGTCATTTTTGAAAACTTGTTAGCGATTTGCATGTGTAAATTCTAGTTTGTACGGAATCTATCCCCTTTTAACTTTAGAGAGTGCCCTCTTGTTCTCTCTATCTTGGAGAGGGTAAACAACCTGTCTTTATCTACTAAGTCTATTCCCTTCATTATCTTGAATGTTTCGATCATGTCCCCTCTCAGTCTCCTCTTTTCTCTAATCTCTCACTGTATGGGAACTTCTCCAGCCCCTTAACCTTTTTGTCACTCTTCTCTGGACCCTCTCGAATAGTACCGTGTCCTTCTTCATGTACGGCGACCAGTGCTGGATGCAGTATTCCAGGTGGGGGCATACCACGGCCTGGTACAGCGGCATAATAACCTTCTCCAATCTGTTTGTGATCCCCTTCTTAATCATTCCTAGCATTCTGTTCGCCCTTTTCACTGCTGCCACGCATTGCGCAGAAGGCTTCGTTGACTTGTCGACCAGTACTCCCAAGTCTCTTTCCTGGGGGGGTCTCTCCAAGTACCGCACCTGACATCCTGCATGCATCACCTTACACTTATCCACGTTAAACCTCTTTTGCCATGTAGCGGCCCATTTCTCGAGCATGTTTATGTCACGTTGCAGGTCTTCGCAATCCTTCTGTGTCTTCACTACACTGAATAACTTTGTATCGTCTGCAAATTTAATCACCTCGCTCATTGTACCAATTTCCAGGTCATTTATAAATATGTTGAAGAGCACGGGTCCAAGCACCGAACCCTGCGGCACTCCACTGGTGACGCTTTTCCAGTCCGAGTATTGTCCATTTACCCACACTCTCTGTTTCCTATCCACCAACCAGTTTTTAATCCATGTGAGTATTTCACCCTCAATTCCATGTCTCGCAATTTTTCGAAGTAGTCGTTCATGCGGGACTTTTTCGAACGCCTTCTGAAAATCCACATATACAATGTCGACTGGGTCTCCTTGTCTATCTGCCTGTTTATTCCCTCGAAGTGCTGAAGCCGTGCTGGCTGGTCCTCATCAGATTGTGTCCGTCAAGGTGATCAATGATGCGGTCCTTTATTAGTGCCTCTACCAAGTGTATTGTTTTGACATTGTAAGAATCATATTATGCCATAATGTGCACTGTTTTATTTAAATTTGTTTATTGTTGTAATTGCCTCTTGCTTTGGTCCAGATTATTGTTGCTGTGCATCGCTGTCATCATGTGACCGGGCCGAGCGGTATTACCTGTCACATGTCTGCACTCTCCAGGTACTCTCTGGTCTTCGAGTCTCCAGCTTTTCTATCAAGACAAATATAACAGGGTTAAATACACAACACCATGCATTCCCTTATAATCCCGACCAGGTCTTCCAGCTCCTTCTGGTCCTCTCTGAATTCTCCCTGGACTCCTTCTCTCCAGGACTTCACTGAGTCCTCCCTGACCCTCCATTGGCCCATCAGGTCTTCGGCAACTTCTGAAGCCATTTATCAGTTCCTCCACCGGTCGCCACCATTCCATTTGATCCCTCTGTCCAATACTCCCAGGGTCTACCAGGCTGCCATTACCAGTCTCTCTTCTGGTTGCTACCATCCTAGCTGGTCCCTCCACCAGACAGTTGCCAGTTCTTCCCTCTCAGCCTTGGAGTTTCCCAGCTTTTCTGTGGCTCGGTCATCTTATCCTGCACACAGGCACTGAGGGCTCTCTCAGCCCCTCAGCTGTCTTATTCCAGATGCATTTACTGAAGACTCTCCTTGTGGGGCTGCCACCAGTCCCTCTCTCCCTGGCCTCTTGGGTCCCTATCACCTGGTTTCTTCTTCAGTGGTCCTACTGTCAATAATCAAGCCTGAACCACTTCCTCAACTCCAAGGTCTAACAGTCCATTTGGCTACTTCTTAGGTCTTTCCTGCTTTTGGACCAACCCACCACCAGACTTCACTGCAGGACCAGACCTCTCTACTGGTATATAGGTCCCTGCAGACTCTCTCACCACCAGTCCATTCCCCATCATCAGGACTGGTCAGCCTGGCCACTCTACACAGCTACACTGCCCCTGTCAGCAGTGGCCTTCAGGGCTTACCAAAGCAAGCATTCCTCCCCCTGAGGATTGGCCAGCTTCCAAAGGAGCTTCTTGCCTTCTGAGCTCCTTGTGCTGGGAGCTGTTCTTTTCAGCACCACAACCCACTCAGGGCGATTGGGCAGCTCCCAGCAACACTTGCAGCTCTTATGGAAATCAGCTCTCCTCTCAGGTTCAATGAGCTCCACTTCTCGGGCTCCCTTCGCTGGCCAGTGACAGGTACTCCACCCTGTCACAACTGCCTTGGGTGAATTTCTTCAAAAAGGCAGAAAATAAGTAAGTAAATAAATAAGGATTTCTTTTATCAAGCATCAGTAGATCCTTTTACTGCAGGTCAGTGAGGTAAATGCTCATAGGAATTAAATAAGCATCGAAGCGTGTACCTCGCTGGCCTGTTGCAAAAGGCTCTACTGGGGTTTGATAAAAGGAGCCCTAGAAAAATTAATAAAGAACAAAAGAAATATTAGGACCATAAAAAGGTTGTTCTAACTTAAGTCACTTAGCTGCATGGACAGCAACTGAATATCACTTTTATCTGGAGAGCAGGAGGGGCTCAGCAGTCTGCATCATATGTTCAGTGCTGCTGTTTCCTATGAACATACGTGAAATACCACAGCCAACATCTAAAAAAAATACTGACTGCAGAATTTAGGCCCTCTTCTGCTAAGCTGCCGTACCGTGGCCCGGGGCGCTAGAAGCTCTGACACTCAAAGGAATTCTATGAGTGTCGTGCAGCGTCAGGACATTTAGCGCCGCGGGCTGTGGTAGAAACCTCTACTGTGGCTTAGTAAAAAGGGTGTGTGTGTGTGTGTGTGTGTGTGTGTATGGGGGGGGGGTTTAAATAGTGACCTATAATTCTATGATTTAGGGAATGGTTGGCTGTATTAAACCAACTTGTCCTCAGTGTATTACGTCCACGACCGATTCCCCTTGAGTTACGAAGTACAAGAGAGAATTCTTTATTAGAAAACCCCTTACTTCTAAATTAGGATTTTATATTTTGAAAGGCTGAAAGGCCTCAAGTGTTCACAGCTGTCTGGGTTTGGAGCTAGTCCTGCCAGAACAACCTATCGTGAACTATCATTGGTCTCAATTGTCTTTCTTTCTTTTTTTTTTTTTAGGTTTTTAATATTTTTCTTGTCTTCTTTTGTATCGCGTTGACTAATTCATATAATAATGATAGTCTATCAGTTACTACTCGTAACAGACTGGCTAAAAAAACAAAAGACAATTGAGACCAATGATAGTTCACGATAGGCTGTTCTGGCAGGACTAGCTCCAAAACCCAGACAGCTGTGAACACTTGAGGCCTTTCAGCCTTTCAAAATATAAAATCCTAATTTAAAAGTAAGGGGCATTCTAATAAAGAATTCTCTCTTGTACATCATAACTCAAGGGGAATTGGTTTTATTAAACCACCATTAGGTTTTGTGTTGGACTCTATGGGTAATGGAATCTGATATACTGCTTTTCAGTGGTTACAATCAAAGCAATTATGCAATACTCATGATCTACTGATATTCTTGATTCATTCTGTCTATATGGAATAGGTTATTGTTTATTATTAGACATGCTGTTGGAACCCCACCCAGAATAATAAATGGTGAGGGTAAGATTTTTTTTTTTCCCCCCACTGTAAATAAAATGAGATCTCCTTCAAAAGTGGCAAATAAACGTATTTACACAACAATACAGTATATAGGGTCTGATTAATCAGGATTTTTCCCCCTCCCCCTAGAAACGGAATGGCGCATAAGCCTTAGTGAATAAGGACAATATTTAATCAGTTAACCATTCAGGTTCATTTGCCTGCTAAAAGTATACACATGATTTCATACCACAGTAAGGGTCCAGGACAATTCAGTGCAGCCCTGTGGCCCTTCCATCGTGGCCGGTTCAACGCGTCCCTTTCGGTGTGGAGAATCCCGCAATTGTGTGCACGTTGAAACCAACCGAACAAAGAAAATACCTTTGAACAACAACACCAAAAAAAGGAAGATAGCAAGCCTCAGGGAGGAAGTTTCTTCACAACAGGTGAAAGTGGGGAGGGGGAAGGGTGGGTTGATGAGGCTGACATCACTCGCACAGCCTGTGGGACCATGTAAGCCCAAGTACAAGCGACAGGAGCCAAGGAGCAACATTGCAAGAATCGCTTGCTCTGCTCCTCGCTGCCTGTTTCCTAATCTTCCGCTGTTGCTGGCCAGAGACAAACCGCGGAAAACTCCAGTCTCCGTGCACCCAGGGCAGGCCCATGATGAAGTGGTTATATCACTGTTGCATTTTTATTACAAAAATGTCAAGTCGCTGCCATGAACATGGACGTGATGAAATGGCCACGCCGAATCGCCCCATTCTGCGTAGGGTCTCGATATTCTGGTAATTGAGACCAGGAGGCTAATTTTAAAGAACATTTCTGTAGGTACAACAGTATTTCATGGGCCTGATTTTATAACGGGATGCCTGTGTAGAAATTCCAAAAAGGCGTCTATATTACAAAGCCCCCATCCAGAAAAACCCCCAAGTCAAACACTAAATAATATAACCCCCCCCTTTTACTAAACTGTGATAGAGATTATTAGCGCACGGAGCAGCGCTGAATGCTCTGCGCTGCTCCCGACGCTCATAGAGTTCCTGCGAGCGTCGGGAGCTGCGCGGAACACTCAGCGCTCCTCTCTGCACTATTAACCGCTATCGTGGTTTAGTAAAAGTGGAGGTGATAATTACTATATTGGACTATCAGAAGAGAGAAGGAACCAATTGTCCTTATGTCAAGATGAAGAATTCCTTATTAGTGTTCAAAAATCATTCTTCGATCCTTTGTGTAACGTAACATAACAGGATGGTCTCGGGGCTCAAGGATCTATCTTACGAGGAAAGGCTGAAAAATTTGCGGCTGTACTCACTCGAGGAACGTAGGGAGAGTGGAGACATGATCAAGACGTTTAAGTATATTACCGGCCGTATCGAGATGGAAGAAGAGATTCTCTTTCTCAAAGGACCCTCAGCCACGAGAGGGCATCCGCTCAATCTCAGGGGCGGGAAATTTCATGGCGACACCAGAGAGTGGTTGATCCTTGGAACGAGCTCCCGGTGCAGGTGATCGAGGCAAACAGCGTGCAAGAATTTAAGAGCAAATGGGATGCCCATGTGGGATCCCTTAGAGGGTTAAGTCAAGGGAACCTGTCACCAGGAGTGGGATCCCTAGGATAGTAGACTTGGGAGTGGGTCAGTAGAGTGGGCAGACCTGATGGGCTATGGCCCTTATCTGCCGTCATCTTCTATGTTTCTATGTATTTTCCTTAATTTCTCATCAGTCCAACCTGAAATTTCCCTAACATCAATTAAAAAAACCCCAAAAAAATGCCCCCCAAAGATTTTTTTAATGTACTATTTCATATCATTTTAATTTAACAAACTTAATTTAAAAAATGTATTTAACTTAGCTTTGATACCGGAAACTGCCAAGATCTTAAATATCCTTCCTCAAAGTGCTCCAGCACAGCACTGCGTTTCGAACCTTCACTCTGCATCATCAGGGAGAACCCATATGATACGGCGGATTCTCTTTCCACAAAGCTGCCATTCTCAAACAAAGATGGCTTCAGCGTGTTCTTATATATATATATATATATCATGAGATCATAGTTATTAGACCAATATGCCATATGATATAAATGTCATCCAGTCAAAATCTTTGTTTAGTCTCTCTGGTTTCACCAAGTGTAATGTATAAATCCATAAATGCTTCCTATGATTCAACCGAAAATCATAGTCCCCACCAAGAACATTTAAGGGGACATGACCTGCAGTGTAAATCGTCCACTGCTTGGGACATTTGCTGCCGGTGAGCCACTGGCAGTGCTGTCAATGTGGTCAGACAACAAACCAGGAGAAGGACCTTCACAAACCGTCATAAAAGTCTGTGCGGTGGCAGTTCTGCAAAATCCTTTTAATACTTGAATGCCAACTGCTGTGTTCAGGCCATTTTTTGCCAGACTCCTTTTTAATTAACTACCAACTTGAATTGCACTTCACAAACCTGGCAGCTAGAGAGTCCCATATGAGAATTTTATGTTGACTTGTTCTCAAAGAAAGCAAACCTGTAGCAGGTGTTCTCGGAGGACAGCAGGAATGTATTCTCCCATCTCTTCTTGAGTTGACTTCTTAGTTTTTATTCTGTACTGCTAATCCTATGCTCGACCACTGGATGGGAAGGCACCTGCGCATATGCCATAGGGGCACCACTTCAAAGATTTAAAGTATCAGTGAACTATGGCAGTGTCTGCACGAGGCTCTGTGGATGGCATCACCCATGTGTGAGAATATATGCCTGCTGTCCTCGGAGAACACCTACTATAGGTAAATAACTTGCTTTTCCATTAGTTTCTCTAATATGGCCTGCCTCGGGAGCCTTTTTTTGAGAATGATCTGTTCCTTGAACAAATCACCTCATACTAGCTGTTTAGCTGTTTGTGTGGTTAGAGATCAGTACGGTATCTTCAATCGAATTTACAATACTTGTATGAGGTGATTTATTCAAGGAACTGATCATTCCCCAAAAAAAGGCTCCCGAGGCAGGCCATATTGGCCGAAACACGGGCGTGTGGAGCCACCGCCTAGACTTTTATGGTTTATGAATAAATTGCACACCGACATCGCTACGTATCGCCATTGGGGTTTGCTCAGTGCTGTCAATGTCCCATATGCAGATTTGCACTTTAATAAAATATACTGCCAGCTCCAATAACATTCAAATGCTGATGCACAAATGTACACTGGCTTTGAATAAAGTACAGTATACCCCCACGAATTCATGGTTCGCGATTTGCAGACTCAGTCATTCGCGGTTTTTTTTTCTGACGCATCTTCCGGGACCCGGGACCCCGCTGTGCGCATCCTCCGACTCCCCCGCTGCCGCCCCAGGAGCCCTCTCCCGCCCCTGATCCCCACTCCTAAACCGCATCCAGTATTCACGGTTTTTCGAAGTTTGCGGGTGCTCTGGGAACGCAACCCCCGCAAACTTCGGAGGAGTACTGTATAAAGGCGTGTGAGTACTACAGGCATCTACATGCATATTCTTGCAAAGATACGCATACGTTGCGATTATACTTCTGCTCTACCAAAATTATGCCACTGGCAACACCTATTGTAGAGGTCATAAAAGGAAGAACACAAATTCTCTGCCTGTATTTTTATGCAGTTTTACTATTTCATAAAAGCCCTGTTTTCCCTGGAATTGATGTCTGTCCAGTGCCCCTCTCTCGCTGATTGTTTGCAGCAGGCTCCTGCTCTCTTATTCCTGTATCCGCTTCATGTACTTTAAAACCTTCTTTGTACCTATCTTCGCTTTGAACTACTATGGCTTTGGCGGTATATAAGAATAAAATTATTATTATTATTAAAAAGAGGTTTGCACATGTGGAAAAAGCTTCATAAGGCGACCCCCCCTTTGTGCAGAAATAAATTGCCCTTCTTGTGGGGGAAGGGGGTTAGTTTTGTGCGGACCGTGACAGGAGTGAACCTCGCTCCCACTGTGTGAGTAAACTTACACCAGGGGTGTCAAAGTCCCTCCTGGAGGGCTGCAATCCAGTCGGTTTTTCAGGATTTCCCCAATGAATATGCATGGGATCTATTTGCATGCACTGCTTCCATTGTATGCTAATAGATCTCTTGCATATTCATTGGGGAAATCCTGAAAACCCGACTGGATTGCGGCCCTCGAGGAAGGACTTTGACATCCCTGACCTACAGCCTGAAGTTTATCTGAACGGAGCTGAGGTATTTCTGGAGGTGCTGACTTTAGAAAATACATTTATATGCGGGTAAATTAACCCAGTAAATCTGTGTGTGTGGCCAAAAACACTTGTAAATGTTCCCTGGGATTATTTTCCAAGCAGAAGTACACGTATACTTCCATTTTGACTATTCACTAGTACATATAAGGGAAAATTGTGCACTTGCTATGTATGTGTGAGCTCAGTTATAAAATCTCCCTCTCCCCCATATTGATAATACACTAGTACCAACGGGATCTGGATAGCCCCCATTACCGCCCCTACACCCCCTCCCTATATCCCATCCAAATAACTAAGAGACCACACATATTTGGAATACAGCCGCAGCTCAATTTATTAAATAAAACAGCTGATAATAATTTGCATAAATTAACATCCACAAACATTAACTTCAATATAACAAATCTGCAAGCTCCTCCCGTGCTATCCGGTGTAACCATCAATAAATTTCCCCCGACCCCGCCATAAACAGCAAGAGTCTGCGGGGTGGCATGACCTCATGCCCCTTTAACCGAGTTAGTAGACCCCCAAGGCACGGCTCCCAGCCGGCCCACCGCTCATCGCCGGATGAGCCCCAGCACCCAGTAGCTCGGGAGACCCGCCAACCCGAGCTACCAAGGCCACCAATAAAAGGGGGGGGGGGGGGGGGGGAAAAAAGTCGCCCTGGAGGACCCAGAAAAAACCGAATCCTCCAAGGTCCCGGCTTTAAAACCTCCCCCACACGCCGCCCACGCTCCCTTCCACCAATCACGCGCTAGCTTCTTAGCGCGAACTGTACCCACTCAGTTAACCTAAACTTCCTAATTCTTCTCCTTCCCCCTTTCCACGGGCGACATAGGGGCTCCCAGCCCTGTGTTACACTTCACCCTTCAAGACGGGCTCTTGGGCTACTCTTTATGTTTTATATTTTCTGAATGCAGTGCTCTTTCTGTCCTAGCACTTAAGTTCTTTCCAGCTTGTTATAATGGCTGGTCTCTGTTGGGTACGTGGTGCGAGTTCGGAGTTTTTTGTTTTTTTTTTCATGTCAGCGGGCGGCGGGAAGATGATGCTTAATTTATTGTGAGGCTATTTAACAAAAGTTCAGGGGGGTTTCCTTGCAATAATTTGATGGTTCTCTCTTTTCTTACAAACCCTGTCTATTGTTAAACCAATCATTTATGCAGCCTTTGATATGTAGATTGGGCTTCTTGCACACATCGCCACATATGGACCTGTGTAGAGTACAGACAAATCATTTGGGCTTTTCAGCTAAGGAAACCACACGGTTGCCTTCATTATTGGGTTCTGGTTTTATCTGGAAGCATGTTTTATTTGTTGATGTCATGTCTGTCCCCCTAAATATGCTGTTTCTAAGTGGATAATTTAGGGCTGCTGTTACTTTATCATATCCTTCTATGGCTCTCATTTTATGTTTATGTTTATTTAAGATTTGATCTACCGCTCCTGCATTTTACTGACCTAAGCGGCTTACAATGTATCAAACTCAAATGAAATTAGGTACTTGAGAAAAACTATCCTATCTGTCCCGAAGGCTCACAATCTTGCTAAAGTACCTGATAAACTAAAAATAAGTAATAACAACACATGATACATTTCCAAGATCAAAAATCAAAGAAATAAAAATAATGAGCCAAATATAGGACAATTAAGCCACTGTAACATCACTGATGAGGTTGGCTCTGAGGCATTGTGGAATGAGGCATTATGACATCACAATCTCAGCTCTGGAATGTTGCTCTCATTGGGGTTCCGGAATCTTGCTATTCTTTGAAATTCTTTTGGAATGTTACTACTCCCTGGGTTTTGGCCAGGTACTAGTGACCTGGATTGGCCACTGTGAGAACGGGCTACTGGGCTTGATGGACCATTGGTCTGACCCAGTAAGGCTATTTTTATGTTCTTACGTGGGCCAAGTATAGGACAATTAAGCCACTGTAACATCACTGATGAGGTTGGCTCTGAGGCACTGTGGAATGAGGCATTATGACATCACAATCTCAGCTCTGGAATGTTGCTCTCATTGGGGTTCCGGAATCTTGCTATTCTTTGAGATACTGGAATGTTGCTACTCTTTGGGTTTTGTCAAGTACTAGGGACCTGGATTGGCCACCGTGAGCTTGATGGACCATTGGTCTGACCCAGTATTGGTATTCTTATGTTTATGTTTATTTAAGATTTGATCTACCGCTCCTGCATTTTACTGACCTAAGCGGTTTACAATGTAACAATTGATTAATGAAAGGAACTCCATTGAAGATAGGAAAGATAGACAAGATATGTACATCCCAACAAGTATTCAGTGAGGATGAAAACAAAGATTACTTTAAAAATAAAATAATTGTTAAATTATAAATGAAGAACATTAAACATGAAATAATTAAATTAAATTAAAAAATAAATTCCGGTCTGACATTAGGTCCTGATATTAGGAGTCCACAGATGTGAGAGGCCAAGGAGAGAAAGAGGATCCAGCAGTTATCCATCCCCCGACAGGCTGTCCCACTGGCTGCACGCTGCCTCAGCCAACCATTGCCGTTCTACAGCTCCGTGGGAACAGCAGCAATCGGCTGGCTTGAATGGCTGGAAGCAGGAAAAGTCAACGAGATTGGCCCACCACTGGCCCAAGACACAGGCGAAGCTGCCTCTCCCGAGAGAGGCTTTTAGAAGCTCTGTTCATGTTTTGGACGTTGGAAAACTTGCATTTAGGCATCCATATTCCATGGGCTTCCAAATTATATTATATGGATGAACCCTGCTTCCAAAGCCTTCCATCCCCGTGGGAGTCCCGTTGGCTAGAGGGGGGTCCCCGTGGGAGTCCCGTGGGTCAGACGGTGGTCCCCGTGGGAGTCCCATGGCTTAGGGGGGATTCCCGCGGGACTCCCGCAGGACCCACGGGATTCCCGCAATCCCCGTTCCCGTGCAGACCTCTAATTCCAATAATCAGACACATAAGGACATTCAAACAGCTTATGCTTTAATGTACCAATACCATCCTTACTTGACCAACAAAATTTTCCACTGGAGGCATCTATGTTTGACACTTTAACCGGGGTCCAAAGAGCCTTATGCAGTTAAAAGAATGAAGATTGCATTAAACTTGCTGAGTGTAACAAAGTAGTGACTTATCTCCAAACTAATTTCTATTCAGATCCAAGATCCTTGTATTCCTAGAGGTGCCCTACATTTGTTCAACTTCAGTCTTTTATAGCATTGAGCAATAGCACCTTTACAATTACGTAAAGCGGTGCAAAGGGAAACACTGATTTAGTGATTTTAAAAGCACGTAGACGAACAAGAAAAGAACATTTGTGACTGCGTCCCAAACGTGTCGAAATAATCGAGAACCTTGCATTTGGAGACATTTCTGTTTGGTTAACTATGGCTCGAAGCAGCGCAACCCGGCTTTGTCCGTACTGGAGATGAAACTCGGGGAATGCTTTTCAAGATCCTGTGAAAACCCTCTTTGACGTTGCTGGGAGCGATTTTGATAACTGCGTTATTCTTGTTTAATCTTATGACAAGGAGCAGATTTTCAGAACTTTATTCAACCTCCTTTTCTTCTTCCTTCTGTCCCCAAAGCACCTGCAGCTCTCGGCAGAATAATCAATGAATCACTGTGTCTGTCATCAAGCCATTGTCTTGTCTAGTGCACTCCACACTGGAACTAATCAACTGCCTTGAATGAGGCATTGCTTGCAAGCCGAATTCCTAAAAGCGTCTGAAGTATTGAGCAATGAAGAGAGAAACATTCTTTTACTGTGATTTGCTCCACATTCCAATATCACTTGTAAATACAGAATAGATGGCGAACAGGTCAAGAGACACACATTGAGTGCTGATTTGGCCTGACCTGCTCTGAGCTACTTGTTCCTTCCTGCAAAGATGAGTTCAAGGACTGGTATGACAAAAGCCGTTGGACAGCTCTGCACTCTGCATTCTTCCTATTGGGTTATTAGCTTTAATAAATAAATATGCTACTTTCATTATAGGTGAACTGTAAAGGTCACAGCATTGGCGGGACAAATTGCTGGTGTGTTTTATGCTTAAAGAGTTTTTGTACTCTGATTGCAAATTCTACACTTTGCTGCTCCTCCAGTGAGCAGGCGGGCAGCAAGCGTCCCGGACACCTCCTGCAGTTCCCGTTACCTGTGGAGTCTGGGCTCTCTGCCAAGGAGCACCCTCTGCTGGAACAAAAGATAATCATTTCCACTTGGAATGGGCTATTGCTGGTAATTTTACCCCGTGAAAGATGGAGCAGCAGGGCTGTTTCAGACGATCTTCCGCTGTGCCTGCTTGCTCCAGTTTCAGTTTCATTAAAATCTTTGGGGCATTCGCAAACTGATTTATTTTATGTAAAGAAAGAAAAAGAGCGAGGATCGCTATATAGTCACACATTCAGTCTTCCATGGTGTGTAGGTATTTTATGAGCAGGTTGAACGTCACTATGGATTGAAACTGTTTATGCTTGAGCTGTGTGTGCTGTAAAAGATTCATTTTCCTGTTCTGTATGAAACACAGCAAAGCAGGCAGGGCAATGCACTAAAACACATAAAACTTTGCAAATGGCACTATGGGCCATGTTCTGTAAATGGCGCTGTAAATAAGGCAACCGACAGAAGAACAAGCGGGGAGTGGGATAGACAATCTTTATTTGTACAAAATAAATTCACAATGATAATACATATAGATACACGTCAAAGTTCACATTGAAAAAGTCCAACTGTATTACAGTCCTGGTATGACACGGTCCGTGTTTCGGCCTCCGAATGGAGGCCTGCCTCAGGGATGTAGCATATCAAGTCTGCCCACTAGATGTCACTCTAGTGCTGGGAAACTGCTTAAGAGTGGAGGCGTCTGCACACGCTGTAGCATGAATCCTGGCCAGGGTACAGGACTCTAAAAAAAGTGTTCTAGCCAATCAGGCACTGTAAAATCTCCGTAAGTAAGGCACCAGCAGGTGCCCAGATCAGTAGTGTGGTAACGGGGGGCAGGGGGTGGTGGTCCGCCCTGGGTGCTGCCTTCGTAGGGGCTCCGGCACCTGTCTTCCTCTCCGCCCCCTTGCTCCTTCCCTACCCCGCCTGCCGCAAGCTTGCGCCCCTTCCCTTCCCCCACAGCGCTTTCATTTTCCCGGTGGGAGCACCGTCACGAGCTTGCCACCCACATTGGTGTCGGCTCTCTTTGACGTCGCTTCCAGATCCCATGCCTAGGAAGCGATGTCAGAGGGAGAGCCAACACTGACGCGGGCGGCAGGCTCGTGATGCTGCTTGCGCTGGGAAAATTAAAGAGGTACAGGGGAAGGGGCGCACGTGGAAGGGAGGGGTTGGGGAAGGAGCAGGAGGGTGACAGAGAAGAGAGCCGGGGGGGAGGGGGGGTGTGCCGCTCACCCTCGCTATGCCAGCGGCCTTGATCGCACCTACTGATGCTTAACTTAATTGCTCTAATTGGTGTTAATTGGCATGGTAGTTGGCCATGCCATTTAAAACCAATTAAAAAGTCATTTTGAAAAGTAGGTGCTGGAATCTCGCCTACAGCATGGCGTCTAGCAGCACCTAAGTAAGCATGGTTAGGAGCGGAGATGACCTTAGGCGCGGCTACATGCAATTCTCCATAAAACCTAGGGACCGGAAATGTAGGTCTTTAAAACCCAGGTTTACACTACCGGCACCTGAGTTTTTTCATAGGCGCCAATGGCTGCGATTCTGTTAATGGTGCCTAAGCGTGACTGACAAGCAGCTGGTGTAATTGTTTCTAGGTGCCGGCCAATTTAGGCACTGCTTACAGAATCCGGGTCTTTGTGTGCTAATACACCAAGGGGTCCTTTTGCTAGGCTGCGGTAAGCACCCTAAAACATTTTTAAAATCCAGGTCGCCCACAAAACCACTCTTTGATTGTAAATGGTTACGGAATCGAAACGGATTGGAATATATTTGTAAATAAGATGACAGCAAATACAAGTCCCAAAAAGCTCGGTTAGCGAGATCTGACACAATCGCTTGCACTTTCACCCCTATAAGTTGCAATTGGTGCAGAAGTTACAACCTTCAGACAATGCAACGCGACAAAATGACCAGGTGTTCCTCAAGTGGCCCCTGAGATCACCGGACATTACTGTTTGGACTTTTTCCTTTGGGGGTACGCGAAAGAGAGTGTACGTACCTCTCCACTACCCGCAAGTATGGATGATCTGCAGGAACGCATCACTGAAGCTATAAACGCGATCACGCCGGATATGCTTCGGAGAGTCTGGTCCGAGCTCGATTATCACATCGATGTTTGCCGAGTAACAGGCGGGGTGCACATCGAGTATATGAAACTTTATGAGTTGATGAATCTATAGCCTCAAAGGTGAAAGAATATTCCAATAAATTTTGGTTTTGTAGCCATTTAAAATGAAGGAGTGTTTTTGTGGGCACCCTGTATATTCACACAGAGTGTGTGTCTGGGGGGGGGGGGGGGCAGAAAGTGAGTGTGTTTGCGCTAATCAGTCAGCGTGGCTACATTGCCATACACTAACTAACATGTGACTGGTACGTGAGCCCTTACCACCTGCAAAATATATGGCAGTAAGGACTCATGCATTACCTAAAATGCAGAGTGTACATAAAATGTTAAATAAAGTAGCAGAACGTAAATATAATACCCTAGCCTGATTATGCATTAAAACACACACAGTAACAGGGAAATAATAGAAAACAAGACACCTAAAATAATACACATGGCTATACAATTTATGAGGAAAAGGCTAAAGTGGCCAGGGCTCTTCAGCTTGGAGAAGAGACGGCTCAGGGGTGATATGATAGAGGTCTATAAAATAATGAGTAGAGTGGAAAGGATAGATGTGAATCACTTGTTCACCCTTTCCAAAAATGCTAGGACTAGGGGACATGCGATGAAGCTACTAAGCAGTAGATCTAAAACAAACTGGAGAAAATATTTCTTCACACAACATGTAATTCAACTCTGGAATGTGTTGCCAGAGAATGTGGTGAAATCAGTTAGCTTAGCAGGGTTTAAAAAAGGTTCAGATCATTTCCTAAAAGAGAAGTCCATAGGCCATTATTAAGATGACTTAGGGAAATCCACTGCTTATTTCTAGGATAAGCAGCATAAAATCTGTTTTACTACTTGGAATCTCGCTAGGTATATGGGATGTGGATTGGTGTGAATGGGCCGAGGGGTCACTTCCCATCACTTCACCACCACTAGGCACTTTTGGTCTTTCTTTCCAGCACTAGGTTCTTCTATATGCTTCATACTCTACTCCAGGGGTGTCCAATGTCAGTCCTCGAGGGCCGCAATCCAGTCGGGTTTTCAGGATTTCCCCAATGAATATGCATGAGATCTATTAGCATACAATGAAAGCAGTGCATGCAAATAGACCTCATGTATATTCATTGGGGAAATCCTGAAAATCCGACTGGACTGCGGCCCTCGAGGACCGACATTGGACACTCCTGCTCTACTCTCTTCAAAACATGACCAGCCTCCTCCAGACACTTCCCTGGTCTCTCTCTGGCCATCAAAGATTGCCCAACCTCCGCCAGTCCCTCTGGTCATCATTGGGTCCTCTCCAACCTTCATTGAACTTCTGGGTCTAAACCAGGGGTGTCAAAGTCGATCCTCGAGGGCCGCAATCCAGTCGGGTTTTCAAGATTTCCCCAATGAATATGCATGAGATCTATGTGCATGCACTGCTTTCAATGCATATTCATTGGGGAAATTCTGAAAACCCGACTGGACTGCGGCCCTCGAGGACCGACATTGGACACCCCTGCTCTACTCTCTTCAAAACATGACCAGGCTCCTCCAGACACTTCCCTGGTCTCTCTCTGGCCATCAAAGATTGCCCAACCTCCGCCAGTCCCTCTGGTCATCATTGGGTCCTCTCCAACCTTCATTGAACTTCTGGGTCTAAACCCTAGGCAGCTGTGAATGAAGGCCCATGGTGCCATAGCCCATCCGAGGCCAGCTCTAAATGAACTGGAAACCCCAAAAAATTGTTGGACACCTGAGGGTACGTGACACTGAGATGAAGAAAGGAACGTTGGCTGGAAGCAGCGAGTTATAGCTGTACCGACATAAATGAGAAAGGCTAAATAAGTTATGGGAGCCGCAGTTCATTCAGTTATTTCCCAATTTTTTTTTTCTGTAAACAGTATAATAATACAAAACAGGGAAAAATCTACTGAATGGCTAGTCATAGCTTATTGAAGCAAGAAAATGAGCCATTGTGCTCCCCCTTGAGTGGTAGAATCACTCACCACAGTGAACATAGCAGGTAGAACTGACTGAAATTATTATTTTCTTCAGTTAAATTACACTGGCATGTGCATGAGAAGAAATAAGATGGAGTCATGAGTATAGCTATGTTGAAAAACTATTCCCCCCCCTCAGTCAGAGCTATTATTTAAAATCTGTGTTTTTGCATGAGGAACAAATTGTTTCACGTTACAATTTCTAGCTACAATTGTGTATTTTAAGTAAACACTTTGGTTTGGTTTTTGGTACCCTTCATGGGGGGGGGGAGGGGAAGAGGCAGTTATTGGCCCCTTATCCCTGATTTTCACCAGTTTGTTACAACTAACCATTCAGCGCAAGGGACCGAACAGCACTGACATAAGAATAGCCTTACTGGGTCAGACTAATGGTCCATCAAGCCCGGTAGCCCGTTCTCACGAGGGCCGATCCAGGTCACTAGTACCTGGCCAAAACCCAAGGAGTAGCAACATTCCAGCATCTCAAAGAATAGCAAGATTCCGGAACCCCATTGAGAGCAACATTCCAGAGCTGAGATTGTGATGTCATAATGCCTCATTCCACAGTATCTCAGAGCCAACCTCATCTGTGATGTTACAATGGCTTGATTGCCCAATACTTGGCTCACATAATAGCCTTAATGGGTCAAACAATGGTCCATCAAGCCCAGTAGCCCGTTCTCACGGTGGCCGATCCAGGTCACTAGTTCCAGGCCAAAACCCAAAGAAAAAGATGTGCTTTAGGGTGCTGTAGGGTCAGATTCATGAAAGATTTGCCCCCTTTTTATGGGATGAAAAAAAAAATATGTGAACCTATCATAGAACTTCTCAGCAGGGCTCAGCCAATTATCATTAGCTCTTATGTCGCAAGGAGTCAAAGCCTCCCTGCAGCTGAAGGAGGTATAGCTTGTGTGGCAATTTACCCATGCTCTGCTCTGGGCCTCAGCAGTTTAATGCTACCGTCTGAGTTCATTTGTCTGGCAAAGAGGATCATAACCAAAAGAGTCAATGTTCCTCATTCCACACCATCCTTCAGAATTTCTGAGCAGAGAATAGAAATGACTCGTTTTATGATGATGGTAGGTTTCCCTGTTGCACCTATGAATACGTCTGTATCATTTAAACAGTATGATCTACTGATGTATTTTTTTCTTTATATAAAACTTTCAATAAAAAGATTTAAAAATGAAAAATAAACATGTCTGCATGGATTGGATTCTAGAATTCAGTGCCTGTGGATTTTTTTTATACTAGATGTAGATTTTCTAAAGTTTAGTTGGAACCTGCTCACATAAATTAGACCAGTGGTTCCCAACCCTGTCCTGGAGGAACACCAGGCCAATTGGGTTTTCAGGCTAGTCCTAATGAATATGCATGAAGCAAATTTGCATGCCTATCACTTCCATCATATGCAAATCTCTCTCATGCATATTCATTAGGGCTAGCCTGAAAACCCGATTGGCCTGGTGTTCCTCCAGGACAGGGTTGGGAATCACTGAATTAGACCATTACATAATTATATTTAGCTATCTGAAAATATATCCCCACATAGCATGTAAAGGGTGCATGCATTATACTACTTGTGCGCATTTGCTTATAATAAAATTAGGCAACTTAAGGCAAGTTCGAAAATTCTTTGACAGAACACAATTCCAGCTCTTGGTCCAGTCCGTAGTCCTATGTCTTCTAGACCAGTGGTTCCCAACCCTGTCCTGGAGGAACACCAGGCCAATTGGGTTTTCAGGCTAGCCCTAATGAATATGCATGAAGCAAATTTGCATGCCTATCACTTCCATCATATGCAAATCTCTCTCATGCATATTCATTAGGGCTAGCCTGAAAACCCGATTGGCCTGGTGTTCCTCCAGGACAGGGTTGGGAATCACTGTTCTAGACTACTGCAACATTCTCTATCTCCCCTGCCTCGCAACCATGACAAAACAAGTACAAACAGTTCAAAACACAGCTCCAAGACTTATCTCTTCATTGAGGAAACACGACCACATCACTGCAGCATACCTCGACTCACACTGGCTCCCAATACAAGCAAGAATACTATTCAAATTCTACTGCCTACTATTTAAAACCATAAACGGAGACAGCCCAGTCTACCTGAAGAACTGTCTAATCCTAACTACCACAACCAGGCATAGGAGAACCCACACACCATTCACGCACCCCACAATCAGAGATGTCAATCGAAAAAATCTCTACGGTGGCCTTCTAGCCACACAAGCAGCAAAACTAGACTTCCAACTCTCCAATTTACTGATAACGACCCGACTACAAATCGTTCAGAAAATAAATAAAAACCCTGCTATTCAAGAAATCCTTGAAGACAAACTAACACCGCAAGATTCGCCCCAATTCTTTGAAGCAACCCGCTCTACTCTTTAATTCCTCTGGAAATGGCCTTGAACCACAAGGTAATGGCGGAATAGAAATCACTAATGTAATGTAATGTAATTTCTTGAGATGTGCTGGGGTGGGGAGGTGGAACACATATATTTCTTAATGTATTTTATTTTCTGGCTCAAATTCATTCACAGATACATACAAGGAAGGTTGGAACTTTTGTATTCATCCATGTAAATGCAGAGATGTCAATTTACCTAGTTCCAGGCTGGAGATATTGGGCCAGTCCTGGTTTTGAACTTACATTCCAAAGCAGTGTGGGATTTATAATGTCTTATCCTGCCCATTGAAAACAGCGCTGCAAGTCCTATAACGCACCAGGAATGGGGTGGTTAGAAATCCAGGAGTGTCCCAAAATCTCCAGCCTGGCTCTCTATAAATGGTGGTAAAATTTCAAGGACAGATTTTCTCTTTGAAAATTTTCATTGGAGTGTTTCACTGGTGTCCTAATACTTTTGTAATCTTTAATAGTTTTTACCAGATGTTCAATACTGTTCGTTTAGATTTAGGTTCTGCACACTGAAGAATAGCTACACTGTGATGTCATCAGACATTGCCGAGACTGTCATCCTTTTTTGATTTTCTTTTGTGATGTCATAATGTAGTGTCTCAGAGCAGTAGTCTAGGGATTGTTCAGTTCTGAGCAATTTTCAGTAAGCTGCATTGTGATAAGGTACATAGGTAGTATTGCACTTGTAACCGGTGATGTTCTGTACCAGCTCGGCAGCCCTCTTCAGGATTGCTTCTATTCTGGAGGCTCTTTATTTGAATTACTAGTTTTTTAGCCCGTTACATTAATGGGTGCTAGAATAGATGTGTAGACATAGCCATTTCTTTCTGTATGTCTGTCTTTTTCTCTCTCTCCTGCCCCCTTTCTTTCTGTCTGTCTTTCTGTCTCTCTCTCTCCTGTACAGCCCTTCTCCCTTCTTTTTACCTACTCATATTCCCATTTCCCCTTTTACCTTTCCTATTTCCACCTTTTCCACCCCATCCAGCATCATTAGAGTACCTGTTGCATTGTTGGCGTTCCGATGTCTCCTCTGCCTTGGGTCCGGGCCGGCTATTGTGAGCTGGGATTGCTGTGGGCGCCCTGTGGGACAAGCCAGGGCGCGGGTCAGCAGAGGTGGGGTAGTTCTGGGTGGCAACGCGAGTTCACTCTGGTGCGGGGCCTCTGCCAGGCCGCAGGGAGCTGGTGTCTGTGGAGCTCGGTGTCCAGGGTTATCGGGTAGGTGCTCCGGGCCGTGGGAGGAGTGGGTTGGTCGGCGAGCCTTTTCGGGGATGGGGCAGGGACCCTTGCGGTCGGCAGCGTGACGCTTGCAGTGTCGCCGAGGGAGGGTGATAGGGAAACCGCTGCAGGCAGAGTTCTACTCTACTGCGCATGCGGGGCTATGGAAGCACAGATCACGGACGCAGGGCTCACGCTGTTTGAAGTGCGCATGCGCGCTAAGGGTTTTATTATAGCTGATGAGAGCTTGTTGTAAGCGGTGTCATTTTGCTCTGTTCTCTAGTTCTAGGCTTAATAGACATATCTCCCAAGTGCTTTGATTTTTAGCAGTTAGACGAACAAATATGTTTCATAATGACATACATGACATAGAAGCTTACCAGGACATATTTTAAAGCACCTTCTCTTGCTAAAGTGTACAGCAGTGTTTTTCAACCTTTTTACACCTATGGACCGGCAGAAATAAAAAAATTATTCTGTGGACCGGCATCGGTCCGTGGACCGGCAGTTGAAGAACACTGGGCTAAGTCATGGGCCAGACCCCGCCCATCTCTACCCAATCTCCACCCCAGACCCCGCCCCCATAATAGTACTAATTGCACCTTGCACGTCCCTTGTGTCATCTGAAAGCCTTCCCTCTGACGTTGCAACGTCAGAGAGAACGCTTCCGGTTCAGGCGCAGGATGCCCGTAGGAGCCACTGCCCGTGGCTTTGTGCACTGAATCAGTTAGGAAGAGGGAGCTGGCTCAAAGATAATGCCGCATCGATCGCACCGTGGACCGGTGGTTGAAGAACACTGATGTATAGTACCCCAATCCAATGCTACATTTTATGACGCTATCAGCAGCTTTTAGTAATTGTGGTGTCTTTCTTTTTTTTTACCAGTGATATTGTATTAAGTGAAACGATGAAGTCTTCCCTTCATGGAGCAAAGCATTGTTGTTTTATTGATACAAAAATGAGAAATAACCTTATTTTAATACAACCCCAGTAAAAAAGAAAACATTCAGCAGCTGGTTTTAAATTGGATCACAGAACCATGTTTTCACTTGAATGTTTTCTAGAGCAGTGTTGTTCAACCTTTTTACACCCATGGACCGGCAGAAATAAAAGAATTATTTTGTGGACCGGCAAACTACTAGGACTAAAATTTAAAAACCCCGTTTCCACCCCATCTCCGCGAGCTCGGTCCCCACAAACCATCTGATCCCATCCGAACAAGCCTCAGTTATGATTTTATATTGAATGTATTATATTAAAGTATAAAAAGAAACAATATTCTGTACAATTGTCATTTTATAAATACAAATAATACAGAGCAAGGATCAACAAAACCTCGTCTCCCCTCCCCTTCACATATATCCCCTCTACTATCAAGAAAACGGAACAAACCAAATTATTACACAATGCTACACAGAAATATCATGCTAACAGAATACTGCAGTCACACATGACAGGAATAGTTTTAGGGGAGTGCAACTAGGGCAACTGCCCCCTGGTCAGAGAGCGCCCTAAGCCAGCTGGAAGCTAAAGAAGCACTGCCTGGGCTTTGCAGTCCCCAGTTATGTCTAACCAGCTCTAGCAGGATATATATTTCAAATCAGATATATTCTAATCACAAAATAGAAATAAAATTATTTTTTTCTGCCTTTTGTCGTCTGTGGTTTCTGCTTTCATCTTCTTTTCACTCTCTTCCTTCCAGCTTCTGCCCTCTCTGTCTCTTCAATCCAGCATCTGCCTCTTCCATCCACTATCTGTCCTCTCCCCCTTCCATATGGTATCTGTCTTCTTTCTATGCCCCTCTCCCCTTTCCATCCAGCCTGTGCCCCCTCTCTCCTTTTTACATGATTCATTCCAGCTCCACTGCTCTCTTCATTTTTATCTATCCTACACCAGATCTACCATCGTTGTCCCTCTCTGCTTATTTTTCTGCTGACCCCTTCCTATCATCAATCTCTCTACTTTCTCATGCCTGTCTCTCCCCTTCCCCTCCTCTAATCTCCCTGCCAGCTGTTTCCTTCCTTTTTTCATTCTCCCTTCTCTCCTCCTCCTGTCCAGCAGTAACTCTCTTCCCTTCCTCCCCTCCCAGCAGCATCTCTCCTTCTCCCTCTCTAGTAGCAGCTGTCCCTTTTTTTCCCTTGTCCAACAGCTTCCCTCTAGGTCCAGTAGCAGCTGTCCCTTTTTTCCCTTGCCCAGCAGCTTCCCAGACTCCTTTCCCTCCACCCCTCCCACAACACCTCTCCTCCCTCTCCAGTAGCAGCTGTCCCTTTTTTTTCCCCTTGCCCAGCAGCTTTCCTCTAGGTCCAGTAGCAGCTATCCCTTTTTTTCCTTTGCCCAGCAGCTTCCCAGACTCCTTTTCCTCCTCTCCTCCCAGCAGTATCTCTCCTTCTCCCTCTCCAGTAGCAGCTGTCCCTTTTTTTTCCCTTGCCCAGCAGCTTCCCAGACTCCAATAGTGGCTTTCTCCCCTCCCAGCAGCTCTCCTTACTTCCCATGAACACAGCGATTCAGGAAGGCAGCCTTGGGTCCTTTGTTGGGCCGCGCCGCCTCTGAGGAAAGAGGAAGTTGCCTCATCAGAGGCAGCCGCGACTCAGCAAAAGCCCTGAGGCTGCCTTCGTGAATCGCTGCGCTGGGAAGTAAAGTAGAGCTGCAGAGAGGGGAGAAAGCCACTGTCGGAGGCTCCCCAAGATCTCTCTGGCCCAGCGCGGTCTTCAGCTGTTGATCTTGCCGGCCTGCGCGGACCGGCAGGAAATTGAATTGAGTCAATCTCGCCGGCCCTGTGCGGACCGGCAAAAATTTCCTGCGGACCGCCACCGGTCCGCGGACTGGCAGTTGAAGAACAGTGTTCTAGAGAATTTAATTATAAACTTACAGGGCCCAGTATTCAGTGGGACTTATCCGGATAAGAGTGACTTTTACTCAGATAAGTGCCACTCACCGGAGCCAGACACTGAATTTAAGCAATATTATCTGGAAAATGTGGCCGAGCACCCCAGCATTAATCCAGCTAGTTCTGGGACCATCCGGGGATGGAGCCAAGGTGGAGTATCAATGTGGGCTGCCACTGAGATGGGCTATTTTACCGTTAACTCCAGCTATTAGTTTTACAAAGCCACGCGGCAACAGCCCCAAAGCCCTTTAAATCTCTATGGGCTTCGGGGCCGTTACCGCGCCGCAGCCGCTAGCACGGCTTTGTAAAACAGGCCCTAGGTCTCATTGCATAAAATGAGACCTTTGTTAAAATAGCACCAGTTAGTGGTAAAATAACCCATTTTAACAGTAGCCCGCACTGATAACTTCTTTCCTTAATGCAAAGAGTTTCAGTCTCTAGAAACCAGAGCTGGGATTGTGACATCACAATGCCTCATTCCACCAATGCCTAAGAGCCAACCTCCTCAGTGATGTCACAATGGCTTGATTGTCCTATACTTGGCTCACTTTTACTACATTTTGATTTCTAGAGTGGTGCAGTGGTTAAAACTACAGCCTTTGCATCCTGAGGTTGTGGGTTCAAACCCATGCCGCTCCTTGTAACTCTGGGCAAGTCACTTAAGACCCCAATGCCCCAGGTACACTAGATAGATTATGAACCCACCAGGACAGACAGGGAAAAATGCTTGAGTACCTGAATAAATTCATGCAAACTAATTTGAGCTCCCCTAAGAGAACAGAATAGAAATTTGAATAAATAAATTGTGTGGAAAGCTTCAGCCAACCAGAGCTGGTATTGTGACATCATAATGCCTCATTCCACCGATGTCACAATGGCATGATGCCATATTTAGCTTACTTTCATTATATAAAACAGTGATTTCAATTTCTACAGATGTTTCTTTTTTTCTTTAATAAATGGGAGGAGTTATCAACATGGGCTGCTGTTAAGATGTGTTATTTGATTTCTCACCCCAGTTATTAGTAATTAGGTCTCATTGAATAAAAATGGGATCCATGCTAAATTAGCACAAGTTAGTGTTAAACCAACACATCTAAGCGATAATTTATATTGAGAACTACTCTACTTAGTATGAAGAGTTGAAGTGCTCCTTTTATGAAGGTGCGCTAGCGTTTTTAGCACGCGCTACAATGCCGCATGCGCTAACCCCATGCTACACGGAAAATACTAACATCAGCTACTAGCGCACCTTCGTAAAAGGATCCATAAGTCTCAGATATTATGAATCTGATAATGAATCTGATATTATGATGTCATAATGTTTCATTATACCAATGCCTAAGAGTCATCCTCATCAGTGATGTCACAATGCTTTGGTTGCCCTGTACTTTGCTCACTTTTATTACATATAGCAGTGATTTCTTTTTTGTAGAGATACAGTAAAACCTTGGTTTGCGAGCATAATTCGTTCCGACACCAAGTTTGTAATCCCAAACACTCGTATATCAAAGCAAATTTCCCCATAAGAAATAATGGAAACTCAGACGATTCGTTCCACAACCCCAAAACTTTAATACAAAATACTGTATGTACTCGTATTGCAAGACCTCGCTCATTTAGAACAGTCACTACACTCTCGCAGCGTCAGAGAGAGAAGAGCCATCGGCTCAGTTGTGATGGTGTGACACGTGTATACTTTATGTACTCGTATTGCAAGACTTTGCTCGTTTAGAACAGTCACTGCACTCCCGTAGCGTCAGAGAGAGAAGAACCATCGGCTCAGTTGTGATGATGTGACGTGTGTATACTGTATGTACTCGTATTACATGACTTTGCTCATTTAGAACAGTCAATAGACTCTTGCAGTGTCAGAGAGAGAAGAACCATCGGCTCAGTTGTGATGATGTGACGTGTGTATACTGTATGTACTCGTATTGCACGACTTTGCTCATTTAGAACAGTCAATAGACTCTTGCAGTGTCAGAGAGAGAAGAACCATCGGCTCAGTTGTGATGATGTGACGCGTGTATACCTTATGTACTCGTATTGCAAGACTTTGCTCGTTTAGAACAGTCACTGCACTCCCGTAGCGTCAGAGAGAGAAGAACCATCGGCTCAGTTGTGATGATGTGACGTGTGTATACTGTATGTACTCGTATTACATGACTTTGCTCATTTAGAACAGTCAATAGACTCTTGCAGTGTCAGAGAGAGAAGAACCATCGGCTCAGTTGTGATGATGTGACGAGTGTATACCTTATGTACTCGTATTGCAAGACTTTGCTCGTTTAGAACAGTCACTGCACTCCCGTAGCGTCAGAGAGAGAAGAACCATCGGCTTTGATGTGATGTGTGCATACTGTGTGTACTTGTATTGCAAGACATAGCTTGTTTATCAAGTTAAAATTTTATAAAATGTTTTGCTTGTCTTGCAAAACATTTGCAAATTAAGTTACTTGCAATCCAAGGTTTTACTGTATATCTTTTTTTTCTTTAAGGGAGGGAGTTATCGATGTGGGCTACTGTTAAAGGCAGATTATTTTACTGTTAACCAAGTTATTAATAAAATGAGACCAATGGTTAAGTAGCATTAGTTAGTGGAATAATAATGCCTTAACAGTAGCCCATGTTGATAAATATACCCCTCATTGCTAAATATTGGTGGTACCTGGATAATTTTCGGCAAACACTTTATACATGGAAGTTCAACTCCAGTATCCAGGTATGGCCTGGTGCTATAAGAACATGAGCATTGCCATATTGAGACAGACTGAAGGTCCATCAAGCCCAGTATCCTGTTTCCAACAGAGGCTAATCCAGGTATCACAAGTACCCGGTAAGATCCTAAAAGAGTAAAACAGATTTTATACTGCTTATCATAGAACCCCCCCCCCCACACACACACACAGTGTATTATTATAATGGCTTTAGGAAATTATCCAAATATTTTTTAAACCCTGCTAAGCTAACTGCTTTTACCACATTCTTTGGCAATAAATTCTTTTGGCAATAAGTTTAATTACATGCTAAGTGAAGAAGTATTTTCTCCAGTTTGTTTTAAATTTACTACATAATAGCTAGTCCAGGTATTTTTGGAAAGGGTTAAACAAGTGATTTATGTCTACCTGTTTCACTCCAATTTGTATTTGATAGACCATCTCACCTCAGCTATCTGTTCTCCAGGATGAAGAGCCCTAGCTACTGTAGCCTCTCCTTATGGCCTCAACCTGTAATTAAACTCTGAGAATTTAAACACTGTAACTAGGGTTTTAAAGTGCCACCAACCATGGAGTTTAAATATCTGAGGGTGTGTGTGTGTGTGTGGGAGGGTGGTGTGTGTGTGTGTGGGGGGGGGGGGAGGGGGGGGCGACGACAGATTTTTTTGAATATTGTTTTCTTTTAGAAAGAAACAGTCACCATTTTCTTAAAATTTGCTTTTCAGATTCATTTGAAAATATTTTAGAAATCATAAATTAAACACTCAGCAAATTCTCAGAGGTGTTTTGCTTGTTTGGAAATTATATGTGCAGCTTTAGCCAGATGGCTACGGAAAGAGTGTGTAGATAGATTATACATAGGAATTTTTATTTTCAAAAAAAGTTGCATGCAACCAACAGGGAATCTGAATGAAGGAGGTGCAGTAAAGCGCTCTGGCTCGAGCTCAGGGACTTACTGGAAAAAGGGCTTAATTTATATGCATGTCAAAAATACGCATTTTCAGTTTAGGCATGATTCACTCTGTTTAG
Source organism: Geotrypetes seraphini (assembly GCF_902459505.1). Taxonomy (NCBI): domain Eukaryota; kingdom Metazoa; phylum Chordata; class Amphibia; order Gymnophiona; family Dermophiidae; genus Geotrypetes; species Geotrypetes seraphini. The sequence goes on along the minus strand of NC_047092.1, from coordinate 169,709,331 downwards.
ATGTATTATCTAGGATTTTTGTCCACCACTGAAAATTTTGATAAATATAAATAATACTTACAGATGATATTCATAGGAGCTGCACATAAATATTTGACCAGCTGTTGCAAATGAATATTAGACTGGTCATGTGTTCAACAGAACAAATAAAAATAAAAAACCCAATTAGTCTGCAGCAATGTGGTTCAACCAAAAACAAAAGGAAGAAAACGGCAGAACTGATGTTCGTGATGCCAACGTTTATTGGGTTGATAATATGAATATAAAAATCCACTTAGGCTTGAGAATGCCAAAAAATGCAAAGTTATGCACCTGGGCAGCCAGAATCCATGCAAGTCTTATACCCTTAATGGCGAGATCCTAGCAAAAACGGTAGCAGAACGAGACTTGGGGGTAATCGTCAGAGAGGACATGAAGTCTGCCAATCAAGTGGAGCAGGCTTCGTCCAAGGCAAGACAAATCATGGGCTGCATACGAAGGGGTTTCGTCAGTCGTAAGGCGGAAGTCATTATGCCATTGTATAGATCCATGGTGAGGCCCCACCTGGAATACTGTGTGCAATTCTGGAGGCCGCATTATCGCAAGGATGTGCTGAGACTGGAGTCGGTGCAAAGAATGGCCACCCGGATGGTCTCGGGACTCAAGGATCTACCATACGAAAAACGGCTTGACAAATTACAGCTATACTCGCTCGAGGAGCGCAGAGAGAGGGGGGACATGATCGAGACGTTCAAGTATCTTACGGGCCGCATCGAGGCGGAGGAAGATATCTTCTTTTTCAAGGGTCCCACGACAACAAGAGGACATCCGTTGAAAATCAGGGGCGGGAAACTACGAGGTGACACCAGGAAATTCTTTTTCACCGAAAGAGTGGTTGATCGCTGGAATAGTCTTCCACTACAGGTGATTGAGGCCAGCAGCGTGCCTGATTTTAAGGCCAAATGGGATCGGCACATGGGATCTATTCACAGGGCAAAGGTAGGGGAGGGACATTAAGGTGGGCAGACTAGATGGGCCGTGGGCCCTTATCTGCCGTCTATTTCTATGTTTCTATGTTTCTATGAGAAGTACGGACCCAACATGGGCCGTGTTTCAACTTAACCGTCTTCCTCAGGGGTCATAAGAACATAAGAACATAAGAAGTTGCCTCCACTGGGTCAGACCAGAGGTCCATCGCGCCCAGCGGTCCGCTCCCGCGGCGGCCCATCAGGTCCATGACCTGTGAAGTGGTTTCTGTCTAATCCTATAACCTACCTCTAAGGTATGGGGTTAAAATGATCAAATGTGAATGGAAATAAAATACACTGGAGGATAAGAAGATGCTGGACTTTACTGCCTTTCTCAGCAAAGAGATGCTTCTGGTGCGGGAGAGGAGAAATGGCTTAACACATATGAAGAATGAAGAACACTTTTGAATAATGGAGAGTTATGATCGACTTAATTATACTTTCTGGTGGGCGAACTTATGTTCCAGTTACAAGTATGAAAGAATGAACGCTGAATTTTTGGGATATCGTAATGCATTTAAAAAGGTGTGGAGCCCATTGACTTCATTTATTGCGTCACATTAGCTGTTATGTACCTTTTCTTTTTAGTTGATTTCCTTACACATCCAGGGTGGGAGGGAGGGAGGTGGGAAAGCATTATTATTTATTGCATCTAGTTTATTGAAATTATATATGTGTTTCCACTTTAATTGGTGAAAGGGAGGGGAGGGGAGAAAATGATTGTTTTCAAAATGTTTATTTAAAGTGCTTTTCCTGATTTGTTTATGTTTAAATTCTTTGTAATTGCACTGTTAATATTTTAAAATTAATAAAGTTAAAAAAAAGGAAAAAGAATGGAGATATGTTTAACAAAACAGTTTAAAAATTGTCAAGAATGTAAGTACATCCAAACTCACAAGTGCTCTCAAATATCCCTATTTGTCATATTCTTGGAAACAATTGCTATGATTTTAAATTAACATTCCTTCCCTAGAAAGTGGCTTATGCAGGATATGTTGAACCATGCGTCTTGAGGTAGAATTTCATTTTTGAAGCTGTTTATACAAGTTCTCCACATGACAATGTTTGAGAAACTCAAGGGATTGTGCTGGGATGTTGCTGTAACTGAGCTCTTAAACCCATCCTAATCGTGCAGGATATACGATGTACAGTAGTTCATAAACAAAATAGACCACTGGTGGGCATCATACCTGTGCTTCTCCATTACCGTTGCTGTTGGTATGTGCTATCGACTCATGCTCGAGTTAGAGAGTTGCGCGGGGACAGAAATCCCACCCATCCCCACCCGTCCCCACCAGGATCCTCTCCATCCCCACCCGTCACTGTTGGGATCCTCTCCGTCTCTACCCGTCCCCGTTAGGATCCTCTCCGTCCCCACCCGTCCCTGCCAGGATCCTCTCCATCTCCACCCGTCCCCGCCAGGATCCTCTCCGTCCCCACCCGTACCTGCCAGGATCCTCTCCATCCCCACTCGTCCCCACCAGGATCTTCTCCATCCCTACCCGTCCCCGTCAGGATTCTCTCTGTCCCCACCCATCCCTGTCAGGATCCTCTCTCCGTCCCCACCCGTCCCCGCCAGGATCCTCTCCGTCCCCACCCGTCCCCATCAGGATCCTCTCCGTCCCCACCCGTCCCCACAAGGAATTACCTCCATTCCCGCCCTTCCCCATAAAAAGCAGCAATTACTTCTGATAGGATCATCAATTCCAGTTTCTTTTGTGTTTGCGCTGCTGTTTTCCTTGTGGAATCTCTTTGGTGGAACCCTTTTATTGTTTTCTGTTCAGGTAATTAACTTATAAACCCCCTCTTTTACTAAGGCTGACGTGTCCATTATATTATATGGACGAACCCTGCTTCCAAAGCCTCCCATCCCCGTGGGAGTCCCGTTGGCTAGAGGGGGATCCCCGTGGGAGTCCCGTGGGCCAGAGGGGAGTCCCCGTGGGAGTCCCATGGGGTAAGAGGGGATTCCCGCAGGACCCCTGTGGGACCCGCGGGATTCCCGCGGACCCCGTTCCCGTGCAGACCTCTAGTTCGAGTCCTAGCGACTTGATGAATTGTGGATCTAAAAAGAAATCGGTTTTGTGCTAGTCTGGAAAGGTCCTCCTGTGTCATCCCCATGGTTGTTTTCAACATGTCCAGCTATCTGATTGCAGGTCACCCTCTTCGCCTGGTTCCTTCGAGCTTCCCAAACATGATGTCCTTCTCCAGTGATCTCTCTCTTCTGACGGTGTGACCAAAATAAGACAGTCATAACTTCATCATTTGGGCTTCGAGCGACAAAGCCGCTTTGATCTCTTCAGGATGCTTCCCCATTACTAGTTATGCAATAATGTGACTGGCCTGGTGGATTATTGGCAGTGGTGTCCTATCTGGATTTGACTCCCAGGTCAGATATTCTCTTCCTTGGCCTGGGGATGCTGCAGAGAGTGTGACAACAGCGCGCGGACAAATGGGCGCAAGACAAGTGAGCGCAAGACAACTGAGTGCAAAGACAACTGAGCACAAGACATTTGAGCGCAAGACAATAGTAGTGTTGCTCTCACCAGAGGCGAGTAAAATCCACGCAAGACAAATATTCGTTATAGATCAAGTTCTAGCAAAGCCAGATCTTTACCTATAACGGACACGGTCAGGCAGCGAAAGGAGGGTGGGCTGTTCAGAACACATATATAAAGAGGAAACGTAACCATAGTAACGAAAATGCATTCACATGACTAATATTCAAAACGCAAAAGAGGCAAGGGAACCATACTGATAACATGGTGACGTGATCATGTGTTAATGTGCTGAACGTGCGCGTGCCCTTCGTTCGCCACGCGCCATTTTGAGGTGCGCTGAATTGCCATTGCGCTGAGTTATCCTTTCACTCAAATGTCTTGCGCTGAGATATCCTTGCGCTCAATTGCCTTGTGCTGAGTTATCCTTTCACTCAAATGTCTTGCGCTGAGTTATCCTTGCGCTCAATTGTCTCGCGCACTATTGTCTTTGCGCGGCATTATCTTTGCGCTGATTTGTCTTCACGTTTTTGTCCGCGCGCTGTTGTCTTGCACGCATTTGACCTGTCACCTTTTATTGAACGGGAATTGCACTACTTCTAACCCATGCGTTTCAATGCTACCTATACCTACAGACCTGTCATTAAATTTGGAGCATAAAAGGCCTGTGCTTTATTTTGTGCATATTCATGCAATGTCTGGGCATCCATTCTAATACTGATGAGCTCACTGCAATACATTTATTATATTTTTTATTTAATTATTTATATACCACTTATATCCTAAGTGGTTTACATTCAGGCACTTTATCATATTTCCCTATCTGTCCCAGTGGGCTCAAACTCTATCTAGTGTACCTGGGGCAATGAGGGGGTTAAGTGACTTGCCCAGGGTCACAAGGAGCAGTGAGGGATTTGAACCCACAGCCTCAGGCTGCAGCTCTAACTCCTGCGCCACACACTCCCACTCCTACATTTCCATATGATTATCGGTGGCTGCTTCAAAGCATGGAAAAAACCGCGATAGAAAGGGCAAGACGGTCTCTAATACAGTTCTCCTCTATCTTCATCTTTTCAATCTCCTGTTCCAGCTCCAAGCGCTGTTTGCTAGCCTGCTGTAAGACATGATCTCTTTCTTTTCCAAGATCAGTCTTTAGGGCTGTGATGCACTCCCTGTGCTCTTCATCCAATTTTCTGAGGTTGTATTCATTCCGCTATTCTATTGCAATATAGCGGTCGTCTACTTCAGAAGCCATAAGTGTCTTCAGTTTTTCATTTTTTTTCCAGATCTGACCGGAGTTTATCTTTTTTTCCTGACAGTTTGACCAGCCCTTTCGAGCAAATGTTTGATCTCCCTCTTGAAGCTTGCCAGTGCTGCCTGTAGGATCCCATTTTTGGTGAGCATGAGCTCATTTTCCAGAGCCATTGTGAGTTCTGTCAAGTTGATTTTTCCATCCAGGTCAAAATCCAAGGCCTTCAGGACTGCCTGGCTGTTCTCAATTCCTTCTTCCTGCCATGTGTCCAGAACTTTCTCCACAGAGCTATAACTGTCCCATCATCCAAGAAGGAGAACAACCAGAAACCAATTATGCCCAGCATTGTCGATGGGGTGGTGGTTCGTCTCCCACTCTCATCAAAGGGCTGCATGGAGAGATGCTGTTTCAGTTGGCGGTAGGGTGTGGAAGCTGATGGCGTAAGGGATTTACCATTTTTAAAGACTTTATAGAAAGATTCTTGTAGGCTCATAGTGTCATCTTGACCAGTATTCTAGAAAGCATCTTCAAATACCTCTCTTTCAAGGTTCTGGAAGCCATATTGCTCACCAATGGAGATCAGCTTTTCCTGTTCAGGAGACCATCTCTTGTGATCCCCAGATCCTCACAGATGACTGAAATCTTCTCTTCTATCCAGTCTTGGGATAGTGAAAACAGATTTTGTGAAGCACTTAAGTCATCTGGGTTCCTTCTCCCGGTTGCTTTGAAAGAAAGCTCAAGGTGCCTAGGTACCAGATCCAAGGCCTGCTCTTAATTGTTTCGTGCTTCTGTCCTTGTATTCCATTAAAAAAAGAACAATGTGAAGACAGAGAGTTGAGCAATTTATTTCATAGCCATGGATGTTATACTGTATTATTTGAAAATTATGGATAAGTATTGTAAAACAGTTTAAGGATTTATAGTTTAGTTCAGACATGGGCAACTCCGGTCCTCGAGGGCCGGAATCCACTCGGGTTTTCAGGATTTCCCCAATGAATATGCATTGAAAGCAGTGCATGAAAATAGATCTCATGCATATTCATTGGGGAAATCCTGAAAACCTGACTGGAATATGGCTCTCGAGGACCGGAGTTGCCCATGTCTGGTTTAGTTCATTTACTTAATTCCTAGAATAATCTAGGTTAAATACATATTTGTTTGATCAATACTTTAAAAAAAAAAATCTTTATTCATTTCATATCTTAAAATCAAATACAGTAAATGATGTTTAACAACTGAACATTTAAAAACACTTGAATTCTTACATTTGATCATATCATCCTAAAATATTGTACCCCATCATTTTATTTATATATATATATATATATATATATATATATATATATATATATATAATGATCTATTTCTTTAATAATCAAATTTTCCCTCCCCCCCACCCTCCCTCATATGTCATATATTATAATCAGGGAAGAATATTGCAAAGATGATCAATACTTTTTGAAAATTTATTTATGTGACCAACATTTATTTGTCACACATACTAGTTTGGTGCAGACACCCCTGATGAAGATTCTCACAATATGGCCATGTTGTGATTATGCTAAATTAATAGTTTTTTTAAAAATGGATTTTCCTTTTTGCTACTGGTATACAGTGCTCCCCCACAAATTTGCGGTAAGTGGTTCATGGTCCCGGTCATTCACGGTATTTTCTAACCACGAATGACCGGGCAGGAGAGGGCAGCTTGAGAGGCAGGAGAGGGCAGCCGGAGCACCAGAAAGTGAAGGAAATCACTCGCTGTATGCTCTGACCGCTTCTTCCTGTACTAAAGTTGGGCCTTACCAATCAGGAGCTACGTGTCATTTTAGACTTGGCACTGACATTTCTGACAAAACAAGAGAGCAAGTATGTGTTTGTTGTAACTAATGAAGAGCAAAGCATCGCTTTCTAAGCAGCAGTGAAGCCAGTGCTCCAATAGCCTCTCTCATTCTAAAGCTCCAGCACCTTTTCTCAGTGTATTCCAAGCCTCGTTCAGGTGTTCCAGTAGTTTCTCTCAGTAAATTTGAAGCCTCGTTTGTCCCTGTGCTGTCAGTTAGTTTGGGTGGGAGTCCCGCAACGGTGTCCAGATTGGACTATTGCAATTCTATCTACCTCAGCCTAACCAAGAAAAGCCTCCATAGACTTCAGCGGATTCAGAACGCCGCGGCTAAGCTTATTTTCGCAAAAAGCAAATTTGATCACGTCTCGCCACTCCTGTCTAAGCTTCATTGGCTCCCATTAATCCCCAGGATCCACTTCAAATGTGCGTGCCTAGCCTACAAGATCCTACATGGCATCCTTCCTGCCGTTATCCCTCTATCCTGGAACTCCCCAACCCCTACCTCCTCCAGATCCTCCCAAACTCTTAAACTATCCTTCCCTTCCACAAAAGGTATTTCTCATGCAGGCAAACTTGGGTCATCCCTCCCCTTTAGAATCACTGAGATCTGGAATAACCTTACCTCCCCGCTCCGAACCTCAAGCTCCCTCCAACTTTTCCGTAAACACCTAAAACCTGGCTGTTCTCAAAACTGTAACACTTCCCCCCCTCTTAGGCCTCTCCCACCATCCCCACCCTTTTACACCTAACTCTTAAACCCTCCACTGGAGTTCCTCTCTCATCCTATTTCCTGTAAACCATAGTTTAGTTTAGTGTCCTCTCCTGAAGAAGCTCCAATTCGTGAAACTCGAGTTGGGGGGGGGGGGGGGTCGAGGGAAGTTTTGAGACAGCAGCAATTTTAATTCCTTTTTGATTATCAGACCGGAGCAGTTGTGGGACGATTCCCAGCAACTCCACCGCTGCAGATAAATACGCATCGATTGTTCAGAATACTGTTTGCAGTGGAATGAGACAGTGATCAGCTGTGATGGTCTCTTTAACACCTGGCTCCGTGTTCATTCACTAGAGATTGGTTGTAGGGTCTGAGCTTTTCACATTCACTAATTTTCCATGTTACGTATTTTTATATTTACAGTAAAAGTTAGATAAAAGAGTCCTTTCTGGAGATGTCAAGTGATTAATTTTATGGAGTTATGATTTTTGATCACTTAATTAGAGTAGGTTTCTCATTAGATGTTAGTAATTTGGCATTCATTTGGAACAACATGGTGAAACAACAAAAATCCTTCCAAATTGTCATTTTTTCCCCTCCTTTGTTGGAAATAGCGGTCTGGAAAGAGCATGGGCTCTCTGCAGAGCGGGCACAGCACTTCTGACATTGCCCCCAAAGGAAATAATAATAAAAAAACAAATCTGTCCATAAATAATACCAGAAACTAAGCAAGATGAAAAGATGGGGCTACATGGCCTACATAGGGGCCCATTATGCATTTATGGATTAAATTATGTACACCCACATCATTTAAAATTCCAAACCTCACAGACAGTCAGTAGGCAATTATTATGGTCTTTGCTAGTTTTATTTTGATTGGCTTTTGACCAATGTTCCAAAGCAAGATTTTTTTTTTCTTTTCTTTCGCTATAAAGATTATTAACAATAACTGGAGATGACATGCTTCTGAAATATTGGGTGGGTGACAGATTTGGGTTCCCCTCCTCCCCCCCCAGAATGTCTGCACTTTAAAAGCAAGCTTCCAGGCTGCTGATGGATCAAGAGATCCAAGATTAAGTGCTCATTGTTTTCAGAGCACTTGTTGCAATAAGGAGATGAAATATGTAAGGCTAAGACCAAACCACTGAGGATTAATCAGAACAGCCAGCTGTGTGCCAACAATTAGCACTTTTCTATCAACCTGCTCCGAGAGGAGCCTCTTCTCATCCACACATAGACAAAATTGGAATGGGGTGTACAGTACAAGAGAAGCCTCAGAACTGTCTCAGACAGTTTCTTGCTGCAGCCAGAAAAATCCCAGCAGTATTGTTTACAAAGATTATTTTTCCATCTTAATGTTATTTCATAGACTTGGGGGTGGTAGCAAGGCTGAAATCAGCTTTTTTTTTCACCCAGCTCTTGGCTGCTTTTGCAAGAAGTGTAACAGAGCTAACCGCTGTGAAAAGGTCATCTTGGTAACAGTACTTTTAGTGTTTAACTGGCAAAATATTTCAAATAAGGATTCCTAATATTTTGCCATTTGGAAGTTGTTCAGCGTGTTTTTGGTTTCCAACAGCTCAGTCAATGAAAGATTCCCAAGATCTTTTGTGGGAATTCTACACAACGGCTGCATTATGCTCTCTGCAGCCATCCATACTCCCTGGTGGTGAGAATGTCTTGTACATCTTTTGTATGACACATTTATTCAGGGGAAAATGAATAGAATCAGTGCTTAGACCATATCATCACAATTGTCTGACATTTTCCAGTTCTGAAAACCAGGAGTTAGTCCATCTGTATGTGTTTTCCAAAGAGGCATTTCAACTCTGATGACTTGGAACATTTCGAGAAGCCTTGGCCCTGGTTGCTAGTTAGGTTCCAAGAGAGATGGAGGACACCTGGTGTGCTGGTACAAATAGGCAAGATTACATTACATAGTGACTTCTATTCCGCCTGTACCTTGCAATTCTAGGTGGATTACAAAAGAGCTAACTGGACATTTCCAGGATAGTTACAATTTTTTGGCTACAAAATAAGCAATAATACAAATAGGATAACAACTAAGAAAGCTGGACACAACTAAGAAAGCGGGGCATAATCCACTCTCTGTGTTTGGGGAACCACCATGTTTGATCGAGGAGTTGATTTGAGAGTACGTTGAAAAGTGTCCGGTCCATTTCATTGAGAGGTTTGAGCAGCTATCTAAACTAAACTAAACTAAACTAAGCCTTAAGTTTATATACCGCATCATCTCCACGGAAGTGGAGCTTGGCACGGTTTACAAAGCTTAAAAATATAAGAAGAGAGAGGAGAAAGATTTACAGGAGCATATGAATAGAGGGGATGTAAACAGGAGAAGAAATGTTATATGTTATAAAAAAGCCAGGTTTTCAGTTGTTTGCGGAATAGTTGGAGGGAGTCCAGGTTCCGCAGTGGGATAGTGAGATCGTTCCAAAGGCCCGTGATTTTGGAGAGGAGGGATTTTCCCAGTTTGCCTGCGTAGAGGATACCGTGTGGAGAGGGGAAGGATAGTTTATGTCTGTGGGCGGATCTGGTGGTAGCAGGCGTTGAGGCGATGAAGGATAGAGGGATTAGGGGCGGAAAGATGCCGTGAATGATCTTGAAAGCCAGACAGGAGCATTTGAAATGAATTCTGGAAAGTACTGGGAGCCAGTGAAGATTGGTAAGTAGTGGGGAGACGTGATCAAATTTGCGTTTTGCAAAAATCAGCTTGGCTGCAGTATTTTGGATAAGCTGGAGTCTGCGAAGACTTTTTTTTGTTAGGCCTAAATAAATGGCATTACAGTAGTCGAGTTTGGATAGGATGATGGATTGTACAAGGACGGTGAAATGTTTTTGGTGAAAGTAGGATCTTACTTTCCTCAGCATGTGGAGGCTGAAAAAGCATGATTTTGCCAAGGAATTGAGGTGATCGTTGAGGGAGAGGGAAGAATCGATAATGATGCCGAGGACCTTACTTGAGAACTCAAGGTGCAGAGCAGGGCCTGTGGGTAGTGTGAAGAGAGTGGGCAGGTATTCTAATTTTGGGCCGAGCCAGAGTAATTTTGTTTTTGATTCATTTAATTTCATCTGTAATTTCATAGCTATCCTTCAAACGTTAAGTATTTGATCATATATAACTTTGTGTTTTGCAGGATTGACTGTGACTTCCCATCCTGAGGCAGCTTATAATTAGCGAAACGCTGGCCACCGTCGATGTGCGGTGTCTTTCTGTTTACTCAATAGAATTTGCTTTTCAAATCATTTTCAGATCATAGGGGTCCTGATACAAGGCAGAGTATATCCCACTTGCATTGCACAAGGCTTTTCTCTATTGAAATATTATTGAGCAGGTTTTTTTATGCCAGTGACTTTATTACACCCTGCAAAACTCCACCTATTTTCAACCTGAGTTTTTCGGTTTGGTGGAGAGGGGGGGATCTGAGGCTTTTTCCTCCTCTTAATAATTTTCACAAAAGAAGCGTTGCTGATGTGCGAACTGTGGGGTTTTCTGCCTTGTTCTGGAACTCTATGCCTGTGGAATGTTTAGTACTTCTCTTTGTGGACTCTGCTGATCTTTCATGAGTAGTTGTGCTGTGCTGTAAACCAGGTCGAAAGTGTAGTGAGATTAGATCATTTCCAGGAGTTTTACATTTTAGGGAACTGTATTCTTGGTTGATATTAGAAAAGGAAAAGATTACCAGAGAGGTGGAGGCTTTGAGAGGGGAATTTACCGGGGAGGAGAGGGAGGGGGTGAGAGTTAAGGTATCTGGACATATTTCTTGAATATCAGGCTTTTGATCTCTCTTCGAAATGTTTTGAGGTTGCTCGTTGTTGTCAGCAGGTTGGGAATGGAGTGGTCGAGTTTTGCTGCTTGCGTCACAAGTAGGTTGTCAAACATCTTCTTACGCTGAGTACCTTTGAGTGGAGGGCAGGTAAATGGGGTCCGAGTTCTTCTTTGTCTAGTGGTGAGGATCTGATTTAGGCGGTTGTTTAGGTAGGAGAGGGCGGAGCCATTTAATGCTTTGAATTGAAAAGATCCAATCATTCTGACAAAATAACTAAACGGACTATCGGCACTGGCCGCACAACAACATTTTCAGTAACTGCCCCCCTTACTTGGAACTCCTTGCCCCTTCATATCAGGGAGGCAATAAACTTGGATAAATGTAATGTTTCTTGTTCAAAGACGCCTTTGAGCACTGATATTAGCCCACCTTGCCCAAACAAGTAAATGGCAGCCATGAAGAAACTCTTCCCCCCTCCCCCCCTTTATGTTAGCTTTTTTTTATTTTATTGTAGTTCAGCCCTCTCCCTTTTGTTTACTTGTAGGTTCATCATTGTCCATGTACATTTTTTTTTTCTGAATTTAAATTTGAATGCCCTATTTTATATTGTATATCGCCTAGAATCCATGATAGGTGATTAATCAAATTTTGATTAAACACTGGGGGAGTTTGTGGGGGTCTTTACTTTGTCTCTGCAGTTGTTATCTGATCACTTTGGATACCTTTTCTTCACTTGTGCTTGTTTTTATATCGTCTTAAGTCACAATTTATAAGTTCCGTCCAGGAAGTCTTGTAAAACCTTCGATTAGCCCTGTAGGACGACTAAGTCTAGGTCGGTCCTCATCCTACCCTAACCACTCCTCCAGATATGCCCCTTTTAGCTCTGGGTGCTCAGTGGTATTCAGAGGCCTAAAAGGTCCCTGTATATGTATAAAAAATTAGGTTTGATTATCGGCACTTGGACAACCTGTCTTTTAGGTCATCCAGATGCAGACTTGGGCGGGTATTTAGACATGTTTAAGTTTTGATTATGAGTCCCATATTTAATATTTAATAAAGTATATATACACCATATCATATTGTTTCTTATAGCCCACAAATGTCAATTGGGAATTATAGTGTCTTACATAAGATTAATAAATATTGTAAAGATTAAGTTAAATTATTTCCCTTTTAATTATCAGTTCAGGATGTAGGGAGGGGGGTATTTTATTATTACATATATTATATAATAATGGAATATATGGATGGGAGGGATGGGAAAGGGGAAGGGATAAAAATTTATATAATGTACCAACGATTGTTTATAAGTGATGTATTTATTGATACTATGAATGAATATATTTTACACTTAATGTAATTTTGAAAATGAATAAAGAATTTATAAAAAAAAAAAAAGATTAATAAGCTTAGCAACATAGATATTATGAATCATAGCAAGACTATAATGAAAACAGATGCGTTTCTAGTACCTTCCTAAACTGAAGATAGGAGGGGGTCTGACATAATCAGGTTGGGAGGCAGTTCCAAATTTTAGGGCTTTGAAACTCAAAGGTGGATTCGAAGAGTGATTTCTTCCGATGCATTAGTCCTCAATTAAACAGCTTTATGGACTGTTGTTACTTATGGGTGAAGTTGGGCAGAGGTTTTAGCTTGGTTCTACTTTGTCTACATGAAGGGTCGCACATACAGTATATATGCACAAGTGCCAAGCTCATGCCCCACTCTTATTCTCTAAGAACATAAGAACATAAGCAATGCCTCTGCTGGGTCAGACCTGAGGTCCATCATGCCCAGCAGTCCGCTCACGCGGCGGCCCAACAGGTCCAGGACCTGTGCAGTAATCCTCTATTTATACCCCTCTATCCCCTTTTCCAGCAGGAAATTGTCCAATCCTTTCTTAAACCCCTGTACTGTACTCTGCCCTATTACTCCCTCTGGAAGCGCATTCCAGGTGTCCACCACTCGTTGGGTAAAGAAGAACTTCCTAGCATTCGTTTTAAATCTGTCCCCTTTCAACTTTTCCAAGTGTCCTCTTGTTCTTTTATTTTTCGAAAGTTTGAAGAATCTGGGCCCAGTTCCGCCCATCCCTACCCTAGCCCCGCCCCCCCGCTGACTGCTCTGGTTGGGCAGGGAGGAAGTCCGTGCATGCGTTGACGCCAAGTGATGACATCATCTTGTGGCGTCCACACATGCGCGGACTTCCTCCCTGCCCGATGCGATTTCAGGAGGCTTTTCAAAACCTGGACAAAGTGCCGGGTTTTGAAAAGCTGTCCAGACCCTCGGACATGTCCTCAAAAGGAGGCCATGTCCGGGGAAAACCTATCCCAGAGGAAACCCTATCCCAGAAGAAAGGAGAGCATTTGGCTGAGGTGAGCCAAACCTTATTTGTATGGTGAGGCAAAGGATCCTGAGTAAAGATTTTTTTTTTTTTCTTTGTATGTAATTGTGTGCTAGCTCTCGAACTGCTGGTCTTTCCTGGAAAGCTAAGACAGCCTGCCACACCAGGTTGTCCATTACAGGCCCAAAGGCAGCTGCCTTGCTGTGCAGGTCACTCATTTTACATCGTCAGCTAGAGTGGTGCTGCATCTTTTGGGGAGGGGGATAAGTGACTACAGTCAGCTATCCATTTGCCTAAGGGCATCCTGGGATATAAATTTATCGCCGGTATGGACTAATAAAATGTGAGTGGTTTAAATATTTATTATTCCATTTCACCTTGCAGTTTTCTCATGATTCTTTGGATTTTTTCAGATAAATCAGAACGTAACTGATTTTCCTGGGAAAGTCCATGTCACGGTGGGCCTGCCTTTTGGAAAGATGTAGAGCAGGAAATTCAGGATACATGGGTGCTGCCTTCCCTTGGGTCTGATGCTATATCTACTGGGCTACTGGAAGGACATTGATGTGTCCATCAGTAACGAATGAGTTGCTAGTTAATAACTTCATGCTGCCAGAGAAACCATTTCAGCTCTGTGGAAAACCCCTCCCAATGTCAGGGCCCTTTTACTAAAATGTAGGAAAATTTTGGGTTTAACGGCTGAGATAAGCACTAATGTGTGCTTCCCGCAGGCTAAAAACCACTACCATAGGCTCAGTTTCAAGTTTATTTAAAATATTCGATTTGATCGCAAAATCCAAATCCAATGCGATTTACATTTAGGGCTCCTTTTACGAAGGTGCGCTAGGGTTTTTAGCGCATGCACAAAATTACCGTGCCCTAGCGCACCTTCGTAAAAGGAGCCCTTAGTTAAAAATCAGGTTAAAATAAAAAATAAAAAAAACAAGACAAGTAGTACTAATTTTAATAAAATAATATGTTTGAAAAAGGGAGGAGAAAAAAAGAGGATTAAATACAATTCATAAACAAATATAAAGGAATAGGTAATGAAACAAGAGGTTGGGGAAAGTTACCCACTTAATTTTCACTTGGCAATATTCCTAGTCCACTGTAAAATAATAAAATTTAAATAAATCAGTTAAAAGCGTCCTTAAAAAGCCAACTTTTTAGGAGACTTTTTAAACTTACTAAGTAATTTTTTCTTCTCTTATGTTGATCGGGAGCGAATTCCAAATTTGAGGGGCACTAACAGAAAAAAATCACATCCCTCCTTGAATAATGAATTTTAGCGAGGGGACTACTAGTAAAGATTTTTCTTCGGATCTTAAGGATTTTGTGGGAATATAGGGTATTAGAAATCTTTCTAAGAATGCAGGAGCTTTGTTTATTAATATTTTGTGTGTGAGTAATGCTATTTTGTATGTGATTCTGTGATCGCGTACGCTTTCCATGCATTACAATTTTTAGCGCTGGGGACGTGTTTGGGGTGTAGAGTTGGTATGCTCAGCACTAATTAGTTGGCACAGCTCGTCACCGTACGCTAACTGATTACGGTGTGGTTAGTGTGGGAGGCCCTAACTTCTTAGAAAATAATAAGTAAGAGCGCCCATGCTAATGGCCAGATGATAATTTGAAAATTAGCGCATAGCTATTGAAGGGAAATAGGGAACACAGCCATTTTACATCTGTGCTACAAGTGGCCTCAGATCATTGGAAATCCATAGCACAGGCCACTTTTTAATGCACTCTTCTCCTCGCCAGTGTGTCGCAGCACGCCAGAAATCTCAAGAGGCACACAGTTTGCGATACGCTGCTCTAGGCCAGGGGTAGGCAACTCTGGTCCTCGAGAGCCGGAGCCAGGTCAGGTTTTCAGGATCTCCACAATGAATATGCATGAGATGGATTTGCATGCACTGCCTCCCTGAGATGCAAATCTATCTCATGCATATTTATTGTGGATATCCTGAAAACCTGACCTGGCTCCGGCTCTCGAGGACCGGAATTGCCTACCCCTGCTCTGGCCGATTCTCCAGCAGCAATCAATGCGCTATCAAGTTTGCATTCCCTCTGTGATAAATACCCTGACCCCTATTTGTCCTGTTTGTCTGTATTAATTAAATTGTCAGCTCTTTTGAGCAGGGATTGTCTCTTACATGTTAATGCAGGGATGTCCAATGTCGGTCCTCGAGGGCCGCAGTCCAGTCGGGTTTTCAGGATTTCCTCAATGAATATGCATGAGATCTATTTGCATGCACTGCTTTCAATGCATATTCATTGGGGAAATCCTGAAAACCCGACTGGACTGCGGCCCTCGAGGACCGACATTGGACACCTCTGTGTTAATGTATAGTGCTGTGTACGTCTTGCAGCGCTATAGAAATGATACGTAGTAGTCGCCATAGCCAGTAAAGTACCGAATGTCGGACTTAACTGGCCATGTTTTAGCTAGCTGCATCTGGCTGGATATTCAATGCTGGTCCCAGACAAGGCCTGAGATTGAATACCTGGGAAAAAAATCAGGAGCGGTCAGCTAAACGCTGGCTGAATACCAGACCTAAACGCCTTTTTTTTTTTTAGATTTCTGATATGAACTTGGACTGGTTTTTGTGGGGTTTTTTTTTTTTTTACTTCCTATCAGATGAGTAAGACCTTCCTTGCCCTTGTTAATGATTTCGCATTTTCACGGTTGCAGTTCTCTAAGGTTATTTGGGTCTTTTGCTCTTTATCGTTTGTTGGTTCTTCTCTTCGCCCACAAATAAGAACATAAGAACATAAGCAATGCCTCTGCTGGGTCAGACCTGAGGTCCATCGTGCCCAGCAGCCCGCTCACGCGGCGGCCCCAACAGGTCCAGGACCTTTGCAGTGATCCTCTATTTATACCCTTCTATCCCCCTTTCCAGCAGAAAATTGTCCAATCCTTTCTTAAACCCCAATACCATACTCTGCCCTATTACGTCCTCTGGAAGCGCATTCCAGGTGTCCACCACACGTTGGGTAAAGAAGAACTTCCTAGCATTCGTTTTGAATCTGTCCCCTTTCAACTTTTCTGAATGCCCTCTTGTTCTTTTATTCGAAAGTTTGAAGAATCTGTCCCTCTCTACTCTCTCTATGCCCCTCATGATCTTGTAAGTCTCTATCATATCCCCTCTAAGTCTCCTCTTCTCCAGGGAAAAGAGACCCAGTTTCTCCAATCTCTCAGCGTATGAAAGTTTTCCATCCCTTTTATCAGATGTGTTGCTCTCCTCTGAACCCTCTCGAGTAACGCCATATCTTCTTAAGGTACGGCGACCAATATTGGATGCAGTATTCCAGATGCGGGCTCACCATCGCCCGATACAGTGGCAGGATAACTTCTTTCGTCCTGGTTGTAATTCCCTTCTTGATTATACCTAGCATTCTATTCGCTCTCTTAGCGGCCGCTGTGCACTGTGCTTGTATCACTGCATCATAGATAAAATGCAAACCTAGAGCATCCATATCTTGCTCTACTCTCATTGCTTGACTTCCTGACTGTTCTCTCTGACATCCTCACTATCTCTCCATGAGTGTGTGTAAAGCAGAGGTGACAAATCATTGCTTTTCCTCTCTAGCTGTACAAAATTGCTTCCAATCCATCGCTCTGCCTCTAAAACAAGTCATATCGATCATTTGTTTTCCATTATAACTTTGTTTAAGGTTCATCATAAAACAACAGAGCCACAAAAAAAGAAAAACCTAGTGGATAATGAACTGCATTGTAGATGCCTGTCAATGTTCCCTTTAGTGGTTTTTTTAAAAAATTGATCTATAAACATCAGAAGAGTTTCTCTTAATTTATATAGTGCTTTTGGGCAAATTTATCATTTTTCATGGCATACGTTAAAGGTTTTTTTTTCTTAAACAACAAAAAAAAGTGATTTGCATACCAAAGAACATAAGAAATGTCTGCACTGGATCAGACCTGAGGTCCATCTAGTCCGGCGATCCGCACACGCGGAGGCTCAGCCAGGCACACCCTGGCGAATACAATAGTCACTCGTATCCCTCAATGTCTTCTGCAAGAAGATGTGCGTCCAATTTTCCCTTAAATCCTAGAATGGTGGTTTCCTCCACCAGCTCTTTCGGGAGAGAGTTCCAAGCATTCACTACTCGCTGTGTGAAGCAGAACTTTCTGACGTTTGTCCTGGCCGTGTCTCCTCTCAACTTCAGGCCATGACCTCTGGTCCGAGACTGGGCTACATTTGCCAATGTGAATAATGCTGTTTCTTGCTCACCATCCTTTCCCCCTGCTGGTGAGTGAGCTTGCTCCATTATGTCGATCCCTTTTAGCAATTTAAAAGTCTCTATCAGATCCCCTCTCAGTCTTCTCTTCTCAAGGGTGAATAGTCCCAGTTTTCTGAGGCGATCTTTGTAGCTCAAGTTCTCCATACCTTTTACTAGCTTTGTCGCTCTCCTCTGCACCCTCTCCAGTAGTGTTATATCCTTCTTCAGGTATGGAGACCAGTGTTGGACACAGTATTCCAGGTGTGGTCTGACCATTGCTCTATAAAGCGGCATTATGACCTCCCTTGATCTACTCGTGATTCCTTTCTTTATCATGCCTAACATCCTTTTAGCTTTCTTTGCTGCCGCTGCACATTGAGCCGATGGCTTCAGGGTTCTATCTATCAGTACTCCCAGGTCTTTTTCTTGTTCGCTCTTCCCCAATGTTATACCTAACAGTTTGTACCCATGCTCCTTGTTTTTACTGCCCAGGTGCATCACTTTGCATTTTTTTACATTAAAACTCATCTGCCAATTTTCTGCCCATCTCTCAAGTTGCTTCAAATCTCTCTGGAGTTCTTCGCTGTCTTTTTGTGACCTGATTGCTCGGCATAGTTTTGTGTCATCTGCAAACTTGATGATAGCACTGGTCGTTTCTTCTTCCAGGTCATTTACGAAGATATTGAATAAGATAGGCCCAAGAACTGAGCCCTGAGGCACACCGCTAGTTACTTTATTCCAGTCTGAGTACTTCCCATTTATGCCCACTCTCTGTCTTCTGTTTTCCAGCCATTTTCCTATCCATCTTAGTATATCCCCTTCTATTCCATGACTTTGTAGTTTTTTGAGAAGTCTCGCACGAGGTACTTTGTCGAACGCTTTCTGGAAGTCCAAGTATATTATGTCAACCGGTTCTCCGCTATCGACTTGTTTGTTCACTCCCTCGAAAAACTGAAGTAAGTTTGTCAAGCATGACTTCCCTTTCCTGAAGCCATGCTGACTACCTCTCAGCAGGTCATGGTTATCCAGGTGCTGTACAATGCTGTCTTTAATCAAAGCCTCAACCATTTTCCCAGGGACCGATGTGAGACCTCACTGGTCTATAGTTTCCCGGTTTCTCCCCTTGATCCTTTTTTGAAGATTGGTATTACGTTCGCTATCTTCCAGTCTTCTGATATCCATCCGGTTCTAACTGACAAGTTAGCGAGGGTTTGCAGAGTTCTCTGAATTCCACCTTTAGTTCTTTTAATACTCTCGGGTGAATTCCATCTGGGCCAGGGGATTTGTCACTTTTTAGTTTGTCAATCTGATAGTATACCTGGTCCAGATCCACCTTCACTGTGGTGAGGCTCTCCTCTATTTCCCCCTTGAAAACTTTCACTGTTTCGGGTATCGATGAGGTGTCTTCCTTGGTAAAGACAGAAGCAAAGAAGGAATTTAATCTGTCTGCAATCTGTTTGTCCTCTTTGATGTATCCTTTTCTTCCTTGGTCGTCGAGAGGGCCCACTGTCTCCTTTGCAGGTTTCTTCCCTTTAACATATCTGAAGAATGGTTTGAAGTTTTTGGCCTCTTGGGCTATCTTTTCCTCATAGGCCCTTTTGGCTTCTCTCACAGCCTTGTGGCACTTCTTCTGGTCGTCTTTATGACTGTTCCAAGCCTCAGTTGTTTTCTCGCGCTTCCATTTTTTGAATGAGTCTTTCTTTTCCCTAACTGCATCCTTCACCTCTTTGGTTAGCCAAAGCTAGTGGATACATTTCTAAATGTTTCTCAGTAATTGATATTAAAGGAGCCCTGTTAAGAGTGGTAAAATGAGAGAAAAGTGTGGGGGTTTTTTGGGGGGTGGGGGTGGGAAGGAGTTGCATTTTCTTCTTTCTGCTCTTCTTTGAGGACGCATTGTGCTCTATGTGCTGAAGTTCTGTTCAAATGATGCTATAGCAGACTAGAAAGCCTGAGAGCCCCGTCTCGACGGGTGACTGGGAGGCCCGTGCAGTCGCCCGTCAGGGTAAGAGGGTGAGGAGTTAGGCTAGGGAAGGAGAGCAGTAGGGACCGCTTTGGAGGGGAGGTCTTTCCCGCCGTGGGAATTGACCTTCGATTGGCTGGAGGCCGTGGCCGGAGGGAATTGTGGGAGGATGTATTTAGCAGCTTTCCCGCCCACCCGCCATCTCATTGGGAGGGTGTTAGGGTAGCTAGGATGGTGGTATCCCAAGCTACTGGCTGCTGGGCTCTTCAAGGGATGAGCGGTGGGCCGGCTGGGAGATGTGCCTGGTGGGTCGGATGACCAAGGACAATGGGGCATATGGGGACATGCCATCTTTGGACCCTTGCTTGGATGGCGGGGTCAGGGGCCATTTAAAATTGTTACTGTAGCTCGGGATCAAGGTCATGATGGTGATACCATTGTGTTTGTTTAAATAGTCCTAACGCGGATTGATAAAAGGAGGCCAAAGTCTCATTACAGTAATGCAAAGAATCATATTACATATTTTTAAAATCTAAATATTATCAATTGCACAACTTCCCAACAGGGGACCACCTGTTTCGCCACCAAAATGAGGGCAACCTCAGGAGAAAAGCGTTTTTCAATCTTAATTTTCATTCATTCAATTTTTTATACCGTTCTCCCAAGGGATCTCAGAACGGTTTACATGAATTTATTCAGGTACTCAAGTATTTTCCCTGTCTGTCCTGGTGGGCTCCCAATCTATCTAATATACCTGGGGCAATGGGGGGATTAAGTGACTTGCCCAGGGTCACAAGGAGCAGCGTGGGTTTGAACCCACAACCCCAGGGTGGTGAGGCTGTAGCTTTAACCACTGCGCCACACATCAAAACAGCAAAGTCCATGTTCAAAGATGGCCGCCTGTCGGGAAGTTGTGCAATTGACTGCAAGATTTTGGCCTGCCTTGGACAACAGAGCTCTGAAGATAAGTGGTTACTTTGCTGTTGATATACTTCGCTTTCTGGATAACCACTTTGTCTTTTGTTTCTTTTTTTCCTCCTTTACTTTTCTCTTTTTCTGCATTCTGCCTCCTTCAATTGGACTTAGCTCTAGTCACAAGATTCTTGTTATTGATTTTTCATGTTTTAGATCATCCACAGTATATCACAGAATTGAGCACAAGTTTGAAAGTATTGAAAGTAAGGTGTTTAAGTGGAGTTTTTTTTCAGCACCTGTGATGATAGTGTCTCGTTTTGCACTTTATTTTTTTTGTGTGTTGTTGAGCCTAAAGATTGAGGTCTTTTTTTCTCCACTTATCCTTGTGCACATATTTGTAAGTGTTCTGTGTGGATGTTTGTGAAAATCATTGCGTAGACTTCAAACAGCACATTTGCTTTCTAACTGACCTGTTCCCTCCTGTTGTTTTTACCATCTATACAGTATCTTACTTTCCTAAAACTTTTGTAGGTCTTCCCTCTTTCCACTTTGTTCTGTGAGTCAGTTAGCATTTTCATCCTCGTTTATGTATATGTACATTTAACTACATGTTAAAATTACTCTCCCCCTTTATTTAAAACTAGCTGCCCGGATATAAATTCCCTTGAGGAATATTCACTTCATAAGAACATAAGAACATAAGCAATGCCTCCGCAGGGTCAGACCTGAGGTCCATCATGCCCAGCAGTCTGCTCACGTGGCGGCCCCAACAGGTCCAGGACCTGTGCAGTGATCTTCTATTTCAGGGGTGCCCAATACGTCGATCGCGATCGACAGGTCGCTCGCTCAGGCGACCCCAGTCGATCGCAGAGCGGGTTCCCTTTTCCCCTTCTCTTTTTTCCCCTCCTGACTGGCCCGCCTCTTGAAGAACGCCAGCCAATCAGAGTGCTGGCAGGGCGGGGTGAACGTCGGTGGCATACCAAAGGGGGGGGGCGGTCCGCCCCGGGTGCACAGCCGGTCAGGTCCGGGTCCTCCTGCCCTTCCTTTCCCCCAGTCTGCGCTCAGGGCTCGCGCCTGCCTGGTCCTGTGCCGCCGCTCAAATGGTGCTGTTGGTTCTCGTGAGACTCGCAGGAGTTGACTGCACCATTCAAGCAGCGGTGCGGGACCAGGCAGACGCGCTCCAGACTCGCGTCTGGATTTCACTTCCGGCGCAGAAGGGGGAGCCAGCCGAGCTGACACCATTCGGGCAGCACAAGACCAGGCAGGCGCGCTCGGGGCTCACACCTGCCTATTACCGCCGCGGCAGATGGGGACTTGGGTGGCTGTCCAGCAGGGAAGGCTGCCGATGCAGCGCTGGATCGCCAGGATTGCATCAAGGTACCGGGGGGTGAGGGGATGTTTAAAATATCAGGATAGCCATCTAGGGAGGGAGGGAGGGATTTTAAAAGGTACTGAGGGTGGGGAGATGTTTAAAATACCAGGTTAGCCGTCTAGGGAGGGAAGGAGGGATTTTAAAAAGTACAGGGGGTATGATTTAAAAAGGTACTGGGGGTACGTAGGGAGATGATTTAAGGTACTAGGGGCATGGGGGATGGTTTAGGGTACGAGAGGGGTATGGGGCCTGCCTGTCACTAGGCTTGCCTACCTGTCCTGTGCCTTGTCCCTGCCTAGCGGCAGTGGTTTGGGGGAGGGCAGGGAAACAGAAGGAAAGAAGGGAAACAGAAAAAAGAAAGGGGGCATGAAGAGAGAAAAAAAGAAAGGGAGGCAGGGAGAAAGAAAGGGAAGGGAGAGAGGAAGAAAAAATTGGGGGAGGGAATGAGGTCTGGAGGAGAGGAAACATACAGGCTGAAAGAAGGGAAGAAAGATTGGATGCACAGTCAGAGGAAGAAAGTGCAACCAGAGACTCATGAACACCAGACAACAAGGTAGGAAAAATTATTTTATTTTAAATTTAGTGATCAAAATGTGTCTGAATTTATATCTGCTGTATATATTTTGCACTATGGCCCCCTATTATTAAACCGCAATAGCGGTTTTTAGCGCAGGGAGCCTATGAGTGTTGAGAGCAGCGCTGGGCATTCAGTGCAGCTCCCTGCGCTAAAAACTGCTATTGTGGTTTAGTAAAAAGGGTGTGTGTGTGTGGGGGGGGGGGTATATTTGTCTATTTTTGTATGGTTGTTACCGAGGTGACAGTGCATAGAGTCATCTGCCTTGACCTCTTTGAAAAAACCCCGGAATAGGAATGATAATTAACATTTTCTCAGCTTTGTGGTTTTTAAAAATTTTTTTATTGTTGGTAGATCATTTTGACTTGGTCATTTTAAAAGTAGCTCACAAGCCCAAAAAGTGTGGGCACCCCTGCTCTTTTATACCCTTCTATCCCCCTTTCCAGCAGGAAATTGTCCAATCCTTTCTTAAACCCCAGTACCGTACTCTGCCCTATTACGTCCTCTGGAAGCGCATTCCAGGTGTCCACCACACGCTGGGTAAAGAAGAACTTCCTAGCATTTGTTTTGAATCTGTCTCCTTTCAGTTTTTCCGAATGCCCTCTTGTTCTTATATTTTTTGAAAGTTTGAAGAATCTGTCCCTCTCTACTCTCTCTATGCCCTTCATGATCTTGTAAGTCTCTATCATATCCCCTCTAAGTCTCCTCTTCTCCAGGGAAAAGAGTCCCAGTTTCTCCAGTCTTTCTCTATCTCTCTCTATTTCTGTCTCTCTCCCTTTCTTTCTCTCTCTCTCTCTCCCTATTTCTCTCTGTCTCCCTTTCTCTCTCTCTTTCTGTCCCTCTCTACTCTCTCTATGCCCTTCATGATCTTGTAAGTCTCTATCATATCCCCTCTAAGTCTCTTCTTCTCCAGGGAAAAGAGTCCCAGTTTCTCCAATCTTTCTCTATCTATCTCTCTCTATTTCTGTCTCTCTCCCTTTCTCTCTCTCTTTCTTTCTATCTCTCTCTGTCTTCCTTTCTCTCTCTCTTTCTGTCCCTCTCTACTCTCTCTATGCCCCTCATGATCTTATAAGTCTCTATCATATCCCCTCTAAGTCTCCTCTTCTCCAGGGAAAAGAGACCCAGTTTCTCCAATCTCTCAGCGTATGAAAGGTTTTCCATCCCTTTTATCAGACGTGTCGCTCTCCTCTGAACCCTCTCGAGTAACGCCATATCCTTCTTAAGTTTTCACTTTCTGTTTAGGTTTCACCACAGCTGCACTTCCTTATATACTATTAAATGACTGTGTGACATCATTCCCGAAGCTGGTACCTCTCCTCCTCTCTGCTCCCCCGCCTCTTTCCATTCCTCCCCTCCACGTGCGCACCCCCTTCCGTTCCCCCATACCTGTAGTTGAAGTTGTTTGCGGCATTGCCCGGATATAAATTCCCTTGGGTTTTGGTTTACATTCACTTGAGGATTAACATTGCATAAATTTTCAGTTTTCCGTTTCTGTTTAGGCTTCACCACGCCATACCACAGCTGCTCTTCCTTATATACTGTTGACTGTGACATCATTTTGACTGTGTGACATCATTCCCCAAGCTTCACACCATTGGTCAAAGCAATAATTTTCTTTTTTTGATGATTCTTTACATGTCACCTCCTTCCCACCCTCACAGTATTTTTTCCCAGATAATAATTGATATGTATACCAAGTTTGGTTGAAATCTGTCCATGCGTTTTGGAGTTATGCTGGAACATACATCCGATTTTATATAGAAGATGATGATGGCAGAAAAGGGCTACAGCCCATCAAGTCTGCCCACTCTGCTTACCCACCCCCTGAATATGCCCTAATGACCCAATTTCCTTATCTTGACCCTCGTAGGGATCCCACATGGTTAAAGTCTGGCACGCTGTCTGCCTCGATCCAATGATCAACCACTCTCTCTGTGAAGAAATACTTTCTGGTGTCGCCATGAAATTTTCCGCCCCTGAGTTTGAGCGGGTGCCCTCTTGTGGCCGAGGGTCCCTTGAGAAAGAAAATATCATCTTCCACTTCGACACGTCCCGTGAGGTACTTAAATGTTTCGATCATGTCTCCCCTCTCCCTACGTTCCTCGAGAGTGTAGAGCTGCAATTTGTTCAGTCTCTCTTTGTACGAGAGACCCTTGAGCCCCGAGATCATCCTGGTGGCCGTCCGCTGAACCGATTCAATTCTGCGCACATCTTTACTGTAATGTGGCCTCCAGAATTGCACACAGTACTCCAGATGAGGTCTCACCATGGCCCTGTACAACGGCATTATAACTTCAGGCTTTCGGCTGACGAAACTTCTGTTGATACAACCCAATATCTGCCTTGCCTTAGATGAAGCTTTCTCCACTTGATTGGCAGTTTTCATGTCTGCACTAATGATTACTCCTAAATCTCGTTCTGCTGAAGTCCTAGTTAAAATCTCTCCGTTCAAGAAATACATCTTGCATGGATTTCCGCTTCCGAGGTGCATGACCTTACATTTCTTAGCATTGAAGCCTAGCTGCCAGGTTGAGGACCAACTTTCCAATGTAAGCAGGTCCTGCATCATATAATTCTGTAAACTGCATTCACTTACTATATTACATAGTTTGGTGTCATCGGCGACTAGTGTTATTTTACCTTGAAGCCCTTGAGTCAGATCCCCTATGAATATGTTGAAAAGGAGTGGACCCAGGACCGAGCCCTGCGGCACTCCACTGGTCACCTCCGATGTTTTAGAGAGGGCACCATTAACCACCACCCTCTGAAGTCTGCCACTCAGCCAATCATTGACCCATGCAGTTAGTGAGATTTTGTACGTGGCTTAGAAGTATGATAAGCGATCAAGTCAAATTTTAAATAAAACTTTGAACTTAAGATTATATTTGATTTTAGGAAAAAAAGCACACACATTTTCATTAGAGCAAGCTTACATATAGATTTTTATGAAGTAGCTTTTGCAGTGTGTAAATAAATAAATATGAATTCAGACACTGATTAAGCAGTGTGTTTCTCTTCTTACCTATACTGTATGACTAAATCAATGTGCTGTAATGGAACATAGCTACCAGCTTGTTAGTTTTAATTTTTTTTTGTATTAATATCTTGTGAAAGGCATTAAGAAGTACTTTTAGGCGTCTGAGTCTGGCAAAACATGAGTGATTGTTTTTAGAACAAGACAAACACACCGTGTTATTCTTTGAAGGCAGCACCCTGGTTTTCAGATTGAGTGAAGTGCTTCTTTTATTAGTTTTGGAAGAAATAAAGGATCAAGACTATTATTTTCTGTCGCTTCTGCTGTCATGCTGAAGATGAAGTGTTCTTCTTGTTGCTACCATCAGGATGTCCAGAGACAGAATAACAAAACTGAAAGCATGGGGAAGAGGACGGAGAAAGTAGGTTTTAGTACCGAGACAGTACTGGCAATCGCACAAGATTATCGTAATAATTTGTTAAGTAAGGGCAGTAGCTCACATCTTCCAGTTCGATTTAAGTAGTGCTTCAACTTAGTGGATCACTCCAAATTGCTTGAAGTGCTGGACATGTTGGGCATTCAAGGTAATGTTCTTTCATGGTTTAAGGAGTTCCTTGAATCCAGAGTATATTAAGTCCGGTTTAATAACACTTGGAAAAACCCAAGTGGAGTCTCACAGGGCTCACCACTTTCCCCTACACTATTTAACGTGTATCTCTCTTCCTTGGGTTTTATACTGAGTTATCTGGGGGTAAAACTGTTCAGCTATGCTGACAATATCACAATTATCATCCCTTGTAGTACAGTTGTATCTGATAGTATACAAATTATAGAGTCTGTTTTGAATCTGATGGATTCCTGGATGCAGGTAAATTAGGGAAATCCCTTTTCTTCAAATTCACTGAGCTTTGGAATAACCTCCCTGCCCCGCTGCTGAACCTAGGCTCATTCCAATTATTCCGAAAGCATCTGAAAAGTTTAGTTTCTCTTCCTCTCTTTTTTTTCTCCCTCTCTCTTTTTTTCCTCTCTCTCTCTCTTCTTCTTTTTTCTCTCTCGTCCTCTCTTTTTTTTTCTCTCTCTCTCTTCTTTTTTTCTCTCTTTCTCATTCTCATTAAAAGGCGTCATTTATGCAGGTAAATTAGGGAAATCCCTTTTCTTCAAATTCACTGCCCCGCTGTGAAACCTAGGCTCATAGATATGGAACATAAGAACATAAGCAATGCCTCCGCTGGGTCAGACCAGAGGTCCATCATGCCCAGCAGTCCGCACACGCGGTGGCCCAACAGGTCCAGGACCTGGACTGTAATCCTCTATCTATACCCCTCTATCCCCTTTTCCAGTAGGAAATTGTCCAATCCTTTCTTGAACCCCAGTACCGTACTCTGCCCTATTACGTCCTCTGGAAGCGCATTCCAGGTATCCACCACACGTTGGGTAAAGAAGAACTTCCTAGCATTCGTTCTGAATCTGTCCCCTTTCAACTTTTCCGAGTGCCCTCTTGTTCTTTTATTTTTTGGAAGTTTGAAGAATCTGTCCCTCTCTACTCTCTCTATGCCCTTCAAGATCTTGTAAGTCTCTATCATATCCTCTCTAAGTCTCCTCTTCTCCAGGGAAAAGAGACCCAGTTTCTCCAATCTCTCAGCGTATGAAAGGTTTTCTATCCCTTTTATCAGACGTGTCGCTCTTCTCTGAACCCTCTCGAGTAACGCCATATCTTTCTTAAGGTACAGCAACCAATATTGGACGCAGTACTCCAGATGCGGACGCACCATCGCCCGATACAACGGCAGGATAACTTCTTTCGTTCTGGTTGTAATACCCTTCTTGATTATGCCTAGCATTCTATTTGCCTTCTTAGCGGCCGCTGCGCACTGTGCCATGGAGAAATAGATTCAGTGCATATTTCCTAGTGAAGAGTTGCTGGTACTCAAATGCCAGGCCATCCTTCAGGGGTAATCGCTGAGGGACCTACTCCACAATAGCTAGGTCCCCTATCACTAGCTGAATAATCTATGAAAAGTCAGCACTGATGTGAGGAGGCTAGGCTCTATCCCAGGGGTGTGCAACTCCAGTCATCGAGGGCCAGAATCCAGTCGGGCTTTCAGGATTTCCCCAATGAATATGCATGAGATCTATTTGCATGCATTGCTTTCAATGCATATTCATTGGGGAAGTCCTGAAAACTCGACTGGATTCCGGCCCTCGAGGACCAGAGTTGCCCACCCCTGCTCTATCCACTGGCATAGTAAGGGGGATGCGGGTGGGAGGGGCTACAGTTCACCCTGGATGCAGTCTTTGTAAAGGGCACAGGCACCCATCCTCCTAAACTAAACCTTGGGTTTGTATACTGCACCATCTCCATAGTTGTGGAGCTTGGCACGGTTTACAGGAATGCACTTCCCCTCCCTGCCGCACATGTGTGTGTTCCTCTTCCCTTCCCTCGTACCTCTTTAATTTTTCCTGCATGAGCAGCATTATGAACTGGTTGCTTGCATTTGTGTCGCCTCTCTATGATGTCACTTCCGGGTCCCGCACCTAGGAAGTGATGTCAGAGGGATAGCCAGCATGACGTGGGCAGCAGGTTTGTGCTGTTGCTCTCACCTGGAAAATTAAAAAGGTAGGGGTAAGGAAAGGGGGTGCATGTGCCGCAGGGGGAGGGGGAGCGAGAAGGAGCAGTGGGGCGGAGAAGAGGGCAGGGGAGGGGTGCCACCGCCGCAGGCACCACTTACCCTTGCTACGCCACTGACTCTGTCATTAATACTTTGGGAACACAGGTGAATTTTAGCAGACTATATAAAAGGTACTAAAAACAAGGAAAACAATGCAGACGGGTTTCGACACTTTGATCCATCACGTAATACAGAATTGTTTATCTATTTTGGGTCTGCAACATAGACTGATCTCAATACTTTGATCCGACACAAAATACAGACTGCCGATGGCGATTTGATAGAAGCTTTTCAAAACCCGGAGAAAGTGCTGGGTTTTGAAAAACTGTCCGGGGAAATCCGGATGTCTGGTAACCCCATTACCTTCAGCCTTTTTCAGTTATAGTTCAGGTACAGTTAGAGATTCCCTATGACATGGCAATATAAACTAGCGCTTTAGAAACTCACTCTGATGCTGCCTTAAGGATCAAAGGCTTAAAAAGAAGGAATGGCCAATGCAAGAGAATGTTGCAAACTCAACTTTTTGCAAAGGCGTTTATTTTGCCTGCTGATATAAGATCTGGGGCAGGACTTGAGGGTATTGCAGTAACATGTAGTTTGATTGTTGTGTTTGGTTAGGCTGATTGTTTGATTTTTATGTTTTTTTATTATGTATATTGCTTGCGAACCACCTAGGTATTTAGGTGGTGTATACATTTTTAAAATAAAATATAATAATATCAGCATTAGGAAACATAACCTGGAAAACATGCATTTACCATATCACTGGGCCAATCAATGAAGATAAATTGTAAACAGGTGCAGTGTTCAAGGTACTGAAGGGGATAGACTTAGTAGATAAGGACAGGTTGTTCACCCTCTCCAAGGTAGGTAGAACGAGAGGGCAGAATACGCATGTTCAGCAACCCTATAATAAAAACCTGCCGATACAAAAGATTCCTTGACAGAACGCTTGCTTTCCAAGCAAGCTTACAGAACGACTAGCTAAGCAGCACCATCATGCACTCCTCATCCTACCTCAACTTCAGAAAACTAATCAAAACCGACCTCTTCAACCGATTCGTGACCAGGAATGCCTAAAGCCTTCACTACTTCCCCTCACTGTATGACCTACCCTTCTTTGTAAATCTCCTCGATCTACTTCCCATTGACCAAGTTCTCCCAAAACCTTCACTGCTTACCCCTCTGTACGACCTGCTCCCCTTTGACTTACTCTTATTGTAAACCCGTCCCTACAAGGTTACCTTACTCTATACAAACAGCCATGTACTCAAAGACTTCATTGTTTTTTCGCTGTATGTCCAGCTCTTCTTTATTGTAAACCGCCTCGAACTACCTTGGCTTTGGCGGTATATAAACAATTAGTTATTATTATTATTAAAGTTGAAAAGGGATAGATTCCGTACAAACATAAGGAAGTTCTTCTTCACCCAGAGAGTGGTGGAGAGCTGGAACGCTCTTCCGGAGTCTGCCATAGGGGAAAACACCCTCCAGGGATTTAAGACAAAGTTAGACAAGTTCCTGCTGAACAAGAACGTATGCTGGTAGGGCCTAGTCTCAGTTAGGGCGCTGGTCTTTGACCCGAGGGCCGCCGCGTGAGCGGACTGCTGGGCACGATGGACCACTGGTCTGACCCAGCAGCCAGCAATTCTTATGTTCTTAGTCAGTGAATATGAATCCGACCCTTAGATCAAATGCATGCAAATATAACTCATCAATATTCATGGTGGGAAGCCTAAAGCCAAACCCATCAGTGGCACTGGAAGTAAGTTCGTCATCTCTGCATTAGGCTAAATTTTGGTAAAGGTCTGGCACCCTGAAGTGGCTTGGGTTTCAGAACACAAAGATGTCCTTATCTCCTATATCAACTGTATGTGCCCCTCCTGTTTATCAGTGGGAGAACACAGACAGATAACATCCTTGTGATGTGACCCTGACCTTTGTCAACCTTTGTTAAAACCTCATCTGAAGTCGGGCCTAATGTTTGTAAACAGGATGTAATTAAGGCTGGGAACTGACAGGGTCTGACAGTCAAGACAATGCGGAGCTTGGCAGAACACAGTCTGTCAGATGTCAGCTTTCATTGTGTTCTAAGTGCCGTCATAATAATTAGTGTCCCCTGTCTGAAGGAAGTTCACTCAACGTGGATTAATCTGTCACAGTGTGGAGTTCATCCTTCTGAGCGCAAGTGTTTCCTCCGATAAACCTTGGAGCAACTCTGAGAAAATCGCAAAGTATGCCAAAGGAAAACTGAGACGGTCGAGACTGCGGTGACAGGTGCTGACTGAGAATAAGAAAAAGGAAGTTCAAAAATACAAAACGAAAAAAAAAAAAAAAAGCCTTCTTCACGGAATGTCTTTATTTCCAACGAAATGTGAGAGGTCAAGGAGTATCACGTTCCGTCACAGCCATAGCAAACCTGCAGGCTGTCCTGGATGACTTGAATGAACACAGGCAGAAGAAAAGGAGATTGCAGATATATTCCATTGTTATCAACGAGCATGTGCAAGCCATGTGAGATATAGCACACAAGTGCCCTGGATGAGTACATACACTGGATCTCAGTGGGATTGACTCTCAGCAAATCACAGAATCTAAGGGGCCTTGTGGAAGAGTGCTCCCATTCCACCTCCATATAGCAGGGGCTGCTAGCCCAAGACTGAGCGGACTGCATGTCCCAAACCGCACTGGGCTTTATAACTCAGTGCTGAGCCACCTTAGCAAGGTAACTCTGCTGAGTCAGGGGGGCGAGACTCAACAGGGAGGTGTTTATCTGCCACAGAAGAGAATCATTCAGGGAGGTCCCTGTGAGAGATTGAGCCTCCATGAAGAGCCTTCCCTAGCTGTAGGTTAAGAGGAACCCTGGGAAGTTAAGAAGTCTGGAAAGGACTGTTTGGAAGAGCTGATATTGTGAGACTTTTGGGGCTTGGATGGCTGAGGTAAGCCCAATGTATTATTCTGAGCACTCTGGGATATGTTTATGGGTCTGGCTGAGCCTGTGTATTTTGAATGCAGAAACTGCTTCCCCTCTGAGCCTGTGAGTGAACAGGCTCAGCAGAGTAAAGAAATAAAAGTGGTCCTTATACTTTGCACACGTGTTGACACTGTTTGGATAAAGGTGAATAAGGGGGATAACTCCTTTGAAAACCAGGCCAGGATCCCCCTCGGGCCAGTTGACTAAACCGAATTAACGCTAACAGACTGCCTGAGTCATTACGTCAGGCTCCATCTCTCAGTATTCAAATCCAAGCTGCAAGCCCACCTTTTCGAGGCTGCTTTCAACTACTAACGTCCACTCACTATAAAATGACCTTTTCCATCCTCATATCATTCTCTCTGCAAGTAACTCCCCAACCCCTATATGTCCTGTCTGTCTGCCCAAAAGAGATTGTAAGCTCTTCTGAGCAGGGACCGTCTATTACATGTTAAACGTAGTGTTGCGCATGCCTAGGGTTAAAAGACATCCGGATTTCCCCGGACATGGCTTCCTTTGTCTGGGTTTTGAAAAGCTGTGTTGGGCAGGGAGGAAGTCCGCGCATACGTGGCCATCAAGTGATGATGTCATACGTACACACGGATGCGGGTGGCATCATCAAGTAGCGTTCGCGCATGCGCGGACTTCCTCCCTGCCCAACTAGAGCAGGCAGTGTGTGTGTGGGGTAGGGCAGACTTGGGGGCGAGATTAGGGTGGGGATGGGCGGGACAGCTGCCTGGCTCGGAACTTCCTCTCAGACATCAGAATTGATGGGGGGGGGGGAGAGAAGGCTGTGGGCCTAGCGCTTGTATGCGCCTGGCCTGGCATCGGGGAAGCATGGAGAATTTGGTGGCAGTGGCTTGGGGGGGGGGAGGAGAGAGAAAGAGAGACAGACAGACATAAAGAAAGAATGGAGGGCAGTGAGAGAGAAATTCAGAAAGAAAGGGGGGCAGGGAGAGAGAAAGAAAGAAAGGGGGCAGGAGAGAGAGAGAAAGAAAAGGGGCAGGGGGAGAGAGAGAAAGAAAGGGGAGGGGGCAGGGAGAGAGAAACAAAAAGTTGGGCTCATGGGGGATCAGGGTTGAGGAATGCATTGAGGTCTAGAGGGGAGGAAGCATGCAGGAGGCAGAAAGAAAGAAATATTGGATTTACAGTCAGAAAAAGGAAGTGCAACCAGAGACTCATGAAATCACCACACAGCAAAGGTAGGAAAAATGATTTTATTTTCAATTTAGTGATCAAAATGTGTCAGTTTTGAGAATTTATATCTGCTGTCTATATTTTGCACTATGGCCCCCTTTTACTAAACCGCGATAGCGGTTTTTAGCGCAGGGAGCCTATGAGCATCAGGAGCAGCGCTGGGCATTCAGCACAGCTCTCTGCGCTAAAAACAGTTATCGTGGTTTAGTAAAAGGGGAGGGGGTATATTTG
This sequence comes from Geotrypetes seraphini, assembly GCF_902459505.1. Taxonomy (NCBI): domain Eukaryota; kingdom Metazoa; phylum Chordata; class Amphibia; order Gymnophiona; family Dermophiidae; genus Geotrypetes; species Geotrypetes seraphini. The sequence goes on along the minus strand of NC_047092.1, from coordinate 169,676,788 downwards.
TCTATTTTTGTATAGTTGCTACTGAGGTGACATTGCATATTTTAAACTCATCTGCCTTGACCTCTTTGAACCCCCCCGAATATAAATTATAATTAACATTTTCTCTGCGTACAGTGTGCTTTGTGTTTTTTTAAAATTTTTATTGTTGGTAGATCATTTTGACTTGGTCATTTTAAAAGTATCTCGCAAGCCCAAAAAGTGTGGGCACCCCTGCTCTAAACGATGCCTAAGCGTGCTTACATTGTAGACACAGCTCTATGTAGTTGTCAATCAAGTGCTAAGTGCTGCTTACAGAATCACGCCTAGTGGTGCCTAAGCTGATGTAGGCCTTGCTAGGCACCAGTGGCACAGTAAGAAGAGGGAGGAGGACCACCCTGGGTGCATCATGGAGGGGGCACTGGCACCTCTCCGCTCTCCCATGCCACGCTCGTGCTCCCCCCGCACCTCTTTAAAATCCTCACCAGTGCGATGCTGGGCAAAGTGGTAGAGACTATTATAAAGAACGAAATGACAGAACATAAACATGGTTTAATGATAGAAAGCCAACATGGTTTTAGTCAAGGGACATCTTGTCTCATCTACTGCATTTCTTTGAAGGGGTGAATGAACATGTGGATAAAGGTAACTTTTCCCTTCTTTCCTGCCTAGTCATGTTATTCTTTGACCTTAAATGTATTGTATTGACTGTTCATTAAAATTTTTATACTGTTTTAAATTGTCTGTAATATGTCTAATCTGTCAAAATTATATGTGAAACCACTATCTGTGGCTTTTAGAGTGTACATCGCCTAGATATTTCGATAGGCGATTCATAAAATGCTAATAAACTTGAAACTTGAAACTTGAAGGTGAGCCGGTTGATATCGTGTATTTGGTTTTTCAAAAGGCATTCGACAAAATACCTCATGAAAGACTTCTGAGGAAATCAGAGTCATGGGAAAGGAGGTAATATGCTATTATGGATTATGAACTGGTTGAAAGATAGAAAACAGAGAGTAGGTTTAAATGTTCAGTGTTCTAAATGGCGAAGGGTAATTGGTGGGGTTCCTCAGGGGTCTGTGCTGGGACCGCTGCTTTTTTAACGTATTTATCAATGATCTAGAGATGGGAATAACTAGTGAGATCATTTAAATTTTGCTGATGACACAAAGTTCTTCAGAGTTGTTAAATTGCAAGAAGATTGTGAAAATTTGTAAGAGGGACCTCGCGAGACTGGGAGACTGAGCATCAAAATGGCAGACGACGTTTAATGTGAGCATGTGGGGAAAAAGAGGAACCCAAACTAAAGCTAAGCGATGCAGGGTTCTGTGTTAGGAGTCACTGCCCAGGAAAAGAATCTAGGTGTCATCGTTGAGGATATGTTGAAACCACAGCTCAATGTTCGGCAGCATAACAACATACTGGGTCAGAACAATGGTCCATCAAATCCAGAAGCCCGTTCTCATGGTGGCCAATCCAGGTCACCACTACCTGGCCAAAACCCAAGGTGTAGTAATATTCCATGCTACCAATACAGGGCAAGCAGTGGCTTCCCCCATGTCTTTCTCAATAACTGACAATGGACTTTTCCTCCTGGAACTTGTCCAAACCTTTCTTAAAACCAGCAATGCTATCCGCTCTTACCACATCCTCTGGCAATGCGTTCCAGAGCTTAACTATTCTCTGAGTGAAAATTTTTTTTCCTCCTATTGGTTTTAAGAGCACTTCCCTGTAACTTTAAATAGAATGCTAGGAATTATCAGGAAAGGAATAGAAAACAAAGATGAAAATGTTATAATGCCCTTGTTCGCTCTATGGTACGGCTCCACCTCCAATACTGTGCAATTCTGGTCATCATATCAAAAAAAAAAAAAAATGTAGTGGAATTAGAGAAGGGCAATGAAAATGATAAAAAGGATGGGGCGACTTCCCTCTGAGGAACAGCTAAAGTGGCTAGGGCTTTTCAACTTGAATAAGAAATAGCTCAGGGGTGTTATGATAGAAATCTATAAAATACCGAGTGGAGTGGAAAGGGTATATGTGAATCGCATGTTTACTTTTTCCAAAAATACTAGGACTAGGGGACATGAGATGGAGCTACTAGGTAGTAGATTTAAAACAGACCGGAGAACATATTTCTTCATACAATGTGTAATTAAACTCTGGAATTCTATGCTGAAGAATGTGGTGAAATCAGTTAGCTTAGCAGGGTTTAAGAAAGGTTTGGATAAGTTCCTAAAAGAGAAGTCCTTAGGGCATTATTGAGATGGCTTGGAGAAATCCACTGCTTATTCCTAGGATAAGCAGCTTAAAATCTGTTTTACTATGTAGGATCTATCTAAGTATTTGGGATTTGGGTTAGCCACTGTTGGAAACAGGAAGCTGGGCTAGATGAACCTTCTGTCTGCCCCAGTGTGGCAATTCTTATGTTCTTATAGAAACGTAAGAGAACATAGATCAAATCATTATTACTACTTCTACTTATATTTCTATGACACTGCCAGACATACGCAATGCTGTACAAACATGTAAGAGACAATCCCTTCTCGACAGAGCTTACAATCGAATCAAAACAGACAAACAGGACAAATAGGGGTTAGGGAATTTCTTACAGAGGGAATGATTAAACAGACATACGAGTAAGAGGAGTTAAAAGCAGCCTCGAAAAAGTGGGCTTTGACGATCACAGCTAGTCAGCTTTTAACTTAGATTTGAACACTGCCAGAGATGGAGCTTGACATACTGACTGAAGCAGTCTGTTTCAGGCATATGGTGCAGCAAGAGAGAAAGGGTGGAGTCTGGAGTTGGCAGTAGAGGAGAAGGGTACAGATAAGAGACATCTGATGAATGGAAATCAGTTAGAATCATTTGCAGAAGACACTTTTGAGGAGATTGAGAGGGGACATGATCGAAACATTCAAGGTACCGAAGGGAATGGTAGAAAACTGGAATGCTCTTCCGGAGTCTGTAATAAGGGAGAACACCCTCCAGGGATTCAAAACAAAGTTAGACAAGTTCCTGCTGAACCCGAACATACTCAGGTAGGGCTAGTCTCAGTTAGGGCGCTGGTCTGCTGGGCACGATGGACCACTGGTCTGACCCAGCAGCGGCAAGTCTTATGTTCTTATGTCCAGAGAAGAGCGACTAAAATGGTTAAGGGGCTGGAGGAGTTGCAGTACAGTGAGAGGTTAGAGAAACTGGGCCTCTTCTCCCTCAAACAGAAGAGATTGAGAGGGGACATGATCGAAACATTCAAGGTACTGAAGGGTAGATAAGGACAGGTTGTACAGGGCCATGGTGAGACCTCATCTGGAGTACTGTGTGCAATTCTGGAGGCCACATTACAGTAAAGATGTGCGCAGAATTGAATCGGTTCAGCGGACGGCCACCAGGATGATCTCGGAGCTAAAGGGTCTCTCGTACGAAGAGAGACTGAACAAATTGCAGCTCTACACTCTCGAGGAATGTAGGGAGAGGGGAGACATGATCGAAACATTTAAGTACCTCACGGGACGTGTCGAAGTGGAAGATGATATTTTCTTTCTCAAGGGACCCTCGGCCACAAGAGGGCACCTGCTCAAACTCAGGGGCGGAAAATTTCATGGCGACACCAGAAAGTATTTCTTCACAGAGAGAGTGGTTGATCATTGGAACAAGCTTCCAGTGCAGGTGATCGAGGCAGACAGCGTGCCAGACTTTAAGAATAAATGGGATACCCATGTGGGATCCCTACGAGGGTCAAGATAAGGAAATTGGGTCATTAGGGCATAGACAGGGGGTGGGTAAGCAGAGTGGGCAGACTTGATGGGCTGTAGCCCTTTTCTGCCGTCATCTTCTATGTTTCTATGTTGTTCACCCTCTCCAGGGTAGGGAGAACAAGAGGGCACTCTCTAAATTGAAAGGGGATAGTTTCCATACGAACGTATGGAAGTTCTTCTTTACCCAGAGAGTGGTGGAAAACTGGAACGCTCTTCCAGAGTCTGTCATAGGGGAAAACACCCTCCAGGGATTCAAGACAAAGTTAGACAAGTTCCTGCTAAATAAGGACGTACACTGGTAGGGATAGTCTCAGTTGGAGCGCTGGTCTTTGACCAGAGGGCTGCCGCGTGAGCGGTCTGCTGGGAATGATGGACCACTGGTCTGACCCAGCAGCGGCAATTGTTATGTTCTTAAGGGTGCCTTTTTATCTTTTTGTAACATTTTGCCAGGTACATCTAAGCACAGAAGAAGAGCAAACTCCTCACAAAGCAGTAAACTATTGATGAGCCAATGATTTTCTACTGTGACTGCGGGAAATAGAAATATTGAGAAGTAATTGAATCCTCACTCTGTGGACCTTCTGTATTTAATGATGCTTTTCTTTTTTTTTTTAGTGCTCACCTCAGACAGGAAAATACAACACTTATCAATTTTAAGGTGAAGCTAAAGACATTCCTCTTCCGCGATGCCTTTGTAACCTAAACTGTCCTTTTAAGGACGACTTAGATTTAAGAAATATTTCTACTTTCAGTTCCCCAACCTTTTATTCTTCCCCTTAAGTGTTTTCTTTTCTTTTTCTTTCTATTAATTGTAGTTCCAATCCCCTCTTCCCTTTTGTTCCCATTCGTCTATGTCCTTAAATTGTCTTTTCCCTTGGTTTGTTTTTGATTAAATTACATTTCAACTGGTATATTGTTATGGCATTTTTGTACACCGCCTAGAAGACTCGAGTGGGCGGTATAATAAATTCTAAACAAACTTGAAACTTTATCAAAGAATGATAAAGCTAAAAAAAAAAAAAAAAAGGTAGTGACATTTGTTTCTTGAATGATCACAACCCCATCCAGTACGAGAGGGGGGGGGGATGCGATGAGGACTCTTGCATTGGAAGACTTCAGATAGCCACTTCCACGGTTAAAACAAAGTCTGACTACCCTCGATAGACAGTTTTGAGTCTCAGTTGTACATCAGAGGATTTTTTCAAACTGTTGGCTGAGGCAGAAATGCCCGTGCTTTTGTTGATTAAACCAGTTGGTCTCTACCATTGCTTATCGGCCAACAACGAGCTGTTCTTTTTAATTAAAAGTGAGCCACCACCAGAGAGCAATTAACAGCTCGTAATTGCTTTACTCTTCAGAAGGGCAACATTTTGCTTTTCATTTCATTCTATAATGGACAAGTGGCTTTTTGATCTTCCAAATTAGCGCGCTCTCGTACTGTTTGTTTGGAAGTAGATTTGTAAGGTTAATAATGGCCTGTGGTGGTTCTCTCTCCACCCACCAATATAAGACAAGAAAAAAGAGTCGGGAAACAGGAACAGGTCTATCAAAAAAAAAAAATGCAGATTGTACCTTCACAATAATGAACGGGAGAAGTACAGGCACCTTAATAAGCAGGTTGTTTAATCAAAGTGAAGTGCATGCTCTGGTTCCAACTGATTAACACTCCTGAAATATTTTTTTTTAAAAATAGTTTAATTAAGTGCTTTCAATGCAGATTCTTTCAAGTGATGCATTACGTTTAACTGTTTGATACTTAATTGCGTTTGCCTTTACAGATGGCGCTCATGGTTGAATGGTGTTCCACAAAATGCAGGCATTAACCTCTCCCTCTAGGAATTCCAGTGTATTGAGTTAATTTAGAATCTCTTTAACTAATACGTCTTAAAATGCATTTAATGACTTGTGTACCCTTTGGAGTGCAAGCAACACATACCATGAGCAGTTGTCTAAGTTTAATTAATATTGATTACCACATATAAATGTATTGCTTGGTATTTCTCTGGAAGGAGTGTAACATGCAAATGGATACCATCGTGTGGTTTTTTTGATTTTTTTTTTTTTTTTTAAATAAGCAGTGCATTTGTTTATAATTATGAGGACAAATTTTTAAAGAAATCTTTGTACCTATAAAAGGAATAATGCACCAAGGGGCAGAGAAGGAATTAGGTTTTGCTAGGTGTGATTCTCTAACCTACTTAGGCACCTTTAAAACCCTGGCCTACCTTGCAGGTGCCTAAGTTTTAAGTTAAAGCAAATGAAATATGGCAAATTTATAAATAAAGTGTATCCAGTACAGTCTTGAAAGTCTTAAAAGTGTGGAATTTGCTGTATATCTGGATGTCAAATTTATTATTTTCTTTCAAAACCGACGCCTCAGCCCCACCACTCCACCGCATATATTGTTTTATACCGCGGGAAGCATGTTGTGGTGCTTCATCATTGGCTGTCAAGTTTTGAAAAAAGTTTTTTAAGCTTTAAACTTAAAGCTTAAAAAACTTTTTTCAAAACTTGACAGCCAATGATGAAGCACCACAACATGCTTCCCGCGGTATAAAACAATATATGCGGTGGAGTGGTGGGGCTGAGGCGTCGGTTTGAAAGAAAATAATAAATTTGACATCCAGATATACAGCAAATTCCACACTTTTAAGTTTTAAGTTAAGCATGACTTTTGTCATAGGCGCCTAAGTGTGATTGACAAGAGATAGGTGCCTAACTTTTAGGCACCCAGTTACAGAATCTCTCCCTTACTGCCATTGATTTTTTAATGCACCGAGATTTACAAAGACTAGGGGACACTCGATGAAGTTACAGAGTTATACTTTTAAAAAATCAATAGGAGGAAATCTTTTTTCATTCAGAGAATAGTTATGCTCTGGAACGTGTTGCCAGGGGATGTGGTAAGAGCGGTTAATGTAGCTGGTTTTCAAAAGAGATTACATAAGAGCATAAGAATAGCCTTACTGGGTCAGACCAATGGTCCATCAAGCCCAGTAGCCCATTCTCACGGTGGCCAATCCAGATCACTAGTACCTGGCCAAAACCCAAGGAGTAGCAATATTCCATGCTACCGATACAGGGCAAGCAGTGGCTTCCCCATGAGCTTCTCAATAACAGACTATGGACTTTTCCTCCAGGAACTTGTCCAAACCTTTCTTAAAACTAGCTACGCTATCCGCTCTGGGCTTGATGGACCATTGGTCTGACCCAACAAGGCTATTCTTTTGTTTTTAGGTGAGTCAAGTATAAGACAATTAAGCCGTTGAAACATCACTGGTGAGGTTGGCTCTGAAGCACTGTGGAATTATGACATCACAATCTTAGTTCTGGAATGTTGCTCTCATTGGGGTAGTGGAATCATGCTATTTAGATGCTGGAATGTTGCCACTCCTTGGGTTTTGGCCAGGAACTAGTGACCTGGATTAGCCACCATGAGAACAGGCTACTGGGCTTGATGGACCATTAGCCTGACCCAATAAGGCTATTCTTATGTTCTTATGCAGTGTCAGTGTGTTACATACACTGTAATATTGCCCAACCAGAGGCCTAGAAATTAAGGCCCTCTTTTATTAAGCTTAGTAAAAAGGGAGAGGGGTATTATATTATTCATGTACTATAGAGTTAATCTTATATAGTATTTAAAACAAAAGACAGCATGATTTAAACGCTACTCTGGCTTCTTCGTCACTCTAACCCGCGTGTTAGGAAGGGGGTATGTCATGGGTGGAGAGTGAGCATTCCTGTGTTATCTGACTAGTGTGTTATGATTAGCACATGTTAATTGGATAACACAGAGTTAAAATAGAGCACTTAAATGTTATGGCAATCAGTGAGGGGGATATGGAATATTCTAACCAAACTACACTAAACCTTATTATATTCCATCCAAACTCAATACAATGAAGAGAACTTTAAAATCACTCAAAATCAAGTTGTAAAAAGTGGAGTATAAGGACCTCAGTTTATAAGGAGCTTTACCACTTTTGCCAATGGCTATTGTGTAGGTAAACTACGATAAATCATAGGTAAAAAAACTCCACAATGGCTAAAGAAATCTTGACTTTATATCTACTAAATATAATTTAAGGTCCCAGTAAACATTTCATTGATAAAAAAAAATTCTTGACAGTAGTACCGAGTTTCAGTCTTCAAAAAGTGTAGTCCATACAAATATGTAAAAAAAGAAGCTGATCAATGTTTTCAAATATGAGGGGCAGGGGAGATATGATTCAGACGTTCAAATACTTGAAGGGTATGAACGCAGAACAAAATCTTTTCCAGAGAAAGGAAAATGGTAAAACCAGAGGACATAATTTGAGGTTGAGGGGTGGTAGATTCAAAGGCAATGTTAGGAAATTCTACTTTACGGAGAGGGTGGTGGATGCCTGGAATGCGCTCCCGAGAGAGGTGGTGGAGAGGAAAACGGTGACTGAGTTCAAAGAAGCGTGGGATGAACACAGAAGATTTAGAATCAGAAAATAATATTAAATATTGAACTAAGGCCAGTACTGAGCAGAATTGCATGGTCTGTGTCTGTATATGGCCGTTTGGTGGAGGATGGGTTGGGGAGGGCTTCGATGGCTGGGAGGGTGTAGATAGGCTGGAGTAGGTTTTAACAGAGATTTTGGCGGTTGGAACCCAAGTACAGTACCAGGTAGAGCTTTGGATTCTTGCCCAGAAATAGCTAAGAAGAAAAAATTAAAAAATTAAATTGAATCAGTTTGGGCAGACTGGATGGACCTTTTGGGTCTTTATCTGCTGTCATCTACTATGTTACTATGTTCCAATAATAAACAACTTATCTTTGTTTAAAGCGCTGCATCCAAACTTCTTCAGAGAGGGGTTCCCTGTTTTGATTGCCGCTAACTTCCTAATCTGTCACATTCTCCGGCTTTCAAAATGGCACTTAAGTGTTCCCATGTTAATTTTTTTGCACGTACCGTGTGCAATGAGGGCAAGTCAAAAATTGAAGGCAATTGTTAAAATATGTGATAACTAGAATAGAGCTAGCCAAATGCAACATATGTACTCATACATTGCCTGTGTTGGATAGTTAATCCACGCACAGTGCAGCGCTCGACCTTTAGTCGTGTGGCAGCCACGAGGTCAGAAACATGGACGCTCCACTGCAAGATTGCACACTCGAAGAACAACATGCAGTAGTGCACTTTGGACAGAGGGACTGATGCCTATGGAAATTCATCATCAGATATTGACTCAGTAAGGACATAGCACCATGAATCAATGAAAGGTTTATGAGTGGGTAAAAACATTTGAAGTGGGAAGAACAGGTGTAACCGATGAAGGTCATTCTGGTCGCCCATGAACATCGCGTACACAAGAGCACATTGACACTAAGAGATTGGAGAAACTGGGCCTCTTCTCCCTTGAAAAGAGGAGACTGAGAGGGGACATGATCGAAACATTCAAAATACTGAAGGGCATAGACTTAGCAGATAAAGACAGATTGTTCACCCTCTCCAAGGTAGGGAGAACGAGAGGACACTCTCTAAAGCTGAAAGGGGATAGATTCCATACAAACGTAAGGAAGTTCTTCTTCACCTAGAGAGTGATATCCTGACCTACATCTTTCAACACTGAACCCTTCTAATTACCCTATGCCCTGTTTTATTTTATATTGTAAAACGCTCTGAAAGGTTATTCATTGGAGGTATATCAAGCATTAATAAAACTTGAAACTTCAAAATTTGATCACATAAAAACAGGATGCCAGAAACTTGTCTAACTTTGTCTTGAATCCTTGGAGGGTGTTTTCCCCTATAACAGCCTCTGGAAGGGCGTTCCAGCTTTCTACCACTCTCTAGGTGAAGAAGAACTTCCTTTACATTTGTATGGAATCTATCCCCTTTCAACTTTAGAGAGTGCCCTCTCGTTCAGGGGTGTATATAATAGAAGCCTATAGAAACAGAACAGCAAAGGGGATAGATTCCGTACAAACGTAAGGAAGTTCTTCTTCATCCAGAGAGTGGTGGAAAACTGGAACGCTCTTCCGGAGGCTGTTATAGGGGAAAACACCCTCCAGGGATTCAAGACAAAGTTGGACAAGTGCCTGCTAAACTGGAACGTACGCAGGTGAGGCTGGACTTTGACCTGGAGGCTGCCACGTGAGCGGACTGCTGGGCATGATGGACCACTGCAAGTGGCAATTCTTATGTTCTTATGGGTGCATCAGAGACATGGGTGCATCACTGCGACCCGGAGAGCAAAAAACAAAGAAGGATGAAGTAAAGGAAGCGAAGCCTACCTGGCTTCTGGAGCAGCTAAAAACGCCTTCTCTGTAGGAATGCAGAAGCTAGTTGAACAATACAACAAATGCATCATTTTGCATGGAGTCTAGGTAGAAAAGTGATATGTTCAATTGCTCACAGTTACTTTTATTAAAGTCGTTAAATGTATTTTGCCTTTACTTTTTGATTTACCCTCGTATTAAGAACATTAGCACGTGACCTGGAATTAAAATGAGAGAAAAAATTTATTGATTTATTTGTTCAATTAGTTAGCCCGAACTCCCAAAGGAGCCCAGAACGGGTTACAAAGTACATCCACAATATAATCGAGACAGGACAGAGATGACATAATATACAATATAGAAACATAGAAACATAGAAATAGACTCCTTTTCATTCCCTCCCTAAAAGAATCTTACTATACAAGGAAATTTAATTTTGCTATAACAGCCCCTACATTATGGAATTCTCTCCCTCAATTTCTTCGGGATGAAATTCATTTACCTAAATTTAAAACTAATCTTAAAACTTTCCTATTCAAGGATGCCTTTAATAAATCCTAATCTTTTATATCCACTTTCCTATTCAAGGATGCCTTTAACAAATCCTAATCTTTTATATCCACTTATTTTCTCATCCTTGCCCCAAAAGATCTCCTTCATTTCTGCGCATATCTTTCATACCATGCACCCTTGTCCTTCATGTCCTATTCCTTCCCTCTATCCCATTTCCTCTAATATTATGTAACTTTTTTCCTTCCTTCCCTTTTTTTCCTCACGGTCATGTTTGTCAGTATATGTCTAATATGTTTTCATTAATTTTTCTAACACACCAATAACTAGTTCTTACTCTCCTATTTTAAATTTTTTAATTGTAAACCGGTCAGATATTTGTTTTATGATCGGGATATCAAAAATCAATAAACTTGAAACTTGAAACTTGAAACGGCAGATAAGGGCCCAGGGCCCATCTAGTCTGCCCACCTTAATGTCCCTCCCCTACCTTTGCCCTGTGAAGAGATCCCATGTGCCGATCCCATTTGGCCTTAAAATCAGGCACGCTGCTGGCCTCAATCACCTGTAGTGGAAGACTATTCCAGCGATCAACCACTCTTTCAGTGAAAAAGAACTTCCTGGTGTCACCTCGTAGTTTCCCGCCCCTGATTTTCAACGGATGCCCTCTTGTTGTCGTGGGACCCTTGAAAAAGAAGATATCTTCCTCCGCCTCGATGCGGCCCGTAAGATACTTGAACGTCTCGATCATGTCCCCCCATATACACTAAGCAGCACATGGCGAGCGTAGGTGGCGTAGGTACGTTGACTCTGAAATGCCCTAAATCTTGCCATGTTCAATCTGGGCTTAGTGCATAAGAAAGGGCTGTGTTCAAGTTTCAGGTTTATTCATGGCTTGATATACCGACCATCACATGTATCTGGACGGTTTACAATATTAAAAATTAGAAAGGTCTAATATAATTTTTGATTTAGGTGCGATAAAATAAAAAGAGGGTAAACCTAATCCTATGACAAATTAAGACATTGGAAACGAGAGGTTTTGAGGGTTAGGGAAGTTTTAATTACAACGATAAATAAAAATAAAAGAGAAGGTAGAGGGATGGGGAGTAACGAGAGGGAAACAGGGATATCGCTTCTTAAAAGCTTTTTTTTTTACCCACTTATTTCTCACTTATTGGTGGTTCATAGACATAATCGCGGAAGACGAGGGCGCGCGCCGACAACTGAGCGCAAGACGGAGGTGCGCACCGAAGAAAATTACTGTTTTTAGGGTCTCCGATGGGGGGTTTTGTTGGGGAGCCCCCCCACTTTATTTAATACAGATTGCAGCAGCGTTGTGGGGGGTTTGGGGGGTTGTAACCCCCCACATTTTACTGGAAACTTAACTTTTTCCTGAAAATCAGGGAAAAAGTGAAGTTTTCAGTAAAATGTGGGGGGTTACAACCCCCAAATCCCCCACAACACCCCCACAACGCGGCACGATCTGTATTAAATAAAGTGGGGGGTTCCCCCCACGCCCCCCTGTCGGAGCCCCTAAAAACAGTAATTTTCTTCAGCGCACGCCTCCGCGCTGCGCTCAATTGTCTGCGCGTGCCTTTGTCCCGCTGCGCTTTTGACCTGACACCCTTATTGGTAGGCATCTTTAAAGAGAAATGTTTTGAGATTTGTTTTAAATTTATTTAGGGAATTTTCATTGGGAAGATAAAGGGCTCCTTTTACTAAGCCGCGCTAAGGCCTTAACGCGTGGAATAGTGCGCGCTAAATTGCCGCACACGCTAGCCACTAATGCCTCCTTTGGAACAGGCGGTAGATTTCCGGCTAGCGCGCGCTAATCTGGTGCGTGCGTTAACACCGCTAGCGCGGCATTGTAAAAGGAGCCCAAAATGTCACTGCGAGGGTTCAACTACTGAGAAAATGGAATTTCTAGTATAGTATAGGTCCTTGATTGAAGGTACTGTCAATAGGTTTTGATTCGAAGATCTAAGGACCCTAGAAGGGGGTATGTGGAGTGAGATATTTATCTAGGAAGCTAGGGAGGTGAGAGGAGTTAGAAGGAGAATTTTATATGTAGTTCGGTGAGAGACCGGTAACCAGTGTAACTCTCGAAAAAGTGGGGTAACCCACATTAAGCCCAGATTTGGCTGCAGATTAATAAAACTGTCCCGTTGTGTTGTCATGGCTTAGACGTCAAATTTGATACCGTAGGTTGTACCCTTTGCCGACCCAGCAACACTACTGAGAAAATGGAATTTCTAGTATAGTTTAGGTCCTTGATTGAAGGTACTGTCAATAGGTTTTGATTCGAAGATCTAAGGACCCTAGAAGGGGGGTATGTGGAGTGAGATATTTATCTAGGAAGCTAGGGAGGTGAGAGGAGTTAGAAGGAGAATTTTATATGTAGTTCGGTGAGAGACCGGTAACCAGTGTAACTCTCGAAAAAGTGGGGTAACCCACATTAAGCCCAGATTTGGCTGCAGATTAATAAAACTGTCCCGTTGTGTTGTCATGGCTTAGACGTCAAATTTGATACCGTAGGTTGTACCCTTTGCCGACCCAGCAACACTACTGAGAAAATGGAATTTCTAGTATAGTTTAGGTCCTTGATTGAAGGTACTGTCAATAGGTTTTGATTCGAAGATCTAAGGACCCTAGAAGGGGGGTATGTGGAGTGAGATATTTATCTAGGAAGCTAGGGAGGTGAGAGGAGTTAGAAGGAGAATTTTATATGTAGTTCGGTGAGAGACCGGTAACCAGTGTAACTCTCGAAAAAGTGGGGTAACCCACGTTAAGCCCAGATTTGGCTGCAGATTAATAAAACTGTCCCGTTGTGTTGTCATGGCTTAGACGTCAAATTTGATACCGTAGGTTGTACCCTTTGCCGACCCAGCAACACTACTGAGAAAATGGAATTTCTAGTATAGTTTAGGTCCTTGATCATTGAAGGTACTGTCAATAGGTTTTGATTCGAAGATCTAAGGACCCTAGAAGGGGGGTATGTGGAGTGAGATATTTATCTAGGAAGCTAGGGAGGTGAGAGGAGTTAGAAGGAGAATTTTATATGTAGTTCGGTGAGAGACCGGTAACCAGTGTAACTCTCGAAAAAGTGGGGTAACCCACGTTAAGCCCAGATTTGGCTGCAAATTAATAAAACTGTCCCGTTGTGTTGTCATGGCTTAGACGTCAAATTTGATACTGTAGGTTGTACCCTTTGCCGACCCAGCAACACTACTGAGAAAATGGAATTTCTAGTATAGTTTAGGTCCTTGATTGAAGGTACTGTCAATAGGTTTTGATTCGAAGATCTAAGGACTCTAGAAGGGGGTATGTGGAGTGAGATATTTATCTAGGAAGCTAGGGAGGTGAGAGGAGTTAGAAGGAGAATTTTATATGTAGTTCGGTGAGAGACCGGTAACCAGTGTAACTCTCGAAAAAGTGGGGTAACCCACGTTAAGCCCCGATTTGGCTGCAGATTAATAAAACTGTCCCGTTGTGTCGTCATGGCTTAAACGTCAAATTTGATACCGTAGGTTGTACCCTTTGCCGACCCAGCAACACAAAGATGATGTTTGCTTATCTAATTTCCTTCAGTCTGAAAAGCACCACTTACGTCATTTGTTATTGACCACCAAATGGATGGTCCCAGCAGCAAATACTCTATTTTTCAGCCTTTTAATCAGCAAAGTGTCTTAAACTGAGCCTCCAGCCGGGCAGACATTGTTGCTGGCTGACTGCTATGGTATCTTTTCAAATTAAGGGCTCCTTTTACGAAGGTGCGCTACGGGTTTTACCGCACGCACCGGATTAGCGCACGCTAGCCAAAAATCTACCACCTGCTCAAAAGGAGGTGGTAGCGGCTAGCGCACGTGGCATTTTAGTGTGCACTATTTCGCTCGTTAAGGCCCTAGCGCGCCTTTGTTTTTTTTTTAAATTATCTTTATTAACAACTGCAAAGGAACATACAACCAGGAGCAGAATAAGCATAAAACAGAGCAGCCAGAAAACAGCACGGGAAATAATAGGAGCCCTAAGTGATCTGATCTCTCATTAAAGCATATGTATGCGATAAATGTTTTTTTATTTAGGTGCTGTTTTACTAAAATATATTAGAAACTGGGCTTAATGAGATAATGCTGAATTCTATTGCATGCTAAACCAGATTTATTCAGCACTTTGGGGGAGGAGGGATTTATTTAATATACCATATATACTCGAATATAAACTGAGATAACATTTTCCCCCCCTTTTTTTAAGGGGAAAAATGTTAACTTGAATCTAAATCAAGGGTTTATATTTAAATTCCGCCCAGCTGTTCACTGGCCCCTCCCCTCCTTCCAAACCCAGCACTGTCCTCTCCACGGGTTCACTTTAAATCAGGGGTAGGGAACTCCGGTCCTCGAGAGCCGTATTCCAGTCGGGTTTTCAGGATTTCCCCAGTGAATATGCATGAGATCTATTTGCATGCACTGCTTTCAATGCATATTCATTGGGGAAATCCTGAAAACCCAACTGGAATACGGCTCCCGAGGACCGGAGTTCCCTACCCCTGCTTTAAATTATAGTGGTCCAGTGGTGAGCCGAGCCATGACGGCAGCGATCCCTTCCTTTTAATGTACCTGGGGCAGCCGAGGATTAAATGACTTGTTCAGGGTCACAAGGAGAAGCGTGGGATTTGAACCCAAGACCTCAGGGTGCTGAGACTGTAGCTCTAACCACTATGCTCATTTTACTTGGTCATTCTACCTTTTTTTTTTTTTTTTTATCATCCAAAGCATTTTGATGATCTCAATTTTCTACTGGTATTCCACTTGCATGGAGAAAAAAGTAGAACTGCCATTAAGTCTGTATTGGCATGCCTAAGTTTAAGGACAACTACTTATGCCAGTTCAAAGGTACGTGTATAACTCCTTGCACACAAAGAACTTTAGCGTTTAGGAATGTAACTACAGAGCCAGCTCAAGGCATGGACCAGGTGAGGCACTGGCTCAGGGACCTCAAAGCCTGTCTCACCTGTACCCTTGCAACGGCCATAACTTCCGTCCTTGGCTCTGGCAACTCCTCTATCTCAGGCCACCTTCTCCCGGGTCTCCTCGCAAGCACCAGCAGCAACATTTTCACCTAATGCTTCCTGCACCACCTCCAGCGTCTTCCCTCTACCGTTCCCCTTCAGAAAAAAGGAAGTTATATCAAAGTGATGCAGGGTATGACAGAAGGAAGACGCTGGTGTCAGTATTGGTAGCTTTAGGTGAAACACTGCTGGTGCTTGAGAGGAGATAATAATAATAATAATAATAATAACAGTTTATATACCGCAATACCGTTAAGTTCTATGCGGTTTACAGAAGATTAGTGGGGTACAAGTTGAGTTGACGTACAAGTTGAGTTAACTTAAGGGATGTGGGAACAATGGGGAGAAAGGGCAAGAGAGGGGAAGGAGGGAAGTGGGTCAGCTGTCTAGGTATTTCAGGAATAGTTGAGTTTTGAGGTGTTTCCTGAATACCTCATAAGTGGTGGGCAATAGGAGTTGTTCTAGGTCTTTACCCCATAGAGCAGCCTGATGTGAGAGAAGATGCTCATGGTGTTTTTTTAGTTTGCATCCTCTAACCGGGGGAGAAACGAAGTGCGAGTGGGAGCTTCTCTTGTGTTTGTTGGCTGAGAAGGAGAATAGGTCAGTGATGTATTTAGGGGTTAGCCGTAGAAAACTTTAAAACAGAGGCAGGTGAACTTAAACTTTAAAGGTAGAGCGGAGGAAGGGAAAGGGTGACCTGAAAGAGAAAGTGGAGGAGTGCATGGTGAACGGTTTGGTGTGCAGGAAAAACTCATGCAAGAGAGCGCAGAGGCCACTCTTTTGCCGGAGTTTACTAAAAAGACTTGCGACTGCCTTCAGAGGTAAAGGGCAACGATTGAATCTTGCATTTCCCCCCACTGCAGCGTCGAATATTAACGTATTACTGCAAATCCCACCTGAGCAGGTGAATGTGATTGGAATTCGTGATGTGTGTAATGCCACTTTCTGTGCCGTAATGTCTTTGGGCACTGGGAGCACTTTTACATCTGCTCTAGATTTGGGCTTTTGCTTTTTTTTTCCTTCCCTGTAAAGCCTACTTGGACTGCAAATGGTTGGGTCTTACTTAAGTAGATTCCATCTGAAAGCAGAAGGCTGTATCATGACAAAAAAAAGAGGCTTAAATTGGCATGATAAAATGTAAGATGAGATGCTCACTACCATTCAAACCTTTTATACCTAACTGGAGCTACAGAGAAGGAACGGGGATTTGCTGAAGCCGGTGAATGTCCTCTCCATAGAATTTCATTCATGTCACTGGGGATTTCACACATATTAGGCTTTGGATATTAATAGCTGACAACATTTTAAGCAGATTGTTGACTATAATAAGATAATTAACTTGTTTTGCCCATGGAATGCTAAACAGCTTACAGTTCAGAGAACCTCCATTCTTACATCTTGAAATGAATTGGGAGAGATGGAGATATATCTGTATTATTGTGCATATCTAATAACACGATGGGGCTCATTTTCAAAAGAGAAAAAAGGTCCAGAAATGACAGATTTTTCAAATTATGGGGAACCACAAGTACAAGGGGGCACTCAGAGAATTGAAAGGGGGAAGGTTTAGAACAAACGCCAGGAAGTTCTTTTTCACCCAGAGGGTGGTGGATACATGGAACGCGCTACTGGAGGATGTGATAAAGAGGAGCACGCTACAGGGCTTCAAAGAAGGTCTGGACAGGTCCCTGGAGGACAAAGGGATTGAGGGGTACAGATAGGAGTAGAGGTAGGTAATAGGGATAGAATTAGGGGTACAGAGTTAGGGGTACAGATAGGAGTAGAGGTAGGTAATAGGGATAGAATTAGGGGTACAGAGTTAGGGGTACAGATAGGAGTAGAGGTAGGTAATAGGGATAGAATTAGGGGTACAGAGTTAGGGGTACAGATAGGAGTAGAGGTATGTTATAGGGATAGAATTAGGGGTACAGAGTTAGGGGTACAGATAGGAGTAGAGGTAGGTAATAGGGATAGAATTAGGGGTACAGAGTTAGGGGTACAGATAGGAGTAGAGGTATGTTATAGGGATAGAATTAGGGGTACAGAGTTAGGGGTACAGATAGGAGTAGAGGTAGGTAATAGGGATAGAATTAGGGGTACAGAGTTAGGGGTACAGATAGGAGTAGAGGTAGGTTATAGGGAGAGGATTAGAGGCAGTTACAAAATTAGTCAGGGACCACTGTTCAGGCAATAGGCCTGATGGGCCGCCGCGGGAGCGGACCGCTGGGCAAGATGGACCTCTGGTCTGCCTCAGCGGAGGCAACTTCTTATGTTCTTATGTTCTTATTAAGGGCTCCTTTTACGAAGCCGCGTTAGTGGTTTAACGCGCGCTAATTTGCCGGTCGCACTAGCAGCTACCGCCTCCTCTTGAGCAGGCGGTAGTTTTTCGGCTCGCGCAGGGGGTTAGCGCGCGCTAAAAAGGTGCGTGCGATAAAGCTGCTAACGCGGCTTCGTAAAAGGACCCCTAAGTTAGGGTTACCAGATTTTACTTACGTAAAATCTGGACCCATAGACCCGCCCCCAAGGCCCCTCCAGTCCCACCCTTCCCTGCCCCATTACGCCCCCGCCACGCCCCAAACTGTACCTCGCTTAGGGGTCCAAAGCGCACTAGCCGTTTAAGCGCACGCTAAATGCTAATGTGTCCATTATATTCTAAGGACACATTAGCATTTAGCGCGCGCTAAATCAGTTAGCGCGCCTTAGTAAAAGGACCCCTTAGTAAACTAGATAAGCGATTGAATCAAATTTTAATAAAAAAAAAACTTGAAACTTTTCAGGGTTTCCACAATGGCTCTGTGTGAGATTGATTCGCATGCAATCAAAGCAAATACAAGCAAATTGTTCTTCTGTAAAGTTATTGTGGAAATCCTGAAAACGCAACTGGATTGTGTTGCCCTTGAGAACAGCCTTTGGCCACTACTGTCTTATAAATATCAATTGAGGCCCCAAATTGAAATGCAACTAGGTCGTTGATAAAAACATACAACATTCTGTTTACTTTCTTATATAAATTGCACACAATTTAATGCATTCTGGGAGTACTTTTATATACTTTTTTTTTTTGTATAAAAAACCCCTGTATTATGACCATAAGATGATGGTTATATAAAATTATTTAATAATAATAATAATAATAACTTTATTCTTATATACCGCCAACAATCTTGCGACTTCTAGGCGGTTTACAATAAAGAGAAACTGTACATACAGCGAATTACAGGGTATAGCAGTGTACATCTGATAATGGGAACCTTAATGATAATAACAACAGTTCGTATGCTACAGGGCCTTGAAGTGCCATGCGGCTTACAAAGAATTAGAAAATTTCCATAAATTGATTGGGCTATTCATAGTTTGTGATTGGGGTTAACGGTTTACAAATTCAGTTTTGGGGATGATATTGCAAAGGGGCTATTGTTCTGGTTCATTACCTAGGTGTTTCGAGTACAGGTACGTTTTTAGGTGTTTCCTAAATTCTCCATAGTCGTTTGTGTGAGTAATTATTTCAGGTGGTACATGCATAAAAGTATGCATGGAATCAAAAAGGCATGTACTCTCATGTGACCACAGGTGGGTTCTGGAGTAGAGTATGGGTGGAGCATAGGTATGATTTACCTGTGTACTTTATAAATTACTTGAGTTCATGTGTACTTAACATACTAATATTTACCCTTCTGGAGCAGGCATAAATGTCCATGGCTTTCCATTCTGCATGCACCCATTCCCTCTTCTCTTCCTGACTATCCAGGTAGGTAAGAGAAGAACTGCCATAAGGGATACCTTATGCAGATTACTGTCATATAGGTGGTCATTAGGTGGGGAGAAGCTGTGATTAGTTTAAAAGTTTACTTGGCATCCTGTTGCCATTTTCAGTATTCTGACAGGAGGCTGACAGGATCCTGAGTGAAATCTGAGTTGAGTCCATACTCACACTTTCATATTGAGAGGCAGAATCTCCAGGACAAAATATCATATAGGTCATTGTGGCTTGGTGGGTTATATTTGTACAGTCTTGGAATTATATAGCAGAAGTGTTTGAGGGTTATGTGTAAAGTTCTTCATGTGTTTTTATGGCTTTTGACATCCTGGTCTTCATTTCTGCACCTTTTGGGAGAAGGTTCTGTTCATGGCCTTAATAGTTTCACGAACCGCCTCCTTTGCATGAAAGTGAAACTGTTGCTGAGCCCTGCCTCAGTGTGAAAACTAATCCCATGAATCAGGCTTAGAACATAAGAATTGCCGCTGCTGGGTCAGACCAGTGGTCCATCGTGCCCGGGAGTCCGCTCACGTGGCGGCCATCTGGTCAAAGACCAGCGCCCTGAGACTAGACCTACCTGCGTACATTCCGGTGCAGCAGGAACTTGTCAAACTTGGTCTTGAATCCCTGGAGGGTGTTTACCCTGTGACAGACTCTGGAAGAGCGTTCCAGTTTCCTACCACTCTCTGGGTGAAGAAGAACTTCATGGTCTCTTGTGAATCCCATCAAATCCCTGCACAAGTTGATGGGACTAGCATGATCACATCAGTGATTGATGAAGCATGGATCTTTGTGGTACCATCAGGTACACTGTATAAAAACCCTGGAAACGCTAGACTGAGAAAGCTTGCAAATCATATCACTGAGTCTTGGACGTATGTGCATTGATCCATCATGAAGCATAATCTGAAGTTGTAGTTTTTGCCCTGGTGCCCTGGTGTTGAATGTCACCTGTGGAACACAGAAGTAGAGACTTCTTTGCCTTAAACTGATTTTCTCATGCAGTTTCTTTGGCAGCTCTTCTGTCATCAGACTGTGGCCACCATCTGCATAGGCATGCAACTGGTACTCTATTATCATCATGTCTACAATGTTATAGACTATTTATTAACACAGGTGAAAATATTCATACTGCTGGAGCCTGTCACCTTCCCATAATCCTCTTTTTCCTGCCCTGACCCACAGATGAGATTCCTATCGCACAGTCAAATGACAGGCATTGTAGATTGTTCTGCACACATACCGCTTTCATCAAGATAACATGGTGTTGAGAAAGGATGCAGAACCACAGAGGGTGACCATATTATTTCATAGGGGATTAGCTGACCAGAGCATCTACAAACCTCACACTCACCATGTGAGATTCTTTTCTTCTGTCTTCTTGCATGCCTCCACTGCCTTCCAAGCTCCAGCTCCACAGATTCCTATTCTGGCTTAGATGGCTACAACAATGACAAGCTACCAGAAGGGATCCACAAATGACATGGTAGCCCTTCTATTCTGCTCCTTCTGCTTCATCTTCAGTGGGTTTAGGTGAGAACTTACAGCAAATTAGTGCTCGTACCATTAAGTCCAAGACAGCTTTGACTCCAGTGGGACAATTCCCCTTAGAAGGCCTCTATGAAATCTAAAAGATGCAAGAGGCATCGACAATTCCACTTTTCCTCCTCTTTCTCTTTCTCTTCCTCTTCCTCATCTTCTTCCTCTTGCTTCTCCTCTGCATTCACTCTCGTCCCTCTGTGGGTTCCCCTTGCTCATACCCAGCCACTCAGAGTGCTTCAGGGTGTTGCAGAGCCGTGGGAAAGTGTACTTCATTCACTGGCAAACATTTTTAAGGGGGAAATATTTTAATGTCTTTTAAACTGTTAAAGAGTAGACCTGGGAGGAATTCAAAGCAAAGGGTGAAGTAGTGGTATCTCCAACAAGATCACAACAGGCCCGTGGCCTGGAATATTGCTAACTATAGTAGGTTCTTATTTTCACAGAAATATCCTTCTCAGCGAGAAAATTAGAAAACAAATTTGTTATCATGTAGGTAGCATGTGCACATTTGAAACTAACCACAAAATGCCTCAGCATACCCCATAATAAGCCCTTTTAAGCTGCAGTAAGAGTGTTTTAGTGTTTACCTCAGCTTAGTCAATCGGGCCTTTAGTGAATCAGGCCCATAATAGGGGGGTAATTCTGAAACTGATTGTGCAGCTTGCAGATCCATATGCGTGAATATGGAAGTTAATTTTCAGAAGGATAGTCCCTAGGGCATTTTTCCTTGATATTTTGGGGACAGCAAATCTATCTCATGTACAGTAAGTATATTCACTAGCGCTATCCTGGAAACCTGACTGGCTTGCATCCCTCAAGGACTAGCGATGGAAACCCTTGTATCTGTAGTAGTAAAAATCTTGTACATTTAATTTCCATAACTCCCTCTCAAAAAGACGTGATTAATCATATTTACTATCAGGATTGATTGCAAGAAAAATATGCCTCTTTGTTGCTAGTTAGTAGTGTGTTGGAACGTTGATTAATTTAACTGCATGTTACTGTCATGTTGGTCACATTTATCTTCTGTCGTGGAGCATGTAGCCTGCAATCTTTCTATCATTCTATCCCTTCAGGCCTTATTTTCATCACATTTAGGCCAACCCTAGGCTGCCTGTTTTTATCTCGTTAAGCTTTCAACAGCTTAGGTTGAATCTTCATTTGCTCACCTCCTGTCGATGCATCTTTAACACATTTTCTCATTTTGGGGGGTTTTAGATTATTCCTGCTGGTTTGCAAAATGTTCCTAAGCACACTGAATAAACTACCCCGAGTGGTATCTCTGATCCAAATCACAATACAAAAATCTCAAATCCACTCATCTGGAAAAGTGCATTCTACATAAGAAGAAACTTCTCCCCATTATCACAGGCTTTTCACTACTATGTCATGTCAGCAATTCTCAGGCCTGTAATGCCTAATCTATGGCCCTGACGCAGCGGATAAGAATATAATTCCGCGAAACGCTGGCCGCGTCGGCATTTTTCCAGGCTACAATTGCCTTCAGATAAGTGGCGTTTTCTTAAGATTTTACATTGCTCTGTTGTGAATGACTCTGGAGTCACTTTTTTTCAGTTTAGTGGATTAGTGTATATAGAACAAAAATTATGAAAATGTGGTATCTAAACATCTAAGTATTTAAAAAAAAGTTGATAAAAAGCTATTAAAAAAAGTTTTGGAAAAAATTATTGTTTGCTTGAGTGAACTCTTTCAGTTGATCTTATAATATTGAAAAACCAGTTTAACTAAAAGGAAGAGTTTCACAAAACAGGTTTTTTGGTCAATGGCTGGAGCAAGGAGCTTGTAAACTACGCCGACGAACTCAGTCTATGGTATCATGACTGTGCGTAGGCTCCATTTCTGAGGCCTTTTCCTGTGATAATGGGGAGAAGTTTCTTCTTCTATAGAACTAGTGTTTATTAAGCCCGTTACATTAACGGGTGCTAGTAAAGCCTCCTTCCCTCACATGTCCCTTATTTTCAGCCCAAGCTCCAAATTCATTTTTACTCCGCCCCAGCCCCCTTCTCCCATCTTTTCCCTTTCAGCTTCCAGTCCCAGCCCCCTTTTCTCACCAGCAGCATTTCCCTCCCTCCCCCCCCACTTCCCTGCCGGCATCTGCTTCTCCCCCTTGCCTCACTGCTCCTAGGCCTGCCGTGGTAGTTTTGTTGCTGGAACCGGAAAGGCGCGTGTTCGTGGAGCTGGCACTGCCTGAAGTGTGAGGGACGGCTCCGGTGGTGCGTGTTTGTTTTCCTGGCTTCTGCGGCATTGAACGGGGTGATGTGCGTCTCACAGGAGCTACTGTGATAGGCCCTCTGTGAGGAGACATTCGGCACCGCGCATCTTTTTTCTTGCTCCTTAGGTCGGCTCTGGAAGTGCAACGTGTGTACCGGGAGCTGGCAGTGTAGAGCAAGAGGGCCGGCAGTGCAAGCACAGGAAATGGCACGGTAGTTTTAAGAACATAAGAACATAAGAATTTGCCTTCGCTGGGTCAGACCAGAGGTCCATCGTGCCCAGCAGTCCGCACCCGCGGCGGCCCATCAGGTCCATGACCTGTCTTGTTATCTTGATTTAGCCTTATAGCCCCCTTGTTTTTATCTTTACTTGCTGTGCTGTTGGGGGCAATGTGCATCTGCAGGAAACCGGCTGTGAAGGTGTCTTCTGTCCACTGTGGCCAGCCCTAGCAGAAACAGGAAGTTGTAAGAGGGCGAGCCACAGTGGAAAGAAGACGGCGAGGCCAGCGGCAGCACGGCACAGCGCTTTGCGGACGGGTGAGCAGGCGAGAGGGAGGAGGGGGAGAAGAAGATGCTGGCAGGGGCACCTGTGCCCCCCCCCGTTCCAAATCAGTGGCGGCAGTGAGGCGGCACTGTGGCGGTGAGTGAGGGCGGAAGGGGGGGAGTGGCCAGCGTGTTTCCTGCCTCCATCTTCGAAAATGGAATTCAGCACGGAGGGAACAGCACACTGTCAGGAAACACGCCGTCCTAAGTGCGCATGCGCACTTAGGATTTTATTATAGAGGATGCACTTTTCCAGATGAATGGATTTGAGATTTTGTATTTTGATTTGGACCTAAGCACACTGAGGCATATTTTCAAAGCACTTAGATTTACCAAATCTAAGTGCTTTGAAAATGAGCCCCAAAATGTATTAAGGGACTCATTTTCAAAACTATTCCCATGCATAAAACCATGGTGTATGTCTGAAAATGGCTTGTTCCAAAATTGATATGAACCACACACAGGGGTCCTTTTACTAAGGTGCGCTAGCGTTTTTAGCGCATGCACGCTACACCGCGCACTACATGGCTAGAACTAATGCCAGCTCAATGCTGGCGTTAGCGTCTAGGGTTTGCGGCAATGTAGCATGCGCTATTCTGCACGTTAATGCTTTAATGCAGCTTCGTGAAAGGAGCCCTTAATAATGTTTTGCAGTATTCTCTGAACCAACTGCAGGAGGTTATAGAATTATATTTAAATACAAAAATTGGGCCTCATAGCTCCAGGACTGAAAACTACAATCTCCTATAGTTATGCTTTTCTAGAAGTCCACAATTATTCTCATCTGCCCCAGTCAAAGCCAGGAAAATGTTCCTAGTTCAGAAAACTTGGCTAACAGATGATAACGTCAAGCCACCACTTTTAACAGAGAATATCTCTTTTTTTTTTTTATAATTCTTTATTCATTTTCAAAATTACAACAAGTGTTATATATGTTCAATCACATTAACAATAAATATATCACTTAAAAAACTATCATTGGTACATTACAGAAACTCTTATCCCTCCCCCCCTTCCCACCCCTACCTACCATATATTCCATTATCTTATAGAATATGTAATAATAAAATATCGCCCCCCCTTCACTATTAAACTGATAAATTTAAGGGAAACAATGTCAACTAATTCGTACAATATCTTGTTAATGGTTTCCACACATCCTGAAATTTCCTGAAATAACAGAGAATATCTCAATTAAGAAAAGATGTTCAAAAATCACAAGGAATATACGTATCTCAATTCCATGCACTTATCTGTGTGTACATTGGAATGTGGCGCTTTTCATAATGCTCTCAATCTCCATCAAACAACAATTGTAACCCAACAAGAAGAAGGCATATTTTTCCTTGCATATATCCTCGACAAGGATCCTTGTTTCATATTCCTGCTGCGTTAGGAGGAAAGAAGGCTGGAACATACACTTTTCCAAGATGGTGATTGGTTCATATTCAAACACAAACTCAACCAATCAGTTAACGGTCTCCTTTTAAAGAGACCAATAAAGAAAATCAGCATCATGCAGGGGGACAACTTCTCTCCGTTCAATATTTATTTATAGAACGCATTCCACTCAACTAAATATACATATATATTTTTTTTACTGCTGTAAGTGTCTGTTGCATATGTTTGACTTATTCTTGAGTGGACTCCTTCATAAAGGCCGTAAATAAATAAAATTATTCAAACTGAAGGGCTCCACTGTTCCAAATTGAGAAATAAATCTCTGTTCCAAATATCTCAACCATTTTTTAGTATCTCCATCCGGAGAGGAAACTTTCATCTGATTAATTATTATGCAATGTAAATCAGTAAACTCATGTTGTTGTTTTAAGCAATGTTTCACCATTGGCGTTTCCATCTTTGTAGTTGAAAAACATGATTTATGCTCAGTAATTCTAGTCTGAAAAGGTTGAGAAGTTTGTCCAATATATAAGTCACAGGGGCATCAAATTACATTCTTAGAAGAACATGTGATATTTTTCTTCATCTTAGCTTACCAGAAGGCAGTACCCGCAATCGTTATACAACAGATAGAACTGGAATTTGTCGTTAACCACCTACTAGTCCATACATATGGTTTACATAAAGGGATCCTTTTACGAAGGTGCGCTAGCGGTTTTAGCGCACGCACTGGATTAATAGCCATAAAACTACCGCCTGCTCAAGTGGCATTTTAACACGCGCTATTCTGCACGTTAAAGACCCCCAACGCGCCTTCGTAAAAGGAGCCCAAAGTATCTGACAGATTCGCGCTTCGAGAATATGAAATCTTACAAGAGCTATTAGCAAAAGGCGCACATTTCCTAATAACCAATTTTCTTAGAGAAGGCAGTATATTTCCAAAACATATATAATAAAAAAACATATGTCACCACTGAATTGTTTTCTGCTTTATTAGACAGTTGTAGTAAGGACTCTTTGTGATTATATAGAGCACGCTTGAATCCCTCTAAGATCACTCATGCAGTGTAGCCCTAGTTCTTAAATTTCCTTATCAGGTCATCAGCTGTTTTTTGTTTGTTTTTTTAAAAATGATTCTATCAAATCACAAATATGGCGGTATCTATAAAAATGAGAAACAGGAAGAAAATCTTGAGAAGATTGAGGCTAGTTCAAAGTACAGCTGTCCGATTCATTTTGGGCTTGAAAAAACCAGACCACGTTAGCCCTTATTATTGGCAGTGAATGGTAGAAGAACTGGCTAGAAGGCACAGGTGTTCTGACGTAAGGTACGTCGTAGCACGGTCTGTCAAAGTTTGAGACCAGAATTGATCCAGTCTGGAAAGTCAGTAGGTTATCAATTGCCCTGATGGCCGAAGAGAGTTGATTCCATAATTTAGGTATGCTATAGGAATATGATCGCTTTCAGGCTGTCTCCCGGTGGAGGCTGTTTGCTTCTGCCTGCTCAACCAATCAAATTCAGAGCTTGGGTGAATCCCCTGAGGGCCCTGTCCGCATGTCATTGCATGCTAGTTCCCTTTGACTTACATATTAAAGTATTTAGGTGCTAACTTCTAGAATAGTTAGGCGCCAAACTAGTATCTCAATAGATTGTATCAGTTGCTGGCTAAGGCCCAAATTCTACATATGGCACCTCGAAAATTGGTGCTGAACGGAATAGCGCTTAGGACAATTCTATAAAAGATTCCCGCTATATATAGAATCATTCTTAGCAGCCAAAAGTGGCATAACCATTCAGGCCTAGGAAAACCAGGCCTAAATTGCTGCTCCTAAGTTGTACGTGGATCTTTTGCCATCTATAACGGTGACGGGTGTGGCCATCAGTACAACCCTGGATAGGGGTTCATAGAAATCCTGATGACTACACCAAAACATAAGCTTGCGTGTGACCCGGCCTGGAGTCACCCTGCAGGACTGGATTCAAAATAAAAAAAAAAACACCAAAAAGTCACAGCACTCAATCAGTTAATATAAATGGTTCAGTTTACTCACTGTTTCCATAGCAGGTAAGTAATGCCTTAAACAGTCCACGAATATCAGTTCATATTCCTTATTCAGCATTCAAAAGAAAACATAATACAAAAAGGAAAACTTCCCAAAAAAACCACGTCAACTGCAGTGGATACAATTAACTTTACACTTTGTGCTTTACTGATTCTTCAGTCTCACCTCCTCTTGGAGACCTTAGCTTCAAAACAGAGCTTAAGCTAACTGCAGATAAGCAGTTACTGCAATCAGTCCATAAGACTACAGTTCACTATTTGAGTTCATTCACTTCTGTTAGTCCTTGGCAAAATAAAGAAAGCCTCTGACAGACCTTAATTAGGACTGCCAGGTAAAAGGAGAGAGAGAATTAGGTTTTGCCAAAAATTGCTAGCCTTCAAAACAGGCTTTCACATTCCCACCCAGTTGAATGCAAAACCTCTCCCTCAACTCTCTCTCAGCTTTCATACAAACACAATCAGCATTCCAAGTAAAACACAGCTTCCAAAACAGCAAAAAAAAAAAAAAAGACAAAAAAAAAACCACTCACTGATTGTGTCCCAAAGTCCAATTAACCTGCATAGGCTCAGGGAAGCTATCCTCTCCAGTAACACAGGCATCTTGACAATCCATGGGTTCTTCCAATTGAGCCCATTCTCTTGACTGCTCAAAATCCTCTACTTCCATAGCCTGAGGTCTGTTGTCCCTGTTCAGCTCATCAGGGTTTCTAGGAAGGCAAGGCTTTAACTTCCTCCCTAGTTGGCTTCCTTTCCTGCTGTCTGGGACAGGTTTATATCCCTTGGGACCCCGCCCTGCTGTGTCAGCCCTGGCAGTGTTCCAAGGGCCTCTTGAGCTCCCCCGGTGGTCAATAAGGTTATTCCGCTCAGACCCAACCTGTTCCTTCCCAACTCCTCCCCGGGTTTTCTGTTTCACCTTGTTGCCTTCTGTTCTGACTGGGACCTGCACTGGCAGAAGGCCTGGCTGGTCACATACCCCCACCCTTAAATGGCCGCTATCCCCAGAAGTATCAGTAGGAGTAGCCTTCTCCGGGATACGGGAAAGTATGTCCACATTAGTGTTCAGCCGTCCCGGGCGGTGAACTACAGTAAATCTAAAAGTTTGGAGGGCTAGGTACCATCTAGTAAGGCGGGCATTGTTATTACGCATAGTACCTAACCACTTAAGGGCAGCGTGGTCAGTGACTAACGTGAAAGGACGTTCCCCTAAGTAATGGTCGAGTGTTTGCATGGCCCATTTCGCGGCCAAACACTCCAATTCAACCACTGCATAATTTCTTTCATTGGGATGGAGTTTCCTACTCAAATACAAGACAGGATGTTCTATGCCGTGGCTTTCCTGGCTAAGGATGGCCCCTAATCCACAACTAGACGCATCCGTCTGAAGGATCAAAGGTCTGTTGTAATCCATGGCGGTAAGAACCGGCTGCTTACACAAACTATCCTTCAGGTCCTGAAAAGCTTTTAACTCCTCGGGTCCCCATTGTAAGGAATCTGGGACATCCTTCTTTAGCATGTTAGTGAGCGAGTTGGCTCTAGTGGCAAAGTTCGGTATAAATCTTCTATAATATCCCAGCAAGCCTAAAAACCCTCGCATATGTTTTTTTGTGATAGGCTGCGGATAATTTTGAATGCACTGGACCTTATCCACCAAAGGTTTGACCTGTCCTCTACCCACCGTGTACCCTAAGTACTTGACCTCCCTCTGCCCCAGAAAACACTTTTTGGGGTTAACAGTAAACCCGGCGCTCCTTAAGGCCTGCAATACGGCAGTAACATGTTCGAGATGCTGTTGCCATGAGGAGGAATAGATGACGATGTCATCCAGGTAGGCCTCTGCGTAGGTGTGATGTCCCCTCAAAACCTCGTTTACTGCCCTCTGACAAGTAGAAGCTGCCCCATGTAAGCCGAATGGCATGCGGGTAAACTGGTACAACCCATAGGGAGTACTAAAAGCCGTCTTAGGTTTAGCACTGGAGGTCAAAGGGATTTGCCAATAACCCTTAGTAAGGTCAATGGTCGTGAGGTATTGGGCCTGACCTAAACGGTCTACCAGCTCGTCCACCCGGGGCATAGGAAAGGCATCAAATTGCGATACTTCATTAACTTGACGGAAGTCAATGCAGAACCGAGGAGAGCCATCAGCCTTCGGGACTATAACTATGGGGCTGCACCAGGGACTTTGCGAGGGTTCGATGACCCCCAGAGCCAACATTTCTTGCACTAGCGTATTAACTAACTTTTTCTTCTCTTCTGAGAGACGATAGGGCCGCACCCTGACCACCTTGCCAGGAGCTGTAACAATGTCATGGGTCACCCCTCTGGTACGGCCTGGAACGGATGAAAATACGTCCGTGAATCTTTTAATAAGAGCCTGTACTTGTTGAACTTGTAACTCTGATAGTTCTTCCCCTATATTTACTTTTTCAGTTTGTCCCAAGTCTGCTACCTGAGGGCCCAGATCATCCTCCTGGCACCTTTGTGCAACTAAGGCCAAGGTTTCCCTATCCTTCCAGGGCTTGAGTAAGTTAATGTGATAAGACTGGATGTGATTTTTCCCGTCTTTGACCCTATAACTCACTGGACCTGTCTTCTCTACTACAGTGGCGGGTCCTTTCCATTGAGCCAGGAACTTATGGGGGTCGGATGGTACCAGTATCAGTACCCGATCACCGACCTCCAACTGGCGATCTTTAGTGTTCCTATCATAATATGTCTTTTGTTTCTTTTGCGCAAACTCTAAATTTTCCCGTCCCAGTCCAGCAACTTGAGCTAACCTCTGTTTAAGTTGAGTCAAATGGGATAACACATCCAGTTCAGCCTCATTCGGGGGGTCCCAGCCCTCCTTTACTATATCCAGAAGCCCTCTGGGAGCGCGTCCATACAACATTTCGTAGGGACTGACCCCTAAAGAATCCTGGACTCTTTCCCTAGCAGCGAATAAGACATAGGGGATAAACAAGTCCCAGTCCCTCATATTCCCTTTTAGCCCCCTTTTCAACATATGTTTGAGGGTTTGGTTAAAACGCTCTACTAGGCCATTGGCTTGTGGGTGATAAGCCGAGGTTTTAATATGCCTTATCCCGAGCTCCCTCCAAAATCCTTCCATTTCCCTAGACAGGAAGTTGCTCCCCCGATCCGACAGTACCTCCCTAGGGAAACCCACGCTACAAAATAAACCCATTAACTCCTTCATCAGAGCTTTTGAGGTTGCTTTCCGTAGAGGAAAAGCCCAGGGAAATCTTGTGGCCACGTCCATGACCACAAAAATGAAGTTATACCCCCTTACCGTTCTTTCTAAAGGGCCTACAATGTCCATGGCTAATCTTTTGAGGGGTTCATCCACCACCGGAATTGGAATTAAGGGCGCCCGAGGAGGCTTATCCATTGTTAATTGTTGACAAACCGGGCAAGACTTACAAAAGGTTTCAACCTCCTGTCTTAATCCCGGCCAGAAGAACCGGCCCAAGATTTGGGCCTGTGTTGCAAGCACTCCCTTGTGGCCCGCTAAGGGAGAATCGTGGGCCAACTGCAATACGATCTTTCTGAACCCCTTTGGTACCACCAATTGCTCATTCCTCTCCCCTAACCGTCCTGGGCAGGATTCAATCTTATACAGAAGGCCCCTTTTCATTCTAAGCCCAGTTTTCCCCGCGGGTGACTCGGTAGCCATATGCCATAGATCTTGTAACGATGGGTCAGCGCGTTGTTCCCTGAGAAATGTGGGAAAGGTATCCACTATTTCTTGCGGCAGCCCCGGGAACTTCTGCGTCTGCCCCACCTTTTGCAAGGCCTGAGTACGTTGCTGCCTCTGTCTTTTATTCTGCGCCCTTGAGGCCCTTGCCTGTTTTTGAGAGGGCCGCTCCACTACTCCCTCTTGAAAAGGGAACACCTTCCCCAGTTCTGCTTCCGTGCTCCCTGTGGGTAAACCCTGGGACCGAGTATTTACAAACCCCTGTCTCGTACTCAGACACTCCTTCAATCCTGCCCAATCCTGACCTAGAATCAGGTCATACGGGGCACCAGGTACCAAAGCCACAGATACCTGATAAACCCTATCCTGGTGTAGGATCGTGGTGGGCCTGAGTGTATAGGTTACACTATCCCCATGTATACATTTAATCATCACCCCATTCCCGTCTGAGGTTTCCTTTTCCCCAGGGAACACCTTCGCCCAGAAGCCAACTGCCATCATTGATTGATCGGCCCCGGTATCTATCAATGCTACTGTCTCATGTCCTCCTACGGACACCAGCGTGTTATATGCCTTCCCGAGTTGCTGCTCTGGGATACCTACTTTGCTCCCACCAGCCACAACCCCGGCCCTCCGGCTAGATATGTTTACTACTTTACAGCCCCCTTGGGTATGTCCTGACTGCCTACACCTATCGCCCTTTCTTTTACTACTCGGCGCCCTAGGCCAAGATAAAGGGGTAGGGGTGACTGTAACAAGGGGTTCCCTATCCCTCATTATCCCTACCTTCCTGGGGTGCTGCCTCGGAGGGCATTCAGACAGCCTACCTAAACTCGGGCCTACTCCTAAGGGCTCCGGGCAGGATAACGAATTCTCCATATTTCCCCGACTCCTCCCTAGTGTCTCAGGGAAAGAAAAGCCTTCCACAACCTCCCGGGGAACATCCTCTAACCACTCTAAAGGTGTAGATATGTTTAGTCCTACCGGAGCTGCAACAGGAACACTAGGTAGAGCTTGGCTTGCCGGAGAAGTTAAAGTCTGCTGTAATATCTGTGCAAAGACTTTCGTTTGCAGTTGCATGGACCTCCTTAATTCCTCGTACTGAAGCCTCATTGCGTCCTGTCGAGCTTGCCACTGTGCCTCATTGGTCCTCAAAATGTTTCCCAGTTCCTCGGTTTGTCTCCGGTCGTCCTCGGCCAGTATTGCCGAAATCGGGCCTTGCTCCATGGTAACCTCCTGAAAAGCAAACAAAAAGAAAAGGAAC
Organism: Geotrypetes seraphini; assembly: GCF_902459505.1. Lineage (NCBI taxonomy): Eukaryota > Metazoa > Chordata > Amphibia > Gymnophiona > Dermophiidae > Geotrypetes > Geotrypetes seraphini. Next base: position 169,644,728 of record NC_047092.1, on the reverse strand, counting down.
CCAAGTGTGGCTGCTTGGTACCAATGTTCCTCCCCTTTACCAGACCCCCCAGCCTAGGTACCCTTACCAATAGTACTGGTGAGTCTGCGCCCTGGGTTTTGGGCCTCCTTGGCCCCCAGTCGTTCTCCGCACGGCTTGCTCCCTCTGGCACTCCGGACCACTGGAACCGACACTGGAACTCTGGTCTCCTGGAACAGGTGCTGGGTGGAACTGGCTCACAGCTCCGGAAGGTGGGTGCGACTTCGACTGGCTCCAACTCACACTGACTCTCCACAGCTTTCCTCCCTAGGATATGCTGCCGTTCTGTTCCACGTATTTCCGGGTTCCGGCTGTAAACCCCTCCTTCAGGTAGGTTTCTGGAACTCCAGAGAAAATACTCGGAAAAACAAAATATTCTTTTAACCACCAATAATTAGTTCATTATCCCTGTGGTCCAAAATTCAAAACAACATACAGAAAGCTAAGTATGCCTTCTTCCGCACAAGTCCAGAAATTGAAAAAACCAAAAAGTAAAACGTTTTTTTTTTTTTTTTTTTTTCCAAATGTAGTGCTCACAAGTGTCCTGCAGGAGGTGCTAACATCCCACTTCTGACACCATTATGTGGCCATCAGTACAACCCTGGATAGGGGTTCATAGAAATCCTGATGACTACACCAAAACATAAGCTTGCGTGTGACCCGGCCTGGAGTCACCCTGCAGGACTGGATTCAAAATAAAAAAAAAACACCAAAAAGTCACAGCACTCAATCAGTTAATATAAATGGTTCAGTTTACTCACTGTTTCCATAGCAGGTAAGTAATGCCTTAAACAGTCCACGAATATCAGTTCATATTCCTTATTCAGCATTCAAAAGAAAACATAATACAAAAAGGAAAACTTCCCAAAAAAACCACGTCAACTGCAGTGGATACAATTAACTTTACACTTTGTGCTTTACTGATTCTTCAGTCTCACCTCCTCTTGGAGACCTTAGCTTCAAAACAGAGCTTAAGCTAACTGCAGATAAGCAGTTACTGCAATCAGTCCATAAGACTACAGTTCACTATTTGAGTTCATTCACTTCTGTTAGTCCTTGGCAAAATAAAGAAAGCCTCTGACAGACCTTAATTAGGACTGCCAGGTAAAAGGAGAGAGAGAATTAGGTTTTGCCAAAAATTGCTAGCCTTCAAAACAGGCTTTCACATTCCCACCCAGTTGAATGCAAAACCTCTCCCTCAACTCTCTCTCAGCTTTCATACAAACACAATCAGCATTCCAAGTAAAACACAGCTTCCAAAACAGCAAAAAAAAAAAAAAAGACAAAAAAAAACCACTCACTGATTGTGTCCCAAAGTCCAATTAACCTGCATAGGCTCAGGGAAGCTATCCTCTCCAGTAACACAGGCATCTTGACAATCCATGGGTTCTTCCAATTGAGCCCATTCTCTTGACTGCTCAAAATCCTCTACTTCCATAGCCTGAGGTCTGTTGTCCCTGTTCAGCTCATCAGGGTTTCTAGGAAGGCAAGGCTTTAACTTCCTCCCTAGTTGGCTTCCTTTCCTGCTGTCTGGGACAGGTTTATATCCCTTGGGACCCCGCCCTGCTGTGTCAGCCCTGGCAGTGTTCCAAGGGCCTCTTGAGCTCCCCCGGTGGTCAATAAGGTTATTCCGCTCAGACCCAACCTGTTCCTTCCCAACTCCTCCCCGGGTTTTCTGTTTCACCTTGTTGCCTTCTGTTCTGACTGGGACCTGCACTGGCAGAAGGCCTGGCTGGTCACACGGGACAAAAGCGCGCGAGACACCAGCGCGCCGACATTGGAGCGCAGACGATTCATCGCAAGACACCAGCGCGGCACGGGAAAACATAATTTTAAAGAGCTCCGACAGGGGGTATGGGGAGGAACCCCCCCACTTTACTGCATACTCTTATTGCTGCCGTTGGGGGGAGGAGTGGGGGGGGTGCAAAATCGGAAAAAGTTCAATTTTCTCTATAATGGAGGGTTCCAACCCCCCCAAACCTCCTCCCCAACGGCAGTGCGAAGAGTATGAAGTAAACTGGGGGGGGGGATGTTCCCCACTCACACCCCACGTCAGAGCTGTTTAAAAGTAAGTTTTCCCGCAGCGCGCTGGTGTCATGCGCCGAATTCTTGGCACTCCAATGTCGGCGCGCTGGTGTCTCGTGCACCAATGACTATGAACAGGAGGCCATATAAAGAATTTTAGCCTAAGGGCTCCTTTTACTAAGCTGCGGCTAGCGGTTTTAGCGCACGCTGCAGATTAGCGCACGCTGCCCCCGCGCTAGGTGGAAAAACTAACGCCAGCTCAATGGAGGCGCAGCGCAGTATAAGGAGCCCTAAGTGTGCCATGTAATCCGCACAACTGATAGTACTCTTATCAGTTGCGCAAGTTGCTTGATGACGCACCCATGGCCTGTCCATGCTCCTAAGCGACTTTGGAACATATTTTATAGAACATTGCCAAGCTATCCCATAATTGCCAAATGTTGCTGTCTCTGATGCGTATAAGTGCTGCTGTTCAATAAGCTATGCATGCACTCGGAGTAGGGTTACCGATTTTCCGCCCCATTATGCCCTAGCCCCGCTCCAGCTCCCCCCCCAAGCCTGTCCTCATTGGGCAGGAGCACATCCACGCATGTGCAGATGTGGCACAATGACGTAACAAGCAAGCGCGGAAGCACTCCTACCTGACAGTGATTTGTTCCAAGCTTATCAAGACGGCATTATAACTTTGGGCTTCCGGCTGACGAAACTTCTTCGGATACAACCCATCATTTGTCTAGCCTTGGATGAAGCTTTCTCCACTTGATTGGCAGTCTTCATGTTTTCACTAATGATCACTCCCAAGTCTCGTTCTGCTGCAGTTCTTGCTAAGGTCTCACCATTTAGGGTGTAAGTTCTGCAAGGATTTCTGCTGCCAAGGTGCATGACCTTACACTTTTTGGCATTAAAACTTAGTTTCCAAGTTACTGACCATTGTTCCAGTAAGAGTAGGTCCTGCGTCATACAGTCGGGCACTGTGCGTATGCCTACTATGTTGCATAGTTTGGCGTCATCGGCGAATAATGTAATTTTACCTCGAAGCCCCTGAGCAAGGTCCCTTACGAAGATATTAAATAGGATTGGACCCAAGACCGAGCCATGCGGCACTCCACTGATCACTTCCGACGTTTCGGAGAGAGTACCGTTCACCACCATCCTCTGAAGTCTACCTCTGAGCCAGTCTTTAACCCATGCAGTTAATGTTCCTTCTAATCCCATCGAACTCATCTTGCTTAATAACCTGCGGTGTGGGACACTATCAAAAGCCTTACTGAAGTTCAAGTACATGATGTCCAGGGACTTCCCCATATCCAGCTTTTTCGTTATCCAGTCAAAGAAGCTGATTAGATTGGATTGGCAGGACCTTCCCTTTGTAAATCCATGTTGATGGGGATCTCGTAGATTCTCATCGTCCAGGATCATGTCTAATTTGTGTTTGATTATTATTTCCATAAGTTTACTCACTATTGATGTGAGACTCACCGGTCTGTAATTCGCGGCCTCCGTCCTGCATCCCTTTTTGTGGAGTGGAATGACGTTAGCTGTTTTCCAGTCCAATGGGACTCTTCCTGTACTTAGGGAAAGATTGAAGAGCACGGATAACGATTTCGCCAGGACATCTCTCAACTCCCTAAGCACCCTGGGATGTCATGTATACAGTTAAGAAGAACGGTTAATCTGCTGGCTGGGTTGGAGGGCAGAGGGGAGTATAGGACAATCGAGCCATTGTGACATCACTGATGAGGTGGACTCTTATTGGTGGAATGAGGCATTGTGATATCACAATCTCAGCTCTGCTTCCCAAAGACTGAAACTCTTCACACTAATGCTACTATTATGAATTATTCCTATAGCGCTACCAGACACACGCAGCACTGTACAGAGTCACAAAGAAGATAGTCCCTGCTCTAAAGATCTTACAATCTAAACAGACAAGACAGCCAAACAGGATGTCATGGATACAGTTAAGGGCATAGGCATTGGAATGGGGGAGGCCACAGGAAACATGACCTCCCCCAAAATTCTGGGTTGCGTTTTCTTTTTTAGCCCTCCCGTCCACCTTTCTCCCAGTGTTTGCTTAAATCTTTGGGCAGCGTCATCACTGAGGGCTCCTTTTACTAAGCTGCGTTAGGGCTGTAATGCACGGAATAGCGCGTGCTAGACCTTAACGCCAGCACTGAGCTGGCGTTAGTTCTAGCTACGTAGCGTGCGGTAATATCCTGCGTGCGCTTAGTAAAAGGAGCCCTGAGTATGTGTGCGTAACTTGAAACTGTAAACATTTGAAAGTATTCGTTGAATTTTATGCTTGTATTTGATCATTTTGCTATCACTCTTAACACAATGCAAGTTGTTTCTATTAAGCTATACCTGTAATGTGCTGCCTTAGCTGAATCTCTTCATAAAGGGGTCCTTTTACTAAGGTGCTTTAGCCATTTTAGTGCACGCTAAATGCTAAAACGTCCATAGGATAAAACGGCTAGTGCGCCTTAGTAAAAGGACCCCAAAGGTAGTTAATAAATCCCAATAAATAAAAATAAGAATGAAATAAATATGTTTACAGTACCTCTTTTTTTTTAAATTCTTTATTCATTTTCAAATTTACAATAAGTGTAACAATATATCCAAAAAAATTTACAATAAATATAACACTTAATAATCATCAATGGTACAAATAATATGTTCTTATCTCCCACCCTTCCCACCCTTTCTTATCATATAATCAATACCTTATACAATATGTAACAATAAATTTACCCTCCCCTCCCCCCTCACAATCAAACTTGTAAATTTAAGGGAAAAAAAATAAAATAAAATGTCATCTAATCGGTACAATACTTTGTAAATGGCTCCCACACATCCTGAAATTTCCTGAAAAAAATAGTACTTCTTGGCTGAATATCGAGATGGGAAAATATAGATAGATCAGAAATGAATAATAATAAATAATAATAATAAATTTATTCTTGTATACTGCCATTACCCAAGACTTCTAGGTGGTTTACAGCGTAAGAAAATGAACAGTGAAGTACATACCTATCATAAGATTTAAAAAAAACCCAAGATTGAAAATGGTAAAATAATTACAATGTTAAAAAGGCTTAATTATGTGATAAATTTGTCAAACAAAGCAGACTTTACTAATTTTCGAAAAGAACAGTAAGACATGGCTTGATGAAGACATTCATCGAGCCAACATTGAAGTTTGCCTGCCTGAAAAGCTAAGGTCCTTTCAAAAAAGGGCTTATATCTGACACCATTTGGCTTAGGATAGGTATATAAGTTAGAGCTTCTTATAATCCATCAAGGATTATAAGAAGCTCTAACTTATATACCTATCCTAAGCCAAATGGTGTCAGATATAAGCCCTTTTTTGAAAGGACCTTAGCTTTTCAGGCAGGCAAACTTCAATGTAAAGTCTTGACTAAAGACTTGATGGGCTATAATAGACTAAAGACTGAGAAAAGGAAATGGCAGTACCTTAATGAAATCATAATGGCTTCTTTCATCGATCCTTCATTCAGCCGTATATCAGACTAACCAGACTTTCCCCCTCCTTTACAAAGCCGTGCTAGCGTTTTTAGCGTTGGCCGCTGCGGTAACGGCTCCGACGCTCATAGAATTCCTGTGAGCCAGCACTAAAAACACTAGCATGGCTTTGTAAAGGAGGAGTGGGTTTGAGAGGTGGTCGTGCGCAGGGAGGAGGGGCCAGGGAGAGAGACATAAAGAAAGACAGACAAGGGGAGAGAGACAGAAAGAAAGACAGACAGGGGGAAGGGAGAGTGACAGAAAGAAAGACAGACATGGGGCCAGGGAAAGAGACAGAAAGAAAGAAAGAAAGAAAGAAAGGGGTCAGGGAGAGAGACAGAAAGAAAGACAGACAGGGGGAAGGGAGAACGACAGAAAGAAGGACAGACATGGGGCCAGGGAAAGAGACAGAAAGAAAGAAAGGGGTCAGGGAGAGACACAGAAAGAAAGACAGACAGGGGGAAGGGAGAGCGACAGAAAGAAAGACAGACATGGGGCCATGGAAAGAGACAGAAAGAAAGAAAGGGGTCAGGGAGAGAGATAGAAAGAAAGAAAGAAAGAAAAAGAAAGAAATGCCTAAGTCTACACATCTATTCTAGCACCCGTTAATGTAATGGGCTAAAAAACTAGTAATAGACTAAAGACTAAGAAAAGGAAATGGATGTAGCTGTTAATGAAATCATAATCCAATGCAGTACAGTATAGAGATTTGCTTTTACACCTACCTACAGTTTGCTGAATTTGCATTGCAAAGACAGTTAAAGGAAAAAATCTGAAATTGCCTGCTATGAAAACCTTCACGACAAATGCAGAATGACACTGCATTGAACTGTGGCTTAAGTAAAAGTTTTTTTTCAAATCGGCTGGATGTCTCTTTCTGTCAGATGCCACAGTGTCAGGCTCAAAGCCATTTGTCATCCCTGAATTTCATTATCTCCTCCTTCCCTGTCTTTCAGTCTCACTTTGCTAGGACATTTGTTCACCGTTGACCTCCATGACAAATAATACACCTTAATTATGTTGGTAGGAGGGGATATGTCATCCCTGGGCCACTTTAATTGTCTATCCGACCGCCATCCTGCCACTTCATGTAGCTTCTGTGATATTTTGACCATTGTTGCAG